>NC_092334.1:90096000-90787000 GCF_046630445.1 Rutidosis leptorrhynchoides | reverse complement strand
AACTATATTTACTTGATTAAATGTTTTCAACATGTTAAGCAATCAAACTTGTTAAGACTTGATTAAATTTTATATATATATATATATATATATATATATATATATATATATATATATATATATATATATATAAATAAGAGGAAATACAATTAAATCAAAGATGTACAACTAAAACACTATTTGCTACAGTAAAACACTATTTGCTACAGCAAAACACTATTTGCTACAGTAAAACACTATTTGCTACAGTAAATTTTAGCTTTGCTACAGTGAAAAAACTATTCGCTACAGTAAAAAACTATTTGCTACAGTAAAATACTATTTGCTACAGTGAACACTATTTGCTACTGTGCACTATTTACTCGTATTCAATCCGTATTCATACTAGTACAATACACAACTTCTAAATGTATATACTATTGGTATATACACTTCAATAATCAGCTCTTAGTAGCCTTAATGAGTCACCTAAACATGTGGGAACTATCATTTGACAACTAGCATGAAATATCTAACAAAAATACAAACTAATAGAACCTTATATTCAAGGGTAGGATCACGTTTTTCTTCACCAACCATAAACACATTTTCATTTCAACTTTTATGCGTCAAATTACTCTCTCTCAATTCCTCTCTTATTGTTCTAAGTGTTCTTCATTATTTTCTTCATAATCTAGCTCAATCTAGTTAACCTAGATCAACATACAAAACAACTACTCAAGAACACTTCATAAACACTTTAAAGTTTACAAGTTTACTTCCAAGCTTTCTAATCCATTCCAAGTAATTATCTAAGATCAAGAAACCTCTGTTATTTACAGTAGGTTATCATTCTAATTCAAGGTATAATTCATATTCAAACTTTGATTCAATTTCTATAACTATAACAATCTTAATTCGAGTAGAAATCTTACTTGAACTTGTTTTCGTGTCATGATTCTACTTCAACAACTTTCAATCCATCCAAGATCCTTTGAAGCTCTAGATCATTTCTTGTCATTTTCAGTAGGTTTACCTACTATACTTGAGGTAATAATGATGTTCATAACATCATTCGATTCATATATATATTCGAAGATTTAAACTTGTAATCACTAGAACATAGTTTAGTTAATTCTAAACTTGTTCGCAAATAAAGTTAATCCTTCTAACTTGACTTTTAAAATTAACTAAACACATGTTCTATATCTATATGATATGCTAAATTAATGACTTAAAACCTGGAAACACGAAGAACACCGTAAAAACGGACATACGCCGTCATAGTAAAACCGGAGGCTGTTTTGGGTTAGATAATTAAAAACTATGATAAACTTTGATTTAAAAGTTGTTCTTCTGGGAAAATTATTTTTCTTATGAACATGAAACTATATCCAAAAATCATGGTTAAACTCAAAGTGGAAATATGTTTTTCAAAATGGTCATCAAGACGTCATTTTTCGACTAAAATGACCACATCTACAAAAATGACTTGTAAACTATATTTCCGACTATAAACCTATACTTTTTCTGTTTAGTTTCATAAAATACAGTTCAATATAAAACCATAACAGGTTGATTCACTCAAAACGGATTTAAAA
The DNA here is from genome assembly GCF_046630445.1 of Rutidosis leptorrhynchoides. Classification (NCBI taxonomy): domain Eukaryota; kingdom Viridiplantae; phylum Streptophyta; class Magnoliopsida; order Asterales; family Asteraceae; genus Rutidosis; species Rutidosis leptorrhynchoides. Next base: position 90,785,420 of record NC_092334.1, on the reverse strand, counting down.
CGAAGAAGTTATGGGTAAAACAAAATTGGTTAAAAATGGTTAATTTGATTACGGGATGAATTGACAAAAATCTATACTAACCATATCCTAACTAACTTATAATGTATTATACATATATTCTAACATATATTATGTAATCTTGATAGACCATAGACACGTATACTATGTTTTGACATATCATATCGACGTCATCTATATATATTATTTGGAACAACCATAGACACTATATATGCGGTAATGTTCGAGTTAGCTATACAGGGTTGAGGTTGATTCCAAAATAATATATATACTTTGAGTTGTGATCGAGTCTGAGACTTGTATACTGATAATGCTAAAAACGAACATATATTTCATAGCATTATTCCTCAAGAAAGACAAGCTTTTAGTTGCAGTTGTCCAATTTACAAGTAATATTCGTTTAAATAATAAAAGGTAAAGACAAAAGACAGATTCGACGAATTGAAGACGCAAACGACCAAAAAGCTCAAAAGTACAAAATACAATCAAAGTGGTTCCAATTATTGATGAGAAACGTCTCAAAATTACAAGAGTACAAGATTCGAAACACAAAATACAAGATATTAAATTGTACGCTTGGACGTTCGAAAATCCGGAACCGGGACCAGAGTCATCTCTCAACGCTCGACGCAACGGACTAAAAATTACAAGTCAACTATGCACATGAATATAATATAATATATAATTAATTCTTAAAATTAATATATATATTATATTATATTATATAATCCGTCGGTAAGCTAGGAGCCAAACTTGTGTGAGCTGGAATCCACAGCTCCGCACTTGCGGAGCTTTGAAGACCAAAAAGGCCGCACTCGCAGAGCCCAAAAAGTCAGAAATTCACCTTTAAAAGGCCGAGCATTCGGCCGAATTTTACACATCTTTTTCCTTCTTCATTCATTAACGTATTATATATATATATATATATATATATATATATATATATATATATATATATATATATATATATATATATATATTATAATTTTAATTTTAATTTTAATTTTAATTTTAAATCCTAATAATAAGGGTATGTTAGCGAATATTGTAAGGGTGTAAGTCGAAATTCTGTCCGTGTAACGCTACGCTATTTTTAATCATTGTAAGTTATGTTCAACCTTTTTAATTTAATGTCTCATAACTAAGTTATTATTATGCTTATTTAAAACGAAGTAATCATGATGTTGGGCTAATTACTAAAATTGGGTAATTGGGCTTTGTACCATAATTGGGGTTTGAACAAAAGAACGACACTTGTGGAAATTAGACTATGGGCTATTAATGGGCTTTATATTTGTTTAACTAAATGATAGTTTGTTAATTTTAATATAAATATTTACAATTGTACATACCTATAAATAACCATATACACTCGATCGGACACGATGGGCGGGATATTTATATGTACGAATAATCGTTCATTTAACCGGACACGGGAATGGATTAATAGTCTATGGAATTATTAAAACAGGGGTGAAATTATGTACAAGGACACTTGGCATAATTGATAACAAAGTAATAAAACCTTAGGTTACAAGCAGTCGATATCCTGGTGTAATTATTAAACAAAGTATTAAGACCTTGTTAAAGTTTAAGTCCCCAATTAGTTGAAATATTTGACTTCGGGTATAAGGATAATTTGACGAGGACACTCGTACTTTATATTTATGACTGATGGACTGTTATAGACAAAAACCAGACGGACATATTAAATATTCCAGGACAAAGGACAATTAACCCATGGGCATAAAACTAAAAATCAACACGTCAAACATCATGATTACGGAAGTTTAAATAAGCATAATTCCTTTATTTTCATATTTAATTGCACTTCTAATTATTGCACTTTTATTTATTGTTATTGTATTTAATTGCACTTTTAATTATTGTCATTGTATTTAATTGCACTTTTAATTTTCGTACTCTTTAATTATCGCAATTTTATTTCATCGCACTTTTATTTATTGCAATTTCATTATCGTTATTTATTTTACGCTTTAAATTAAGTCTTTTATTTATTTAATATTTTACATTAGGTTTTAACTGCGACTAAAGTTTTAAAATCGACAAACCGGTCATTAAACGGTAAAAACCCCCTTTTATAATAATAATATTACATATATATATTTGTATTTTTATAAATGAAAACTAATATAGCGTTAAGCTTTGTTTAAAAGATTCCCTGTGGAACGAACCGGACTTACTAAAAACTACACTACTGTACGATTAGGTACACTGCCTATAAGTATTGTAGCAAGGTTTAGTTATATCCGTTCTATAAATAAATAAATATCTTGTGTAAAATTGTATCATATTTAATAGTTTTTCCTAGTAAATTTAAGCTATTTCATATACACCTCGCATAACATCAAGTATTTTTGGCGCCGCTGCCGGGGAACTTAAACGCCGAAAGCACAACGCTAATGATATAAAAAAATAATAATAATATAATTTTGTAAAAGTTTTAATTAAGTCTTTCAAGTAAAAATATAAGTTTTTAAAAAAATATATATAAAAATATAAAAATACAAAAAGAGTTTGTTAAAAAATATATAGAAAGTTAAAAAGTATTTTTATTTTTGAGTTTAAATATAAGTATTTTATTGTTTTATATAAATATTTATTTATATTTATATATATATTTTATATTTATAGAAAAACAAAAAAAACAAAAAAAACAGAACCTGTAAAATCGACCCCTTTCTCAGCTGAAATTGAACCCTCCGCGACTCGCGGAGGTTTTGAACTGGGACTCTCCGCACTCGCGGAGGTCTTCTGAGAGGCCACAGTCAACCCTAAAACAGCATTAATTACGGAGTATATATTATTATTATTATTATTAATTAAACCCTAATTAGGGTATTATTATTATTATATAATTTAGTTTTTATTATTATTTTGTATTATTTAGTTTAAATAGTTTAAATAATTTATAAAATTAATAATTTTATAAAATAAATAATGTAAAAATAATATTTTTATAAAAATTGTACTTTTTACAACTTTTAGTATATATTTATATTTTGTTTTTTTATTCGTTTTAGCGTAATATTTGTATTTTTTTGCTCGTTTTTAGTTTTAATCCATAGTTTTTGCCATAGTTATTTTTATTTCTAGATTTTTAGGCTTTGCCGTAAAATCCCTGAAGTACTTTTTCTTTAGACTAAGATTTAGGTGCTTTAGAATTTTGCGACGCCTTTTTAAGTTTTAGTACCTTTTTAAGTTATTGCCATTTGGGATATAGTATTTCTTTTAAGCTTTAATATTTTTAGACACAACTTTTAATTTTTAAGTTTTTAGTTCCTTTTTAAGTTTCAACGCGCTACTTTCTTATTTTTATTTTTCGACGCCTTTTACCTATGTATCAATTATCACTCCAATTAGTAATCTCAATTTGCAATTTTAATTTTAAGTTAGTAATAATAATAAGGTTGGGTTAGTCGAGTGTTTTAAAAGTTTTATAATTCACTCTTTTTCTTTCTTATTTCTCCAATTTTAATACCGGCGCGCTCTTTTTCCTTCTTATTTCTCGCAATTCTAGTTTTAGGACATAGATTTTTATTCTATTTCTTTTCTAAAATTTCTTAAAATTACGAAAATTTATTTTAAGTGGTTAAATTGATAGACATCAAAATTTTCTGGTTCGTAGTAATAGTTGGATTTGTACGTGGACCGGGTTATTGGAGCCAAACAGTACTCAATTATATTGAGACCAAACGAATCCTGCCCCTCTGCTGCATCTTTTGGCTATTCGAAACGTGGGCAAAATCAGAAAAGTCTATTAATTGGATAACTTATATAATTTTTCTTCCTTTTTAAAAAACTAATAGGATATTCAGTGAATGCACCGAGCAAAACGTTCACCACCTTTTGTACGTTCACCACCTGTAACTCGATCAAGACATCTAGCAAATATTGTCGCCGTTGATTTTTCTTTAGAATCGTCATCCAGTCGACCAAGTACTCCAATTCAAATTTTCGATAATCCATTTTTTGAACCCGACCTCACAATTGAGAATCCGGAGAATATTCAGGGACGATTCATAGATCCTGAACCATTAATTTTTCCTCCGGAACCACCAATCATTCAAACAGAGATTGTTGAGGAACGAACCATTAAATCAGAATCCTCTAGTGATTCAAATTCAACAAATTCAATCATGGAGAATCTGGAATCTTTAAGTATGGAAGACCGAATGAGAGCTAAACGCACTGGCCAAGGTCACGGAATTACTCATCCAGACATTAATGCGCCAGATTATGAAATCAAAGGACAAATTCTACACATGGTGACTAATCAATGCCAATTTAGTGGTATGCCGAAGGAAGATCCAAATGAACATCTTCGTACCTTTAATAGGATCTGCACTCTATTTAAAATAAGAGAAGTTGAAGATGAACGGATATATCTCATGTTATTTCCCTAGACTTTAAAGGGAGAAGCCAAAGATTGGTTGGAATCGTTACCTGAAGGGGCGATCGATACATGGGACGTTTTAGTTGAAAAATTTCTTAAACAATTCTTTCCGGCATCTAAAGCCGTAAGACTTCAAGGAGAAATTGTTACATTCACACAGAAGCCAAATGAAACTCTATATGAGGCGTGGACAAGATTTGGAAAGTTATTGAGAGGATGTCCGCAACATGGTTTAGACACTTGTCAAATAGTACAAATATTCTACCAGGGATGCGACGTCACTACAAGGAAAGACATCGATATAGCAGCTGGTGGTTCCATTATGAAGAAAACCGAAACTGATGCTTACAAAATTATTGATAACACTGCTTCCCACTCACATGAGTGGCACCAAGAAAAAGATATCGTTAGATCATCTAAAGCAGCTAGAGCCGATTCTAGCCATGACTTAGATTCCATTTCCGCAAAGATAGATGCTGTCGAGAGACGAATGGAAAAGATGACTTAGGATATACACTCAATACGAATTAGTTGTGAGCAGTGTGGAGGACCACATTTGACAAAAGATTGTCTCAGGATTGAACTAACAATGGAACAAAGAGAGAATGTTTCATATCTAAACCAAAGGCCTGGAAATAATTATCAGAATAATTATCAACCGCCAAAACCGATTTACAATCAAAACCAGAATTATAACCGAAATATTCCATACAACAACCAACAAGGTCCTAGTAATCAACAAGTATCCAATAATACTTACAATCAGCAAAGACCTAATTTTCAAAACAAACCACCACAAACCGATGATAAAAAGCCGAATTTAGAAGATATGATGACGAAGCTAGTTGAATCTCAAACTCAATTTTTCACATCTCAGAAGCAAACCAATGAACAAAATGCTCAAGCATTTAGAAATCAACAAGCTTCTATTCAAAATTTGGAACAAGAAGTAAGTAACCTAGCAAGGTTAATAGGTGAAAGAAAACGGGAAGTCTACCTAGTGATACAAATGCTAACCCCCGGAATAAAACAGCTAAAGCCATTACCACAAGAAGTGGTATTACACTTAAACCACCTGAAATACCTGTAATTTCTGATGAAGCTATTCCTACTCCACAAGAACCACAACCTGAACAAGATAAAGAAAAAGAACCAGTAGTTGAAAAGGTTAATGAAGATAACACAGTTAAAGCTAAACCTTATGTTAAACCATACCAACCACCACTTCCTTACCCGAGTAAAATGAGAAAAGAGAGACTTGAAGCTGAGCAATCCAAATTCTTAGATATGTTTAAACAGATAAATGTAAATCTTCCTTTCATTGATGCCATTTCAGGAATGCCTAGATATGCTAAATTTCTGAAAGATCTAATCTCAAATAGAAAGAAAATGGAAGAACTCTCGGCTGTTACTATGAATGCTAATTGTTCAGCAGTGCTGTTGAATAAGATACCAGAAAAACTATCTGATCCAGGAAGTTTCACAATTCCATGTTTTCTGGGTAGTCTTAATTCAATAGAAGCATTGGCAGATTTAGGTGCTAGTATAAATTTAATGCCGTATTCACTATACACTAAACTAGACCTTGGAGAATTGAAACCAACACGAATAAGCATACAACTAGCCGATAGATCAGTAAAATATCCTAGAGGGATAATGGAGAACATGCTAGTTAAAGTTGGTACTTTAGTATTTTCAGTAGATTTTGTTGTTCTGGACATGGAAGAAGATTCTCAAGTTCCTCTCATATTAGGAAGACCATTCTTAAACACGGCTAAAGCAATGATAGACGTGTTCGGTAAGAAACTGACCCTAAGTATAGAGGACGAGAGTGTTACCTTTTTAGTTGATAGAGCAATGCAACAACCGCAATCTGCAGATGATACATGTTATTATATTCAAACTATAGAATCACATGCAGAATTGTTAGAAGAATTTCCAGAATTACAAGGAACAGGAGAATGTTCTTTAGGATAAGGTACTGAACCAATTGATGAAACTGAAATGTTAGCTACACTAATGGCTAATGGATATGAACCAACAACAGAAGAAATTCAAATGATAAAAGAAGAAGACAGATATCGATATAAATCATCGATAGAAGAACCACCGACATTAGAGTTAAAGCCACTTCCAAACCATTTGGAATATGCTTATTTACATGGTGAATCTGAATTACCTGTAATAATATCGTCTTCTCTTACTGAAAATGAAAAATCTCAACTTATTTCTGTGTTAAAAGCTCATAAACCAGCTATTGCATGGAAAATTCATGATATTAAAGGAATAAGTCGTTCGTATTGCACACATAAAATCCTTATGGAAGAAGGTCATAAAACATATGTGCAAAGCCAACGAAGACTAAATCCTAATATGCAAGATGTTGTGAATAAAGAAATTATTAAACTTCTAGATGCAGGTTTAATTTATCCAATTTTTGATAGTCCATGGGTAAGCCTAGTTCAATGCGTGCCTAAGAAGGGTGGCATGACTGTCATTACAAATGAGAAAAATGAGCTTATTCCTACTAGGACTGTAACAGGATGGCGTGTATGTATTGATTATAGAAAATTAAATGACGCCACCAGAAAAGATCACTTTCCCTTACCTTTTATTGATCAAATGTTGGAAAGATTAGCCGAAAATAGTTACTATTGTTTTCTTGATGGTTTTTCCGGATATTTTCAAATTCCAATAGCACCCGAGGATCAAGAGAAAACCACATTCACGTGCCCTTATGGTACTTTTTCTTACAAACGCATGCCATTTGGACTTTGCAACGCCCCTGCAACCTTTCAAAGGTGCATGATGGCGATTTTTCACGACATGATAGAAGAATGCATGGAAGTTTTCATGGATGACTTTTCAATCTTCGGTGATACATTTGAATCATGTCTAGCTAATCTTGAAAGAATGCTTATTAGATGCGAACAATCAAATCTAGTTCTTAATTGGGAGAAATGCCATTTCATGGTTAAAGAAGGCATCGTTCTTGGTCATAAAATTTCAAAGGAAGGAATAGAAGTGGATAGAGCTAAAGTAGATGTAATTGCTAAACTTCCACATCCTACCAATGTTAGAGGAGTTAGGAGTTTTCTAGGACGAGCCGGTTTTTACCGACGTTTCATAAAAGATTTCTCTAAAATTGCTACTCCTATGAATAAACTCCTAGAAAAGGATGCTCCATTCATCTTTTCAGATGAATGTATCAAATATTTTAATATTCTTAAAGAAAAACTCACTAATGCGCCGATTATAATAACTCCAAATTGGAATCTACCATTTGAACTAATGTGCGATGCAAGTGATTTTGCAATGGGACCCGTTTTAGGACAAAGGATTGAAAAACGATTTCAACCTATTTATTATGTTAGTAAGACGTTACAAGGAGCACAAATGAATTACACAACTACTGAAAAAGAACTCCTTGCTATTGTCTTTGCTTTTGACAAATTTCGTTCATATCTCGTTCTAGCTAAAACGGTGGTCTATACCGACCATTCTGCTCTTAGATACCTATTTTCAAAACAAGATGCTAAACCAAGATTAATCCGTTGGATCTTACTCTTACAAGAGTTTGATATTGAAATCCGAGATAAAAGAGGAGCAGAAAATCTCGCCGATGATCATCTTTCTCGTTTTGAAAATCCTGAATTAGAAGTTCTAAATGAATCGGCCATACAAGACAACTATCCTGATGAATATCTATTGAAGATAGATTATAATAAAATCCCATGGTTTGCAGACTATGCAAACTACTTAGTATGTGGATTCCTTGAAAAAGGATTGTTGTACCAAAAACGAAAGAAATTCTTTAGTGATATAAAACACTATTTCTGGGAAGATCCACATTTGTTTAAAAGTTGTCCCGATGGAAAAATACGCCGATGTGTATTCGGGGAGGAAGATAGTAAAATCTTAAACCATTGTCACACAGGACCAACAGGAGGGCATTATGGGCCTCAACTAACAGCAAGAAAAGTTTACGATGCTGGATTCTATTGGCCTACAATTTACAAAGACACACACCTTCTTTGCAAATCCTGTGATGCTTGTCAAAGGGCCGGAAAAATAAGTCAACGTGATGAAATGCCACAAAATGTCATTCAAGTATGTGAAGTATTTGACATTTGGGGTATTGACTTTATGGGTCCATTTCCAAAATCTCATAATAATCTCTACATTCTCGTTGCCATTGATTATGTATCTAAATGGGCGAAAGCACAAGCTCTCCAAACTAACGATGCACGAGTTGTAGTCAACTTTTTAAAACTTCTTTTTGCAAGGTTTGGAACACCAAAAGCTTTAATAAGTGATCGGGGTACTCATTTCTGTAATAATCAACTTGAGAAAGTTCTCAAAAGATATGGAGTAACTCATAAAATCTCCACTGCTTATCATCCACAGACAAGTGGACAAGTTGAAAATACCAACCGAGCTTTAAAACGTATTTTAGATAAAACCGTAGGATCAAATCCGAAGGAATGGTCCATTAAATTGGAGGATGCACTCTGGGCTTTTAGAACAGCCTACAAAACTCCAATTGGAACCACACCTTTTAAACTCGTTTTCGGAAAAGCATGTCATCTTCCAGTAGAAATTGAACACAAAGCATTTTGGGCTTTGAAGACATGTAATCTTGATTTACATGAAGCTGGATGTCTACGGTTAAGTCAATTAAACGAATTAGAAGAATTAAGACAAGAAGCATACGAAAATTCGTTAATCTATAAAGAAAGAACGAAGAAATGGCATGATAAAAGAATCAGAAGTTCAAAAGAATTTAAAGAAGGAGACAGAGTTCTTCTTTTCAATTCACAATTCAAGCTATTTCCTGGAAAATTGAAATCAAGATGGTCTGGACCATTCATAGTCAAAAGAGTTTTCCCATACGGAACAGTAGAATTGATAAATTCAAATGGAATTGAATTTAAGGTTAATGGTCACAGAGTTAAACATTACATAGATAGTCCGATGGAAGTCGACAACGAAGTTAATCACAATTTCAACACCACGGCTAACTAAGTGTGGGGAGAATCAAGTCTTTAAAGGATAATATGTATTTCTGTTAGAGTTAGATTTTCTGTTTTCGTGTAGTTCTCGAAAATGGAACCCGAATGGTCTTTCCCTAGCAGACCCTAAAGAACTATTCTTCTCCCCTCATTCTGAATTTTTATTTTTTTAGATTTTACGAGATGAAGACTTCCTGTGAATTAAACCATGGTCTAATGCTACACACTTTGATCACTAAACGTAATAATGACACACTTCCAAGTGAATTGGTATCATTAATCAGAGGTAAATTGGACGGAGTAAGAAAAGAATCCAGATGCGAAAATAATAAGTTACAATTTGGTAAAGGAAAATCAAAATCCGCAGCAAAAAGTAGAGCACGACACCTTGAAAGATGTCACAAATGCGGAAAATGGTCATACGAAGGTAAATGTTCAAATAATCAAACCTATTCAAACATCGAATTTGTTACTTTATGCAGAGAAGGACCGTTCATATGTTTAGAAGAAAAAACGATAAATGCTCGAGGTTACGCCTATGTAGCTATGGAAAACCAATTAGTCCAAACTATCTTATGAGTGGGCTAGAGCATATCACTAAGAAATCTCTTTCACAGGTAAGTATGTACAATTTTTATTTTTATTTTTAACCTTTTGATAATAAACGCTAAATTGTTCGCTATAAAGTATTGATAATGCTAAAAACGAACATATATTTCATAGCATTATTCCCCAAGAAAGACAAGCTTTTAGTTGCAATTGTTCTATTTACAAGTGATATTCGTTTAAATATTAAAAGGTGAAGACAAAAGACAGATTCGAAGAATTGAAGATGCAAACGACCAAAAAGCTCAAAAGTACAAAATACAATCAAAGAGGTTCCAATTATTGATAAGAAACGTCTCGAAATTACAAGAGTACAAGATTCAAAACGCAAAGTACAAGATATTAAATTGTACGCAAGGACGTTCGAAAATCCAGAACTGGGACCAGAGTCAACTCTCAACGCTCGACGCAACGGACTAAAAATTACAAGTCAACTATGCACATAAATATAATATAATATTTAAATAATTCTTATAATTATTTATATATTATATAAATAATAAAAATTCTTCGGCAAGAAAGACTCTAAAGTTGGTGAGCTGGAATTTCAAACTCCGCGACTCGCGGAGTTTGAAGGCAGAAAAGGCCGCGAGTCGCGGAGACCCCCTGAACTCAATTCCCTATAAAAGCAAACGAATTCTGATCATTTTAAAGATCCATAATCTATCTCTCTCTCAATATATACGTAAATATATATATATATATATAATTTATATTTTAATTTTAATTTTAATTTTAAATCCTAATAATAAGGGTATGTTAGCGAATGTTGTAAGGAAGTAAGTCGAAATTCTGTCCGTGTAACGCTACGCTATTTTTAATCATTGTAAGTTATGTTCAACCTTTTTAATTTAATGTCTCGTAGCTAAGTTATTATTATGCTTATTTAATCCGAAGTAATCATGATGTTGGGCTAATTACTAAAATTGGGTAATTGGGCTTTGTATCATAATTGGGGTTTGGACAAAAGAACGACACTTGTGGAAATTAGACTATGGATTATTAATGGGCTTTATATTTGTTTAACTAAATGATAGTTTGTTAATTTTAATATAAAGATTTACAATTGGACGTCCCTATAAATAACCATATACACTCGATCGGACACGATGGGCAGGGTATTTATATGTATGAATAATCGTTCATTTAACCGGACACGGGAATGGATTAATAGTCACTAGAATTATTAAAACAGGGGTGAAATTATGTACAAGGACACTTGGCATAATTGATAACAAAGTATTAAAACCTTGGGTTACACTCAGTCGACATCCTGGTGTAATTATTAAACAAAGTATTAAAATCTTGTTACAGTTTAAGTCCCCAATTAGTTGGAATATTTGACTTAGGGTATAAGAATAATTTGACGAGGACACTCGCACTTTATATTTATGACTGATGGACTGTTATGGACAAAAACCAGACGGACATATTAAATAATCAAGGACAAAGAACAATTAACCCATGGGCATAAAACTAAAATCAACACGTCAAACATCATGATTACGGAAGTTTAAATAAGCATAATTCTTTTATTTCATATTTAATTTCCTTTATTTTATATTTAATTGCTCTTCTAATTATCGCATTTTTATTGTTATTGTATTTAATTGTACTTTTAATTATCGTACTTTTTAATTATCGCAAGTTTATTTTATCGCACTTTTATTATTCGCAATTTCATTATCGTTATTTACTTTATGCTTTAAATTAAGTCTTTTATTTATTTAATATTTTACATTTTGTTTTAACTGCGACTAAAGTTTTAAAATCGACAAACCGGTTATTAAACGGTAAAAAACCCCCTTTATAATAATAATATTACTTATATATATATTTGTATTTTTATAAAATTAAACTAATATAGCGTTAAGCTTTGATTAAAAGATTTTCCCTGTGGAACGAACCGGACTTACTAAAAACTACACTACTGTACGATTAGGTACACTGCCTATAAGTGTTGTAGCAAGGTTTAAGTATATCCATTCTCTAAATAAATAAATATCTTGTGTAAAATTGTATCGTATTTAATAGTATTTCCATGTAAAATTTAATAGCTATTTTATATACACCTCGCATAACATCAAGTATTTTTGGCGCCGCTGCCGGGGAACATCTAGCTTAAAAGCCGGAAGCGCAACGCTAATATAAAAAAAAAAAAAAATTCTTATTAAGTTTTAATTAGTTTTTGTAAAATATATACTTTTTAAAATTTAAAAAATTAAAAAAATTAAAAACCGAAAAAATATATATATATAAATCTATTTTTAAGATTTTTTAAAATTATAAAGTATTTCTATTTTTATTATAGTTTTTAAAACATAAGTTTTTATTTAATTTATATAAATATTTTATATATTTATTAAAACAGAAAATTTAAATAGAAAAATAAAAAAAATAAAACAAAATATAAACCTGTCAAACGAAAGCTCCTGATCTGAAATTTGATACCCCGCAACTCGCGGAGTTTCCAGCTTCGAGAACCACAACTCGCGGAGCCGTCTGACACGGGCCACACAGAAACCCTAACAGCATTTATTACGGTGTAATTATTATTTATTATTATTATTAACCCTAATTACTTAATTATTATTATAATTAGTTTTAAAATTTTAAAATAAATTGTATTTTAAATTTTAATTAGTTTAATTAGTTTATAAAATTAATAGTTTTATAAATTAAATAATATAAAAATTGTAATTTTCACAACTTTTAGTATATTTTTATATTTTGTCCTTTTTAATTGTTTTAGCGTAATATTTGTATTTTTCGCTAGTTTTTAGTTTTAAACTTAGTTTTTGCCATAGTTATATTTTTATTTCTAGATTTTTAGGCTTTGCCGTAAAATTCCTTAAGTGCTTTTTCTTTAGACTAAGATTTAAGTGCTTTAGAATTCTGCGACGCCTTTTTAAGTTTTAGTTTCTTTTTAAGTTATTGCCAATTGGGATATAGTTTTACTTGTAAGCTTTAATATTTTTAGACACCTTTTACCTATGTATCAATTATCATTCCAATTAGTAATCTCAATTTGCGATTAAAATTTTAAGTTAGTGATAGTAATAAGGTTGGGTTAGTCGAGTGTTTTTAAGTTCTATAAGTCACTCTTTTTCTTTCTTATTTTTATTTTTCGATCTTTTTCCGACACGCTCTTTTTCTTTCTTATTTCTCGCTATTCTAGTTTTTAGGACATAGATTTTTTATTCTACTTCTTATCTAAATTTCTTAAAATTACGAAAATTTATTTTAAGTGGTTAAATTGATAGACATCAAAATTTTCTGGTTAATAGTAATAGTTGGATTTGTACGTGGACCGGGTTATTGGAGCCAAACAGTCCTCAATTATATTGAGACCAAACGAATCCTGCCCCTCTGCTGCATCTTTTGGCTATTCGAAACGTGGGCAAAATCAGAAAAGTCTATTAATTGGATAACTTATATAATTTTTCTTTCCTTTTTAAAAACTAATAGGATATTCAGTGAATGCACCGAGCAAGACGTTCACCACCTTTTGTACGTTCACCACCTATAACTCGATCAAGACATCTAGTTAATATTGTCGCCGTTGATAATCCATTTTTTGAAACCGACCTCACAATTGAGAATCCGAGAATATTCAGGGACGATTTATAGATCCTGAACCATTAAATTTTCCTCCGGAACCACCAATCATTCAAACAGAGATTGTTGAGGAACAAACCATTAAATCAAAATCCTCTAGTGATTCGGATTCAACAAATTCAATTATGGAGAATCTGGAACCTTTAAGTATGGAAGACCGAATGAGAGCTAAACGCACTGGCCAAGGTCACGCAATTACTCATCCAGACATTAATGCGCCAGATTATGAAATCAAAGGACAATTTCTACACATGGTGACTAATCAATGCCAATTTAGTGGTGCGCCGAAGGAAGATCCAAATGAACATCTTCGTACCTTTAATAGGATATGCACTCTATTTAAAATCCGAGAAGTGGAGGATGAACAGATATATCTCATGTTATTTCCCTGGACTTTAAAGGGAGAAGCCAAAGATTGGTTGGAATCGTTACCTGAAGGGGCGATTGATACATGGGACATTTTAGTTGAAAAATTTCTTAAACAATTCTTTCTGGCATCTAAAGCCGTAAGACTTCAAGGAGAAATTGTTACGTTCACACAGAAACTGAATGAAACTCTATATGAGGCGTGGACAAGATTTGGAAAGTTATTAAGAGGATGTCCGCAACATGGTTTAGACACCTGTCAAATAGTACAAATATTCTACCAAGGATGCGACATCACTACAAGAAAAGACATCGATATAGTAGCTGGTGGTTCCATTATGAAGAAAACTGAAACTGATGCTTATAAAATTATTGATAACACTGCTACCCACTCACATGAGTGGCACCAAGAAAAAGATATCGTTAGATCATCTAAAGCAGCTAGAGCCGATTCTAGCCATGACTTAGATTCCATTTCCGCAAAGATAGATGCTGTCGAGAGACGAATGGAAAAGATGACTAAAGATATACACTCAATACGAATTAGTTGTGAGCAGTGTGGAGGACCACATTTGACAAAAGATTGTCTCAGTATTGAATTAACAATGGAACAAAGAGAGAATATTTCATACATAAACCAAAGGCCTGGAAATAATTATCAGAATAATTATCAACCGCCAAGACCGATCTACAATCAAAACCAGAATTATAATAGAAATGTTCCATACAACAACCAACAAGGTCCTAGCAATCAACAAGTGTCCAACAATAATTACAATCAGCAAAGACCTAATTTTCAAAATAAACCACCACAACCCGATGATAAAAAGCCGAATTTAGAAGATATGATGACGAAGCTAGTTGAAACTCAAACGCAGTTTTTCACATCTCAGAAACAAACTAATGAACAAAATGCTCAAGCATTTAGAAATCAACAAGCTTCTATTCAAAATCTGGAACAAGAAGTAAGTAACCTAGCAAGATTAATAGGTGAAAGAAAACCGGGAAGTTTACCTAGTGATACAAATGCAAACCCCCGGAATGAAACAGCAAAATCCATTACCACAAGAAGTGGTACAACACTTAAACCACCTGAAATACCTGTAAATTCTGATGAAGCTATTCCTACTCCACAAGAACCACAACCTGAACAAGATAAGGAAAAAGAACCGTTAATTGAAAAGGTTAATGAAGATAACACAGCTAAGGATAAACCTTATGTTAAACCATACCAACCACCACTTCCTTACCCGAGTAAAATGAAGAAAGAGAAACTTGAAGCCGAGCAATCCAAATTCTTGGATATGTTTAAACAGATAAATGTAAATCTTCCTTTCATTGATGTGATTTCAGGAATGCCTAGATATGCTAAATTCTTGAAAGATCTGATCACGAATAGAAAGAAAATGGAAGAACTCTCGGCTGTTACTATGAACGCTAATTGTTCAGCAGTGCTGTTGAATAAGATACCAGAAAAATTATCTGATCCAGGAAGTTTCACAATTCCATGTTTTCTGGGTAGTCTTAGTTCAATAGAAGCATTGGCAGACTTAGGTGCTAGTATAAATTTAATGATGTATTCACTATACGCTAAACTAGACCTTGGAGAATTGAAAACAACCAGAATAAGTATACAACTAGCCGATCGATCAATAAAATATCCTAGAGGGATAATGGAGAACATGCTAGTTAAAGTTGGTACTTTAGTATTTCCAGTAGATTTTGTTGTTCTGGACATGGAAGAAGATTCTCAAGTTCCTCTCATATTAGGAAGACCATTCTTAAACACGGCTAAAGCAATGATAGACGTGTTTGGTAAGAAATTGACCCTAAGTATAGAGGACGAGAGTGTTACCTTTTCAGTTGATAGAGCAATGCAACAACCGCAATCTGCAGATGATACATGTTATTATATTCAAACTATAGATTCACATGCAGAATTGTTAGAAGAATTTCCAGAATTACAAGGAACAGGAGAATGTTCTTTAGGAGAAGGAACTGAACAAATTGATGAAGCTGAAATGTTAGCTACACTAATAGCTAATGGATATGAACCAACAACAGAAGAAATTCAAATGCTAAAAGAAGAAGACAGATATCGATATAAATCATCGATAGAAGAACCACCGAAATTAGAGGTAAAGCCACTTTCAAACCATTTGAAATACCCTTATTTACATGGTGAATCTGAATTACCTGTAATAATATCGTCTTCTCTTACTGAAAATGAAAAATCTCAACTCATTTCTGTGTTGAAAGCTCATAAACCAGCCATTGCATGGAAGATTCATGATATTAAAGGAATAAGTCCTTCGTATTGCACACATAAAATCCTTATGGAAGAAGGTCATAAAACGTATGTGCAACGCCAACGAAGAATAAATCCGAATATGCAAGATGTTGTTAAAAAAGAAATAATTAAACTGCTAGATGCAGGTTCAATTTATCCAATCTCTGATAGTCCATGGGTAAGCCCAGTTCAATGCGTGCCTAAGAAGGGTGGCATGACTGTCATTACAAATGAGAAAAATGAGCTTATTCCTACTAGGACTGTAACAGGATGGCATGTGTGTATTGATTATAGAAAATTAAATGACGCCACCAGAAAAGATCACTTTCCCTTACCTTTCATTGATCAAATGTTGGAAAGATTAGCCGGAAATAGTTACTATTGTTTTCTAGATGGATTTTCCGGATATTTTCAAATTCCAATAGCACCCGAGGACCAAGAGAAAACCACGTTCACGTGCCCTTATGGTACTTTTACTTACAAACGCATGCCATTTGGACTTTGCAACGCCCCTGCAACCTTTCAAAGGTGCATGATGGCAATTTTTCACGACATGATAGAAGAATGCATGGAAGTTTTCATGGATGACTTTTCAGTCTTCGGTGATACATTTGAAACATGTCTAGCTAATCTTGAACGAATGCTTATTAGATGCGAACAATCAAATCTAGTTCTTAATTGGGAGAAATGCCATTTTATGGTTAAAGAAGGCATCGTTCTTGGACATAAAATTTCAAAAGAAGGAATTGAAGTGGATAGATCTAAAGTAGATGTAATTGCTAAACTTCCACATCCCACCAATGTTAGAGGAGTTAGGAGTTTTCTAGGGCATGCCGGTTTTTACCGACGTTTCATAAAAGATTTTTCTAAAATTGCCACTCCTATGAATAAACTCCTAGAAAAGGATGCTCCATTCATCTTTTCAGATGAATGTATCAAATCTTTTAATATTCTTAAAGAGAAACTCACTAATGCGCCGATCATGATAACACCAAATTGGAATCTACCATTTGAACTAATGTGCGATGCAAGTAATTTTGCAATGGGAGCCGTTTTAGGACAAATGATTGAAAAACGATTTCAACCTATATATTATGCTAGTAAGACGTTACAAGGAGCACAAAAAAATTATACAACTACTGAAAAAGAACTCCTTGCTATTGTCTTTGCTTTTGACAAATTTCGATCATATCTCGTTCTAGCTATAACGGTGGTCTATACCGACCATTCTGCTCTTAGATACCTATTTTCGAAACAAGATGCTAAACCAAGATTAATCTGTTGGATCTTACTCTTACAAGAGTTCGATATTGAAATCCGAGATAAAAGAGGAGCAGAAAATCTCGCCGCTGATCATCTTTCTCGTCTTGAAAATCCTGAATTAGAAGTTCTAAATAAATCGGCCATACAAGACAACTTTCCTGATGAATATCTATTGAAGATAGATTATAATGAAATTCCATGGTTTGCAGACTATGCAAACTACTTAGTATGTGGATTCCTTGAAAAAGGATTATCGTACCAAAAATGAAAGAAATTCTTTAGTGATATAAAACACTATTTTTGGGAAGATCCACATCTATTTAAAAGTTGTCCAGATGGAATAATACGCCGATGTGTATTCGGAGAAGAAGCTAGTAAAATTTTAAACCATTGTCACACAGGACCAACAGGAGGGCATTATGGGCCTCAACTAACAGCAAGAAAAGTTTATGAAGCTGGATTCTATTGGCCTACAATTTACAAAGACGCACACCTTCTTTGCAAATCCTGTGATGCATGTCAAAGGGCCGGAAAAATAAGTCAACGTGATGAAATGCCACAAAATGTCATTCAAGTATGTGAAGTATTTGACATTTGGGGTATTGACTTTATGGGTCCATTTCCAAAATCTCATAATAATCTCTACATTCTCGTTGCCATTGATTATGTATCTAAATGGGCGGAAGCACAAGCTCTCCCAACTAATGATGCACGAGTTGTAGTCAACTTTTTAAAACGTCTTTTTGCAAGGTTTGGAACACCGAAAGCTTTAATAAGTGATCGGGGTACTCATTTCTGTAATAATCAACTTGAGAAAGTTCTTAAAAGATATGGAGTAACTCATAAAATCTCCACTGCTTATCATCCACAAACAAGTGGACAAGTTGAAAATACCAACCGAGCTTTAAAACGTATTCTAAAGAAAACCGTAGGATCAAATCCGAAGGAATGGTCCATTAAATTGGAGGATGCACTCTGGGCTTTTAGAACAGCCTACAAAACTCCAATTGGAACCACACCTTTTAGACTCATTTACGAAAAAGCATGTCATCTTCCAGTAGAAATTGAACACAAAGCATTTTGGGCTTTGAAGACATGTAATCTTGATTTACATGAAGCTGGACGTCTACGATTAAGTCAACTAAACGAATTAGAAGAATTAAGACATGAAGCATACGAAAATTCGTTAATCTATAAAGAAAGAACAAAGAAATGGCATGATAAAAGAATCAGAAGTTTAAAAGAATTTAAAGAAGGAGACAGAGTTCTTCTTTTCAATTCACGATTCAAGCTATTTCCTGGAAAATTGAAATCAAGATGGTCTGGACCATTCATAGTCAAAAGAGTTTTCCCATACGGAACGATAGAATTAATAAATTCAAATGGGATTGAATTTAAAGTTAATGGTCACAGAGTTAAACATTACATAGATAGTCCAATGGAAGTTGACAACGAAGTTAATCACAATTTCGATACCACAGCTAACTAAGTGTGGGGAGAATCAAGTCTTTAAAGGATTTTATGTATTTCTGTTAGAGTTAGATTGTCTGTTTTCGTGTAGTTCTCGAAAATGGAACCCGAATGGTCTTTCCCTAGCAGACCCTAAAGAACTAGTCTTCTCCCCCCATTCTGAATTTTTATTTTTTTTTAGGAAATGAAGACTGCCTGTGAACAAAACCATGGTCTAATGCTATACGATTTGATCACTAAACGTAATAATGACACACTACCGAGTGAAATAGTATCAGTAATCAGAGAAAGATTGGACGGAGTAAGAAAAGAATCCAGATGCGAAGATAATAAGTTACAATTTGGTAAAGGAAAATCAAAATCCGCAGCGAAAAGAAGAGCACGACACCTAGAAAGATGTCACAAACGCGGAAAATGGTCACATGGAGGTAAATGTTCAAATAATCAAACCTATTCAAATACCGAATTTGTTACTTTATGCAGAGACGGACCGTTCATATGTTTAGAAGAAAAAACACTGAATGCTCGAGGTTACGCCTATGTAGCCATGGAAAACCAATTAAACCGACTATCTTATGAATGGGATAGATCGTATAACTAAGAATACTATCTCACAGGTAAGTCTGTACAGTTTTTTGTTTTTATTTTTATTTTTATTTTTAACCTTTTGATAATAAACGCTAATTTGTTCGCTATTAAGTATTAAATTGGTATTGAATAAAATTAGGTTTGGCGACCGAAATTATTGATATCATACAAAAATTTATTACATCACTGCGAAATTTAACGTTTATTCTTAAGGTATAAATATCTTTAATCAATCAACCCAAAATATTTCAAAAATTCGTCATGAGTTAAATTAGGTTATGGAACCGAAATTACATTACTGAAAAGAGGGGCGCATATTTTTGATAATATTTGATTGATTAAAGTGGGATAAAAAGCCAAAAAGATTTTTAATTTTATTTTTACCATTTTAAAATTAATATATAAATCTTAAATTAATATTGTGAACTCTGTAAAATCAATATATTTAAGTTTGTTAATATTTGAAAATTTTATATTTTTAATATAAGTTTGTATGTATAAAAACAAAAATATAATATAAAGTTTGGTGTGAATTTTTAATATTATGCATTTTTAATTAAGTTTGGTGTAAATTTTTAATTTTATGCATTTTTAAATTTAAGTTGGTGTGAATTTAAAAACAA
This sequence comes from Rutidosis leptorrhynchoides, assembly GCF_046630445.1. Taxonomy (NCBI): domain Eukaryota; kingdom Viridiplantae; phylum Streptophyta; class Magnoliopsida; order Asterales; family Asteraceae; genus Rutidosis; species Rutidosis leptorrhynchoides. The sequence continues at coordinate 90,765,149 of NC_092334.1, read as the reverse complement.
AAATTTACTTTATTTCGTTAAGTTAAAAATATGATTTTTAAAATTCGTCGTAAGTTGAAGACTAGGTCTTTGAACCGAAATTGCTTTATCCGAGGGAGGGACGAGAACTTTTATTATCATTATTTTTAATCTTATTGAATTAAAGTATGCCAAAAATATTAAAAAAAACCCAAAAATCTTAGCTTTTAAAACAATCACTACAAAAAGACAAATTTTAAAATTTTGTCGAAGGACGGACTAGGAAATCGATCTGAAACGACCTCGTCCTAAATAACAAGGGAAACAAAATTTTAAAATTAATTACTTAATTGTTTTAATTAGTATAAGATGTTTAAAAAAAATACAAACTCCGCGACTCGCGGAGTTTGAAGGGTCAAACACCGCGACTCGCGGAGGGACCAAAACAGAGAAAAAAATAAAAACGTAAACTGATCAGTCCACACACCACACCACAAAAATACTGCGAAATAAAACCCGAAAAAACCCGAGAAAACACTCCCAAATTCACAATTTTTCACCATTAATCATCAAATCTTTTACTAAAATCATGTTAAGAAGGATGCTATCAAGGAATTACTCAAGAAAAACGGTAAATTTCTACACCTAAACACCATTTAATCCGAAAATTGGTGTTCTTGAGCAATTTTATACCCAATTCGATTTTGATGCTTTTTAGTGTAATTATGCTTAAATTGCTTATGTATTATGCTTGTATAACCTAGATTGATGCTATTTAACATGATTAGAAGCCTTAAACTTCAAATTTTGAGTAATCTAGGGTTTGTGTTCTTGAGCAATTTGGGGCTTTTTGATATAAACAGGTTATGGCCGATTTTTGTCATGAATTATTGCTAAATTAAGTAGTGTAACATGTTTAGGTAGTTAAATGATCCAAACTTTGAGCCTAAACATGATTCTGAGAATTAAAGTGGACTTTTTCAAGTCTAAAATTCATGAACTTGATTTTTGAGAGATAATGCCATTTGAAACTTGTTTAATTGCTAGTGATGATTATTTTGACATGTTATTTGAGTTGAATGTTTATGAACTTGGCGAACATTTTCGTATATGCTTATTTGAAAAAGTGTAGATTTGATGAAAATAAGCTTAAGTTTGATATAAATTAAACATGTCATTGTAATTATTTTGATTGATGATTTTGCTGACACTAATGCATATTTGGATGCACAAAAATTGTGTTTGATGTGTTTTGCAGACTGAAAGGGGTGAATCTTCATCCCAAGCTCGCAATGCTCCTGCTGAGAATGCGGAACAACAGGAGGTGGATAACTACTACAAACAAGATATACCTCATCCAGTCATGACATTTTCTTATATGCACTTGGAAGATTTGCACCCGAACCTGAGATTTGACAGACTTTGAATAGATTATCCAAAATACCAAAGGGGCTTGCATACTCTTCATTCTAAAGCTGTTGAAGTACCTAGGGTCATAGAATGGGGACCATTGGAAGATGTAGAATTGGCCGGGCCAATTAGGGAATTACTTGCACAGAGGTATGGTAATTCTACTTTTAACGATTGGGTACGGTTATTCAACATGCGTAGACCTGTATATAAAGTATGGTGTGAAGAATTGTTGTGTAGTATAGAATTAAATGATCGGGTAGCTAGTTTAACCGATCGATCTTTTATTAGATTTTTGTTAGGAGGTTCGATGTGCCACATGTATTTACTAGACATGGCTCAGGCTTTACGTATATATACGCCTGAGGAGTTAGCATCTGCCGATTGTAGAGGGTCGATATTGAACGGTAGGAAGATAGATGAGAATTTTGATACACATGGTGTATGGAGTCAAATGACTAGCCATCACCGATTTAAAGGGGGAAATTACTCTTATTTGGATATAGATAGAGCAGAGTTAAGAGTAATTCATAGATTTTTAGCTAATTCGATTATACAAAGAGGTAAGAATAAGGAAAAGGTAAATGAACAGGATTTGTTTTACCACATGTGTATTCGAGACCCACAAAGCGCTGTAAGTATACCATATTGTGTGGGTTATTATTTATCAGCTATGGTTAGGGGGATGAGATCGCATAGCATAATAGGAGGTGGTATATTTATTACTTTGATTGCTGAATATCTCGGTGTGGATATAAGTCGGGGGGGATTACTAATCGAAGAACCAGAACCCCGCGATACAATAGGTTTAAATGTATACCATGGTGCGAAGGTTTTGAAGAGGCGAAATAACGCCGCAGTACGATATAATGGTAGACATCCACAGGTTGAGAGAAACCAACAGCCAGGTAATGTGGGAGGGGGAAATGAAATGACAGAAATGCAAAGGTTTATAGCTTCACAAGAGTACGAAAATGCTAGACATCGAGCATTTGAAGATTGGCAAGTTCATCAAAACCAAATCATAGCTTATTGCCAACAAATAAGTAGAAACTATATTCCTACTCCATCGCCCGTATTTCCTCCCTGGTCTATAGAGATCTAACCACCGTATCCTACGTATAACCCAGCCGAAGCATTTTATAACACCTATGGTTATGCATGGTGTGACGATCGCTCCAAATCCATATGGACGAACACGTCATTCATTGATTTCATTGCGAGGTATTTGACCTCTATATGATACGTTTTGTAAACATTGCATTCTTTTGAAAAGGCACACCATAAATGAATATTTAAATCAAAGGTTTTCGATATATGATGATTTCTACATGTAGACAATCACCATAAATAATAGTTTACAACAGTATTTCTATTGACAATGCAGTCAAAATAAGATACATGGTGATGATTTGGTGAATGCAACGTTTCCTTGAAAAATATGTCATGTAAGACTCCATGCACATAGCTTGTCTAACATCTAAGCAAACAGCGGAAGACTTCTAGGGAACCTGAGAATAAACATGCTAACAAGTGTCAACACAAAGGTTGGTGAGTTCATAGTTTTAATGTTTTGCATAATCTGTACATAAAGGTGGATCACAAGATTTCAGTTGTTTCATCCAGAAACGTTTATCAATAGATTATATAAAAGTGGATCACAAGATTTCAGTTGTTTCATCCAGAAACGTTTATCAATAGATTCTACATAACAGAGCACCCTGGTAACTAAACTTTAAAGTTATAATGATAAATACCCCATTCGTTTTAATACACGCAAACCAACGTGTCCTAAACTCAAATAACATACGTCCGTTAAAAGGCTAGCGCTCTAGCTCGGACGGGGATGTCAAGCCCTATGGATCCATATACAATTATTCGCGCCCACCAGTTCATATCCTATGTACTGGCAGCTACTAGTTACCAAAGCTAAGGGATTTTCGGTTTAACTCGGTGTAGAATTTAGTATGTACTTGTATCCATTGTGTTTAAAATAAAGTGCATGTATTCTCAGCCCAAAAATATATATTGCAAAAGCAATTAAAAAGGGAGCAAATGAAACTCACATTAGCAGCATATAAAGTCGTTCACCAAAATGTGATCGAAACTCAGAATATCAAATAACTGTAGTCCTCAACGTATTAATATTGTGATTCAATATTGCAGGAAAGTATGTAGAAGCAACGAAGATGATAAACACTAGGTTTGATTCACAAATATACCCCCGAACATTACCCATAACCTCCTTGGCAATAACCCATAATTTCCTTAGCTTTATCCCGCTCGAAAACCATTTTTGAAATCGTTTGGACATAACCTTGTCGTAGTATTTTATGTATAATACTAATAATAATAATAATAAGATTAATAATAAAAATAATAATAATAATAATAATAATAATAATAATAATAATAATAATAATAATAATAATAATAATAATAATAATAATAATAAATATATATATCAGAGAGAAAGAAAGAAATAATTATGAAAGTGTAAAGATTCGGGCAGAACTCGTGGCCTTTTATAGACTTGGCCAGATTTTTGCCTCCATGCGATCGCATGGATTTCTAGGCTTGTGGCCATGCGATCGCATGGCCTCAGATTCCAGCTCAGATATGATTTTGTCCTAACTCTTGTCGACATAATTTAATATTAATATATAATATATAATTTAAATAATTAATTATATATTATATTAAATTCACGTGCATAGTTTATTTGTAATTTTTGTTCTAATAAGTCATACGTCATCACTCGACTTATGTCCCGGTTCCGGTTTTTCAAATGTCCTTTCGTACGTTGGGAAAACTTGCATTTTACGTTTCGTGAAACGTACCTTTGTTAAAATATAGTCTTAAATCATCCATAAACTATACCACTCGAGGTATAACTTATACATTTGACTGTTTTGGTCATTTACTTCTATAAATCATCGTCTCGCTATTTGTTAATACATATATATTTTCATTTTGAAATAGCGTTTTACTGTAGCAATTCACTGTAGCAAAGTCAATTTCACTGTAGCAAATAGTGATTTTCGAAAACACTGTAGCATTTTGGGTGTTGTAGCAATTTGAAAATACTGTAGCAAATTAGTGTTTTACTGGTTCATCTTAAACGCTTTAGTTAACTTATCTAAATATCAATCGAATCAATAAACGAATGTTACTATCGTTTACTAATTAACTTGAAATTATATATATGTATATATCTACATATAATTGTTCGCGAATCATTGAAAACAACCGAAGGGTATTTAAATATATAAAAGTAGTTCAAAAATTTTGAGATTCAGTTTTACAGACTTTAATTATCGTGTCGGAAATGTTAATCATACAAAGATTAAGTTTAAATTTGGTCAGAAATTTCCGGGTCATCACACATGGAACCCCTACTGGTATTAGTATCATCCCTAGTCTACTTAGTTTTATTTATTTTATAATTTGTAATGTTGATACATTTAATACTTATGTTAATATTGTAATAGTTTTTATAATTTTCTAACTTTTATTATTAGATTTCAATAATTTTTGAACGTGGGGTAATATACCAAACTTCAAAAATATGTATATATGTTTGCAGTTTATCTTATGTACACAACAGGGTAAAACAACGCATTTTCAAAGACTGGCATTAAGTTCAGCAAAAGCAACTAATTTTGACGACAAGATGCAAAATATATGTGAAATAACAACAAGACGGAATGAACAAATGATGTGCACCATTTATCAATCAACACAAACACAAATATGTTTGGAAACTTTGGTAAAATTTAATCATTTCTACGCTAATCACCCTCAATAATTTAAATTGTTACTGATTTCTTGCAAATGAGGGCATTGCAAGATCTTAAGTGTGGGAAGGGGTTAAATTCATTCGGATTTTTTTTAAAAATTTTTTTATCTTAAACACTTGGTTACCATTAAAAATAGTAGTAAAGTAGTAGTTGTATTAGAATCTAGTGCTCTCTGATAATAAAGAACAGCCCTAGTCTTATATACTGACTACCCAATTCTAGTAAAATTTTTTAAAATTTTCAATTAAATGAACTCAAAATCATGTTTATACATATTTATGAACGATAAAACTAGGTTTTAACACCGAAATTATTGTTACCTCGGAAAGGACATAAATTGAGAAACAAACCAAAATGTTAAAATTCATTTAAAATGGAATAGAGGACAATAAAAAGGAAAATAAAAGCCAAGTGTGGGAAAATTTACCAAGATATTTTAAACATATGTCACATATTTCTGTAACAAATAATTGAAAATACTTTTGTTTTGAACGATAATTAACTGTTTTACCCGATTTACTGTAAGAAAGATGGATCTACACGATGAATCAATTCCATCATTAAAAGGAAGTAAAGTCTTCCGAAAAAGAAACGCGCTTCTTGATTTAGGTCAGGAAGTTGTCGTCCAGACCAGCTGTAGGTTGACGAAAAATCTAGAAAAGTCATCACTAAAATCAGCAGGAAATCCACGGACCTCAGCATCAAACAGGGTCGCCATGTGGTCAGACTTATCCTAACCATGAGAGGATCTGTCTCGTAAAATGGGGAGGGCGCCGTGCAAATTAGCTGGATAAGAATAATGAATCAGATCCCCAGAAAGGATAATCTCCTTAAAAGATCAAAAATCAGCTTTAAAGCCTGATATTACTCAATCCTTGAGATTGACCTTAATGATTGAGAATTACAAACTCATGGAATTCAATGATATCTAAACTCGAGCCTGAACGAGAAAATATTTTGATCAAAATTACAAACCGATTTGTTTTCTAAAAACCCATTTTCAATGCGTTCATTACCATTGAACGTAAAATCCTAGGAATTCACCTGGAATTCATTAGGTCACCTGAACCAAATCGGGTGTCAACCGTAAGAACGGTGGTTGCATAGCATGGTCAAAGACATGACCTTGTGCCAGACTGGAAAATTATAAGGGTGAGCTTTACTATTTCTCCTACAAAGGATAGTAATTGCGTCCGACACGTTATAGACCAAAATTAAAAGCATGTCAGGGGACATTGCCTTAACAGTTGCTTGTTCAATGCTTTCCTTTACAACCGGATGGTAGTTTACCGAAAGGTAATATACGGGACAAGTAAACTGGACGTGTTGCTTTCCAAATACAAGGTTAGCAAGTGGGTGACACAAAACCATAAGTTTTGAGCTAAAATTTTCAAATCTGAAACCCACCAAACCCACAAAAATATTTTGCAAACACGGGTGAAGGGTTATTCCGGAAAACTTATCTAGGGTAAAAGCTAGATTTAATTTTCAAAAGATCAAATGTTTTCATAAAGATCTAATTTCCTTAAAGGATCTAAATTTTTATAGTCATATGGGACTGTAAACCACAACGTTACTACCATTGTTTATACCGCCGTAAAGAAATCACTGATGTACAAAGTGTGAAGAATAAAGAAGTGATTCTAGTATTTCAAGACTATATTGCTTGAGGACAAGCAACGCTCAAGTGTGGGAATATTTGATAATGCTAAAAACGAACATATATTTCATAGCATTATTCCCCAAGAAAGACAAGCTTTTAGTTGCAATTGTTCTATTTACAAGTGATATTCGTTTAAATATTAAAAGGTGAAGACAAAAGACAGATTCGACGAATTGAAGACGCAAACGACCAAAAAGCTCAAAAGTACAAAATACAATCAAAGAGGTTCCAATTATTGATAAGAAACGTCTCAAAATTACAAGAGTACAAGATTCAAAACGCAAAGTACAAGATATTAAATTGTACGCAAGGACGTTCGAAAATCCGGAACCGGGACCAGAGTCAACTCTCAACGCTTGACGCAACGGACTAAAAATTACAAGTCAACTATGCACATAAATATAATATAATATTTAAATAATTCTTATAATTATTTATATATTATATAAATAATAAAAATTCGTCGGCAAGAAAGACTCCAAAGTTGGTGAGCTGGAATTTCAAACTCCGCGACTCGCGGAGTTTGAAGGCAGAAAAGGCCGCGAGTCGCGGAGACCCCCTGAACTCAATTCCCTATAAAAGCAAACGAATTCTGATCATTTTAAAGATCCATAATCTATCTCTCTCTCAATATATATGTAAATATATATATATATAATTTATATTTTAATTTTAATTTTAAATCCTAATAATAAGGGTATGTTAGCGAATGTTGTAAGGGTGTAAGTCGAAATTATGTTCGTGTAATGCTACGCTATTTTTAATCATTGTAAGTTATGTTCAACCTTTTTAATTTAATGTCTCGTAGCTAAGTTATTATTATGCTTATTTAATCCGAAGTAATCATGATGTTGGGCTAATTACTAAAATTGGGTAATTGGGCTTTGTACCATAATTGGGGTTTGGACAAAAGAACGACACTTGTGGAAATTAGACTATGGATTATTAATGGGCTTTATATTTGTTTAACTAAATGATAGTTTGTTAATTTTAATATAAAGATTTACAATTGGACGTCCCTATAAATAACCATATACACTCGATCGGACACGATGGGCGGGGTATTTATATGTATGAATAATCGTTCATTTAACCGGACACGGGAATGGATTAATAGTCACTAGAATTATTAAAACAGGGGTGAAATTATGTACAAGGACACTTGGCATAATTGATAACAAAGTATTAAAACCTTGGGTTACACTCAGTCGACATCCTGGTGTATTTATTAAACAAATTATTAAAATCTTGTTACAGTTTAAGTCCCCAATTAGTTAGAATATTTGACTTCGGGTATAAGAATAATTTGACGAGGACACTCGCACTTTATATTTATGACTGATGGACTGTTATGGACAAAAACCAGACGGACATATTAAATAATCCAGGACAAAGGACAATTAACCCATGGGCATAAAACTAAAATCAACACGTCAAACATCATGATTACGGAAGTTTAAATAAGCATAATTCTTTTATTTCATATTTAATTTCCTTTATTTTATATTTAATTGCACTTCTAATTATCGCATTTTTATTGTTATTGTATTTAATTGCACTTTTAATTATCGTACTTTTTAATTATCGCAAGTTTATTTTATCGCACTTTTATTATTCTCAATTTCATTATCGTTATTTACTTTATGCTTTAAATTAAGTCTTTTATTTATTTAATATTTTACATTTTGTTTTAACTGCGACTAAAGTTTTAAAATCGACAAACCGGTCATTAAACGGTAAAAACCCCCCTTTATAATAATAATATTACTTATATATATATATTTGTATTTTTATAAAATTAAACTAATATAGCGTTAAGCTTTGATTAAAAGATTTTCCCTGTGGAATGAACCGGACTTACTAAAAACTACACTACTGTACGATTAGGTACACTGCCTATAAGTGTTGTAGCAAGGTTTAAGTATATCCATTCTCTAAATAAATAAATATCTTGTGTAAAACTGTATCGTATTTAATAGTATTTCCTTGTAAAATTTAATAGCTATTTTATATACACCTCGCATAACATCAAGTATTAAATTGGTATTTAATAAAATTAGGTCTTGCGACCGAAATTATTGATATCATACAAAAATTTATTACATCACTGCGAAATTTAACGTTTATTCTTAAGGTATAAATATCTTTAATCAATCAACCAAAAATATTTCAAAAATTCGTCATGAGTTAAATTAGGTCATGGAACCGAAATTACTTTACCGAAAAGAGGGGCGTATATTTTTGATAATATTTGATTGATTAAAATGGGATAAAAGACCAAAAACATTTTTAATTTTATTTTTACTTTGTTTTTAAAATTAATATTAAAATAATATTGTAAACTTTTTAAATTAATATATATTTAAAATTATAAATATTTGAAAAATTAATATTTTTAATATAAGTTTGTATGTATAAAAACAAAAATATAATTTAAGTTTGGTGTGAATTTTTAAAATATGAAATTTTTTAATTTTATGCATTGTGAATTTAAGTTTGGTGTGAATTTTTAAAATATGAATTTTTTTAATTTTATTTATTTTGAATTTATTTTTGGTTTGAATTTAAAAACAAAAAAATTTACTTTATTTCATTAAGTTAAAAATTTGATTTTTAAAATTCGTCGTGAGTTGAAGACTAGGTCTTTGAACCGAAATTGCTTTACCCAAGGGAGGGACGAGAACTTTTATTATCATTATTTTTAATCTTATTGAATTAAAGTATGCCAAAAACATTTAAAAAACTCCAAAAATCTTTACTTTTAAAACCGCGCTTTGAATTGACAAATTTTAAAATTTTGTCGAAGGATGGACTAGGACATTGTTCCGAAACACCCTCATCCTAAAAAGAAACAAAATTTTAAATTTAATTAATTATATGTTCTAAAAGTGTAAGGTTTTATAAAAAAAAAACAAATGATGTGCACCATTTATCATTCAACAAACAAACGCCAATATGTTTGGAAACTTTGGTAAAATTTAATCATTTTTCTACGCTAATCACCCTCAATAAATTAAATTGTTACTAATTTCTTGCAAATGAGGGCATTGCAAGATCTTAAGTGTGGGAAGGGGTTAAATTCATTCGGATTTTTTTTAAAATTTTTTTTATCTTAAACACTTGGTTACCATTAAAAATAGTAGTAAAGTAGTAGTTGTATTAGAATCTAGTGCTCTCTGATAATAAAGAACAGCCCTAGTCTTATATACTGACTACCCAATTCTAGTAAAAATTTTCAAAATTTTCAACTAAATGAATTCAAAATCATGTTTATACATATTTATGAACGATAAAACTAGGTGTTAACACCGAAATTATTGTTACCTCGGAAAGGACATAAATTGAGAAACAAACCAAAATGTTAGAATTCATTTAAAATGGAATAGAGGACAATAAAAAGGCAAATAAAAGAAAATAAAAACCAAGTGTGGGAAAATTTACCAAGTTATTTTAAACATATGTCACATATTTCTGTAACAAATAATTGAAGATACTTTTGCTTTGGACTAAACTAAAAAGTTTAACCCGATTTACTGTAATATATTTGAAAGAGAAGATGGATCTACACGATGAATCAATTCCATCATTAAAAGGAAGTAAAGTCTTCCGAAAAAGAAATGCGCTTCTTGATTTAGGTCATGAAGTTGTCGTCCAGACCAGCTGTAGGTTGACGAAAAACCTAGAAAAGTCATCTCTAAAATCGGCAGGAAATCCACGGACCTCAGCATCAAATAGGGTCGCCAAGTGGTCAGACTTATCCTATCCATGAGAGGATCTGTCTCGTAAAATGGGGAGGACGCCGTGCAAATTAGCTGGATAAGACTAATGAATCAGATCCCCAGAAAGGATAATCTCCTTAAAAGATCAAAAATCAGCTTTTAAGACTGATATTACTCAATCCTAGAGATTGACCTTAAAGATTGAGAATTACAAACTCATGGAATTCGATGATATCTAAACTCGAGCTTGAACGAGAAAATATTTTGATCAAAATTACAAGCCGATTTGTTTTCTGAAAACCCATTTTCAATGCGTTCATTACCATTGAACGTAAAATCCTAGGAATTCACCAGGAATTCATTAGGTCACCTGAACCAAATCGGGTGTCAACCGTAAGAACGGTGGTTGCATAGCATGGTCAAAGACAGGACCTTGTGCCAGACCGAAAAATTATAAGGGTGAGCTTTACTATTGCTCCTACAAAGGATAGTAATTGCGTCTGACACGTTATAGACCATAATTAAAAGCATGTCAGGGGACATTGCCTGAACAGTTGCTTGTTCAACGCTTTCCTTTACAACCGGACGGTAGTTTACCGAAAGGTAATATACGGAGCAAGTATATTGGACGTGTTGCTTTCCCAATACAAGGTTATCAAGTGGGTAACACAAAACCACAAGTTTTGAGCTAAAATTTTCAAATCTAAAACCCACCAAACCCACAAAAACAATTTGCAAACATCGGTGAAGGGTTATTCCGGAAAACTTATCTAGGGTAAAAACTAGATTGAATTTTCAAAAGATCAAATGTTTTCATAAAGATCCAATTTCCTTAATGGATCTAAATTTTCATAAGTCATGTGAGACTGTAAACCACATCGTTACTACCATTGTTTATACCGCCGTAAAGAAATCACTGATGTACAAAGTGTGAAGAATAAAGAAGTGATTCTTGTATATTCAAGACTATATTGCTTGAGGACAAGCAACGCTCAAGTGTGGGAATATTTGATAATGCTAAAAACGAACATATATTTCATAGCATTATTCCTCAAGAAAGACAAGCTTTTAGTTGCAGTTGTCCTATTTACAAGTAATATTCGTTTAAATAATAAAAGGTAAAGACAAAAGACAGATTCGACGAATTGAAGACGCAAACGACCAAAAAGCTCAAAAGTACAAAATACAATCAAAGTGGTTCCAATTATTGATGAGAAACGTCTCAAAATTACAAGAGTACAAGATTCGAAACACAAAATACAAGATATTAAATTGTACGCTTGGACGTTCGAAAATCCGGAACCGGGACCAGAGTCATCTCTCAACGCTCGACGCAGCGGACTAAAAATTACAAGTCAACTATGCACATGAATATAATATAATATATAATTAATTCTTAAAATTAATATATATATTATATTATATTATATAATCCGTCGGCAAGCTAGGAGCCAAACTTGTGTGAGCTGGAATCCACAGCTCCGCACTCGCGGAGCTTTGAAGACCAAAAAGGCCGCACTCGCGGAGCCCAAAAAGTCAGAAATCCACCTTTAAAAGGCCGAGCATTCGGCCGAATTTTACACATCTTTTTCCTTCTTCATTCATTAACGTATTATATATATATATATTATAATTTTAATTTTAATTTTAATTTTAATTTTAAATCCTAATAATAAGGGTATGTTAGCGAATATTGTAAGGGTGTAAGTCGAAATTCTGTCCGTGTAACGCTACGCTATTTTTAATCATTGTAAGTTATGTTCAACCTTTTTAATTTAATGTCTCGTAACTAAGTTATTATTATGCTTATTTAAAACGAAGTAATCATGATGTTGGGCTAATTACTAAAATTGGGTAATTGGGCTTTGTACCATAATTGGGGTTTGAACAAAAGAACTACACTTGTGGAAATTAGACTATGGGCTATTAATGGGCTTTATATTTGTTTAACTAAATGATAGTTTGTTAATTTTAATATAAAGATTTACAATTGGACATACCTATAAATAACCATATACACTCGATCGGACACGTTGGGCGGGATATTTATATGTACGAATAATCGTTCATTTAACCGGACACGGGAATGGATTAATAGTCTATGGAATTATTAAAACAGGGGTGAAATTATGTACAAGGACACTTGGCATAATTGATAACAAAGTATTAAAACCTTGGGTTACACGCAGTCGATATCCTGGTGTAATTATTAAACAAAGTATTAAGACCTTGTTACAGTTTAAGTCCCAATTAGTTAGAATATTTGACTTCGGGTATAAGGATAATTTGACGAGGACACTTGTAACATCCCGTTTTTCCCGTACATATTGAAAGGTACATACTTAATCATTGTACGTTTGTAACTTGCTAGACTATGCGTAAATGTCTATATATATATATATATATATATATATATATATATATATATATATATATATATATATATATACTTGATAATGTGTGCGAATACAAGTTTATACATGGGCTTTGTTAGCGTTAAGTCTTATGAGACTATTGTTGAAGGTTAGGCGAATATAGGAAGCGAGATTTAAGTGTACGAATTAAATAAAATCAAATTTTGTTTAAGGCTGTCGAAGTGTCCAGGTGACGGCCAATGCCGCGCCGCGACACATTGGGCTGCGCCGCGGCATATAAAGCAAATCCAGATCAGCAATTGGATTAAGAAGGGTCGATTTTCCCCTTATGTGTCGCGCCGTGACAAAGGGGTCCGCGCCGCGGCATTTCAAGCGAACCAGGTTCAGAAAGTGGGTTAAGAGAGGTTGTTTTTCCTTCGTAATGTCGCGCCGCGACATATAGCGCCGCGCCGCGACAACTCTGCAGTTCTGACTCCGATTTTAGCTCAAATTGAATGACTTCAAGGGGCGAATTGGTAATTTCGCGTATAAATCAGATGGGAGCATTAAATCCCAACCACTCATCCATTTCATTTATTTCTTTTCTCTTTTCTTTCCAATTTCTCTCCCAAAACTTAAAACCCAATTGAATTAAAAGCAAGATTTGAGAGTGAAGGATTGAGGGTTGATGTTTGGAGCAAGAATTAAAGTTGTTCCTTGTGTCTCTAGCTACGCGTTGATAGTCTCGGTAAGTTCTAACTCTAAGTTTTGAGTTTTAATTAGTTTATGCTAGGGTTTTGTTCATTTGGAACTTATGTGACCCATTTGGGGTTAAAATGGGCGAACTTGGGTTGTGTTGAGGAAAGAAAACCCAAATGGCCATAACCTAGGGTTTGGTCTTATGATTTGGGGTTATAAATGTTAATTGGCATTTTTAGTCACTAACACGCTTGTTAAAGTTGAAAGAGATGTTATTTGGGTCATTAAATGCTCAAGTAAGTGTAATGTGGTTAATTCCACTAGTTGTGTAATCGAATGTGTACTTATGTAATTAGGTACTTTGCTTTGAAGCCTTCGGAAGCATTTAAATCACCACCGAAGTGTTAAGGTGAGTGGAATAATTATATGCGTAGGTATATAATATATTTATTTGTGGTAGCGTGAGATGTGAAGTGTCGAGGTGTTAAGACACCACGTTTCACGTGACGAGTGAAGCATCGAGGTGTTAAGATGCCACTCGAGGTGAAGCATCGAGGTGTTAAGATGCCACCTAGGAGTGAAGTGTCGAGGTGTTAAGACGCCACTCCATGTTAAAGGGTGAAGTGTCGAGGTGTTAAGACGCCACCCGAGGGTGAAGTATCGAGGTGTTAAGATGCCACCCGGGGGTTAGTGATACGAGGTGCTAAGTACACTAATGGATGTTATGAACACCAATGGGAAATTCGAGTACCATCCCTTGTACGATTGGTTAACCATGGTTATTGTGTTGTAGTGTAAGCATATTATATTGTACGGTTTGTATATATGCTATTGCATTGCTAGCTTGTGATATTGGAAGTTTATAGTTTATAATTGAGATGATAAGCTAATTGTGTTGCTAGCATGTATGCGGTATGTGTTTAAGTGTTTGCAAGTAAGTATATTATATATGTACGTGTATAATTATTGCATTCACTAAGCGTTAGCTTACCCCTCTCGTTGTTTATCTTTTTAGTCGCAGGTATGGATAAGGGCAAAGGGGTTATCGGGCATTAAGTGGCCCTTGATGATGTTTTGTTGAAGCTTGGAAGTTGGCCTAATGTTTTGGGTAGTTTAGTCCTAAACCATGCTCGAGTGTCGTTTGGATTATAAACTATCAATTGTAGTGGGTCAAACTTGTATTGAATTTGATTAATGGCCTTCGTGCCTTTTGTAAACATTTAAATTGTTGTACGTTTAAGTGGATCTTGTGGAATGGTTTACATATTTAATTGGCGCGTAAATGTGTTGTATAAAAAAAAAATTTATCGTATGGAATACGGGTTGGGTTGTTTCAAGTGGTATCAGAGCATGGTCTAAGGGATTTAGGCGACTTGAGATAGGCGCCTAGACTTAGACTTTATTGTGTATGCGCGTTATGCGGGACTTGTAGGAGACGGGTCGGACCGGGAGTTGATTAGTGCTTAGGTTTATGTGAACTAACCTTGCGCTAATTGTTTTGTGTGGTGTTAGCAATCGTCAAGCAAGATAGACGTTGTACTAGCGAGTTAATGCGACGTGCTCGCGTAACAATGATTAGCTACCATTGTTACGGGTTCAAATCGTGTCAAACAAGCGATGTACGACGATTGTTGAGCAAGATGGGGTAGTGTGGTGTATATGTATATACTTATGTGTTAAATCCTTTTCGTCTCGTTGTTTAATCTATTCCGTCTTATAGAATGAAGATGAGAAACGGGCATGATATCAACGGCGGAGGTACTAGTGAAGAAGTCGAGTTTACGGCCAAGGTTGAGGCCATTTTGAAAAGGCATCATGAAGCTTTTCTCGAGGACGTTAAGAAGATGTTCCTAGATACGATTGACGAGCAATTAGTCAATGTGGTAAAGGAGCAAGTTAAGGCCGTTCTTCGCGAAGATAATGTGGGAAGACGGGACTTTTTCTATAAGAATTTCAAGGACTCTCAACCTCCCTCTTTTGATGGTGAAAGAGATCCTCTTAAGAGCGCCCGTTGGATCTCCGATATGGAGGGGGCCTTCCGTACTTGTGAATGTCCTCTCGATAAGAGGACAAGGTACGGGTGTAGTATGTTGAGGGGCGATGCCAAGTTGTGGTGGGACGCAAAGCTCCAAGTTTATGGTGAAGAGCGATGCATGGAATTCACTTGGGATGAATTCAAGTCCGAATTTTTCAAGGAATACCGAACTTCGGCCGATCTTACTAGGCTTAAGGACGAGTTACGTTCCTTGAGGCAAGGGTCGATGGATTTGAACACTCTCAAATCCATGTTCTTGTCCAAGACCCAATTTTGCCCGGAGTACGTCGGGAATGATAAAATGTTGAAGGAAGATTTCCATCGAACCTTGAACGACAACTATCAAGATAAGATTAGTGTGAACGTAGTGAAAAGCTTTGATGAATTGTTTGACATGGCCAAAGGTTTCGAGTCGCTCATCTTAAGAAAGAGTGGTTTTACTTTTGGCAAAAGAAAAAGTGAAGGTTCGAGCTATTCAAACTTTTCGAACAAAAAGAACAAGAAAAGTTCCGAAAGTGTCAATAGCGTGAAGAAGGGCGCTTCCGGTGGTTTTACTTTTACGTGCTATAATTATGGGCAAGCGGGTCATATGGCTCGTGATTGTCCAAAACCATCTTCCGGAAACAAGCTCACTTGTTTTAATTGCGGTAAAGAAGGGCATAAGAAGCCGGAGTGTCCTGATTTGCGCAACGATAATGTTAAGCGTCTAGAGAAGGTGGCGGGTACGGCTAGGGGTCGCAACTATTTGATGACCAATGATGAGGCCAAGCAATCCAATGAAGTCGTCTCAGGTACTTTCATAGTTAACTCTAATCCGGCACGGATACTTTTTGATAGTGGGGCTAATTTGTCCTTTGTGTCGCCTCAATTTGTGCCTAAGTTAAATAAACCGCTAGTTAAGTTAAGTCATCCGGTAGAAGTTGAAATAGCGGATGGCAAGACGGCGCTAGTGGTTGATGTGTGTAAGAATTGTAATGTTGTATTTGGTTCCGAAACGTTTAAGATCGATCTTATTCCAATGACTTTGGGTGATTTTGATATTGTTATTGGTATGGATTGGCTCGATCTTAATAGAGCCGATATTTCATGCCATGATAAATTCATTCGGGTGAAGACCCCAAGTGGGGGAGAATTAATTATTCATGGCGATAAGCGAAGGAGACTTGTACCGATATGCACTTTTGCACGGGCACGTCGTTTCCTTGTTAGTGGTGGCATGGCTTTTCTTGCCCATGTTGTTGATACTCGTGATGAGCCACCAACCATTCGTGAAATCCCTGTGGTTAATGAATTTGAAGACGTTTTTCCGGATGAGTTACCGGGTGTTCTGGCGGAAAGACAAGTTGAGTTTCGTATTGAGTTGGTTCCGGGAGCTACTCCCATTGCTAAAACTCCTTATCGTTTAGCACCAACGGAAATGCAAGAGTTGTTAAATCAAACCCAAGAGTTGCTCGAGAAGGGTTTTATTCGACCGAGTACTTCGCCATGGGGCGCTCCGGTGTTATTTGTGAAGAAGAAAGATGGTAGTATGCGTATGTGCATTGATTACCGTGAGTTGAATAAAGTGACGATCAAGAATCGTTATCCATTACCTAGGATTGACGATTTATTTGATCAACTTCAAGGTGCAACGTATTTCTCTAAGATCGACCTACGGTCCGGCTATCACCAAATGCAGGTCCGTGAGGAAGACATAGAGAAAACGGCTTTTCGAACGCGTTACGGGCATTATGAGTTTGTAGTTATGCCCTTTGGTCTTACGAATGCACCGGCGGCATTCATGGATCTCATGAACCGAGTGTGCCAACCTATGTTGGACAAGTCGGTAATAGTGTTCATTGACGACATACTAGTTTACTCGAAAAGTATGAACGAACATGAACATCATGTGCGTGAAGTATTGAAGACGCTACGAAAGGAGAAGTTGTATGCAAAGTTCTCCAAATGTGAATTTTGGCTAAGGGAAGTTCAATTCCTTGGTCATATTGTGAATGAAAACGGTATTCAAGTAGATCCGGGGAAGATCGAAACGGTGAAGAGTTGGGGACGACCGACTACGCCTACGGAAATCCGAAGTTTTCTCGAATTGGCCGGTTATTATCGTCGGTTTATCCAAGATTTTTCTAAGATCGCTTCTTCGTTGACGAAATTGACAAGGAAGAATGTGAGGTTTGGTTGGGAGAACGAACAGGAAATTGCTTTTCAATTGTTAAAGGAGAAGTTGTGTCAAGCTCCGGTGTTAGTGTTACCGAAAGGTGTTGAAGACATGGTGGTTTATTGTGATGCTTCCTTAAATGGTCTCGGGTGTGTTCTAATGCAAAGAGGTAAAGTCATCGCTTATGCCTCTTGACAATTAAAGGAACATGAAACGAGGTATCCGACTCATGATCTTGAGTTGGCGGCGGTAGTACATGCATTGAAAATTTGGCGCCATTACTTGTATGGTGTCAAGTGTACGATTTATTCGGATCATAAGAGTTTGAAACATCTCTTTAATCAACGAGATTTGAATTATCGCCAACGTAGGTGGATGGATGTGGTGAAAGACTACGATTGTGAAATACTTTATCATCCGGGTAAGGCGAATGTGGTCGCGGATGCGTTGAGTCGAAAGAGTCAACATCCGGCGATAAAAGTGGGGTCGTTACGTTTGATTATTACCAACGACTTTCTTGAAAAGCTTGGTGAGATTCAAATAGAGGCTTATGTCCACAACAAGCATACGGAGCGAATCGTGGGCCAATCGGAGTTTATTACTATGGGTCCGCGTGGTTTGTTGTCCTTCCAAGGAAGGGTGTCGGTGCCTAAGATGGGTGATTACCGACGAGTGCTACTTGATGAAGCACATAAGTCAAAATACTCCATTCATCCGGGCGCGACGAAAATGTATCTTGACTTGAAGAAAGATTATTGGTGGCCGGGCATGAAACGTGATGTTGTGAAGTATGTTGAGCAATGTGTCACGTGTTTACAAGTAAAAGCCGAACACCAAAAGCCGTATGGTAAGTTGCAACCGTTAGAAATCCCGAAATGGAAATGGGAGCACATTACCATGGATTTCATAACAAAGTTACCTAAGACGGCGAGAACCCAATTTGATACGATTTGGGTGATAGTTGACCGGTTGACGAAAAGTGCTTTGTTTCTTCCCATTAAAGAAGCGATATCGTCGGAGACCTTGGCTAAGTTGTTTATCAAGGAAGTGGTCGCTCGACATGGGGTTCCTATATCTATTATATCGGATCGAGATACCCGTTTTACATCTCGGTTATGGGAAAAGTTTCATGAAGATATGGGCACGCAATTAAAGTTGAGCACGGCGTATCATCCTCAAACGAACGGTCAAACTGAACGTACGAATCAAACATTGGAGGATATGTTACGTGCGTGTATTATTGATTTTGGTGGTAGTTGGGACGAGCACTTACCTTTGGTGGAATTCTCGTACAATAATAGTTATCATACTAGTATCGGGATGCCACCGTATGAGATGCTTTATGGGCGAAGGTGTCGAACCCCGATTTGTTGGGGTGAAGTGGGTCAAAGGGAAATCGGGAGTACCGATTTGGTCTTAGAAACGAATAGCAAGATTGATATGATTCGAGAGCATTTGAAAAAGGCTCAAGATAGACAAAAGTCGTATGCCGACAAACGTAGACGAATGATCGAATTTCAAGAAGGTGACATGGTGATGCTTAAGGTTTCGCCATGGAAAGGTGTTATTCGGTTTCGAAAACGAGGAAAGTTAGCTCCTCGGTTTATCGGTCCGTTTAAGATTTTAGCTCGTGTTGGCGAAGTTACATATCGTTTGGAATTACCCGAAGAGCTTGCGGGGATCCATAATACATTTCATGTTTCCCATCTCCGTAAGTGTCTTGCGGATGATTCTTCATGGGTGCCTTTAGACGAGATCGAGCTAAACAATAAGTTAGAGTATATTGAGAAGCCGATTGCTATACTCGATGAGAAGGTCAAAAGGTTGAGAAATAAAGAGGTTAGGACTTTTAAAGTTCAATGGCGTCGTAGTAAAGGTTCTGAGTTTACTTGGGAGCCCGAAGAATTTGTGTTGGTTTATCTTCCCTCTTGTCATGCGGCTTGGATCGCGAGGACGCGCTCCGATTCAAGTGGGGGAGAGTTGTAACATCCCGTTTTTCCCGTACATATTGAAAGGTACATACTTAATCATTGTACGTTTGTAACTTGCTAGACTATGCGTAAATGTCTAGATATATATATATATATATATATATATATATATATATATATATATATATATATATATATATATATATACTTGATAATGTGTGCGAATACAAGTTTATACATGGGCTTTGTTAGCATTAAGTCTTATGAGACTATTGTTGAAGGTTAGGCGAATATAGGAAGCGAGATTTAAGTGTACGAATTAAATAAAATCAAATTTTGTTTAAGGCTGTCGAAGTGTCCAGGTGACGGCCAATGCCGCGCCGCGACACATTGGGCTGCGCCGCGGCATATAAAGCAAATCCAGATCAGCAATTGGATTAAGAAGGGTCGATTTTCCCCTTATGTGTCGCGCCGTGACAAAGGGGTCCGCGCCGCGGCATTTCAAGCGAACCAGGTTCAGAAAGTGGGTTAAGAGAGGTTGTTTTTCCTTCGTAATGTCGCGCCGCGACATATAGCACCGCGCCGCGACAACTCTGCAGTTCTGACTCCGATTTTAGCTCAAATTGAATGACTTCAAGGGGCAAATTGGTAATTTCGCGTATAAATCAGATGGGAGCATTAAATCCCAACCACTCATCCATTTCATTTATTTCTTTTCTCTTTTCTTTCCAATTTCTCTCCCAAAACTTAAAACCCAATTGAATTAAAAGCAAGATTTGAGAGTGAAGGATTGAGGGTTGATCTTTGGAGCAAGAATTAAAGTTGTTCCTTGTGTCTCTAGCTACGCGTTGATAGTCTCGGTAAGTTCTAACTCTAAGTTTTGAGTTTTAATTAGTTTATGCTAGGGTTTTGTTCATTTGGAACTTATGTGACCCATTTGGGGTTAAAATGGGCGAACTTGGGTTGTGTTAAGGAAAGAAAACCCAAATGGCCATAACCTAGGGTTTGGTCTTATGATTTGGGGTTATAAATGTTAATTGGCGTTTTTAGTCACTAACACGCTTGTTAAAGTTGAAAGAGATGTTATTTGGGTCATTAAATGCTCAAGTAAGTGTAATGTGGTTAATTCCACTAGTTGTGTAATCGAATGTGTACTTATGTAATTAGGTACTTTGCTTTGAAGCCTTCGGAAGCATTTAAATCACCACCGAAGTGTTAAGGTGAGTGGAATAATTATATGCGTAGGTATATAATATATTTATTTGTGGTAGCGTGAGATGTGAAGTGTCAAGGTGTTAAGACACCACGTTTCATGTGACGAGTGAAGCATCGAGGTGTTAAGATGCCACTCGAGGTGAAGCATCGAGGTGTTAAGATGCCACCTAGGAGTGAAGTGTCGAGGTGTTAAGACGCCACTCCATGTTAAAGGGTGAAGTGTCGAGGTGTTAAGACGCCACCCGAGGGTGAAGTATCGAGGTGTTAAGATACCACCCGGGGGTTAGTGATACGAGGTGCTAAGTACACTAATGGATGTTATGAACACCAATGGGAAATTCGAGTACCATCCCTTGTACGATTGGTTAACCATGGTTATTGTGTTGTAGTGTAAGCATATTATATTGTACGGTTTGTATATTGCTAGCTTGTGATATTGGAAGTTTATAGTTTATAATTGAGATGATAAGCTAATTGTGTTGCTAGCATGTATGCGGTATGTGTTTAAGTGTTTGCAAGTAAGTATATTATATATGTACGTGTATAATTATTGCATTCACTAAGCGTTAGCTTACCCCTCTCGTTGTTTATCTTTTTAGTCGCAGGTACGGATAAGGACAAAGGGGTTATCGGGCATTAAGTGGCCCTTGATGATGTTTTGTTGAAGCTTGGAAGTTGGCCTAATGTTTTGGGTAGTTTAGTCCCAAACCATGCTCGAGTGTCGTTTGGATTATAAACTATCAATTGTAGTGGGTCAAACTTGTATTGAATTTGATTAATGGCCTTCGTGCCTTTTGTAAACATTTAAATTGTTGTACGTTTAAGTGGATCTTGTGGAATGGTTTACATATTTAATTGGCGCGTAAATGTGTTGTATAAAAAAAAAAAATTTATCGTATGGAATACGGGTTGGGTTGTTTCAACACTCGCACTTTATATTTATGACTGATGGACTGTTATGGACAAAAACCAGACGGATATATTAAATAATCCAGGACAAAGGACAATTAACCCATGGGCATAAAACTAAAAATCAACACGTCAAACATCATGATTACGGAAGTTTAAATAAGCATAATTCCTTTATTTTCATATTTAATTGCACTTCTAATTATTGCACTTTTATTTATTGTTATTGTATTTAATTGCACTTTTAATTATTGTCATTGTATTTAATTGCACTTTTAATTTTCGTACTCTTTAATTATCGCAATTTTATTTCATCGCACTTTTATTTATTGCAATTTCATTATCGTTATTTATTTTACGCTTTAAATTAAGTCTTTTATTTATTTAATATTTTACATTAGGTTTTAACTGCGACTAAAGTTTTAAAATCGACAAACCGGTCATTAAACGGTAAAAACCCCCTTTTATAATAATAATATTACATATATATATTTGTATTTTTATAAATTAAAACTAATATAGCGTTAAGCTTTGTTTAAAAGATTCCCTGTGGAACGAACCGGACTTACTAAAAACTACACTACTGTACGATTAGGTACACTACCTATAAGTGTTGTAGCAAGGTTTAGTTATATCCGTTCTATAAATAAATAAATATCTTGTGTAAAATTGTATCATATTTAATAGTTTTTCCTAGGAAATTTAAGCTATTTCATATACACCTCGCATAACATCATATACACTGGGTCGTGGATTGATTCGAGATAATAGATATTGATTTACTTCTGTACTACTAACTGTGGACAACTAATTGTGGACTACGAACGTTGGACTGTTAACTTAACAAACTTAAATCGTTAAAACATAATAAAACATATTGTGAATATATTTTGATTATACCTTGATATATATGTATATATTTGTTATAGGTTCGTGAATCGACCCGTGGCCAAGTCTTATTTCCGACGAAGGAAAAATCTGTGAAAGTGAGTTATAGTCCCACTTTTAAAATCTAATATTTTTGGGATGAGAATACATGCAGTTTTATAAATGTTTTACAAAATAGACACAAGTACTTGAAACTATATTCTATGATTGAATTATTATTACCGAATATCACCCTTTTTAGTCTGGTCATCTAAGAATTAAGGAACAGAAACCCTAATTAATGCGAATCCTAAAGATAGATCTATTGGGCCTAACAAACCCCATCCAGATTACGGATGCTTTAGTACTTCGATTTTATCATGTCCGATGAGAGTCCCGGAATGATGGGGATATTCTAGACGCGTTCTGTTAATGTCGGTTACCAGGTGTTCACCATATGAATGATTTTTATCTCTATGTAGTTTATGCAAAATGCCTGATATGAGATGGATGTTTATGAAAAATGAAATCTTGTGGTCTATTATTACAATTTGATATATATAGGTTAAACCTATAACTCACCAACATTTTTGTTGATGTTTTTAAGCTTGTTTATTCTCAGGTGAATATTAAGAGCTTCCGCTGTTGCATGCTAATTAAGGACAAGAATTGGAGTCAGCATGCTTGTAATAAATTGTTTAAAAACTGCATTCAGAGATTTAAATCGAAGTATAATATTATTGTAAGCCATTATGTAATGGTCGTGTGAAGAATGTTATCTTTTAGATTATCATTATTGGATAATCTACGTTATGATTTTAAAACCTTTAACGATAAAATAAAGGTTATGGTTTGTTTTAAAAACGAATGCAGTCTTTGAAAAACGTCTCATATAGAGGTCAATACCTCGCAAGGAAATCAATTAATATGAAACGTTTATAATCGATATGAACGGAACATTTCAGTTGGTATCCGAGCGTTGGTCTTAGAGAACCAGAAATTTGCATTAGTGTGTCTAACCGAGTTTGTTAGGATGCATTAGTGAGTCTGGACTTCGACCGTGTTTACTTGAACAACGATTGTTTAACATTTTTTTGTTGAAAACTATATATTATTAACATGTAAATATTATGTGATATATTAATCTCTTAATGTGTTTGATATTGTGTGATAGATGTCTACCTCTAGTACAAATCCCATTGACTCACCTAATAATAATGAAGAGTCGAATATATATTGGGAAGACTCACAAATTCCCGAAGAGGAACCGAAAGAAGAGGAACTGGAAGAAGAGGAACCAGAAGAAGAGGAACCGGAAGAAGAGGAACCGGAAGAAGAAGAGGTTTCGGAGGAGGAAATATTAGAAACCACTGAAAAACAGATAAATAAAAGAAAACCCTCAACCAATGGACCAAAATTAATAATGGTCAATGGTGTTTCCGCCGAGGAAGCAAAATATTGGGAAGACTACCAATTTTACGATGAATCAGATCCCGATGAGGATTCCGATGATGTTATAGAAATTACCCCGACCCAATTTGAAAAGGCAAAAGAAAATAATAAGGGAAAAGGCATCAAAATAGAGAAACCTAATTCCAACCCCGATGACCTCTATGTTAACATGAAATATCCCGATGAGAAATACCGTCAACACCCGTATTTCTTAAGTTTTAGCTATAACCCGGGAACATCTAAGCCACCAGGTTTTTCTAGACCATTTGTGAAAAGAACGGATCATATTAGGGGAGCACCATATATCCCTAGGAAATTAGCTAAACAAACCAAGTCCGAAGAAGAAGAAACAAGTGAGTCAGAATAAAGAGTTGTAATCATGCGATGTAATATATGTAATATAGTGTGCTTGTGCTTTTATGATATATGTAAAAATTGCTTGTATTGTTTGTTAAGTATCTTTTATGAATCTAACCCTCGTCTATTTTTACAGTATAAAAATACAAAATGGATGTTAAGGATAGACAACCAAAAATTTTAGAAGACCTACCCGGGGATACGATTGATGAAATCTTGTCTAGAGTCACTCAGAATTCGTCAGCACAATTATTTACGGCAAAATTAGTTTGTAGAACATTTGAAGAACGTTCCAAGCATGCCTTAGTTTATAAAAGGCTTTCTTTTGAAAGATGGGGTATATCACATTGGGGAGACCTTAAGTTACGCCGTGTTTTCTTTAAAGCGTTAAATGCGGGGAACCCAAGTGAAATTTTACGCTACGGGTTAAGAACCTATTTTGACTCAACATATCCCAACATAGGACTTCGTGCTTTAGAAAGAGCTTCTAACATGCAACATAAAGAAGCATGTTATGCTTACGGGTTAGTGATGTTCGCTTCTCTCCAAAGTGAGAAAAAGAACACCGGATTACAACTTTTAAATAAAACCTTCCCACAAGTGACGGATTCGGTAGTTGGGGTGAGAAACAAGGTTTTTAGATTGTTACGGGGCTGTTGGGTATTACGAAAACCTCGTCCTTTTGACGACGTTACAATATGCTGCCTAGCCAACGGTCACAATGGTTATCTTCCACATAACCAAGGATGGGAAATAATATTAGTACAACCAGAATGCATGACTTGTTTCTGGACCTATGAATTACGTATCTTTATTGCTTTAGCGGAACGACTTGCGTTAAACTAGAATTGTCTTCGCAATTGCCTTGTATCAATGTTATTGTGTGCTATATTTCATGCTATATGTAAAATAGTGGTATTGTAAGTTTGTAAAATATTGTATAAAAGTTTGAACGTGAAATATTATTGTAATCAGTTTCTCATATAGAATTGTAGTAGTTGAATTGTATTTTAGCTATTAAGTATGAACTTAACGGGTAGGTACTACCCGAATTAAAACTTATAAAACGCTAATATGAAGAAAAAGCT
Source organism: Rutidosis leptorrhynchoides (assembly GCF_046630445.1). Lineage (NCBI taxonomy): Eukaryota > Viridiplantae > Streptophyta > Magnoliopsida > Asterales > Asteraceae > Rutidosis > Rutidosis leptorrhynchoides. Next base: position 90,739,537 of record NC_092334.1, on the reverse strand, counting down.
TTTATAAATAAGTTCATATTATGCTATGAAATACTATTGACTACTCTTAATATTCTATGTGATTAACTCATTTCTTTTGGCTATTTTTGAAGGAAATGGCACCGACTACTCGACACACCATGAATATGAGTGAAGAAGAATTCCGTACCTTTCTTGCTGCAAACATAGCAGGAGTGCAGGCTGTAATGAAAAATAACAACAATAACTCTGGTTCTAGCAGTGGAACTAATTTCACAAGAAATTGTGTAGGATGCTCTTACAAAAAATTCACTACCTGTAAACCTCTAGAATTCGATGGAATCGAAGGACCAATCGGATTGGAACGGTGGACCGAGAAGGTCGAATCGGTGTTTGCCATAAGTAAGTGCACTGAAGAAGACAAAGTAAAGTACGCTACGCATACCTTCACAGGTACTGCGTTAACATGGTGGAACACCTATCTCGAGCAGGTGGGACAAGATGCTGCTTACGCACTACCATGGTCCACATTCAAACACTTAATGAACGAGCAGTACCATCCCAGAAACGAGGTCAATAAGCTCAAGGTAGAGCTTAGAGGGTTACGAACACAAGGGTTTGATATTACCACGTACGAACGACGATTTACAGAATTGTGTCTATTGTGTCCGGGAGCGTTCGAAGATGAAGAAGAGAAGATCGACGCATTTGTAAAAGGGTTACCAGAAAAAATTCAAGAAGATGTGAGTTCACACGAGCCCGCCTCCATACAAAAGGCAAGTCGAATGGCTCATAAACTCATAAATCAAATTGAGGGAAGAATTAAAGAGCAGGCGGCCGAAGAAGCCAACACGAAACAAGTCAAGAGGAAGTGGGAAGAAAACAGTGACAAAAGTCACCAACACAACAACAGTAACTATCGCTTCAATAATCAACACAACAATCACAACTACAATCGCACCAATTTTTGTAACAATAAACGCAACAACAATAATCCCAACAACAACAACAACCACTACAACCACCGTCCCAACAATAATAACAATCGCAACAACAACCATCTCAATAACAACAATGGCAACAAAAACCAGAAAATTCCGTGCAAAAGGTGTGAAGGGTATCATTCGGATATTTATTGTTCGGTAACATGTACCAAGTGTAATAGAATGGGGCATAGTGCAGAAAACTGTGAAGTTTACAGACCAGGGAATAAAGGGTCAGAAAATGCCAACATTATTTGTTTCAGATGCGGAAAGAAGGGCCACTACAAAACTAGGTGCCCAAATCACGAAAATAAAAATGGTCAAGGACGAGGAAGAGTCTTCAACATTAATGTGATAGAAGCGCAAGAAGACCCGGAGCTTGTTACGGGTACGTTTTTTATTGACGATAAACCTGCTTATGTTTTATTTGATTCGGGTGTGGATAGAAGCTATATGAGTAGAGATTTTTGTGCCAAATTAAGTTGTCCATTAACGCCTTTGGATAATAAGTTTTTACTCGAATTAGTAAACGGTAAGTTTATTACGGCGGATAAAATATGTCAAAACCGAGAAATTAAACTGGTTGGGGAAACATTTAAGATTAATTTGATACCAGTAGAGTTAGGAAGTTTTGATGTGATAATTGGCATGGACTGGTTGAAAAAGGAGAGAGCAGAGGTTGTATGTTACAAAAATGCGATTCGCATTATACGCGAAAAAGGAAAACCTTTAATGGTGTACGGAGAAAAGAGCAACGTGAAGTTAAATCTTATTAGTAGTTTGAAAGCGCAAAAACTAATAAGAAAAGGTTGCTATATCATTCTAGCACACATCGAGGAAGTCAAACCCGAAGAAAAGAACATCAGCGATGTTCCCGTTGCAAAAGAATTTCTCGATTTATTTCCGAAAAAATTACCGGGACTACCTCCACATCGATCCTTTGAATTCCAAATATATCTTGTACCCGGGGCTGCACCGATAGCTCGTGCGCCATACAGACTCGCACCCAGCAAAATGAAGGAACTCCATAACCAATTACAAGAACTTTTAGATCGTGGTTTCATTCGACCAAGTACATCACCGTGGGGAGCTCCTGTTTTGTTTGTCAAAAAGAAGGATGGTACATTCAGGTTGTGTATCGACTATAGAGAGTTGAACAAACTTACCATCAAAAACCGTTATCCACTACCGAGAATCGACGACTTATTTGATCAACTACAAGGCTCGTCGGTTTATTCGAAGATCGATTTACGTTCCGGGTATCATCAAATGAGGGTGAAGGAAGATGATATTCCAAAGACTGCTTTTAGGACGCGTTACGGTCATTATGAGTTTATGGTTATGCCATTTAGATTGACTAACGCACCAGCTATGTTCATGGATCTCATGAACCGAGTGTGTGGGCCATATCTTGACAAGTTTGTTATTGTTTTCATCGATGACATCCTTATCTACTCAAAGAATGAGCAAGAGCACGAAGAACATTTAAGAAAAGTGCTAGAATTGTTGAGGAATGAGAAACTGTATGTTAAATTTTCAAAGTGTGCATTTTGGTTGAAAGAAGTTCAATTCCTCGATCACATAGTGAGCAAAGAAGATATTCAAGTTGATCCGGCAAAGATTGAAACCGTTGAGAAATGGGAAACCCCGAAAACTCCGACGCAGATACGCCAATTTTTAGGATTAGCTGGTTACTACAGAAGGTTCATCCAAGATTTTTCCAAAATAGCAAAACCCTTGACTGCATTAACGCATAAATGGAAGAAATTTAAATGGAAGGATGAGCAGGAGAAAGCGTTTCAATTGTTGAAGAAAAAGTTAACTACGACACCTATATTGTCATTGCCTGAAGGGAATGATGATTTTGTGATATATTGCGATGCCTCAAAACAAGGCCTTGGTTGTGTATTAATTCAACGAACGAAAGTAATTGCTTATGCGTCCATACAATTGAAGATTCATGAGCAGAATTATACGACAGATGATTTGGAATTAGGCGCGGTTGTTTTTGCATTAAAGACTTGGAGACATTACTTATATGGGGTCAAAAGTATCATATATACCAACCACAAAAGTCTCCAACATATATTTGATCAGAAACAGCTGAACATGAGGCAACGTAGGTGGATTGAACTATTGAACGATTATGACTTTGAGATTCGATACCACCCGGGGAAGGCGAATGTGGTAGCCGACGCTTTGAGTAGGAAGGATAGAGAACCTATGCGGGTAAAAGCTATGAATATAATTATTCGTACTAACCTTACTACTCAAATAAAAGAGGCGCAGCAGAGAGTTTTAAAAGAAGGAAATTTGAAGAATGAAATACCCAAAGGATCGGAGAAACATCTTAATATTCGGGAAGACGGAACCCGATATAGGGCTGAAAGAATTTGGGTACCAAAGTTTAGAGATGTGAGAAAAATCGTACTTAAGGAAGCACATAAGACCAGATATTCAATACATCCCGAAGCAGGGAAGATGTAGAAAGATCTCAAGAAACACTTTTGGTGGCTGGGTATGATAGCCGATATTGCTAAATTCGTAGGAGAATGTTTGACGTGTTCTAAGGTCAAAGCTGAATATCAAAAACCATCAGGTCTACTTCAATAACCTGAAATCCCGGAATGGAAATAGGAAAACATTACCATGGATTTCATTATTAAATTACCAAGGACTGCAAGTGGTTATGATACTATTTGGGTAATAGTCGATCGTCTCACCAAGTCAGCATACTTTTTGCCAATGAGAGAAGATGATAAAATGGAGAAGTTAGCACGACTATACTTGAAGGAAGTTGTCTCCACACATGGAATACCAATCTCTATTATCTCTGATAGGGATGGCAGATTTGTCTCAAGGTTTTGGCAAACGTTACAACAAGCATTGGGGACTCGTCTAGACATTAGTACTGCCTATCATCCACAAACTGATGGGCAAAGTGAAAGGACGATACAGACCCTTGAAGACATGCTACGAGCATGTGTTATTGATTTTGGAAACAGTTGAGATCGACATCTACCGTTAGCAGAATTTTCCTACAACAACAGTTACCACTCGAGTATTGAGATGGCACCGTTTGAGGCACTTTATGGCAGAAAGTGCAGGTCTCCGATTTGTTGGAGTGAAGTGGGGGATAGACAAATTACAGGTCCAGAAATTATCCAAGAAACTACCGAGAAAATTATTCAAATTCAACAACGGTTGAAAACCGCCCAAAGTTGACAAAAGAGCTACACGGACAGTAAAAGAAAAGATATAGAATTTAAAATTGGTGATATGGTCATGCTTAAGGTATCACCTTGGAAAGGTGTTGTTCGATTTGGTAAACGGGGGAAACTGAATCCAAGGTACATTGGACCATTCAAAATTATAGATCGTGTCGGACCAGTAGCTTACCGACTTGAATTACCTCAACAACTCGCCGGCATACATGATACTTTTCACGTATCGAATCTGAAGAAATGCTTAGCCAAAGAAGATCTCACTATTCCTTTAGATGAAATCCAAATCAATTAAAAACTTCAATTCATTGAAGAACCCGTCGAAATAATGGATCGTGAGGTCAAACGACTTAAGCAAAATAAAACACCAATTGTTAAGGTTCGATGGAATGCCCGTAGGGGACCCGAGTTGGGAACATGAAGATCAGATGAAGAAGAAATACCCACACTTATTTCTAGAAGATGCGTCAACACCTTCAACAGCTTAAAATTTCGGGATGAAATTTATTTAACGGGTAGGTACTGTAGTGACCCGAACTTTTCCATGTTTATATATTAAATGAAAACTATATTTACTTGATTAAATATTTCCAACATGTTAAGCAATCAAACTTGTTAAGACTTAATTAATTGAAATGAGTTTATGTAGACAATTGACCACCCCGTTTGCCTGATGATTCACGAACGTAATAACTTGTGATAATTATATAATCGTTTTATTTTTTTATGATGTAAGTTTTTATTATATATATATATATATATATATATATATATATATATATATATATATATATATATATATATATATATATATATATATATATATGAAGAAATACAATTAAATCAAAGATGTACAACTAAAACACTATTCGCTACATTAAAACACTATTTGCTACAGTAAAATACTATTGGCTACAGTAACTACTATTTGCTACAGTAAAACACTATTTACTTGTAACAACCCAACCCGTTAACCAACCAAAAAGGCGGAATAAAAAAAAATTTAAAACTGATCTGGAGGGTGCGCGGCGCGCATAACTGCCTGTGCGCGGCGCGCACAAGGCCTGAGACAGTTCTGATCAAAATGTCCATTTTTCGCGAAAAGATCTTCGAATTCCCGACACTTTTAGACCAAACGCTTTTCACAACAATTTATATTAGTTAAAACTAACACGTTCCAATAATAAAATGAGTTTTACGAGACCGGGCCCACATCGGCCGTTTTACGACTTTCGTACAAAATACAAGTTTTCGACCACATGACTTTTAACACAAAATAAAGACCGAGCATGGCGATTGGGGATACGCTACCCAATCCTAATCAATCCAAAAGCAAGATCTTCTAAAGCAACTATGCAAGTCCTCTAATCCTCGCGCTTACCCGAGCCACCATCCGCATGCAATCTATAAAAAGAGTCAACAACGAGAGGGTAAGCTAACGCTTAGTGAATGATAATATACTACATACATATATATGTATAAAATGAATACGCCACACAAATATCAAATACCGCATACCGAACAACCAAGCATAAAGGCAAGCTAGTCTAGGCGTACCGTACAAACACTAAGCACGAGCTAAGATACAACAACAAAAATATAAGTTCACCAACGACGATGTGAACCACGCCAAATAGCTACACCCGGAGGGTTAGCTATAACACAACAATACATTAATATATAACAATATAAACGAACAAGGTTAACACCTTAACCCAATACCGAGAACCAAATACCACAATGAAGATTGGCCGAACTACACGAGCCTTAGTAATCCGAAACCACACGAGATTACTATCTTCACAACATCGAGGTTGGCCGAACTACACGAGCCTTAGTAATCTGAAACCACACGAGATTACTACCTCAATAAGATGACCGAACTACACGAGTCACCATGAATCCGAACTACACGAGATTCATTTTTATAAGATGACCGAACTACACGCGTCATCGTGAATCCGAACTACACGCGATTCACTTCTCCAACTCAAAACCCTTCGCCATTGGGGTTATATCATCCACATCACAACCACGTGTGATAGTGTACACACAAAACGTGTACCTCGCCAAAGGTGGTCAACCAAAACGCACAACCGTGCCAATTGGATCTAAACGCAAGTCCATCAAATCCACCTATATGTGAAGTGAGCTCTATAACCGAGAACCACTTCACCCGACCCGCACCCATCCTACACATACATATGCACATAGGATATTAACACTCACCTTGTCGCCTTGATGAATGCTTCCAAGTAAACCGCAACTCGCCAATGGAAAGTACATATTCCATTATCACAAATTCAACAACACACTTAGATTGGATTTACAAACCAACCCAATTTGACACTTAGTGCAAATTCGACCCAAATGCACTTCCAAGTACAAACCGCGCCCAAAATTAACCAATAATCACTAACACAAGTGAGAATGGTCCTAACACGCCAATTAAACCCTAATTTTGACCCATAAGGTCAAAATCTCACCATTTACAAGTTTTGACACCAAAACACCTTTAACTCGGTTTTATACTTCAACTTAATCCATTTTAAGTTTATAAACCTCATTAAATCGCCAATTGGGTCATAATCATCACTAAACCCTAATTTTGACCCAAAGTCAAAACTAGTCAACCAAATAACCCTAAATGGGTTTCAATACTTCCATAATCACTAACTTAAGTGATTAAACCCAATTTCAAGTCCTAATCATGGCCAATTAGTTCACCAACCTAAAATCCACCAACAATAACAACAAACCCGATTACTAGCATCACTAAACTCACTCCAAGAGTTTAAATGGGTTTCTCAACAATTTAAGTTCAAACCCTAACTTGATTATCAAAATCAAACGATGAAATTCGGAGTTAGAACTTACCACAACCACCAAAACGTAGCTAGGAACGAGGTGAACAACTTTAAAACCCGAGACTTTGATCAATTCAAGCTCCTTCTTCTCCAAAACCCCAAATCTCTCTCTAGAAATCTCCCTCTCTCTCTAGATAGTTTACTGTGTGTTTGTGGATGTGAAAATGATCCAAAATTGGATCCAAACCAACTGATAAACTCTCAAATCTGGCCTCAAGTGAAAAGACCAAAAAGCCCCTCATTAAACTCTAATTTGAAAAAGTCAGATTTCTGTCGCAGACCAGGTGCGCGGCGCGCTCACCTCAAGATGCGCGGCGCGCACAACCCTCTGAACAGGTTCTGAGCTTCTATTCCATACCACGCTTCACCTACGAAACGTACATCAGTTAAAACTCTGTGTAAAATAAATATTGGGGTCTTACAACTCTCCCCCACTTATAATCGATCACGTCCTCGTGATCCTTGTCACTTAACCAAACGGACCACACGCCACGGTCCTCCAACATAAGTCCTAAACCGACTTTCCCTAGGCAAGTCTTCCGAATGAATCACCATTAACAACGAAATCGTCACCCGCGATTTATCAAATCCACAATCCGAGCACTAAAACCATGCTCATTCCCTAACATCGGGAAAAATCAACCAATCTCGTACCGAGATATCAATCCCTTAGCGTACCCTTACCGAGTACAACACTAAAAGCAACCAAGTCTCAACCTAAGGTCAACAACCCGAACGATGAAGACCGAACCCAACGAATCCTTACGGATAACACCAATCACTAAACATCCCTTGTAGTGCGCAATACGACCCATACGCAACTACCGTAACATCATAACAAACGGTTAAAACCGATAGCGCCCAAAACGATCTTGGAAACGCTAGATCCCAAGGTGTACAAAAATCGACGATCGTCACACCCGTAACAACATGTGAGCGAAACACGGCTATTGCCTCACTAAACCCACAACATGGTCCTCACGACCCCACCATCGACGTATAAAACGACCGATAGTTCCCGTAACATGGTCCTTACGACCCTACCATTGGTGTATCAAACAACCAATAGATCACACGACATGAAGGCTGGCCGAAAACGCACGCGCCTTAGTGAATCCGAACTACACGCGACTCACTACCTTCACTACAACAACAATCGGGAATGGCCGAACTACACGCGCCATAGTGAATCCGAACTACACGAGAGTCACTATCCCAGAGGAATGACCGAACTACACGAGTCATTTGTGAATCCGAACTACACGAGACTCACTCCTCAATACAATGACCGAAACCACACGAGTCATTTGTGAATCCGAACTACACGCGACTCACTTCCACAATAAGATGACCGAAACCACACGCGTTATCGTGAATCCGAAACCACACGCGATTCACTACCATGATGAAGTCAGCGGACCCGAAGGTCATGCTTCACCAATCAATAATCCCATGATGAAGTCAGCGGACCCCGAAGGTCATGCTTCACCAATCTCAACATCGGATGAAGTCAGCGGACTCCGAAAGTCATGCTTCACCGATATAACACCTCGCTCATGATGAAGTCAGCGGACCCTAAAGGTCATGCTTCATCAATCACCAATACCATGATGAAGTCAGCGGACTCCGAAAGTCATGCTTCATCAATCAACGCCCTTTTGGCCTCGAACGACGAGTAGCGTAACATCGCACTCTGCTACGCCATAGTGAATCCTAACGGATACCACTAACCATTTACCATACTTACGCGTACACAACGTCAATACAATCGAGCAAGAACCACCTATATCAAACATAGGTACCGAACAATAATTCTCCAAAAGAGAACCCGACACACACCTCCCTTAACCGAAGGATTTCACCTTGCTCGCCACACACGTCAATTATCTCTCAACGAGATTTACCACATTACCACTTTGGTGGAAATTTCCAATCCAAACCATAAGTACAATTTATCCGAAACCGTACTCTACCACAAATCGACCAGAACTAGGTCTCGACAAAATTTCCGGATCTACCAAAAACATCATCCGAAATCTCACACTAAAACTTCCTCGTGCGGGAGTGTAACTCCCCCACTTGTAACCACGTTCCAATATCACAACATGTACACCCGTACAATGCTACCAAGGTAGACTTTACCAACAATTGGGTACACACGACCCATCACCACATCTTGCTCCAACCTTGAGTACACGATGGATTTCAAACCATCCTTAAACACTTCGAACGAAAAGTGTACTACGATTTCACAAACCATACCCTCGCAATCATCCAATTGCTTTAGTTTGTCAAATTTCACCTAGTCACTCATGTACCTAAGGGTTTCTCCAGGTACCCTAAGTACAATGTAACCACAACCCAATCGGAGTCGAACACCACGCTAGTAGGTATAAAAGAGGCACCTAATGTCGCGTCATAAAGACTCCATTACCAACACACATCGAGATTTAAAACACTCGATCTCAAGGGTTCCAACCAACCGACGAACCTCATGATTCATCACTTCATCATAAAAGCGAACACGCGCTTAACAACCAAACACCAAAACCATTTCCGTGGCTTCGTAGAAACGTTTCCCAAATACTAAGGAATGCTTGGTTGCACCAAGTCTTACGCCCTTTGCCCGTCAATCAAACATCAACATATGGTACTTCCTTTAGGAACGTCACCCACAATAATAACATGCACAACAAAAGGCATACTACACAAACTCAAATGGCACTTAATAAATAATCAAAAGACATATTTATTAAATTGAAACGTACCTTAACGTCTCCTTGCCGCACCCGTCCCCGCTAACTTAGGACATTCCGACTTACGATGTCCTTCTTTTTGGCAATTGAAGCACACCATACCATCACCCTTTGGTACCGAACATTCCCAAGACTTGTGACCCCTCACGCCACAATTGTAACATCTAGCCGCACTAGAATCCGACATACCCGTTCGCGTACCACCCGTGCTCACACTCGGACCCTTAGCCCTCTTACTCGGAGCACCATAAGAAACGACCCTTCGCTCACTTGAAGGTTCACCCTTTTTCGATCGTGAATACGACTCGAAACCTCTAGCCAAGTCGAATAATTCCGAAAACGATTTCTCTTGACCCCGACTAATTTTACTTTTCAAGTCATCATTCAAGGTCCGATAGAAATCACCCATCAACAAACGATCATTCCCCAAATACTCCGGACAAAAACGAGCCTTCGCCATAAAGGTCGTCTTGAGAGTACTCAAATCCATAGATCCTTGTCGCAAATTTCGCAACTCATTACGCAATTCCCACAAATCGGCCGAAGTCCGGAACTCCTCGAAGAATTCCTCCTTAAAGTCATCCCACGATAAAGCCATAAACGTCTCGCCACCGACAAGATCAATCTTACCATCCAACCAGTCCCTTGCCCAACCCCGCAACAAACTCGTAGCGATTCTCGTCTTTCTCTCGGGAGGGCAATCAATAGTACGGAAACACCCTTCGACGTCCGAAATCCAAGTTGTGCTTACCAGAGGATCCGGTTTCCTGTTATACATCGGGGGTTTAGTCCTCATGAAGCTCTTAAGATAACGCTCCATTTCACTACTACCTTGAAGTTCGGAATACCTCCTTTCCATTCTTTCTTCCAACGCACCCATTTGCTCCGCAACGGTGGCCGCAACTCTAGTATTAAACTCCTCGTCATTCGTCTCGATCTCGTTTCGCGTCGCCATTCTAAAGAATGCAAAACGATTAGTCCATGAACGTATAAAACCATACGCACCACACCGCCCCATCTTGCTAAACACTCGTCGTACATCGCTTGTTAGATACGATTTGCACCCGTAATAAGGTTTGCAAGTCCTTATTACGCACACACGCCGCATCAACTCGTTAGTATAACGACCGCCTCGCTCGATGATATAAACAAACACAAACAAAATTCTACGCGATATGCACATACGCGAGAATTATTATCACAACACAATTAATATATTAATAATATCCGCATTACTAATATAAACGTTAGTCCACCTACAAACAAGGCACTAACTATAACCTATTCCGACCCGTAATCCTACAAGTCTCGCAACAAATTAAGCACACACAAAAGTTTAAGTCTAGGCACCTATCTCAAGTCACCTAAATCCCTTAGACCATGCTTTGATACCACTTGTAACAACCCAACCCGTTAACCAACCAAAAACGCGGAATAAAAAAAAATTTAAAACTGATCTGGAGGGTGCGTGGCGCGCACCACTGCCTGTGCGCGGCGCGCACAAGGCCTGAGACAGTTCTGATCAAAATGTCCATTTTTCGCGAAAAGATCTTCGACTTCCCGACACTTTTAGACCAAACGCTTTTCACAACAATTTATATTAGTTAAAACTAACACGTTCCAATAATAAAATGATTTTTACGAGACCGGGCCCACATCGGCGGTGCTTTCGTACAAAATACAAGTTTTCGACCACATGACTTTTAACACAAAATAAAGACCGAGCATGGCGATTGGGGATACGCTACCCAATCCTAATCAATCCAAAAGCAAGATCTTCTAAAGCAACTATGCAAGTCCTCTAATCCTCGCGCTTACCCGAGCCACCATCCGCATGCAATCTATAAAAAGAGTCAACAACGAGAGGGTAAGCTAACGCTTAGTGAATGATAATATACTACATACATATATATGTATAAAATGAATACGCCACACAAATATCAAATACCGCATACCGAACAACCAAGCATAAAGGCAAGCTAGTCTAGGCGTACCGTACAAACACTAAGCACGAGCTAAGATACAACAACAAAAATATAAGTTCACCAACGACGATGTGAACCACGCCAAATAGCTACACCCGGAGGGTTAGCTATAACACAACAATACATTAATATATAACAATATAAACGAACAAGGTTAACACCTTAACCCAATACCGAGAACCAAATACCACAATGAAGATTGGCCGAACTACACGAGCCTTAGTAATCCGAAACCACACGAGATTACTATCTTCACAACATCGAGGTTGGCCGAACTACACGAGCCTTAGTAATCCGAAACCACACGAGATTACTACCTCAATAAGATGACCGAACTACACGAGTCACCATGAATCCGAACTACACGAGATTCATTTTGATAAGATGACCGAACTACACGCGTCATCGTGAATCCGAACTACAAGCGATTCACTTCTCCAACTCAAAAACCTTCGCCATTGGGGTTATATCATCCACATCACAACCACGTGTGATAGTGTACACACAAAACGTGTACCTCGCCAAAGGTGGTCAACCAAAATGCACAACCGTGCCAATTGGATCTAAACACAAGTCCATCAAATCCACCTATATGTGAAGTGAGCTCTATAACCGAGAACCACTTCACCTGACCCGCACCCATCCTACACATACATATGCACATAGGATATTAACACTCACCTTGTCGCCTTGATGAATGCTTCCAAGTAAACCGCAACTCGCCAATGGAAAGTACCTATTCCATTATCATAAATTCAACAACACACTTAGATTGGATTTACAAACCAACCCAATTTGACAATTAGTGCAAATTTGACCCAAATGCACTTCCAAGTACAAATCGCGCCCAAAATTAACCAATAATCACTAACACAAGTGAGAATAGTCCTAATACGCCAATTAAACCCTAATTTTGACCCATAAGGTCAAAATCTCACCATTTACAAGTTTTGACACCAAAACACCTTTAACTCGGTTTTATACTTCAACTTAATCCATTTTAAGTTTATAAACCTCATTAAATCGCCAATTGGGTCATAATCATCACTAAACCCTAATTTTGACCCAAAGTCAAAACTAGTCAACCAAATAACCCTAAATGGGTTTCAATACTTCCATAATCACTAACTTAAGTGATTAAACCCAATTTCAAGTCCTAATCATGGCCAATTAGTTCACCAACCCAAAATCCACCAACAATAACAACAAACCCGATTACTAGCATCACTAAACTCACTCCAAGAGTTTAAATGGGTTTCTCAACAATTTAAGTTCAAACCCTAACTTGATTATCAAAATCAAACGATGAAATTCGGAGTTAGAACTTACCACAACCACCAAAACATAGCTAGGAACGTGGTAAACAACTTTAAAACCCGAGACTTTGATCAATTCAAGCTCCTTCTTCTCCAAAACCCCAAATCTCTCTCTAGAAATCTCCCTCTCTCTCTCTAGATAGTTTAGTGTGTGTTTGTGGATGTGAAAATGATCCAAAATTGGATCCAAACCAACTGATAAACTCTCAAATCCGGCCTCAAGTGAAAAGACCAAAAAGCCCCTCATTAAACTCTAATTTGAAAAAGTCAGATTTCTGTCGCAGACCAGGTGCGCGGCGCGCTCACCTCAAGGTGCGCGGCGCGCACAACCCTCTGAACAGGTTCTGAGCTTCTATTCCATACCACGCTTCACCTACGATACGTACATCATTTAAAACTCTGTGTAAAATAAATATTGGGGTCTTACATTACTCGTATTCAATCCGTATTCGTACTCGTACAATACACAACTTCTAAATGTATATACTATTGGTATATACACTTCAATGATCAGCTCTAGCCTTAATGAGTCACCTAAATATGTGGGAACCATCATTTGACAACTAGCATGAAATATCTAACAAAAATACAAACTAATGGAACCTTATATTCAAGGGTAGGATCACGTTTTTCTTCACCAACCAAAAACACATTTTCATTCCAACTTTTATGCGTCAAATTACTCTCTCTCAATTCCTCTCTTATTATTCTAAGTGTTCTTCATCATTTTATTCATAATCTAGCTCAATCTAGTTAACCTAGATCAACATACAAAACAACTACTCAAGAACACTTCATAAACACTTTAAAGTTTACAAGTTTACTTCCAAGCTTTCTAATCCATTCCAAGTAATTATCTAAGATCAAGAAACCTCTGTTATTTACAGTAGTTTATCATTCTAATTCAAGGTATAATTCATATTCAAAGTTTGATTTAATTTCTATAACTATAACAATCTTAATTCGAGTAGAAATCTTACTTGAACTTGTTTTCGTGTCATGATTCTACTTCAAGAACTTTCAAGCCATCCAAGATCCTTTGAAGCTCTAGATCATTTCTTGTCATTTCCAGTAGGTTTACCTACTATACTTGAGGTATTAATGATGTTCATAACATCATTCGATTCATATATATATTCGAAGATTTAAACTTGTAATCACTAGAACATAGTTTAGTTAATTCTAAAATTGTTCGCAAACAAAGTTAATCCTACTAACTTGACTTTTAAAATCAACTAAACACATGTTCTATATCTATATGATATGCTAACTTAATGACTTAAAACCTAGAAACACGAAGAACACCGTAAAAACGGACATACGCCGTCATAGTAAAACCTGGGGCTGTTTTGGGTTAGATAATTAAAAACTATGATAAACTTTGATTTAAAAGTTGTTATTCTGGGAAAATTATTTTTCTTACGAACATAAAACTATATCCAAAAATCATGGTTAAACGCAAAGTGGAAATATGTTTTTCAAAATGGTCATCAAGACGTCGTTTTTTCGACTGAAATGACCACCTCTAAAAAAATGACTTGTAAACTATATTTACGACTATAAACCTATACTTATTCTGTTTAGTTTCATAAAATACAGTTCAATATGAAACCATAGCAGGTTGATTCACTCAAAACGGATTTAAAACGAAGAAGTTATGGGTAAAACAAAATTGGTTAAAAATGGTTAATTTGACTACGGGATGAATTGACAAAAATCTATACTAACCATATCCTAACTAACTTATATTGTATTATACATATATTCTAACATATATTATGTAATCTTGATATACCATAGACACGTATACTATGTTTTGACATATCATATCGACGTCATCTATATATATTATTTGGAACAACCATAGACACTCTATATGCGGTAATGTTCGAGTTAGCTATACAGGGTTGAGGTTGATTCCAAAATAATATATATACTTTGAGTTGTGATCGAGTCTGAGACTTGTATACACTGGGTCGTGAATTGATTCAAGATAATAGATATTGATTTACTTCTGTACTACTAACTGTGGACAACTAACTGTGAACTACGAACGTTGGACTGTTAACTTAACAAACTTAAATCGTTAAAATATAATAAAACATATTGTTAATATATTTCGATCATACCTTGATATATATGTATATATTTGTTATAGGTTCGTGAATCGACCCGTGGCCAAGTCTTATTTCCGACGAAGGAAAAATCTGTGAAAGTGAGTTATAGTTCCACTTTTAAAATCTAATATTTTTGGGATGAGAATACATGCAGTTTTATAAATGTTTTACAAAATAGACACAAGTACTTGAAAATATATTCTATGATTGAATTATTATTACCGAATATCACCCTTTTTAGTCTGGTAATCTAAGAATTAGGGAACAGAAACCCTAATTGACGGGAATCCTAAAGATAGATCTATTGGGCCTAACAAACCCCATCCGGGTTACAGATGCTTTAGTACTTCGATTTTATCATGTCCGATGAGAGTCCCGGAATGATGGGGATATTCTAGACGCGTTCTGTTAATGTCGGTTACCAGGTGTTCACCATATGAATGATTTTTATCTCTATGCAGTTTATGTGAAATGCTTGATATGAGATGGATGTTTATGAAAAATGAAATCTTGTGGTCTATTATTACAATTTGATATATATAGGTTAAACCTATAACTCACCAACATTTTTGTTGACGTTTTTAAGCATGTTTATTCTCAGGTGAATATTAAGAGCTTCCGCTGTTGCATGCTAATTAAGGACAAGAATTGGAGTCAGCATGCTTGTAATATATTGTTTAAAAACTGCATTCGGAGATTTAAATCGATGTGTAATATTATTGTAATCCATTATGTAATGGTCGTGTGAAAAATGTTATATTTTAGATTATCATTACTGGATAATCTACGTTATGATTTTAAAACATTTAACGATAAAATAAAGGTTATGGTTTGTTTTAAAAACGAATGCAGTCTTTGAAAAACGTCTCATATAGAGGTCAATACCTCGCAAGGAAATCAATTAATATGAAACGTTTATAATCGATATGAACGGGACATTTCATTGTGCAGTTAACTAATGTGTATAGTATAGTAATACGTTACTAACCTGGTGTCGATGTATCATTTGTTTCATGTTGTTGATCCTGTTCGTGGGGGTTTTTGTTTGCTGGTGTTGTTGGTGGAAATTGCTTCAAGAATACGAAGTCTGGTAGTCCTACTATGTTTTTCCCGAAATTGAGCTAGAAAATATGATGTGTTCCCTCTAGTTGTTTTAGTTGTGGTGGTATTTCTTTCACGTTGTCATATCCCATTGTTATTAGCAATGTTTTGCAGCTTACGCGAACTAATGAGTCTGCGGAATCAGTGATGAACGCGACCGTTGTTGTGCCCGTTTCATTAGAGAATGGTGCTTTTAAAGAGTAACTGTTGTTTGGTTACATGGGTGACATTGTCAATATGGGTGTATTGTGATTTAACTAAAAAAATCATCTTGTTTTAGTGTGAGGTGTGAATGGTTTGAGTTTTTGTGTTTTTTACCTTATTATGTAGGAGCATTTGGTGTCATGATCTGGACAGTGTAGGTATGGAAATGTGCCTTTTACTCTTCTCTTACACAATGGTTGTAGATTGCCTCTTCTGCTTGTATCTTTTTGTGGTTGTTACTTGTCCC
This sequence comes from Rutidosis leptorrhynchoides, assembly GCF_046630445.1. Lineage (NCBI taxonomy): Eukaryota > Viridiplantae > Streptophyta > Magnoliopsida > Asterales > Asteraceae > Rutidosis > Rutidosis leptorrhynchoides. The sequence continues at coordinate 90,722,779 of NC_092334.1, read as the reverse complement.
AAGACCTGTGTGATTAAAGTTATATTATGTTAGTTATGATATGTAATTTGTGAATTCATTTGAAGTTGTATTGTAACGCCAGCCATTTTTTTAAATATAGTCACAGCAGAAACATATATTATATTAACAAACCATAGTTAAGTAAATAACTTAAAGCGCGGTTATTACAGTGATCCAGGTATTACGTTATTACACAAAGCTTAGTAGATAAAACAGTATTAAAATACAACCATCGGAGTTAGCTATATCAAACACATATATCAAAACCAGCTTATCCCAAGAATCCTAGCTTTACATAACCTAACCTGCAAAGGAGGAGTTGTGAGGGTTAGCACAAAGTTAAGTGGATGGAAACATCCTTACATCTTTAGGCATCTAGAATCAAGCTAAGTACAATTGCATGACACATCAATCAAACAACCAATACGGTAACAAAAGGACCGGTGGCTTGTACGAGCGTACGACTACTAACTAATTGGGCTAAAGTTTATCGATAGTTCCTGTTAGTATCTCCCTCGCATAGTAATTCGGACGCAGGGGATGCGTCATTCAAACTATACTACACGAATAGTAACACTTGAACCCAACTACACAAATCATAGTTGACCTCTTGCCAAGCGACATAAATCATAGCCGGTTGCCGAGCTACACAAATCATAGTCGACAATACCCATGTGCACATAATCATTACAAACAACATAGTACGTCATATACTATCAAATCAGGTCAAACATGGCTAGGACAACAGTAGCATAACCCGCTACTATATACGTATAACAGTTAAGATAGTCTCACTCACTTGATAAACAATAAGAACTAAGAAGTCTAATGTTACTGAGCATTCTCTCTGTCCTTATCACATGAAGGTAACATAAACAGAGTCATTACAGTGTTCTAAACATAAATTAGAGAAACGGGTAGCATAACGGCTTAAAAACAGCAAAATAATGAAACACACTCTGTTGATGTTTATCTGTACGGATATGGCCCATCCGTACGGATCCAAGACCCACCCGTACGGATTGGAACTCCATCCGTACGGTTACATTATATATATATATATATATATATATATATATATATATATATATATATATATATATATATATATATATATATATATATATATATTCGTACGGTTACACCCATCCGTACTGTTGCAATACTCATCCGTGCATCCGTCTGGATGCGGTTCATCTGCAGCAGCATCAGGTTTTCGAGCTAAAACACCCCAAATCTCATTTATACACTGTTTTTGACACTAAATTGGTATAGAAAATATATAGAGACAATATGCAAACGTTTTCTAGCAACAATTGGTGTTTACAACACCTTAAAATCCAAGTCTTGATTCAAAACCCATTTAGTATAAAACCTAACCAAAAATCAATTTTTTAATTTGTACACCAAATCAGCTGTAAATTACCTTATGGAGTTATTGAAATCACTAGACACGCAAATCAGCTTTCAAATAAGATCAAAATCACAAGATTTTGATTAGGGATTCAAGGGATTAAGAATGTATGTTTGTGTGAGAAGTAAACTTTCCAAAAGAGGAAAATGTAAGAAACAGAAGAACTAAAGGGCAAATGGGTTTCTTTCATGTAAGGGAAACCTATTCCATGTACATACGGGTATTTACCAGTTATCTAAAATCTTAACACCTCATTAAACAGCTCTAACGAGGTCCAATTTCAACAAATAAATATGTTCTGTGACCCTTGTCACAAAACGCACTTACCAAACCACTCAAATAATTATAGACATATAATATTAAAATTACCAATATTAATAAATTATTGTAAGTCAAGGGTAAAATGGTCAATTACCGCTAGACCTAATTTGAGGTTGTTACATCTCTACCCCCTTAAGGAGATTCTATCCTCGGATCTAGTCATGGTCGAACAGGTAAGGGTAACAAGTTTTCATCAATTCCTCTGTTTCAAAGTTAGGTTGACACCTAAACTATGCTTCAACTATATCAATACCATTGGTATTTGCTTATGACGTAACTTTGTGAAAAGAATAACACCCTTCCAAGGCAACACTTTCAAATATACTTGTTCACCTACCGCGAAGGTAACCTGTCGTCAATATGGATCTGCATACATTTTCTGCCTATCTCTTGGAGCCTTTAACTTCTCACGTGCAATAGCTACTTTCTCTGCATTTAATTGTACTATTTCTGGACCTGCAAATTGTTTCTCCCTTGCTTCTAACCAACAAGTCGGAGTTCTGTATCGACGACCATACAACATTTCATATGGGCGGCATGCTTATACTAGAGTGATACGAGTTGTTGTAGGTGAATTCAATCAGAGGTAGATGAGAATCCCACGATCCACCATGATCTAATACATATGCTCTAAACATATCCTCTAAAGTCTGAATAGTACATTCACTTTAACCATCCGTCTGAGGATAATATGTCGTGTTGAGATTAATACGAGTACCCAAATTCTGTTGTAGACTTTGCCAAAAATAGGACACAAACCTTGAGTCTCCATCTCATACTATAGATAACAGTATTCCATATCAAACTATAATCTCATTTACATACAACTGGGCTAGTTTACTAAGTGAAGATGTTTCACTTGCAACCAGAAAATGCGCGCTTTTATTGAGTATATCAATTATCACCCAGATCATGTCGTGTCCCTTCCAGGTTCGGGGTAACTTTGTTACAATATCCATCGTTATGTGCTCCCACTTCCATTCAGGAATCTCAAGTTGACGTAACGATACATAGGCTTTCTAGTGTTCAGCCTTTAAATGAGCGCATATATGACACTTTCCACGAAATTTGTTATATCTTTCTTCATGGTTGGCCACCAATACAGTGGTTTCAAGCTGTGATACATCTTTTTGCTTCTAGGATGAATAGATAATCTCGATTTATGTGCTTCAGTCAAGATTAGCTGCCTCAAACCTCCAAGTAATGGAACCCAAATTCTATTACTAAGTCTTTAATCCACGAGAGTCGTTAATTAAATTATCTTTTCGTTTCATCGGTATTTTGTATTTCAGGTGTTCATCCCTCAAAGCTTCCATTTGAGTTGTTTTCAAGTGGTCAATCAAATCTGACACAATCTCAATTCGCATGAATCTCAATTTGTCAGGGGATTCTTTCTACTCAAACCATCAGCAACCACGTTCGCTTTACCAGGATGATAATGAATCTCAAAATCATAATCTTCGATTAGCTCTTGTCAACATCTATGGCGCATGTTAAATTCCTTCTGAGGAAAGATATGTTGAAGACATTTATGATCGGTAAATAATGCAATGGGTGCCGTAGAGGTAATGTCTCCATAATTTCAATGCGAATATAACTGCAGCCAACTCCAACTCATGTGTTAGATAATTCATCTCGTGTGTTTTCAATTGTCTTGAGGCATACACTATCACTTTGTCTCTTTGCATTAACACACAATCCAAAATCGCTAATGACGCGTCCCAATACACGATGAAGTCATCTGATCCCTCAGGTAAGGGTAATATTGGAGATTGACACAATAACTATTTCAATGTATGTATGCATTCTCTTGTTCGTAACCCCATCGGAAAGCCACATCTTTTCTCGTCAACTTATTCAATGGCACTGCAATCTTTGAGAAGTCTTTAATAAATCTACAGTAATAACCAGCTAAACCCAAAAAACTATTGATCTCAGTCAAAGTCTTCGGTGAATTCCAATTCATTACTGCTTCTATATTGGATGGATCCACCTTGATAGCCTCTTTACTAGATAACGTAGCCCAAAAACTGAACTTCTCTTAACCAGATCTCACACTTGGAAAACTTGGTGTGCAACTTTTCCCATTTCAGTAGTTCTAACACTTGTCTCAGATGCGTAGCATTCTCTGCTTCTGTTTTCGAATAAATCAAAATATCATTGATAAACACTATTAAAAATTTATTAAAAAACTTTCGGCACACCCAATTCATAAGATCTATAAAACTGATGGCGCATTCGTCAACCCAAATGGCCTAACCACAAATTCATAATGACCGTATCTTGCACGAAAAGCAGTCTTTCGAATGTCGTTCTCGGATACACGAAATTGATGATAACCTGATCGTAAATCGATCTTGGAGAAGTAAGATGCTCCTAGTAGCTGATAAAATAGATCATCAATTCTCGAAAACATGTATTTATTCTTCACTCTTCTCTTGTTTAACTCAAGATAATCAATACACATGCGGAGTGTCTGGTGCACCTCGTTCCGTCTTCTTTTTTCTCCCGATATGGATGAATGGAAGGATGGTGGATGGTGGTGTAATCTAGATGATTGAGTTTTACTCTTGACAGTTGGTCCTGGTTGCGTCTCTCGGATCGTTTGAAGAGCTGGGCCTTTCAGCTTCTCAGAGAGCGAGACCTGTCGTGCGAGTGCATCAGAGGTATTAATATTTGTAATTGATAGTGCTTTGGCTTGTACTCACAGTTATCTAGAGAACTAGATAGCGTAAGTATAACCTAGGGTGGTCACATGACTCAACCCTTTGAACGAGAATTACAAGGTTTCTTTATTAGATTTTAGTTAATATTTTATTATATTTTTGTGACTACGTTCTGGGTTTATTATTATAATATAGAGGTTTAATATTTTTGTGTTGCGTTTTCTGATTTTTCACCTACGTACTTAACTAATAATCAAGGGATAAGCACTAATTTGGGGATAAGTGATTTTATTTTTTTATATATTTAGTTCTATTTCTCCAATTTAAAAAATAAAAATTTCTCGAAATAGTATTTATTTGTGTGGATTCAGAAAAAAAAGTTTTTTTTTTAATTTTGAAAGCAGCTTATCATACATTTGATGCAGTGGCGGAATTATGATTTTTTTTCACCGGGGGCAAAAAAAATTAAAACCCTAGCAATTTTTTTGAACAAAATATGGGGGTTTTGGTGCAAAACATTGAGGTTTTTAGGCAAATTATGAAGGTTTTTGGGCAAAAGTTAAAGGTTTTTGGGCAAATTTTGAAGGTTTAGGGGCAAAAGTTGGAGAATTTTGGACAAAAGTTGAAAGATTTTGGCAAATTTTGAAGGTTTTGGGGCAAAAAAAAAAAAATTCACCGTGGGCAAAGTCTAAAAATCCAAAATTTTTACACTGAAAAAAAAATCCACTGGGGGGCGGACGCCCCCTTCCCCCATGTAGTTTCACCCCTGATCTGATGTATGTTAACCTGTTTTCAGGTGTTTTAAAAAAGTTGAGCCTGATTTAGAGTTTAGGGTTTAGTGTTTTGGGTTTAGTCCCTAAACCCAAAACCTAAACCCTAAACCCTAACCCTTAAACCCTAAACTCTAAATCGTTCGTATTAAAAACTAATTCTAAAAACTAAATTTAAACCCTAAACCCTAATTTCTAAACCCTAAACACTGTTTTTCATTAATCAAAAGTCATTTTTTCTCTTTTTTTGTTATCATACATCTGGTGTATGAACAGCTGTTAACATACATCAGAAGTCAGTAAAAAAAAATTTCTGAATCTACATAATGAAAATTGATACCAGAAATTGTTTTTTTTTTTTTAATCAGAGCTGTAGAAACAAAAATATAAAAATTACAAAATCACTTACCCCCTTATCCCCAAGACTCCCCCTTAGCTCTGGGTCTTTTCCCTATGTATATGTATGTGTGTGTGTGTGTATATATATATATATATATATATATATATATATATATATATATATATATAGAGAGAGAGAGAGAGAGCGCTAAGGATAGGTATATCTATCAAACTTTTATAGTGTATATCTTTATAAGTTTAATTTGTTCAGTCAGAGATGATTTCACAGATTATTTATTAAAACCTGTTGTGAACATAAATCCTTTCTTAATTGGTCTGGTTCCAATTAAGGATGTCACTGGTAATCTTTAAGCCAAAGGTGATTTCCAACTGTAAGGTTACTTACCTGTCCCCGGCACCGCACTCTTAGAGAGTACAGGCGGCCTGCAATACGGCTATCCGAATAAGATGGTGTCCCGTTTAATATTACAGTTTTCTTAACGACAAGATTTTAGTAAATTCTTTTAGAAAACATACATACTACACTAATATATTTAACGCCCTTTTTATATAGAGTTCTTGGTCTGGACGGTAGAAGAAAATCGAGTGCAATGTTTTGAATTGTTTTAATAGATTTATTTGCGACAACTAAAAACCTACTTTTCAATCAAGCTGTTTGTCTCGACCACTACGGCCAGCCAGGTCCTTCCGTAATTATATTAATATAATTACTTCAATCTCACCAGAGATGTTAACAAAGATAATTAACGAGTTTAATAAGATTTTGATGTATTAATTTGAGTAAACCGTTAACCACACAAACAGTTAGAAAGGGTAATCGTGAGCCAGTAATTTAGTTGACCGACTTTAATTATATATAAAGTAGTTTCCGAGAGTTTTATTAAGTTTATAGTTTGTACTTTAAAAGATATATTAAGGATTTTATTATTTGATAGATAAATATGTAATATTCAAAATCTTACGCGGTGAATATTATGGAGATAGTGTTTATAAATATTACGCTAACAATATATAATAATAATAATAATAATAATAATAATAATAATAATAATAATAATAATAATAATAATAATAATAATAATAATATGTTATAATTCAGTAGGCTTATAACTACCTTTAGTGGTTTGATTCTTGATTAAGAATACTAATAATGAAGTGTAAGAACAAAGATGATAATGGAGAGAAAGAAGTATAATACTTGTTGTAAGTATATTAGAATGGTATATTTATCTTGTACATATTGATGCATATTTATACTACAAAGAGTGTTACATATTTGACTTTTGTGAATTATATAAAATTGTTAGCCACCATTTCTTGACTTCTACTTTAACAATTGATGTATTATAACACTCCCCCTTGGATGACAATTTTAGTAGCGAACAACTTGTACTGCCTCGTTAAAAACCTTGCTAAAGAAAAACCCAGTGGGATAAAAACTTTAGCTAAGGGAAAAAGAGTGCAGTATAAGGTTGACTCCCCCTCAAGTAGACATCAATGAGTCGTCACATCTTTTGAACTTGACTCATGTCAATATTGTGAACGTGTGTTCTGGAAATAGCAATTGACAGTGCTTTGGTATAAAGATCAGCAGAGTTGTTGATTGAACGTATCTCATTTCAATCTGGTTGGCCTTAATGAGATTTTGAGTGTATGAGAAGAATCTAGGAGGTATGTGTTTTGTTCGGTCACTTTTGATATACCCTTCTTTCATCTGTGCTATGCAAGCTGCATTATCTTCATAGATAGTTGTTGGACTTTTATCGCGTTCTAGTCCACAAGAACCAGTAATGAGTTGTCTCATTGATCTCAATCAAAAAACATTCCCGAGTAGCTTCATGTAATTCAATCACTTCGTCATGATTTGATGATGTTGCAACAAGTGTTTGTTTTAAGAACGCCATGATTTTGTGGTATCTCCATTTAGGAAAACATACCGAGTTTGAGATTTATCTTTATGAGGATTTTATGAATGACCTGCATATACATAATCAACCAAATCTTGTTTTGAAGCATTAGAATAAAATAATTTTAAATCAGCAGTTCCTCAAGGGTATCAAAATATGTGCTTGATCCCATTCCAATGTCTTTTTGTAGGGGCTGAGCTGAACCTTGTCAACAAATTTGCTGCAAAAGAAATGTCAGGTCTCGTACAATTTGTAAGGTACATAAGAGCTCCAATTGCATTAAGATATGGAACTTCAGAACCAAGAACATCTTCATGTTCTTCTCGGGGACGAAATGGATTAGTATCAATATTGAGATCTAACAACCATAATAGTACTTAATGGTTTTTGTCTTGTCCATATTAAAATGTTTTAAAATCTTTTCGGTATAAGTTGTTTGATGTATAAGTAAGTCATTAGTCATATGCTCAATATGTAAATCAACGTAATACTTTATTTTTTTTTATTTCAAAATCTTTCTCTAGAAGTTGAATGGCTTCATAGATTTCTTTATTTAAGATAATTGATATAAACAACTATGTTCACGTATCCGAACATTGTTTTTATAAAACATACATGCAAATAAGTTTATATGTATACCCTTTTCTTATCAAGTAGTCATTTAATGGGTTATACCACATACGTCCCGATTGTATAAACCCATTTAAAAATCTTTGTGATTTAATGGAATACATTCCCTTGGGTTTTGCATTAGATGCTTATGATACCTTAACCCTTCAGGTATATTCATATATATCACTATTAAGTGATCCATACAGATAAGTAGTAACAACATCCATGAGATGCATTTAAATAACTACCAGGTTGATTAAGTATCTAATAAGTAATTGTATCCATTACAGGAGGATAAGTTTTCCTCCTAATTCATTTCTGGTCTTTGTGGGAAATCTTGAGTTACAAGTCTAGTTTTGCCTTGTAACTTCATTTGCACATTTCTTTTTCTGATAAAAATTCATTTGTATCCCATACGTTTCACATCTTTAAAAGTGATAACGATTGATCCAAAAACTTTTCTTTTATCGAGCGATTCTAATTCAGCCCGTATTGCTCCTTTCCATTGAGCTCAATCATGTCTATTTTGACATTCAACCATAGATGTTGGTTCTGGATCATCATCATTATTCATGATGTCATATGCAACATTAAATGAAAATTTCTCATCAAGATTTTTCATTTCATTTCGGTTCCATAATATTTTTGAATATGCATAATTGATTGTAATTTCATCATCAATCTCCTCTGCAGTAGGAGTACTGATTTGTGGTTCTTCTTGAACACTTTCTTTTACTTCATTATCAGCTGATTTTCTTTTTCGAGGATTTTTATCTTTGGAACCAATTGATCTTCCACGTTTCAGAAGTGGCAAAGATTCATGAGTGACATTATTGCCAGCTTTTGAAATTTCAATTCTAGCTGAAGCATTTACTGCTATTATATATGATTTAGTCACTCTTTTTCGTATCTTTAAATGTATCACGTAATCGATTTGCAATTTCTTGCATATGCATTATTTTTGAACTTTCTTTTCGCATTCTTTTGTGCGAGGATCAACATACATTAATTGATGTTCACACCATGAAACATCATTTTATTTATATTTCATTTCTCCCCCTAATCCAGAGAACAATATTTCATTAAAATGATAATCAGCAAAATGTGCTGTAATAACATCACCCATCATGGGTTCTTATGATTGAAGATGTTTCATATCCAACATACATTCCCATCCTCCTTTGAGGACCATTTTAATACGTTGTAGTGGTACAACTAGAACATACACTGTACAACCAAATGTTCTAAGGTGGGAAATATTTGGTTCTCGGCCAAAATCAAATTTTAGGGGAGAATATTTATGACTTGCATTTGGTCTAATGCGAATTAATGTCACAACATGACCTCATATAAATATTGGGATTTCTGTACTCATTTTCAATGGTCTAGCTATTAGCTGCAATCGTTTATCTATTGATTCAGCTAAATCAATTTTGTGTATCCACATGAGTAACTGGATGTTCAACAACAATCCCTGTAGACATATAATAATCATTAAATGCTTGAGATGTTAACTCACCAGCATTATCAAGTCTCACCCTTTTAATGGTGTAATTAGAATAATGTGTTCTCAATTTAATAATTTGTGCAAGAAACTTTGCAAATGCCATATTATGGCTTGATAACACACAAACATGAGACCATCCAATAGATGCGTCTATTAGAACCACGAAATATCAAAATGGTCCACATGATGGATGAATTGGTCTATATATATAATCTTGAATTCTTTCAAGAAACATTGGTGATTCTTTCTCAATATTCTTTTCATTAATCACCATATGTGCTTTTCATTAATCACCATATGTGCTTTTTCATTAATCACCATATGCGCTTTTCATAATATATCCTTTTCACCATATGCGCTTTTAATCATATGCGCTGTGCTTTTCATCATATGCACTTTTCATCATATGCGCTTTTAATCGTATTCGTTGCGCTTTCGTCATATGCGCTTTTCATCATATGCGTTTTTTATCATATGCACTTTTAATCATATGCGCTGCGTTTTTCATTATATGCGTTTTTCATCATATGTGTTATGGTCTAAAACCATTTATTTATGAGTGATACACAAGCTAGTCATCTTAGAAAATTCAAACCATTCAAGTCTCAAGGTAGCTCAGGGTTTATTTAATCAAGATTTTTCAATAGATTCACTCTCGTTTTCTTTTCCTTTTGAGACTTATTTGTAGAGATAAACAAGATGTTCATGTATTCAAGAAATAGTTACGCACAAAGAATTCAAATGATTTCAAACTTTAATCGCGCTCACAATTTGAGCATCATGTTCCCCTTCTGCAACTTGGGAAGCAGTTCAGTCAAGAACCTCGCAAGGTTCAGCCAAGAACCTCGCAAGGTTCAGTGTAATTAGACAAATGAACATCTTTTACTGCCAACACATAAAGTTCATACACGCGAACTTCTCAAGTCATTTCGAGTAAGAAGCGCATTACGAAGCGGTACAACAATTAAGTTGCTTTATACATTCAGCAAAACAAACAGCTTAATCACTTCAGCATAATACACCAAAATTACCGCAATAAATTTAATCATAGAATATGTTCATACTTTCTCTTAGCATCATATTAACCTTAATCAAGAAAAGAAAAAAAAAAACATAGTAACAACTTAAGCTGCTTAAATCAAACGCCCGTGACATAATAAAAATTTCTTATCACAACGGATATTAAATTTCACACTGTTTGATATATATACTCGATATATTGTAATCACACCAGATATCATGCTTCAAAATTCATTATTATGAGCTGTATAATCAAAATAGACATATGATAAAGTTTTGGACATATTAGCCAATAGTGGATCACAAACAATCTGTCTTAAAATTGGCAACAATAGTTTTTTACCATCAAAACCCATATAATCAATTCGACATATATTCAGATTATATAGCAATTTGCATTTGTAAGCCAATAATACAAAGAAACAAAATTATATATATAACATATATAATTATTATTATTTTTTTTTTTTAATCTAGACAAAACCAGCGGCGGAACTTGAACTCGGATACAGGTGGGGCGAGTGTAAAATTTTTTTTTTAATTATTTCATAGTCAGGAAGGACGAACACTAAAAAAAAAAACTTTATTTTTTTTTTTTTTTGGTAAATTTTTTTTTTTTTTTTTTTTTTTTTTTAGTGTAAAAATTTTTGTTCCGTAAAATTCAGGGAGGGCGGACACCACCTTTGGGATACCTTAAGTACCGCCACCGGACAAAACACATATGAAAATAAAATTTCAAAGATCTATCACTTAATCAAAGTGGACGTATAACGTATTAATGATCAAAATGGAACAGAGCATAAAAATAATGGTCATCCAATGCCACAATCCAAAAAACACAACCGCATGTAATACGCAACACTAAAAATACAAATTCTACAATTCATATTAGAGAGAACAAGTAGCCGAGTTGCATACAAATCAAGTATATAGCATCTGGCATATATTATATATAATTATAATAAAAATATATATTAAAAATTAATAGCATATACTATATGATTTATGCAATCGGAAGTGTTATATAAAATTCTGGTTTCTCGGTTGTAAAACGATATCAAACGAATTTAGAAAGACACAATTATACATTTGATTTTCGACAAGATCACGATCTAACATATAGTCGGCAACAATAATCATTAATAATTAATAATATAAATTATATATAGGAGATCAGTAGCATCTATATTTACTTTGGATCGTAATATACGGAGACAGTATGCAACAAACTTTATATACAAATATATAACTTCAATAAACACTATCATGCATTATATATAAACATATGATAATTATTAATGGACATCATAAATTAATAGTGGGAACTGTTTAATTATATATGTGTGGCATGTGGGGAATTTGTTTAAGACCGATAGCATTTAAACTTAACAAGATTTTTTAAACAAACTATTATGATCTTAGCATATTAAATAGCTAGCGGCGGCGACTGGCTAATACCCTAAATTACTCCGCAAATAACATGTAAGTACATAACAGTTTAAAACAAAGTTCATATTATATAAGCATCGACAACTCAATTTCGTACAAGATTCTGTTTAAGTTTGTAAGTAAATTATATACGAAACTGAAACGAGTAATCAAATAATAACATATTACTCAAGCAATATAATCGGATCATAAACATATATATAGAATAAGAATTAAAAAGATCTAACCGAATTGAAGGTTAAACCGGACTTGTGTTTGACACAATTCCCTTAAACAGATTCTGCGTCTGTTCCCAGGGTACACCGATCTGAAGAAGCGTACTGCCGGACTTGAACATTTGTCTTGATTAGTGACTTGTACTTGCTTAAATAAACCTTGATTATACGGAGCACTTCGTGCTGATAACGTGTTATAATTCAGTAGGCTTATAACTACCTTTAGTGGTTTGATTCTTGATTAAGAATACTAATAATGAAGTGTAAGAACAAAGATGATAATGGAGAGAAAGAAGTATAATACTTGTTGTAAGTATATTAGAATGGTATATTTATCTTGTACATATTGATGCATATTTATACTACAAAGAGTGTTACATATTTGACTTTTGTGAATTATATAAAATTGTTAGCCACCATTTCTTGACTTCTACTTTAACAATTGATGTATTATAACATAATAATAATAATAATAATAATAATAATAATAATAATAATAATTATTATTATTATTATTATTATTATTATTATTATTATTATTATAATTATAATAATAATTATTATTATAATTATAATAACAACACATATAATAATTATATAATTATAAAGACAGAGTTTAACGTAATAGATAATAAACGTAATAACAGAATAACTTACAAATGATTATAGATGATCCTTGCAATAATTGCTATTACCGTGATTCACTTATGTATTATTCATAGACAAATATTACAAAAAACCTAGCTTCAACTCTTGCCTTAAGAAGTATAGACAGCTTCTTAAGAGCTTACAAGACTCGGACTTATTTATAATAAACTAGCATAAGCTTGCAGAATTGTGTTGTGAGAGAGGTAGAGTAGTGAAAACTCGGAACGAGATAGAGCTCTGAGTTTTCTGAATGAATTGAAATGAACGTCTGAGCCTCCTTTTATAGGCATACTGGGTTACTAGTTGTGAAAATGGGTCGACAGTTGCTTAACCACGGGTCATCAGTTGTTAACGAGGCAGTAATAGTTGAGGGGGGTCAACTCTATGCTTCTCTCTTTTTCCCTTAGCTAAAGTTTTTTTCCACTGGGTTTTCTTTAGCAAGGTTTTTAACGAAGCTGTAATAGTTGTTCTCTAATAAATTGTTTTTCAAGGGGGGGTGTTACAATATATTGTTCGTCGAAAGTCAAATATATGTCTGATCAATTTATCTATTAAACATCTCATGACTATTTTACATTTATGACACAATGTAGATGAGTAGATTGTATAGTTTCACATTGATTGCTAAATTGTAAATGAATAGATTGTGTGTAGTATATCAGATAGTATAAATATGCACGGATGAATATAAGTGAGATACACCATTTTCTTCTATATATCTCTCATACTAAATCTCTTGATTCATATATATTATTACAAGTCTTTAATAATATATTAAAATAATAGTTTAAGTAGCTAAAAATAGTTATCAACTACTAAATCTTAACAAAAATGAATATATAAAAACTGCTGAAGATTTTTCATCAAAAATGAAATAACTCACAAACAAATAATACAACGAATGAACCAACGTCCAAATGCAAATCACTAGCCAACAACCACGACAACACTTTCAACAAACTCAGTGTTTGACTCAACTTATACTGAAAATAAATAGATATTATTTTAAATTTCTTTTTATATTTGCAAATTCATACACATTCAAAAAGGTTTTTCTAACGAATATATGTAAGTTTAATGAATTTGAACTTACAATAACAGTTATTCCAATACCACTAAGCGAATGCTCATTTGATTATTCATTTTTTTCTTGATATTTTCACTGTCAAAAGTTGTATCTATAAAAAAAGAATTTGTTATGCCTGAGTATTCGACTAACTTTACTAGCCGACTAACTTCGAGGCGACTACCTGCTTTACGAGCAGCCCGAAATCATCGCGGGTGAACCTTATAGCCAAAAGAGTATTAATTGGTTCAGCTTTGTGGAGTCGAACCAATGACGATTGTATGAAATTTATAAATCAATATTCATTGTTAATAATTTATTGATATTGATATTGATATTGATATATTTAGTTGGTATATTCTTTGTTAAATGGTTAGATAGAAAAACTAGCACTATATTTAATAAATTAATAGAATAGAATGTCATGTAAATATCATACTACTAAGTATTGCCGTATTGGTATCTCTTAGTTTAAATAGGTCAAAAATTAGGATTAAATAAATTGAATAAATGTAAAGATTAAATTGATATAGATAACGACTTTTTGAAACTAGAAGCCAGGACTTAAGCGACATAGGAACTAAAAATAAGAAAAGATGTGGTATTATCCTACCATATTCAACTGTAAGTTTCATAACATTTTCTACTTATTTCATAGTAACTACCAACTGTTTTCTATGTACCTCCTCTCACGATGTTCCAATGCTCTTTTTTCCGGGGATCATTTCCCGGTGGCAAATTTCAGGCCAGGCTTCATTTGCTCAAGTGGTCGTTTTCTGGTGTTCTTTCGGCCAGGTCAATAGTGATGCAGAGTCGGTAACAACGGTGAAGGGCCAATGAGGCTTATAAAAAATGTCGATGACATCGTTGAAGGGCCGGTAAGGCTTTGACAAGTGTCAACGACAATGGTGAAGGGTCAGCAAGGTTTTAACCTTGTTGTTCGATTGCACACTTTACACATGCCTTTATTTGAGAAGCCTCTCTGTATAGGATGTTTGGGACAATGTTAATAATTTATCTACTATATATTACTCGGTACTAGATATTACATGTTGCCTAATTAAGAGTAATTACTAACAATTAATTACAGTATATACCTACTTGACAAATGACAATGTTTCAACCATGAATATATGACAACTGGTAACAAACAAAAAGCAAGTAGTAATACTTTTAATCCAGAATAACAGTTACAGAAACATAAACCACAGCAAGAACCTTAATTTGATTAAATTAAAAAGTACTCCGTAATATGAACTCGAGACTAACACGATCACTAAGCACCAGATGACCTGGTTTGTCGTCTCAACTCCTCATCCGCGTTCCTCAAAAACTGATCCCAACCACTTCCTTCACTTGTATCCAAATAATCGTACGGCACTGCAGTTTTCAAACCTGGCCTAACTCCCAATTGGCTCTCCACAATTCTAAACTCCAATTCCGTACTCCGCTGCTCAGATTCCAATTCCTCCCAAGTAAACATCAAAGGTAATGTAAAAGCACACCATGGATTAAAATCCAAAAGCTTAACAATCTCATCCTTCTTCACATAAACATCAAATGTGTAACTTTCTGACTCAAATTTCGTACACACATTGTTAACATAAAAGTTCTTGATTACCGTTTCGAGGTTGTCCTTATTCTCGACCAGTATTGGGTAAAATCCTGTGACTTCTCGTTGGGAGATTCCAACTAAAATACTGTTACGTACAAAGCAACGAAATTCCATTGCAGGGTTTAGAGACGGGTACCATTTTCGAAGGGCGAGAAAGAAACGAGCGGGCCGTGTCATGTTGCAGTCAGTGCACGAATCATAAGCATGACAAAGATCATGAATTAAAGAGTCAGAAGATTTGAGTAACAGTACAATTTCACTGAATGAGGTGCATTTGAGTAACCCATTCGGGCTGATCCAAGCTGAGTCTTTAGGGGAGCTCCAGTTGAGTTTAGGAAAGATAGCACCACCTAGGGTTTCGATTGATTTATTGATTTCAGATTCGAGATCTGGAAAAGAAGGTGGTGGTGGTGGTGTTGAAGTTTGTTCTGATTCATTATCAGATTGTTCTGATATAGTGTAGTCTTCTTCTTCTTCTGGTTTGTGGATTCTGTTGGGTAATGGATCATTGTTGGAGATGGAAAGTGGAAGGAGGAATGGGCCGGAATCATCTAGAAGATAATCAACGAAGGATTCTGGAAGCTCGTGAATCACAGTTTTTATGGATGTGGATTTGAACCGTGGATACCATTCTTGAATTTGACATCTACTAACTTCTTCGTCCTTCATTTTCAAATAAAAATGTGACGTACCACAATAACTTAAAGTCACAACCTTGCTTCAATAAGTTGCTCTTTGCTCCTTGAAAATAGCTATTGACTTAATGTTGTATATCTACTCGATCAAATCCGCAAAATGAAGAGTGATAAATTAGGTCGATTGTACCCAAAAAAAAAATCATAACACAACATAACTTAATATATAGCTTGTGTTTTTCTAGCTTTATTACATTACAAAACAAATCATATGAAAGCTACAAAAACCTGATAACAATTCACAACAAAAAAGAATCTGCATATCTTAATAATTTACAAGTTTTTCACAGGTTTGAAATATATGAGTATATAAACATAGGATTTATAGTCTGAGAATGCATGTATCTTCACTTCTTTTACTATTGTAAGTAATTAACTTTTTTTAAAGAAAGGCAAGATTTGAGAATCACTGACGGGGATCGAAACCACCCACCCGATCATTTTCCAGATAGATGCGTTTTCAGGTGGAAACCCAAACCGCATAACAAGGACCAGATCCATCAATCCATACGCACATGTGAACCAGGCCGAATTTCTAAATGCACAACGGTAAAACCTCCCATTGGGACTTCTTAGGAGGCATGGTAGACCCCCAGGATCAAACCCATGACTTCTACCCACTCAATACCACGGTATTGGGGTGAACCACTCGGCCGCAAAGGCGGGTTCTATGTATTTAACTTTTAAAACCTTCTATTGTATGTATTAATTATTAAAACCGTCTTTTTTATAGATTTAACTTACTATTGTATGAATTGTACTTACAAAAAATATGTCAACTTAAGTATCTAAAAAAATGCAAAAAACAACACAGTTCTAAAGTTTAAATCATACAATAAAAGGTTTTGAAGTTGAATGCATACAATAATACAAAATGTGAAGCTACACAAAGTACCAAATTATAAACCGAAAACATAATACAGAAGAAACTGCAAACAATGCTTAATGGTAAGACTCTACATCATCAATAATATCAATTAACAAATATCGGAGTGATTTTTTGTTATAAGCAACACAATTCATTGATTCAGTAGGATAAAAAATCAATTCGTCAATCTCAAAAACTATACAACAATTTTTTTTTTTAACCAATTACTGTATAAGATAAGATATAAGATTAACATACTATAACTGATGAACATCAAACAATAATACAAACAAAATTATAAAGCATACAAAATTAAACGTGGCTCTAATTGTATGTATAACTTTGTGTGACGATCGATTAAGCTACAGTTATACAGAGTTTGTATGATACGGAAGAATTGGCATATATTGTTATCAACAAGGCCGTGCTAAATTAAACTACATGCATTACTTAGATTTATATAAGATAATTACCCTGACAAAGATGATCGAGAAGAGAATTTGAGCAACGAATTCGTTTCTAGGGTTTGTTTTGCAATTTGGGGGAATATAACCCGCTTTCTACGGAACTTATAAACCGGGTTGGCGGTTCGATTTTATTAACTGTAGCCATCCAAGAGATTAATGGGCTTGTCTAGGTTGGGCTGAGACGGGCCACCAATATCAATAGAGTCCGTTATATAATATTGGCAGCCTGTTTGGGTTACTTGTTTATTAGGCAGATCTCCAAATAAGAGATGCAACTGTAATAAAATTTTAGAAGTCAACTAGTTTTAGAACCCTCGCTTCGCGCCGGAGGTTCGGTTTTCAATGTATTTTATTGCGTTTAGTTTGTAAAATTATTTCGAGACTAACGATGATGTCGTTGAAGCGCAACTCGAGTCGAACTAAAAGGTAAAACCCGTGAAAGATTTAAATGTTATTTTAAATTAACAATATATGTGCATCTCCGTGTTTCGCTATGGAATTGTCGACTTTTAAAAATTTAACACAAAATCAACGTGTATGAAAAGTACCCGAAATATTTAGCGTTTTTTAAAAAGCGTCCGTTTTGCGTCTAGTTAGTGACATTGTGTTCCTAAAATTATTTCGAGTTTAACGATGGTGTCGGAAAAATTAACTCGTTGCGAGCGAGAGGATATGACCCGTTGAATATTTGGGTGGAGTTTATTTAATATTTTTTATAAAAATGGTTATTTGGCACTTTACCCCCTGTTTGGGGGGTCGATTTGATTTTTTGAAAAAAGTGGGTGGGGGACCTTTGTAAGTAAAATGAAATTTAGGGGAAAAAGAGTAAAAAGACGAAAAAGCCCTTAGTTACTACTCATCATTTTTGTCTAAAATAGATAGTATAGTAAAGTAATACGAGTAGTAATTATTGGATGATTTGTACAATGTCTTTTATATAAATATTAAATATGTTTTAGAATTACGATATACGGAGTAATATTATAAATCACACTTGTACAAAGAGCAGAACTTGAGTTATTCTACAGAGAAAATGATAACATGACTTGTGACGGTAAACAGATTCATGGTTTGGTCGGTCGAAGTAGATATCAAGGATAAAGACGGTTCCAATTGTAATGTTTGGGTTTCGGAAATCTCCGACCATTCTAGCCTAAACCGCGTACTTTTTAACGTGTTTGATTGTAAGCTTTTAATATCCAAATCGTTTCGTGGTGTCGAGTGGTGCAACGATCCCTGAGATTGTTGACCGTGGTAGGGATTTAGAAAGTGTTCATCATTTTTACTCGACACAGCTTGTTGATGCTACAACAAAGGTTAAACGTGTTAAGGGTGTTGATGTCGGTGTGTTTTCTACCGAGCCTGTAAGTGACTGAAAGGACCCGTTCATATACATTATAAACGATTCACAATAGTTGATTACATTGCGAGGTATTTGACCTCTATATGATACATTTTACAAACATTGCATTCGTTTTTAAAAAACAATCTTTCTTTACATCAAAAATTGACAGGCATGCATACCATTTCATAATATCCACTATCCACTATAAATTGATTTAATAATAATCTTTTATGAACTCAATGACTCGAATGCAACGTTCTTCAAAATATGCTATAAAAGACTCCAAGTAATATCTTTAAAATGAGCCAATGCACAGCGGAAGATTTCTTTAACACCTGAGAATAAACATGCTTTAAAGTGTCAACCAAAAGGTTGGTGAGTTCATTAGTTTATCATAATCATTTATTTCCATCATTTTAATAGACCACAAGAATTTCATTTCCAGTTCTCATAAATATACGTCCCATTCATAGAGACAAAAAAAAAAATCATTCATATGCTGAACACCTGGTAACCGACATTAACTAGATACATATAAGAATATCCCCTATCATTCCGGGATCCTCCTTCGGACATGATATAATTTCGAAGTACTAAAGCATCCGGTACTTTGGATGGGGTTTGTTAGGCCCAATAGATCTATCTTTAGGATTCGCGTCAATTAGGGTGTCTGTTCCCTAATTCTTAGATTACCAGACTTTAATAAAAAGGGGCATATTCGATTTCGATAATTCAACCATAGAATGTAGTTTCAATTACTTGTGTCTATTTCGTCAAACATTTATAAAAGCGCATGTATTCTCAGTCCCAAAAATATAAAGGGTAAAAAGGCAAATGAAACTCACCATACTGTATTTCGTAGTAAAAATACATATAACGTCATTGAACAAGTGCAAGGTTGGCCTCGGATTCACGAACCTAAATTAATTATATATATTTATGTGTTGGTCAATATTTGTCTAACAAATTAGGTCAAGTCATAGTGTACCACAATCCTAATGCTCGAGACTAATATGCAAAAGTCAACAAAAGTAAATTTGACTCAAAATAATTTCCAAAAATTTATACATGATTAATATATAGTTTAAATATCGTCGTTTTATATTTTTAAATATTTTTAAAAGATTTGTTAGAGTAAATAATATAATCTATTTATTAATAAATAAAATTTTATATTATATTTATATAATAAAATATACTTTTATATATATTAAGTAATAAAATTTATAGGGTTCATTTAATATTATAAAGATAATATGATACATATTATTAAAGTAGGTTATTACACGTAGTAAAATATGTTTGTATCAAATATTTATTTGATAAAATAATATCTATAATGATAGTAAGTAAAAGTTGTATTATTTTGTAATAATAATTATTATTATAAAAATATCAATATTTATAATTACTAAGATGACATTATGATAAAACGATAATTCTAATTATGATAACTTTAATATTTACGATAATTTTTAATATTATCTTTAAAATAATAATTCTATTTAAAATAATAATAATAATGATATTTTATAGTAACAATGACATTTCTATTAAAATGATAATTTTTATTAAAATGATAGTTTTAATACTAACGATAATTTTAATATTAATAGTAATGATAAAAATAATAAGAACGATAATTTTATCTAAATCAATATCTTATAATATTTTAATTTCATCATGATACTCTTACCCATTATTTCCTAATCGTTTTGTTTAATAGCTTTTAATCGTCTTTTATATCGTGTTCGTAATAATGATAATAATAGTAATCAAAATAATTAGGTGTTACAAATATTTGTTTTAATTACACTAATATTAATAATGATAGTTACTATAACATTATTAACGATAATACTAATAATTATCTTAATGATAATATAGTAATAATAATAATAACAATAACAATAACCATTTTTAAATAATGATATATATATTAATAATGATAATAATAATAATAATACCAATAATAATAATAATAATAATAATAATAATAATAATAATAATAATAATAATAATAATAATTGGATAATAATAATAATACTAATTATAACTTTAACGATAATAACGATAGTAATAATAAAAAAAATAACAATTTTTAATGATAAATCCCTTTATTGATAAAGATAATAATAATAATAATAAGATAAAACTAGAACGACGATAATAATGACGATAATAATAATCATTTTTAATAATAATACAAAAATTCGATGGACTATAACTTCAAATCCGTTCATCGAAATCATTCGATATCTAAATGAAAAGTTCTTAATTTTTCGCTAGCTTTCCAACGACATGCATATCTTATACCTTATCTCAGTCGCATATGTAACTAATTCAGGATTCAACATAACCTAACTAAAGGCAATATCAAAAGTACAAACATGCATAATCCTATATACTCGAGCACTAGTCAGGGATACACTATTAGTATGTAAAAGTTAAATTATGAGTACTCACGTATCAATATTGAGATTCAATATTGCAGGAAAGGTACGTAGACGCAACGGAGATGATAAACACTATATTGACCTCACGAGCATACCCATGAACCATACCAATCACCTCCATAGCTATAACCCATAATTTCCTTAATCCAATCCCACTCGAAAAACAATTTCAAAATCACTCGGACAGCACTCTGACGTAATATTTTATGTATACTAATAATATCTTGAAATAATACGGAGTAAATATATATATGTAAATCGATTGAGAGAGTTTAGAGAAAAATATTTTCAAGTTTCTATGAAATAATGAAACTTATTGAATTCTATTTATAATAGATTTTTGAATTATTAAAGTGAATTATTAAAGTATGAATTATTAAAGTGAATTATTAAAGTATGAATTATTAAAGTGAATTATTAAAGTATGAATTATTAAAGTGAATTATTAAAGTTAAAGTAAAGTAAAAATAAAGTAAAGGTCGTATAATACGCGTATAAATATATATAATATTAATTTAAATTGTTATATATATTTAATAAAATAAAATATAAATATCGTTATCTTTATCATACTGGTTAAGTAATGAGTTGTCAAAAGTGGTTCTAGATATTTATAAAAGTTATATACGTTTTAATAATAAAGTTCTTTTTAAACTGAAAACGTTTTTGTACGTTTGAAACTAAATCAAATAAATATAATAATTTTGTTTTCCAAAACCAAATATATTTTTAAGAATCATTTTGTTTAAAGGTTAACATAATAGAAATCGTTATATCATAAAATGTTTTAAAAAAGTAGAATCATATATATTCATAATAGGTTTCAAGTTTTTAAATTACAGTTTGTTGGTGAAGCATGGGATAAAGTTCAAAGGTTTAATAAACGTATGAAATCATCTTAATGAAAAATGTCGAGTTACTTAACTTGTCGATATCCCAACATCTAAGTTATTTACACTTCACGTTCTTACTTATAAATCACTTTACCATTTTCCGAATGTTGTCAAAAAGAATAGATTTCTTAAATCACAGTGGACCTCATAACATAGACCCGTAATCATATCATAATGTATCTGATAAATCAACAATTTGATATTATTTTCTAATTCAATCGATAAACATATTGAAATAAATACGATCATGTAAAGTATTATACGTTTAATACTTTATTAATATTCTCAAGTTATAATATATATATATACATATATATACATATTTATTTATATATAACGATTCGTGAATCGTCGGAATTTGGTCGAGGTTATAATGAATGTATGAACACAATTTAAAATTCTTGAGATTTAACTTAACAAACTTTGCTTATCGTGTCGGAATAATATAAAGATAAAGTTTAAATTTGGTTGGAAATTTCCGGGTTGTCACAGTACCTACCCGTTAAAGAAATTTCGTCCCGAAATTTGAGTGGAAAGGTCGTGAATGATAATAAGTATGTTTTCATGATGCATACAGGCTGAAAATTAGAGTTTTATCATCAGCGAATAATTTGGATAAACAATTCATTTATATGAAGAGTACGAATGAAGCTAACATAGAAGAGTGAAATGAGTAAGTGTAGATTTATCTTATCATTTGACGTAGATATGATTGATTTCCAGATTTCAAGGGATTTGAAGAAAATCTTTGTAATAAGATTTGATTCTCTGGTAACAAAAGGAATTAGGATCCGCTTTAAATGCGATCGTCCATTTTAATTGTTCTGTCGGAGAGTTTCTTATAAATTCACCTCCTTCGTTTTCTTACAACTCACACCTTCTGTTGATGCATTTTATGCAAGTCCCTAGACATCTACCCACGTCCATTTCAGGTACAACAGTTTACAGGCCACCATGATCGTTCGTTATTATCCTATCCGTGTTTGTATGTGGTTACAGCAACTGCAGGAACGAGATTTGGATGTTTGACTATGTTAGACTTAGTCAGACGTCCGAGTGAAGCCTCACTCGTACGGCTGATAGGCTCATACGCACGGTTGATGCTGAGCTAAGTCACAATTACAACCTAAATGAGAAGACACGAGTGAGTGATCACCCGTACGGCTGATGAAGCCAACTCGTATGTGTGATGGATGAATCGTACGGGTGAGTCAACAGCAGGGGTATATAAAGTCTTATGTTCTTCATTTTAGGTTAAGCTTCTCATTTGTTACACACACTCAGATCTGGTGAGCTCCTCCGATTCTCTCTCAACCCAAATCACCCAGGTGGTGAATAATAGCTCTAGGTGTTGATCTAATCACAGTTGATTTAGTTGTGGTATGACTAAATTAATCACAAAAAGCTTAACCTATTCACTAGAGGGTTTGATTCACTTATTCCGTCATTGTGTGAGTTAAATCTGTTGATTTCTAAGTTCCTAGTCATGTTTCATCACCTTCTATTCTTTTTCCCTCAACTCATATTTTAAAGTATTCATCAATATGCTCCATCCAGTTCTGATTCTCGATATACTTATAACTTTCATATCGGTCATTCTTCTTTTTCATCTACCGCCGGAAGAATCTATTTACTTCTACTATACTCTTGGGTTTATAGTGTTTCTAGTTCTCCCGTGTCTTTATATTGCTATATGCATCGATATATATGGTTTATAATTTTTGGTTTGTCGTTGGGCTTTATATCTTCCCTTATATTTCAAAGTCTATGTTTCTATCTTCTATAATCATTGTCATCCACAGTTAATGCTCTCTTTTATTTGCTGCAATTTATACCCCAATTTCTATTTCGGAGTTTTGTCCTTTCGTTTCTTCTTCTTGCGATTAAGCACCGCTTGTAATGGTCCAGAATTCACAAATATGATTTTCGGAATGAACATTGTTAATGTTCTAGGAAGGAAATTGTGATGGCACGATCTTGACTTGTCAAATTACTAGAATACCTTGGAAAAGGCCGAATCATCAAGAAATATTTTCTTGATATTTTAGAGGTTAAATAGAATACAAGAGTCGTATAACATGGTACATGATGATGTTATGATCTGTGGATCATCACGTTCCATTTAGAAACTCAGCATGAATTACTGTAATATAATCACGTTGATCAAGTGTCATTATATTATACTAACTCATGCTTCAGTTTCCAACACTACTTCAAAAACATTCATATTTTAAACTCAAAGGTTTACAGAGTATAGGAACTAAGCAGTTTCCTTTTTGATGTAATACAGATAGCGCAAAGAGATAAATGATTCCAGATAAGAATAGTTATGGAAATATCTTCAGAAATATGGAGGATATTTATAATGAAAGATACGATGATATCTTAGAATTTCTAATATCAGAGGATGATGAAGAATATTGTCTGTAAGGGTTTAGTGAAAGGAGCAAGGTATTCGTTAATGACTTCAGCAGACACTGAATCATTTGGATTCTTTGAAGGCAGGTTCAGTCTTTGTGATTTGTCCACAGCCTCCTTCATACTTTGCTCAATCCGTTTTCCAGTTCCAAAACTTCTCTATTTCCGAGCTTTGTTAATACACTAATCTTTATCATCAAACTTTTTACTGCTAAGGTCGTTTACAGTTTTTGTTGCTTCATCAGCATTTCGAGAACTAGTTCGCAGTTCAGAGTGTTTTTCAGAAACTTCACATTCGAAGTATGTAAGCCTTGGAAATAGACGTTATGTATAACTGTTGGCGTCAACATGCTGTGAGATTTCAAAATACTGATTGCTAACTCCCAATGATTCATATGACAATTCTCGTTACAAGAGGCAGATGAGTAAATGATGAGGTTTCGATAAATATAAAGATTCTTCGGAATGCCCAAGATCAGTGAAGTTGTTGGTAAGTTTATTGCTAATGTGGTGGAATATGAAAGGTTCTCCGGTAACAAAAGGGTAATCACATATATCAAAATTATGATAAGGCTACTCCGAATGAAAAAATCGAAGTTGTCTTGCTGGAGCTGTGATATAATTTGCTACTTTGCAAGGGAATTGCAAGGTTATTTTTGCTAATAAATGCCAAAAGATCTGACACAGATATGTGTTGAATTATGACTTTGGTTTCGAGAGCTTTTTAAGTACATAACTGTGGGTAATATGTGGTTGGATCATCATCTCGATTGCTCATTATTTGAAGTGTCTTCAGAGATTTTCGAAGGGTTTGAACATAGATTGTAATCGTTTGTATACATTTGATGTTCTAACACACTTTTGAAGTCAAAGTATAGCTTTGAAAGATGTAGGAATCTAAAAGTGATGGTACCGATTATATCTCGAATTGAATTCTGAGATTTTAAAATCAGAATATGTAATTGGGTTTGAATGAGTATGGTTGTTTTGATTTCTATGAAAGAATGTATATTATTGTGAAAGTAGGAAGTATAATTGATAATTTGCTTAATCTAATTCGAAGAATGTAACATATTAATTGTGAATTTATATATATCTCTCGGGTATTACCTACCCGTTAAAAAATTTTCACAATTAATATTTTGTACATAAGAATTTTATTACAGTCTTTATGAAAATATATATGTATATATTCTCCTCAGATGTAACATAGATTTTAATAAGTTAATACTAAATTGAACTCATTCGATTTACGGTTGGAACTAGAATTGAATAATTCCTTGAAGGTTTAGAGGTTACATAAGTATTTCTTCAATAATATTGAAATTATGAATCAATACTTCGTTATTTGTTGAGATGTGATGTTGGTTTTCGTTAAATTCTTGTGAACTTCGCAAAGTACGAATGATGTTATCTGAAAAGTTTCGGTTACATCAATGATGAAGTGTAAAATCAAATATATACTTGATTTATTAGGAATTGGAATTTGTTGAATTGAGACAGAGATTGTAGTTAATGATGGTTAACTCGCGGGCGAAGGACGTACATTATTGCATATTTGTAATATGAATTAACCGAGTAGTTAAGATTCACATACAATAGCTTAGCACGGAAAGATTTATTTTTTATTTCAAAATATATATATATATATATATATATATATATATATATATATATATATATATATATATATATATATATATATATATATAATTTCTTCAGAGGGAATGAGTTAATTCTTCATAACTTGTTGATACAATATACACGTTATTGATTCGTAATGATGTCCACAGTGATTCTTGAACTGACGGAGTTTGTGATGTTATAGGTGTTGTTGATTCTGATGTTGACTGTACTGACGATGCTGGTGACGTTGACGGTACTGTTGATGCTGTTGGTAAAACAAGTTTAACTTGTTAATCACACACCATTTTTGTCAGGGTTTCTACTCTTCCTTCTATCATTTTGGTTCGCTTAACTGATTTATGGTTAGGGCTAGATTAGATAATCTCTAAGACTTTAGAGATTACATAATCGCCGAGGAATGTTTCTCCAATGAAGCTATGAATTAATACTTCGTCAGTTATTGTTGTTGGTACTCCTTGGTATCTATGGTGCGTATAACGTTGATGCTCGTGGGACAGATTGTGAAGTTGAGGTTTACAACGCGGTTGTGGTTGGAGGTGGTAATGGTACTGTTGGCGTTGATGATGGTGGTACTGGTTATGCTGCTGGTGCTGCTGCTGGTGTTTGTAATCTCTGCACCATATTCTCCAAAGCCACTACCCGAGCGCGAAGTTCGTTGACTTCTTCTATTATTCCAGGATGATTGTCGGTCGGAACGAGCGGATAAATAAAATCTAGAATTTGATGTAGTATATAATCGTGACGAGATACCCTGGAAATGAGAGAGAAAATGGTGTCTCGAACAGGTTCGCCGGTAAGTGCTTCAGGTTCTTCGCCAAGAGGGCAATGTGGTGAATGGAAAGGATCGCCTTCTTCTTGTTTCCAATGATTGAGGAGGCTACGAACCCATCCCCAATTCATCCAGAATAGGTGATGACTGATTGGTTGATCCATTCCGGTCACACTGCTTTCGGAGCTTGAGTGAGATTCCATTTCGGAATCCGAGTGACTTGAACTGATGACAAATTCCATTTCGTACGATTGGATAAAGGATTTTCGATATAAAAATGATTTTTCGGCTATCGGGTGGTATTCTATTTACATAGGATATCTATATATAGAGATCAAAAGATTTCATAGATTACGGAGGAATTTGCGGGGTATGTCAGGTAAAGTTTAAAGTAACAGATACGATAAGATATGATTTAGCAGATACGCTAAGATATGAAGTTTGTCTATACACTACTCATGCAATTAATGTAGCAAGACGTGTCTAGACTAATAATGATAAGCAGGTAATTTCCTATGGATGATAAGCAGATGATTTCCGACTAGAAATGATAAGCAAAACTTTTGACATGCAGACACGGTCGAAGTCCAGACTCACTAATGCATCCTAACGACTTATCAGTTAGACACACTAATGCAGACCTGGTTCGCTAAGACCACCGCTCTGATACCAACTGAAAGGACCCGTTCATATACATTATAAACGATTCACAATAGTTGATTACATTGCGAGGTATTTGACCTCTATATGATACATTTTACAAACATTGCATTCGTTTTTAAAAGACAATCTTTCTTTACATCAAAAATTGACAGACATGCATACCATTTCATAATATCCACTATCCACTATAAATTGATTTAATAATAATCTTTTATGAACTCAATGACTCGAATGCAACGTTCTTCAAAATATGCTATAAAAGACTCCAAGTAATATCTTTAAAATGAGCCAATGCACAGCGGAAGATTTCTTTAACACCTGAGAATAAACATGCTTTAAAGTGTCAACCAAAAGATTGGTGAGTTCATTAGTTTATCATAATCATTTATTTCCATCATTTTAATAGACCACAAGAATTTCATTTCCAGTTCTCATAAATATACGTCCCATTCATAGAGACAAAAAAAAAATCATTCATATGGTGAACACCTGGTAACCGACATTAACTAGATACATATAAGAATATCCCCTATCATTCCGGGATCCTCCTTCGGACATGATATAATTTCGAAGTACTAAAGCATCCGGTACTTTGGATGGGGTTTGTTAGGTCCAATAGATCTATCTTTAGGATTCGCGTCAATTAGGGTGTCTGTTCCCTAATTCTTAGATTACCAGACTTTAATAAAAAGGGGCATATTCGATTTCGATAATTCAACCATAGAATGTAGTTTCAATTACTTGTGTCTATTTCGTCAAACATTTATAAAAGCGCATGTATTCTCAGTCCCAAAAATATAAAGGGTAAAAAGGCAAATGAAACTCACCATACTGTATTTCGTAGTAAAAATACATATAACGTCATTGAACAAGTGCAAGGTTGGCCTCGGATTCACGAACCTAAATTAATTATATATATTTATGTGTTGGTCAATATTTGTCTAACAAATTAGGTCAAGTCATAGTGTACCACAATCCTAATGCTCGAGACTAATATGCAAAAGTCAACAAAAGTAAATTTGACTCAAAATAATTTCCAAAAATTTATACATGATTAATATATAGTTTAAATATAGTCGTTTTATATTTTTAAATATTTTTAAAAGATTTATTAGAGTAAATAATATAATTTATTTATTAATAAATAAAATTTTATATTATATTTATATAATAAAATATACTTTTATATATATTAAGTAATAAAATTTATAGGGTTCATTTAATATTATAAAGATAATATGATACATATTATTAAAGTAGGTTATTACACGTAGTAAAATATGTTTGTATCAAATATTTATTTGATAAAATAATATCTATAATGATAGTAAGTAAAAGTTGTATTATTTTGTAATAATAATTATTATTATAAAAATATCAATATTTATAATTACTAAGATGACATTATGATAAAACGATAATTCTAATTATGATAACTTTAATATTTACGATAATTTTTAATATTATCTTTAAAATAATAATTCTATTTAAAATAATAATAATAATGATATTTTATAGTAACAAGGACATTTCTATTAAAATGATAATTTTTTTTAAAATGATAGTTTTAATACTAACGATAATTTTAATATTAATAGTAATGATAAAAATAATAAGAACGATAATTTTATCTAAATCAATATCTTATAATATTTTAATTTCATCATGATACTCTTACCCATTATTTCCTAATCGTTTCGTTTAATAGCTTTTAATCGTCTTTTATATCGTGTTCGTAATAATGATAATAATAGTAATCAAAATAATTAGGTGTTACAAATATTTGTTTTAATTACACTAATATTAATAATGATAGTTACTATAACATTATTAACGATAATACTAATAATTATCTTAATGATAATATAGTAATAATAATAATAACAATAACAATAACCATTTTTAAATAATGATATATATATTAATAATGATAATAATAATAATAATACCAATAATAATATAATAATAATAATAATAATAATAATAATAATAATAATAATAATAATAATAATAATAATAATAATAATAATTGGATAATAATAATAATACTAATTATAACTTTAACGATAATAACGATAGTAATAATAAAAAAAATAACAATTTTTAATGATAAATCCCTTTATTGATAAAGATAATAATAATAATAATAATAAGATAAAACTAGAACGACGATAATAATGACGATAATAATAATCATTTTTAATAATAATACAAAAATTCGATGGACTATAACTTCAAATCCGTTCATCGAAATCATTCGATATCTAAATGAAAAGTTCTTAATTTTTCGCTAGCTTTCCAACGACATGCATATCTTATACCTTATCTCAGTCGCATATGTAACTAATTCAGGATTCAACATAACCTAACTAAAGGCAATATCAAAAGTACAAACATGCATAATCCTATATACTCGAGCACTAGTCAGGGATACACTATTAGTATGTAAAAGTTAAATTATGAGTACTCACGTATCAATATTGAGATTCAATATTGCAGGAAAGGTACGTAGACGCAACGGAGATGATAAACACTATATTGACCTCACGAGCATACCCATGAACCATACCAATCACCTCCATAGCTATAACCCATAATTTCCTTAATCCAATCCCACTCGAAAAACAATTTCGAAATCACTCGGACAGCACTCTGACGTAATATTTTATGTATACTAATAATATCTTGAAATAATACGGAGTAAATATATATATGTAAATCGATTGAGAGAGTTTAGAGAAAAATATTTTCAAGTTTCTATGAAATAATGAAACCTATTGAATTCTATTTATAATAGATTTTTGAATTATTAAAGTGAATTATTAAAGTATGAATTATTAAAGTGAATTATTAAAGTATGAATTATTAAAGTGAATTATTAAAGTATGAATTATTAAAGTGAATTATTAAAGTATGAATTATTAAAGTGAATTATTAAAGTTAAAGTAAAGTAAAAATAAAGTAAAGGTCGTATAATACGCGTATAAATATATATAATATTAATTTAAATCGTTATATATATTTAATAAAATAAAATATAAATATCGTTATCTTTATCATACTGGTTAAGTAATGAGTTGTCAAAAGTGGTTCTAGATATTTATAAAAGTTATATACGTTTTAATAATAAAGTTCTTTTTAAACTGAAAACGTTTTTGTACGTTTGAAACTAAATCAAATAAATATAATAATTTTGTTTTCCAAAACCAAATATATTTTTAAGAATCATTTTGTTTAAAGGTTAAAATAATGGAAATCGTTATATCATAAAATGTTTTAAAAAAGTAGAATCATATATATTCATAATAGGTTTCAAGTTTTTAAATTACAGTTTGTTGGTGAAGCATGGGATAAAGTTCAAAGATTAAATAAACGTATGAAATCATCTTAATGAAAAATGTCGAGTTACTTAACTTGTCGATATCCCAACATCTAAGTTATTTACACTTCACGTTCTTACTTATAAATCACTTTACCATTTTCCGAATGTTGTCAAAAAGAATAGATTTCTTAAATCACAGTGGACCTCATAACATAGACCCGTAATCATATCATAATGTATCTGATAAATCAACAATTTGATATTATTTTCTAATTCAATCGATAAACATATTGAAATAAATACGATCATGTAAAGTATTATACGTTTAATACTTTATTAATATTCTCAAGTTATAATATATATATATATATATACATATATATACATATTTATTTATATATAACGGTTCGTGAATCGTCGGAATTTGGTCGAGGTTATAATGAATGTATGAACACAATTTAAAATTCTTGAGATTTAACTTAACAAACTTTGCTTATCGTGTCGGAATAATATAAAGATAAAGTTTAAATTTGGTTGGAAATTTCCGGGTTGTCACAGTGATGGTGGGCCCAAGGTGGTTGGACCTGATGGGCCTGAGGATGTCGGGTCAAATCAAGTTTTTGTGTTTGGGTAAATGGATGCGGTATAAGGTTTGGGTGTTGGGCCCAATACAGTCAAAGAAAACTGTTTTGTGATGGGATTATCACCAAAAAGCCCATTTTTTGACCTTTCTTGCATGAGAGCCTAAAATTTTTTTTTTTTTTTGCCAATTTGCCCTCGCAAGGAGCAAGGTGCCTTGCTCCCTTGCGCCTTGCGTCGCTGCGACCTTGGTTTCACCTGGGAGCAAGGAGCAAGGTGCCTCTTGCTCCCTTGCTTCCACCTGGGAGCAAGGACGCAAGGTGCCTCTTGCTCCTTTGCTTCCACCTGGGAGCAAGGTGCCTCTTGCTCCCTTGCTTCCACCTGGGAGCAAGGACGCAAGGTGCCTCTTGCTCCCTTGCTTCCACCTGGGAGCAAGGGAGCAAGAGGCACCTTGCGTCCTTGCTTCCACCTGGGAGCAAGGGAGCAAGAGGCACCTTGCGTCCTTGCTCCCAGGTGGAAGCAAGGTCGCAAGGCGCAAGGGAGCAAGACACCTTGCTCCTTGCGAGGGCAAATTGGCAAATTTTTTTTTTTTTTTTGGGCTCTCATGCAAGAAAGCTTAAAAAAATGGGCTTTTTGGTGATAAACCCTTTTGTGATGGAAGAAGAACCAGTTTTGGTTAATATGTCTAATTTAAGCAACGAGTCTACAAAGGGCCCTGACATTGGTGAGGGTTTTATTGATGGATCAGCTACGGAGGTTTCTGGGCATGGTTTAGGGCCCAGTTTGGGCGTTAGTATTGGGTCACGAATTTTGGGGACTAGGAACCCATTGTTAATTTTGAAGACATTAAAACAAAAATGTTGTCGAAGAAAAGGGATAAGCAGAAGGTTGTTTTTGATGGTCGGAAGGAAGACAAACACGTTGATGTTATTGATTTTAAACTGACAGAATTTGGTCGGGGAGGTAGGAGGTATTGCGACTGTACCGATCCGACGTGCGAGTAGTTTTGTAAAGAGTGATATAAATTAAATGGTCGATTTAAGAAACGCCAAAAGAATTTATGGTCAAGTCCTCATTTAAAGAAGGAGAAGATTGTTTCGTGTTCTTTTAATTTTACAAACGATATCGACTTTGGAGATGCGGTTTAAAAGTTGTTCATTGATGACCAAGTCGAGGATGTTGGTGGTTGCTAGTCGAGTGCGGGTTTGGATCCGAGGTACAAACCGGTAGTGAAAGGTTTTTTCCAAGACTTAGAAGATCGTGATATAATCGCTCCCACCGGGGCTATTTTAGTTGGGGACAACTCCTCAAATGTTTTAACTTATAAGATTGTCAACTGGGATGGAAAAATAATCGATTAGGAGACCATTAACGGTAAGATGAGAAGTCGATTCCTTGCTGCATTTTGATGGTTGTTTTGTTGAGCTTTTGCTCGTTCCTTAGGTTTTGTGTAGGTGCGATTGATTTCGTGATAATGTAGGTGTTTTTTTTTTATTATTTTTTTTTTTAACTTTTGTTTTAGATGCTCGTTCCGCGGCATTTTCTTTGCATAATTAAGACTCGTTGATAGATAGTTATAGTTTGTAATATCTCACTTTCTGGGTTAGAGTCTCTTTATTATCGTTTTGTAACTTTTGGTTGAGAACGTTTTTTTTTTAATAAATGTTATCATTTCTATATTAGTTGCGTTATTTTTGCTATAAAAACTGAAGAAAATGAATTATCGTTTCTCAATAATAGTTCGATATTGTTTGTTGAGTATAAATGATCCACACCCAACCTCCTTTGTCCTTCCTCATTAGCCATCCTGTCTCAGTCCGGCCCTACGTTGTCTATTTGGTCTTCAATGGCAACTTACATTTTTAATTATCTTATTTTAAACACGCACCCCCCCGATCATTTAGATCTAACCTTCCCACCCTGTCTCAATAAATTTGATTCGTTTTAAAGTACTTAATTATAAATGATTAATAATTTGTTTTAAAATAATTGTTCGATTAAAAGTATAAAATTTGGTGATTATCAGATTATACAAGAAATAATTGAATAAACAGTTTTACCCTTTAATACATACACACACAACTTAAAAAACATGCAAAAAATGATTCCTTTAAAAAAAAAATCAACTTTTGCACTAAAGTATAGATTCGGGTAAACGATGATAAGCCATGTTAATCAAAATAGAACTGTTCGCAGATGCATATTTTCAACACATTACCCCATTGGTTAGCCAAATCTATCATGTAACCTCTAATAATAAAATACAGTATATAAACTTAACCGTAACTTGAACAATTTGACATAAAAAACTACTTAGAGTATCTAAAAATTAAATCCAGCTAGGTCCCGATTAATAAATAATAATACAGAGTATCAACTAGGCAGCATGCTTGAAGAATATGCAACTGTTTTAATTTTGTTGGGTAGTTATCCACATCAGGGGTGAGACTAAATTTTAATTAAGTAATAGTTTAGGTAACTCATCCTTTGAATTAACTTTTGAGCTTGAATTGCAAAAACTCTATATGGTAGGGGCGTGTTGGGTAGTTAAATATTACTCCGGTTACTCATCTTTTAAGTTAATTTTTCGGACTAAATTGACCTCAACTTTAAATTTAGAATTTTAAACTTAAACACCTTTTATTTTATAAAAATGGCCACTTATTTCCAAAAGTTTTGGCCTTCTGGACAAGTCAAGATTCCATTTGCCATTGCCATACAAACTAAAAGAATAAATGTCAATATTTAAACATGAATTATTAGTCAACAACTGATCAACAGTTTATGAAACAACACAATTCAATGGGAACTAATCATTGGTGGTGGATGAATGCATCAACCATGAAGAAAAAAGAAAAGTTCAACAAGTTTTGGTTTTGTATTATTGTTGTACTTTGTGCAATAACTACTTGTACCACTGCAGTTGACACCATCTCAGCAAATCAAACCATTAGAGATGGTGAAACAATTGTTTCATTACAAGAAACATTTGAGCTTGGTTTCTTTAGCCCAGCGAATTCAACGAAACGTTACGTTGGGATCTGGTACAAAAGAATTTCATACAAAACAATCATGTGGGTAGCCAATAGGGACACACCCCTCATGAACACATCAGGGGAGCTGTTTCTAACTCCACAAGGAATCCTCGAAATCCGTAACGGTACGGGTGATGTCATCTGGTCGTCGATGAATTCTTCAACGTCGGTTAGTAAACCAGTTGGTCAACTTTTAGATTCTGGTAATTTAGTTATAACAGACGGTGGATCAGGGAATTTGATATGGCAAAGTTTTAATTACCCGACGGATACGTTTGTGCCCGGGATGAAATTCGGTAAGGATTTGGTTACGGGGTTCGAACGCCATTTTACGTCGTGGAAAGACGAAAATGATCCGAGTTCAGGTGAGTTCACTGTGTGGATTAATGTTCAAGGGTACCCACAGTTGATTGTAAGAGATGGGGACATTATTAGATACCGTGCGGGCCCATGGAACGGGGAGCGGTTTAGCGGGGAGCCCAGTTTGAGGCCCAACTCGATTTATCGATTTGGGTTTGTTTTAGATCAAAGAGAAATGTATTACCAATTTGATCTTTCGGATAATTCGGTGATAACAAGAGTGATTATTAGACCAACTGGTAACTTTGAAAGATTGTTATGGATTGATAGTAGACAAGAGTGGTTACTTTACTTGACTCCACAGACCGATAATTGTGACCGCTATGCGTTATGTGGCTCGTTTGCTAGTTGTAATATCAACAACTCGCCAAATTGTGGGTGTTTGCAAGGGTTTGAGCCGACTTCGCCTGATCAATGGAAGGTAGCGGATTGGTCACAAGGGTGTAAGCGGTCAACGCCGTTGGATTGTGGGCCCGATGAAGGGTTTAGGAGGTATTCGAGCATAAAGTTGCCTGACACACAACAGTCACGGTTTAACCAAAGTTTGAATCTTGATGAATGTGAGAGGGTTTGTAAGGCTAACTGTTCATGTTCGGCCTACGCGACTCAAAATGTTACTAATGGTGGAAGTGGATGCTTATTATGGTTTGGGGACTTGATCGACATTAAGACGTTTTCAGAAAGCGGGCAGGATCTTTATATACGAATGCCCGCATCAGAATTAGGTAAATACTCCTTCGTCCCAAAATAACAGTCCCTTTTGACTTTTTTTGTCTTTTGTTTACAACTTTGACCTTAAATTCTTTTGTATGTGTTATATAACTCTTGATGAAAGTAAAACCCAATGGGTTCATAAAATTTTTACCAAAGATTATGTATCACAAACAAAAATAGTTGAAGTCCAAGTTGAATTGAAGAACAAATACTTCAAAGTCAAAATGGGACAGTTATTTTGGAAAGAGGGAGTAATATCTTACAGATCACCCTCTAATTTGTTTTCGTTACAACTCAAATAATGTATTTAATATTCCTAATTTATATGATCGCTGCAGCAAAAGGTAAAGGCTCGAATCGAAAGATGGTAAAGATCATTGTACCATCAATATCGGTAGTATTGGTCATACTCCTTTCTATTTGTCTGTTTTATCGATTTAAGAAGAGAAAGGCAATGCAAGGAGGTAACAGTTTTGGACCTTTTTTGTATATTGATTTAGTTTGGGTAGGATTTATATAGTTTGATTGATATTCGGGTCATTATCAGGGACATTAGAAGAAGACGATGGAGATGATGATGGTAATGAATATTCCAAAGATGACTTAGAATTGCCACTGATAGACTTTTCGATTCTACGTAAAGCCACGGATAATTTTTCCGAAAACAATAAGCTTGGAGAGGGTGGTTTTGGACCTGTTTATAAGGTAAAAAAAATAGGGCATAGCAAGAATCTATCGTGTATATTAGAAACCTCGATTTGTTACGATGATTATATGACATTAATAACTTTGCATCACATAATCACTTTAGAAATGGTCATTGTCGTAAAAACCCCGATTACTCCCGATTAATCCCCGAATAATCCTTTTTAAGAAGAGACTGATCCGATTGTCTCAAATCCGTTAATTATTCGGTCAAGGTCGGTTAATGGGTCAAAATCGGATTTGTTCGTCTAAGTCGATCAAAGTCAAAACTAGTCAACATTTTAATAAGAATTTAACCTAGTTTTTTTGAGTTTTTGAACAAATAAACAATTATGCTTATGTTTTTGGAGAATTATGTTTTTGTTTATGGTTTTCTTCTATATCATAAAATTTTGAAATTTGATATTAAATGTATAAATCCAGTCCGATCAAATCCCCGATTAATCCCCAAGTTGCTGAATACTCCCTCGAAAGTATCGACCGAATACTCCCCGAGTAGCGAGTTTCACAACGTTGGAAATGGTAAAGAGGTGTCTACATTATTGTAAATGGGAACACATAGCACGCGTACCTTAAATGGCTATTTTCAGGGAGTGTTCGAAAAGGGGCAAGAAGTAGCGGTGAAGCGGCTATCAAAAACGTCGACTCAAGGTCTCAGCGAATTCAAAAATGAAGTCATCACTATTTCCAAATTGCAGCATCGAAATCTTGTAAGGCTTTTAGGCTGCTGCATTAAAGGGGCAGAAAAAATGTTAGTCTACGAATACATGTCAAACAAAGGACTTGACTCGTTTATATTTGGTATAATTCTAATCACATGAAACTTTAGGTATTAAAATTAAAACTTAAAAGCCAGAAGAAATTTTAACGTTGGGTGTAAACTATGTGCAGATGAAAATAAAAGTAAAGAACTCGACTGGCCTACGCGTTTTCGCATTATTAAAGGGATTGCTAGGGGACTTCTTTATCTTCATCAAGATTCGAGACTAACAATTATCCATCGAGACCTAAAAGTCAGCAACATTTTGCTTGACCATGATATGATCCCGAAAATATCAGATTTTGGCATATCTCGAACCTTTGAAGGAAATCAGACGGAAGCAAACACAAACAGAGTGGTTGGAACATAGTAAGACATCATCCTACAGAATTATTTAATACAATTTAATTTATTTTGTCAACTAAGCGATGAATTTGATGCAGTGGGTACATGGCACCCGAGTATGCAGGAGATGGCATTTTTTCAATGAAATCGGATGTATTTAGCTTCGGTGTTTTAGTGTTGGAGATTATAAGTGGCAAGAGAAACCGAGGTTTCTTCCATACAGAACACAACAATAACCTTATCGGACATGTTAGTTTCTTAGTAACATTCAAATTAACCACTGCTTGTATTCTAGTATCCTTATACTCAAGGCTGCAAAAATCGCTACTCTGAGAGTACTCGGTCAAGACTTTTTAGTGACTACTCGGCAACTCAGGGAGTACTCGAATGTTGACCAAGTTTGACTTTGACCATTTTTGACCAATTTTCCAAGTAATCCCGAGTTATGGTTCAGTTTTGACTGATCTTCCTAGTAATCCCGAGTGTTGGCCATGTTTGGCCAAGGTTGACCGAGTTTGACCAAGGTTGACCGAGTTTATTTATTATTTCACTATTTTGTATTGCTAGGCATGGGGGCTTCATAAAGAAGGCAAATCAAGGGAACTGGTTGCAGAATCATTACTAAAATCGATGAATGAATCAGAAGTATTACGGTCAATCCATGTGGCTTTATTGTGTGTTCAACAACGTTCAGAAGACAGGCCAACAATGGCTTCTGCGGTTCTAATGTTTGGGAGTGAGGGTGCATTGCTGCCACCTAAGCAACCAGGCTTCTTTCATGAAAAAGCTACAACAGATAACAGTGGTTCCACTTCAAGTACGCATGAGATAAATTCAACAAATGAACTTACGATTACAATGTTAAATGCTAGATAGCTAGTAATTTATTTGTACAGATTGTAAATATTTGAGTCTTCAACTGTTTGGGATGTAGCTTTTGTATATGCTTCTTTGAGCTGTGTATAAAATGAGCACTAAACGCAATACGGAGCTATTCAAAATTTTGGGCCCTTCTAAATTTTTGGGCCCTAGGCGGTTGTCTATCTTTCCTATGCTCGAAGACACCTGTGCTACAGAGTTAAACTATGTCCCATTACCATATATATATATATATATATATATATATATATATATATATATGTATATATATATATATATATATATATATATATATATATATATATATATATATATATATATATATATATGTATATAGGGGCAAGATCAATGGGGAAGTAACCAATCGGGGGAAGTAGGGGAAGCAAAAATTTTTTTTTTTTTTTTTTTTTTTTTTTTTTTGGAATTTTTTTTTTCGGGCATCAAGATCACACGAAAATATGAACATTTATAAGAGACACTTCGTGATGAATGTTATTATATAGACGGGAAAACGATCGACAAAAATAACATTCAAGATAATATTGTTCGTGAAGAATATGAACGTTTTTTTTCTTCCATGTTTTGTGAAGTAAAATTTAGCCCGATTTATGGTGTTTTCGGTTTATTCCATAAACCCAAAACACCAAACCCTAAACCCTAAACCCTAAACTCTAAACCGTTCGTGTTAAAAACTCAATTTAAATCCTAAATCTAAACCCTAAATTTCTAAACCCTAATATCTAAACCCTATAAACCCTAATATCTAAACCCTAATATCTAAACCCCAATAGCTAAAACCTCAACATACGTTCGAAAAACACGATAATTGTTATATATTACTTCTTCGAGCGTTTTCCCGCCAAAATAAAAACATTTATCACAAAGTGTCTCTACTAAATGTTCATATTTTCATCTCATCTATAATGTTCGTGAACAAAGTTTTTCAAAAAACGAAAAAAAAAAAAGTTTTTGCTTCCCCCGATTGGTTACTTCCCTCTTGATCCTACCACTATATATATATATATATATATATATATATATATATATATATATATATATATATATATATATATATATATATATATATATATATAAAATCTTTTACAAGTGGCAAAATGGGCGGGTAGGGTGACATGTCAGAACCAAAGATTGGTAAACCTTTGCAAGTCAAAACGGGTCAAGTCTTATAGGATCGATTTAGTAGAATAAATAAATCATTATCGCAATATTGAGTGCGGAGTCCTCAATATTATGTTTTATATCAAAAACACTTACAAAAAACTAATTGATTTAATTTAGAATGAACTTGTTAGGGTTGAAAATATGCTAGAAGATTGGGAGAGAGTAGACACGGCTAGGGTTGTGTCAAAGTGAGTAACCTCAACTTAGAACCCGAAACCGTCTATTTATAGTGTATGACGGACGATTCATCCGCACGGATGTATCCTTGATCCATTCACATGTGTCCCTAACCGTACACATTGGATTGCTACGGATGCATAACTGATCCGTACAGTTGGATATAAACTAAGGATTTACATTTAAGATCACATATTTGATTACATAACAATACAGTAAACATATAAAGCAATAACTAAACATCCAAGTATTAACATTGTTTAATAACACGCATAAACAACTAATGAACTATGACTTACACATTATGCACTAACACAAGTCAACATTTTTCTTATCATATATAAAACAACTTAGAATGTTGTGAACAGTTACGGGAACATTTTAGCTGTTTGCGGCATTTTCTTGTATGTGTTTTACTGTTTTATATATATATATATATATATATATATATATATATATATATATATATATATAGTGGTAGGATCAAGGGGAAGTAACCAATCGGGGGAAGCAATTTTTTTTTTTCGTTTTTTGAAAAAACTTTGTTCATGAACATTATAGATTGGATGAAAATATGAACATTTAATAAAGACACTTTGTGATAAATATTTTTATTTTGGCGGGAAAACGCTCGAAGAATTAATATATAACAATTATCGTGTTTTTCGAGCGTATTTTGAGGGTTTAGATATTAGGGTTTAGAAATTTAGGGTTTAGGGTTTAGATTTAGGGTTTAGATTTAGGATTTAGATTTAGTTTTTAACACGAAGGGTTTAGAGTTTAGGGTTTAGGGTTTAGGGACTAAACCCAAAACACCAAACCCTAAACTCTAAATCGGGCTAAATTTTGACAAAAAGTACATCACAAAACATGAAAAAACGTTAACATTCTTCACGATCAATATTATCTTGAACGTTATTTTGTCGATCGTTTTCCCGCCTAGATAATAACATTCATCACGAAGTGTCTTTTTTAAATGTTCATATTTTCGTTTGATCTTGATGCCTGAAAAAAATTCCAAAAAAACGAAAATAAAAAATAAAAAATTTGCTTCCCCCGCTTCCCCCGATTGGTTACTTCCCCATTGATCATGCCCCTATATATATATATATATATATATATATATATATATATATATATATATATATATATATATATATATATATATATATATATAGTGGTAGGATCAAGAGGGAAGTAACCAATCGGGGGGAAGCGGGGGGAAGCAAATTTTTTTTTTTTTCGTTTCTTGAAAAAACTTTGTTTACGAACATTATAGATTGGATGAAAATAAGAACATTTAGAAAAGACACTTCGTGATGAATGTTATTATTTTGGCGGGAAAACGCTCGAAGAAGTAATATATAACAATTATCGTGTTTTTCGAGCGTATGTTGAGGTTTTAGACATTAGGGTTTAGATATTAGGGTTTATAGGGTTTAGATATTAGGGTTTAGAAATTTAGGGTTTAGGGTTTAGATTTAGGATTTAGATTGAGTTTTTAACACGAACGGTTTAGAGTTTAGGGTTTAGGGTTTGGTGTTTTGGGTTTATGGAATAAACCCAAAACACCAAACCCTAAACCCTAAACTCTAAATCGGGCTAAATTTTACTTCACAAAACATGGAAAAAAAAAACGTTAACATTATTCGCGAACAATATTATCTTGAATGTTATTTTTGTCGATCGTTTTCCCGCCAAAATAATAACATTCATCACGAAGTGTCTTTTCTAAATGTTCTTATTTTCATCCAATCTATAATGTTCGTGAACAAAGTTTTTTCTAAAAACGAAATTTTTTTTTTTTTTTGCTTCCCCCGTTTACCCCCGATTGGTTACTTCCCCATTGATCATGCCCCTATATATATATATATATATATATATATATATATATATATATATATATATATATATATATATATATATATATATATATATATATATAAACCATGTGACTAGTTAACTCAATCAAAATTCAGCGCGTTGTATATTCAGGTTTTTTTAAGTTTATACCATGTTTAGTTTACAGATGTGTTCCTACTAGAAAAATTCAACATTTGCAGTCAAAAGAATACAAAAAATGAGAAGTTAGCCTCTTAAAGTCAGGCTAATGCTGTTTACTTTAAATTGATCAATTCCTGGCAGTTCCCTGTCAATAATGTACACTAGTCATAGGATATCATGGCCTCCTTCTAAAGGAAAAACACAGTAGTTTGTTCTTAATCGAAGTCATATTTATCAATTTACTTCTACTATAATATATGTATGCTGTCGGCATTATTTGAATTTAAATACTCGTATAACGTAACACAGGGGATTGATGAAGTGTTAAAAAGAAAACTATAACTAACCTGTCTAACGTGATTCTTTAACTGGAATCCAAATGCGACAATGGCTGCGAACTTTCTCATAGACATTATTACAAATACCTTGTGTGCATACGAACTGCGAACAGTTTTCAGGATATGGGAAATTAGGTCGGTAGATATAGATAAATTTCTAAAAATGATTATAATTGGAAGGACTTAAAGTTGAATATATAACAATACCTTTATGTGTTGAGAAATGAATAGTTGTACCACTTACGAGAGGTAAAAAAATGAATGTATGTCGCCGTTTATGACTAATTTAACGCTGCTAATATTGAAGGATTTCGGCGTCAGTCATGATTGAGGCGGGAAAGAGTGAAGGAGATGGTGATATGGCGAGCACTGATTAATCCATATTTTACCGATTTTCGACGTCAGCCATGAGGCGGGAAAAAATGAAGGTGAGGATGACATGGTGAGCAGTGATTAGTCCGTTTTTTACCATTAATTCAAAGTTTCAAACGACTATTTGTTCAATATTTAACAGTTTATATTTAATCTTCTATCTTTAAATATAACTTCAAATACTCATTTTTTTCACACAATAATACGTTATTACATTGTAATTTCACTACAATTCACTCAATATAATTCATCACGTTATATAAATGCACTCATATGATGAGTGTATGATATATTATTTGAACACGAAACTATTATAGAATTTATGCAACAATACGTGGTCAATCGTCGTATAAAAGAATCTCACGACTCCGTATCTACATTCCGATGATGTTTGAAGCATTCGCGAATCTATTTATGAGACGATTACTTTCTTGAGACGCCAAAATACTCGTCGAACATTTTTTTAGAAATTTTTTTACATACATCACGTTCCATGAGCATGAACAAAATGCGAAGAGTAATATACAATTGTCAACACAGGTTCGATTCTCACTCAAAGCAGGGAGTTTTCAACCTTTGATGGTACTGCCAACATCAATGCAATTTTGGAAGATCACTTGGGGGGTTTTGCCAACATTCGATAATACTACCAACATCGTCGCGAAATGGGTTTCCTCCTAACACATGTGTTGGTAACAAATGAGAGCATTCGATTTCGATATCGCCATTAATATATATATATATATATATATATATATATATATATATATATATATATATATATATATATATATACACACACTTGTGTGATGTTACACAACATGATAGAAGCATATAACATATTCACATGTAGATCGACCAAGGAAGAAAATGACTATTGAAGCAGGAAACCGACCTCAACTATGTCTTTATATTATTATTTTTATGCTATATAATATTTGATAAACGTTATAGAGGTAAAAATATATATAAAAACCAATCCGTTGATATAACTTTTATCGAATAATATTTAATACAAAAAAAAATATTTAAAGTAAAAGTTGAAAGAAAAAATCTACAAAGTCAAAACATGACTATTAATATGGATAGAACGAGTACGAGATAAGAGGTGCACGACCAACTGAAATATTATATGGTCGATAACAGTAAAGTGAAGATAATAAATTCTGTTATTATGAAAAGTAAAAGTTACAGGGAAGCTTATGTGAAGCTTATATACAGCACTAACTAACTCTAACTAACTAACTAACTAACCCTAGCCACCAATTTTCACTTTTCTGTTGACTTTTACAATATAAATAAATTAGCTATTTACATGTTGTCACAAGGAACTAGATGTTTTCTTCTTCTAATAGCTTGTGTGGATATCAACGAATTCGTGTTGTTGCTGTTTCTATCCTCAATACTCTCCCCGCAAGTTGGCAGTGTGTAGGGATCACTAATTCCAAACTTGGATATGCAATTGTAATGAGGGGATTTGCTCAAAGCCTTCGTTATTACATCAGCAACTTGTTCCGGCGAAGGTATGAACTTATTGACGATTTGCCCACCTTTAATTTTGTCCCAGACAAAGTGACAGTCAATTTCAATGTGTTTTGTCCTTGCATGTTGAACTGGATTGGAGGCAAGGGCAATTGCAGATTCATTGTCACATTTAATGGGAATTGGGAGCTGAACAGGTATTTGTAGGTCAGTTAATAATCCTCTTAGCCATGTTATTTCACAGGTACAGTCTGTAAGTGCTCTATACTCTGCTTCAGCAGATGACCTGGACACAACACCTTGTTTCTTGGACTGCCAGGAGATGAGGCAAGAGCCTAGGTAGATACAAAAGCCAGTAATTGATCTTCTTGAGGAAGTGCAGTTACCTCAATCACTGTCACAATATGCTTGAAGTGTGAGTTTAGCAGCTGCAGGATAATGTAAACCTTGTGCAGGGCATAATTTGATATATCTGAGTACTTTGTATAGTGCCTGTAGGTGAGCAGTGGTAGGTGATTGACTGAATTGTCTTAAGTGTTGT
Organism: Rutidosis leptorrhynchoides; assembly: GCF_046630445.1. Classification (NCBI taxonomy): domain Eukaryota; kingdom Viridiplantae; phylum Streptophyta; class Magnoliopsida; order Asterales; family Asteraceae; genus Rutidosis; species Rutidosis leptorrhynchoides. The sequence goes on along the minus strand of NC_092334.1, from coordinate 90,678,193 downwards.
GCAGCAAATGCCAGGTCAGGTCTTGTGATGGTCAGATATATGAGTTTGTCCACTAGTTTCCTGTATAGTGTGTTGTCTTGTAGAGGTTGACCCATATCTGCCGTAAGTTTGATGTTAGGGTCAATGGGCACATTAGATGGTTTTTCATCTTGTATGCCTGCTGTGTGAAGTAACTCTAGAGCATATTCTCTTTGGGTCATGGTTATGCCTTCATTATTTCTGAGAAATTCAATGCCCAAATAGTAGTTGATGGGCCCCAAATCTTTTATGCTAAACTTTTCATGTAGTTTGGTTTTGATCTGAGATATAAGTTGATTGTTGTTGCCTGTGATGATTAAGTCATCAACATAGATGACTATGGCCAGAAAGGTAGAACCTTTAGTGTAAGTGAGTAACTCTGTTTGAATCCATTTTCTGTAAGAAAGCATGTCAATTTTGTGAACCATTGTCTGTTAGCTTGCTTGGGCCCATAGAGAGATTTGGTTAACTTGCAAACAGAGTTAGGATGATATTGTTTGTTGTAGCCTTGAGGGATTTGTATGTAGACTTCTTCATGTAAATCATCATGTAGAAATGCATTATTTACATCCAGTTGTTCTATTTTCCAGTTATTTGAGGCTGCAATTGCAACAATTGTTCTTACTGTAACCATCTTTGCAACTGGTGCAAATGTTTCATTATAATCTGTTCCCTCCTTTTGTGTAAAACCTTTGGCAACCAGCCTTGCCTTGTACCTTTCTATTGACCCATCTGCTTTGAGTTTGATCCTGTAGACCCATTTGCAGCCTACTGCACTTTTGTTGGCTGGTAGGGTAGTGATGATTAATGTGTTGTTGGATTCTAAGGCCTGTATCTCTTTGTTCATTGCTTCCACCCATTTCTCACTTTTAGATGCCTGATTATAGGTTTGTGGTTCCACTAATGCATTAATGGTGCAGATTAGATGTCTTGTGGATGGTGATTTGATGTTTTGGTAGTTAAGATATCTTGAGTGGTGGAATTTTGTCAGTGAATTGATATTTGATGGAGGTAGAGTATAGTGGTAGTCTTTAAGTTTAGTTGGGAGTTTATGAGTTCTGACAGATGTTCTTCTGGTAGGATTTTGAGTAGTGTTGCTTGATGGTTGGGTAGGATTAGGATTAGTTGAAGGTTGGATTGGATGAGTAGAGTTGGATGGTTGAGTATTGTTGATGATATTTGATGTTTCAGATGTGTGGATAGGAGTGTTGTAGTGTGGTTGAGAAGTTGTTTGTTCAGTTGAGGAGGGCAATCTATTTGGATCAGAGAATGATTGTGGTTCATTTGAGTTGAGTGGTGATTGTGGCCCATTTGAGTTTGCTTGTGAGTGTGATTCATTTGAGTTGGTTGGTGATTGTGATTCATTTGAGTCATGAAGATGATGTGATGAGAGTGGTTCAATATTGTGTTATGCTAGTTGTGAAATGGGTGGTTTGGGTTTAAAAGGGAAGACATATTCATTAAAGGTCACATGTCTACTGGTGAATATTTTGTGAGATTCAAGATCATATAGAATATAACCTTTTTGAGTTAGTGGATATCCTAGTAAGACAGAGGTAATTGATCTTGGGGCAAATTTGTCAGGTGTGTGTGTATGAGCATTAGCTAAGCAGCCAATAACTTTGATATGAGATATGTTTGGTGTTGTTTTGTATATGATTTGATAAGGACTGCAGTTGTGCAAGGGTTTGGTAGGTAGTCTGTTAATTATGTGTGCGACAGCTAGAATGCAGTATCCCCAGAAGTGAATATGTAGATGTGATTGAAACCTTATTGATCTGGCTATCTCAAGGAGTTGTTTATGCTTCCTCTCAACTCTTGCATTTTATTGAGGAGTGTAAGGACATGTTGTTTGATGAACAATTCCATTTGATTGAAAGAATTCTTTGAGAGATTGGTTTAGAAATTCAGATCCATTGTCTGACCTAACAGTTTTTATGGTGGTTTTGAAGTGATTAATGGTGTAAAGGTGAAACATTTTAATTTGTGATGTGGCATGATGTTTGGATGGGAGAATGTAGGTCCATATTGCCCTGGAATATTCATCAACTATGGTTAGGAAATACTTGCAGTTATTCATGGTTTTGTGTTTGTATGGTCCCCACATGTCAATATGTACTAAAGAGAATAAAGAAGTAGCATGAGATTTTCTATCACTAAAAGGAAGTTTATTCTGTTTTGCCAGTGGACATACAGTACAATTGTGAGAATTAAAAGTACATTTGATAATAGAAGATAGAGATTCAATGTGTTTAACACTTGAAATGAAGAATGGCCAAGTCTTGAATGCCATAGAAGGGCTTCATCTGTTACAGGTGGATGATTAGTAGAGATTTGACTGATGGAGTGATTTTGATGAGCTTTTGCTTGTTGGATGACATAGAGACCATCACAGAGGGTGCCATGTGCAATCCTCTTGTTGTGATCCTGAAAATAGCAGGATAGAGGTGTGAATAATACAGATAAGGGTAGGTGTTGTCCTAGTTTACTTACAGAAAGTAGGTTGTATGAGAAACTTGGTATGTAGTAGACATCATGGAGTGTGATTTGATCATTTATTGAAACTGAACCACATTGGTTTGCTTGAGTGTTGTGGCCATTTGGCAGTGTAACATATATAGGTTCATTGCACGCATGTACATTGTGCATTAGAGTTAAGGAATTAGAGACATGAACAGTGGCTCCACTATCTATAATCCATGCATCTTTATAGTGAGAAATTATAGAAGCAATAAACCTGTATTTTTGAGCATTTATGTGAGATGCAATGAGTTTGTGTATACCTGCAGTTGGTTGCTCTTGCTGGTTTGCTTGCATCATCATGAGTACCTGATTTAGTTTATTCTATAATTGATCCATTCTTGCACTCATAGCAGCTTCATTAGGTGTGTTTCCTTCTGCAGAGGTAATTATGTTCACACTTTTGAGTGGCGTAGCATTGTTGATGTTTGCTTTATTTGCAGGCTTGAATTTGTCATGCAGAGGATGGCCCACTGGATAACCTACTATCTTGTAGCATTCTTCCTTTGTATGACCCTCAAGACAGACTGCAATTTCCACAGTACACACCCTTCTTAAATGGACTTTTCTTGCAGTTTGTTGCAGGTCTTTGTGAATTCCACCTTGGATTGTTTCTGCTGTTTGTTTGCATAGAGAGTGCAATTGAGGATGCAGGCTTGATACTGTGTTGCTCCTTTTGCTTTTCCTCTTGCCTAATCATGCCATATGCTTTTGCTGCATTTGGCATTGGTTGCATGAGTAGGATTTGACCCCTCACATTTGAGTAGCATTCATCCAATCCCATGAAAAATTGCATGAGTCTTTTTCTTTGTTCCTTTTCACCATTAATGTGACGACCCGGAAATTTTCGACCAAATTTAAACTTAATCTTTATATGGTTTCAACATGATAAGCAAAGTCTATTAAATTGAATTTCAAAATTTTTGAACTATTTTATGAAATCATTTGACCTTCGACCAGTTCCGACGATTCACGAACAATTAATTGTAACTTGATAGGTGTATATATATATAAATAATAATTGAAAACATAATTTTAAATATTGTATGTTGTTGTTACTAAAATTTATTTATGTAAAGTAAAATAAAAATAAGATATTATAATAATTATTATTTAAAATATATCTATATATATAAATAAGGTATATCAAAAATAAATATTAAATGATTGTAATACTCGTTTGATGTTCCGATTGATATTAAGCAAGTAATATTCAAACTTATATGATTTTAAAATAAACGGTGATCCGAAAATGAGTTCTATAAATTATAGACTTATTAAAAATGTATTTAGAAGCTGTTTGTTAAATTTTTAAAACTTTTTATATTTTACCCATGATCGGGCGTGAATAGTGAGTTAATTTTTGTTTAATAATTTATGATCGAAATTTTATACCATAATGACTAAAATAAATAAATATAATTATTGGAAACATTTAAGAACTTTTCGAAGACCTTTAATCATCACTAATTTACAACGGAGTACAAAATCCAGTCCGTGAAAGGAATAGTTGACGACGGCTAAGAATTCACACGTTTTATATTTAAATTATATTATAATTATTATTATATTATTAAATTTTCCTAGCAATCATTCGTGACTTTGAAGACAAACCATTACTGCTACTAATTGATTGAATTGTTAAAGATTATTGTACTATGTGTTCATGTAAAGATATTTGATTGTTATATTATTATTATTTTATTCTTATTATTAATTATTATAATTAATATATTATATGTAATATGTATATCTCTATATATATAGATACCGAGAGTTTAGAGTTCACCACCACAACCTTCACCCTCACCTCACCATCTTCAATCGGTCACCCTCAGACCACCACATACGCCACCATGACATCAAGAACAACCACCATATGTGAACCACCTTGACCCTCAATCACCATTTCAAACCCATCACTGTATATGATTCAATCTTCAACCAAAAATCGATCACCCTTGGTTTTGTTTTCGGCTCGAGCTCACTAAACAGTCCCCACCTCAACACCCATCGATAAATATTACCACAAAGCATCAAGGAATTATCTCAAAACTACCAACAAATCCTACTTCTAATTGTCTTTGTGGTGCTCTTACACTTCCTGTCTTATAGCCCAAGTACCAACGAAAGAAAATGCATCTATTGCAGCTTCAAGGCTGCGATGTTGATGCTACAAATTTGTCCCATAACTCCATCACCTTTTGACACCATCTAACCATCTTAAAACACCTCATTCTGTTTTTAACTTGATCAAAAGATCAAAACATCTCGAATAACTTCTGCATATTACTGTTTCTCATTGATCACCTCTTATTCTATAATATGTATATTTATCTCTATATAAATATACATACATATAGTTTACACACACACCACCTTCAAACCCACTTAAAACCGCCATCATTACCACAACTGCTACAGCCATAATTCTATTTTCTTATCGAGTTAAACCGCCAACTAATTATCTGTTATAGCTTCTGTTTAAGTTATGTTGATGACTACTACTGTTATCCTTATATTTCTGTTTTAAATGAACGAAATCATACAGACCTGCAAAGTATGATGTTACAGCGGATAGTGGATGATACACTTATTATTTTATGTTTCTTATTTCCCTGACATCAAGGATCCACAACAAAAGGTACTGCTGAACGAATATGTGTAATATCAACATATCACGACCCAACTAAATGGGTTTATCATATTGGAATTTAGTTAATTTGGGCTGTATTGAGGCCCTACCCATTACACGTAGTAGTCATAGACAAGCCCATTAAGACCAATAAACTATTAAGGACCTAATCCAATATAACTGCTACTGCTTGATGATTCATTATTGCTGAACAATGACGATAAAAAGGATGATGTAGATGATGAATCACGATGAAGGCAGTTAAAGATGAATTGTAATAAGGTGATGGTTATGAAGACGATGGTGGGTACGTGAATGAGGTAGATGATAATGATAATTCACAGTGAGGATATACTATGGTGATGATGTTCTGTGATGATAGTAAAGACGATGAGATGATGATGTGATTTCGTAATGATGATGGTGAGCATGAATCGTTGATGATGATGATATCATGATGAGAATGATGATGACAGGCTGCTGAATCGTAGGTGCCCTACAATCGTTAAAGAGTGTTGATGTGTGATTACTTTTGTGAATTACTCCGTATAAACCCTAAAACCTTAGTAGGCTTAGAAATTTAATCTAAGGCTTGTATTTGTTGTTGGGCCGAGTTTCATTTACTGTTGGGCCGTGTTTGATGGATTGTTGGGCTTGAAAAATAAATACGGGTTAATTAAATAGAAGGTGTGGCTTACTTCAGAAATGCAATCGCAGTGCAGTGGTTAGAAGGGGTGTTGGTTAGCGAGAGGTCTTGGGTTCGATCCCGGGCTGTGTCATTCTTTTTAGAAAAAGGAGAAGACATAGGGAAAACAGAATATTATGGGTTAAATAAAATTAAGTATGATTATATAACAGAAAAATAAAAACGGAGGAATGGTTAAGGATGTTTTCGGGTTAGCGGGAGGTTGCAGGTTCAAACCCGGACTTGGGCATTTTTTTAAGGGCTACTTCGTTGAGGCAGTTATTTACTTATTTATTTATGATTATCATTATCTTATTATTATTATTATTATTATTATTATTATTATTATTATTATTATTATTATTATTATTATTATTATTATTATTATTATTATTATTATTATTATCATTATTATTATTATTATTATTATTATTATTATTATTATTATTATTATTATAAGTATTGTTATTATTGATATTATCATTATAATCAAATACAACTTTTTATTTACCATTATTAATATTATTTTACTAAATAAATATTATGTATATAAAATTATATTTATAAGTAATATTACATAAGTATGTATTAATCATATTAGCAATTTTTATACGAATATTCATATATAACAAATTAGATATTTTTAATATAGTAATAACTAAATATATATTAATATAACTATATAAATATTAATCACTTTAAATATATATATACACAAATTAAATATATATATAATATGTAAAATAAGTTCTAATATATGAATTTGTTCAATTACAATTATGTGTGTTAATATAAATATAAATGATATAGGTTCGTGAATCCGAGACCAACCCTGGATTGTTCAGTTTCGTCATATGTATTTTTACTACAAAATACAGTATTGTGAGTTTCATTTGCCCCCTTTTTAAATGCTTTTGCAATATATATTTTTGGGACTGAGAATACATGCGTTTTTATAAATGTTTGACGAAATAGACACAAGTAATTAAAAACTACATTCTATGGTTGAATTGTTATACCGGATATCACCCTTGTTGAACTTGGTAGCCTAAGAATTGGTGTTTATTATAATTGCCACCAATTGACGCGAATCCTAAAGATAGATCTATGGGCCTTGACAAGCCCCAGTCAGAGAATTTGAACTGCTTTAGTACTTCGATGTTTATATGTTTGGGGATATTCTAGATGCATTTTGTTAATGTCGGTTACCAGGTGTTCAATCCATATGAATGAATTTTAAACACTTACGAGTGTATGATTATTGATTAAATGAAATCTTGTAGTCTATTAAAATTATGGAAATGATTGATTACGATAAACTTATGAACTCACCAACATTTTGGTTGACACTTTAAAGCATGTTTATTCTCATGTATGAAAGAAATCTTTCGCTGTGCATTTGCTCATTTTAGAGATATTACTTGTAGTCATTCATGACATATTTCAAAAGACGTTGCATTCGAGTCGTTGAGTTCGTCAAGATTATTATTAAGTCAATTATAGTTGGATATATTATGAAATGGTATGCATGCCGTCGACTTTTGATGAAATGAAAGTTTGTCTTTTAAAAACGAATGCAATGTTTGTAAAATGTATCATATAGAGGTCAAGTACCTCGCGATGTAACCAATTGTAATGTATCCGTCCAGGTGGATTAGGACGAGTCATCTCAGTTGGTATCAGAGCAGTAGTCTTAACGAACCAGGTCTTACATAAGTGTGTCTAACTGATAGTTGTTTAGATACATTAGTGGGTCTTGACTTCTACCGTGTCTGCATGGCAAAAGTTTTGCTTATCATTTCGTGTCGAAAATTACTTGCTTATCATCCTTAAAGTTTAGACACGTCTTACTGCCTCTATTGCATAGATAGTGTATAGATAAATTCATATCTTAGCGTATCTGTTACTGTAAACTTTTCCTGGCATATTCCGTAAATTCCTCTGTAATCTACGAAATCTTTTGTCCTATATATATATATATATATATATATATATATATATATATATATATATATATATATATATATATATATAGATATTCTATGTAATTAGAATATCATCCAATATCCGAAAATCGTTTCATACCATAAAACCCTTTACTCAATCGTACGAAATGGAACTTTCCACTAGTTCAAGTTCTTTGGAATCCGACAGCTATTCCGACATGGATGTTCACCTAAGCTCCAGAAGCAGTGTGACCGGAATGGATCAACCAATTAGCCATCATTTATACTGGATGAATTGGAGATGGGTGTCACACCCCCAAATAGGGCCTGGGTATTTGTGACTAATTATATCAAATCACAATTGTATAAACGAGAACGACTCTATATGAGACGTGTTATTGAGTTTTACAGCGAAAGATAAATAGATTACATTATATTTAGAACATTAAATGTCTTTAATTGATATGATATGTAATGAAGACTCCAAGCATAGCAAGCAATCATCATCAAAGCAGCAGATATACAGCGGAAGCAATACTTAAGTACCTGAGAATAAACATGCTTAAAAAGTCAACACGAGGTTGAGTGAGTTCATAGGTTTATCATAAATCAATAGTTCAATATAGCATTAGACCAAAAGATTTTATTTTAAAGTTGATTAATACCAAATATATCAATCGAAAGAGTTGATGTTTGTAATATCGCGACTAAACAAAGTTACCCAGTGACACTTGTTATACATGTCGTTGAATCATTATTATGTAACCAAAGACCAGAGGTCAAATGATTAGAGACGTTACTCTCAATAGATCTATTCACAATAATTAAGTTTGCATCTTATACATCAGCAATTAACGATATTACGGCAGGGATTTAGCATGGCAAAGCACGTATATAGCATAAAAGTTTGAGTACTTGTGTCTAACGTGTAAAACAATTATAAAAGTTGCGCATGTATTCTCAGCCCAAAAATATATATAAAAAGGGAGCTATGAAAACTCACGATACTGTATTTTGTAGTAAAAATACATATGGCGACATTGAACAAATATAGAGTTGACCTCGGATTCACGAACCTATATCAAGTATATATATTAACACACATACTCGTAATCGAATAAGTTTATATATGTTATTTCAATTGTTATATATTTCTATATAGATATATACTTATATATATATATATATATATATATATATATATATATATATATATATATATATATATATATATATATTCTATAAGTATTTATTTGATAAAATGATTTTACTAATGATAATGAATAAAGAGTTGTATTATTTTGTAATAATAATAAAAATACTAGTAGTAAAAATGATAATAATCATAATAAGGTTTTAAAAATAATAATAATAATAATAATATAATTTTGATGATAGCAAAGATGTTAATTTTTGTAAAAATGATAATAACGATAATAATTTTAATAATAACAATACTAATAATAATAATTACACTTATGTTAAAAATGATAATATTAATAATAATAATGATATTTCTAACAACCCATCCTAATCCATCTGGACGAAGTCCATATCGATTACAAATGGTTCACAATAGTTGATTATATCGCGAGATACTTGACCTCTATATGATACATTTTACAAACATTGCATTCGTTTTTTAAAAAAACAAACTTTCAATACATTGAAAGTTGACGGCATGCATACCATTTCATAATATATCTAACTATAATTGACTTAATAATAATCTTGATGAACTCAACGACTCGAATGCAACGTCTTTTGAAATATGCTATGAATGACTCCAAGTAATATCTTTAAAGTGAGCAAATGCACAGCGGAAGATTTCTTTCATACCTGAGAATAAACATGCTTTAAAGTGTCAACCAAAAGATTGGTGAGTTCATTAGTCTAACATAAATAATCATTTCCATCCTTTTAATAGACCACAAGAATTTTATTTCCAGTTCTCATAAATAAGTCCCATGCATAGTGACAAAAATCATTCATATGGGTTAAACACCTGGTAACCGACATTCACAATATGCATATAAGAATATCCCCATCATTCCGGGATCCTCCTTCGGACAATATATAAATTTCGAAGTACTAAAGCATCCGGTACCTTGGATGGGGCTTGTTGGGCCCGATAGATCTATCTTTAGGATTCGCGTCAATTAGGGTGTCTGTTCCCTAATTCTTAGATTACTAGACTTAATAAAAAGGGGCATATTCGATTTCGATAATTCAACCATAGATGTAGTTTCGATTACTTGTGTCTATATCGTAAAACATTTATAAAAGCAGCGCATGTATTCTCAGCCCCAAAAATATATATAAAAAGGGAGTAATGAAACTCACCATAATGTATTTTGTAGTAAAAATACATATGATTATATTGAACAATGCAGGGTTGGCCTTGGATTCACGAACCTATATCATTTGTATATATATTAAAATGTATAATCGTATTCGAACAAGTTTATATATTATAACTTGAATTATATAATATACTTATTTAGTTTGTGTATATATTTAAAATGTTTAATATCTATATATTTGGTTATATTAATATATCTCTATATATATATATGGTTAGTATTATATGAAAATATTCTTAATTCGTTATATATAAGTATTTATATAAATAATGTTATTATATTTGATATGTGATATATAAACTATTAATATGATTATAATATATATATTAAGTATAGTTTAGGTACAAAATATTTATTTGTAACGAAAATGATAGTTTTGATAATAATGATTTACTAATAATAATAACTCTCTTAATATTGATAATACTAATATTAATAACGATATTGTTAAAATTGATACTTATGTTAATAATAATAATAATAGTAAAACTAACAATTACGAAAATGATATTTATACAAATATTAGTGAGAGTAATAATAACTTGTATTATTTTATAATAACAATAATAATAATCCTAAACATATTTATAATAAGAATAATAGTACTAAAAATGGTACAATTACTAATATTTATAAAAATAATAATAAGTTGCATTATTTTGTCATTAATTATAATGTTTGTAATGATAATTTTATTATGTTCCTAATAATGATGATGATAATAATAATAATAATAATAATAATAATAATAATAATAATAATAATAATAATAATAATAATAATAATAATAATAATAATAATCCTAATACTTAATAATAATAATAATAATAATAATATTAAGTAATTATAATAACTTTAGTAATAATATCAATTATAACAATAATAATTAGTACTAACAATAACAATAACAATAACAAATCAACAACATTAATAATAATAATTATAATAATAATAATAATAATAATAATAATAATAATAATAATAATAATAATAATAATAATAATAATAATAATAATAATAATAATAATAATAATAATAATAATAATAACTAGTAAAACTACCTTATAAGCCCTTGTAAAAAAATTATGGATGCCACGAGATTCGAACCCAAGACCTCAAGCTAACCCGACACCCATTCAAACCAACACGCTGCTATTTATGTTTCTGTTTCATTTTATATCTTAAATGTATTTAAGCCTGATTCTGTGTTCTTCATCTTCTTAAAAAAATTTTGATCAGAGAACGTATCATAAACAAAATAGAGAGTTCAAAGTTTGAATTAAGACTAAGAATTGGAACGGAAATGACCTGAATGTATTTGAATTATTTTATCACTTTGAAAAGAAAAAATAATAATATAAAACTGCTGTAACAGCTTAAACCCGTCGATGAAGAACTCAAAACCCGTTTTCGAAATTCGAATCCTTTTAGCTTAAGATTATAACATAAAAGACGTCTTAAATCATTTATAGAAACTGTATAAATTATCAATTGAACCTAAAACAATAAAACAGATTTGAATTTTAAGAAGAAAGGTTCGTTTGACTTTTTAAAATTGAAGTTTGACTACAAAATTTGCATTCGATATGAAAAATTGAATGTTGAAACTTTGCAGAAAGTTTAAACACTTGATTTCCAACAACTTTGCACTTAAGGATTTTAAAATTTAATATGAATTCGTTGTTTTGGTTGAAAAGTGAAATAACAGAGATGACGGTTTGTTAAATTAATTTTGGGTTTTAAAATCAACAAATTTGGTTATTTGAAGTTGAAATCTGATATGGATGGTGAAAGAACTGACTAATTTAAATCATATCATTGAACAATTCGGTTTATTAAATATAAACAGATGATCGATAGGATTAGCACTCAGGAAGAAAAAAAACAAAAAATAAAATAAAAAAATAACACAGAAAGCAGATTCGTACAATTATATGTTATCTGTATTGATCCAAGAGATCGACCCATAACAGAAATTGGACATAAACAAAAATGATTACAGCATTTGATAGCTATGTTTAACAATTCTTGTACGATTATTGACTTTTATATATAATTGAATTACTATTAGTAATTAATATATATTAATAATAATAATTGTATTTATAATAATAAACAATAATGATATTAGAAATCATAAAAGTGATAATAATAATTTTATTAATGGTAATACTAATATTTTGTATTATTTTCTAAAATTAATAATAATAACATTAATATAGCAAATACATGTATTGATTCTTATAATATAATAATATTCCTAATAGATTTTAATATTAATATTAATATTTAGTTTGATGAAAGTAATCATAATATTTAATAATGTTACTAATATTAATCATATAACTAAAATTATAACTTTATTAGTTGTAATAATAATGATATTAATAAATCAAATGTAACAATTTCAGTATTATAATTTTTAATAATCTTGATCTTAATATTAATAACAATAATGAATGTAATGATAATCTTGTAATAACTAAAATCATAATTCTTATTACTAACTATAATAGCACTGATATTAATACTAATATTAATATTTATTTTAATAATATTATTACTACATTTTAATTTGTAAATATATTTAGATATTAAATATTATTAATTATGTATATCTAATACCTATATGATATAAATACATATATTAAATGTTTAATATTTATACATGTTATATATTTGAATATGCATACAATCACTAATTATGTATATCAATCATATGTACGTATGTTTATGTGCGTGTATATATATATATATATATATATATATATATATATATATATATATTTCAACTACTACATTTTTAATTTGCGCTTTAAGTTTTCTTTCATAATATTAAATCACATAATAGTTTATTAATCTATTTTAATTTATAATATAATTACTTACATGTATAGTTATTTATATATAAACATTTCTATTTACGATTAAAGGTTCGTGAATCGTCGGGAATAGTCATTGGGTGTTTGATTTCATGAATATAGTTTCAAAATTTTTGAGATTCAATATTACAGACTTTGCTTATCGTGTCAAAATCATATAAAGATTAAGTTTAAATTTGGTCGGAAATTCCCGGGTCATCACAATATTGTTAATAATGATACTTTTATTTAATAATAATAATAATAATACTAATAGTTACAAAAATGATACCAATACTAATATTAATGAAAATAATGATAACTTGTATTATTTTCATAATAATAATAATAATAATAATAATAATAATAATAATAATAATAATAATAATAATAATAATAATAATAATAATAATAATAATAATAATAATCATAATAATAATAATAATATAACTATTAGTGATAATAATAATAATATTCATACTTTTATAATAAATGAAAGTTTCATCATAATACTTATAAATCTAAAATGATACTAATACTAATAACAATGATAATAATAATAATTTGTTTTGCTTTCAAAATAATATTAATAATAATAATTCTAATCATAATAACGATAATAATATTTAGCATGATAATAATAATGATAGTTTTAATGATAGTACTAATAATCTTAATGATACTAATAATAATACTTATTATTATGTTAGTAGTAATAATAATAATAATAATAATAATAATAATAATAATAATTATAACAATAATAATAATAATAATAATAATAATAATAATTATTATTATTATTATTATTATTATTATTATTATTATTATTATTATTATTATTATTATTATTTTGATAAAGAAACTACCTTTAAAGCTCTTTAAAAAAAATATATATGCATCAACCCAGACTCGAACCCGAGACCTCTCCCTCACCTGCTAACACCCAACACCATCCTTCTATTTCTATTTTTCTGAATTTATTAGAACAAAATTTCATATAACCCGTTTTTTTTTAATGTTCATCTTCTTCTTCTTCTCAAAATTACACAGGCGCAAATAATCATAGTAGTGATTAAGAATTCGGTTTTAGACTTTCAAACAATCAATTTATAAAAAAACCCTTGAATTACTTGAAACGAAGAAAAAAAGTATTATTGCTGCTACTGCAGTCGGAAAAAAAAAAAAAACTTGAATCTTGATTTAAAGACTGTTTTAGCTTGAAATTATAACATGAAATATGTTTCAAATCGTTCCTATAAACTTCTGAGATCCTCAATTGAACCAAAAACTTCAACACAATTACGAATTTCGGGAAGAACAAAATGGTTGACTTTTTATTTGAAAACTTTGACTTCAAAATTCGTGATGAATTTAAAGAATTGGAAGCTCAACTTTTGCAGTTAGTTTTGTTAAAAGATTACTAACAAAACTGTAATTTTATATTTTGAAATATAATTCAAATTCTAGTTTTGAGAAAAAAAATACATGTACAGAGTATCGAGCCCCTTTTTAAAAAAAAACAAATCGATTAAATTTTTTTTTACAATGTAAAGCATTTGAATTTGATAATTGATAATGTGAGATCGACTGGTACTCCATAATACTGAATTGGATTGATTTATAATGCAAATTATAGTGTCGACTGAATAATTCAAGTTAAGAACAGGAGGAGAAAAAATAATAAAAAAATATAAAAAGCAGATATAAAAAAATTAGGAGATAAAAAAATAAAAAAAATATGCTGGAGGATCAGGATCACGTTTAATTTAAAAATCAAAAGTATTTCACAATTTTAGAAAAATTAAAAGCAGTTAAATAAAATATATAAAAAAATAAAAGTAGATGATGATTAAATATATAAATGATTTGTACACTTTTTTTGACTTTTTAATTTATTTTTAATTGATATTAATAATTAATAAATATATTAATAATAATAATTTGATAATATTATTAATAATAATAAAAGTAATAATAATGATAATAATAGAATTAATAATAATAATAAATAATTATAATGATAATGATAAATATAAAATTATAATAATATTATTTATGATAATAAATTGTATTATTTTTATATTAATAATAATAACTATATTAATTTTTTATGATAATAATAATTATAATTTTAAAAATAATAATGATATAACAAACTACATATAATAAATTTCATATTATATATTAATAATAATAATATTAGTAATACTAATAATAATAATAATAATAATTAAAATTATGATAGTATTAATGAATAAAATTTATATTCAAGTAAAAATAACAATAATAATAATCTTACCTTTAATAATAATAATAATAATAATAATAATAATAATAATATAAATACTAATACGTAATCATTATTCGTGAGTCGTCGGAACTAGTCGAAGTTAGGTTTAAATTTAGTCAGAAATTTCTGGGTTGTCATAGTACCTACCCGTTAAAAGAAATTTCATCCCGAAATTTGATTGTGGTCATCATGGCTAACAATAAAAATGTTTTCGTGACGAATATGAGTTGATAAATAGAGTTTTATCACTATTGAGTAATATAGATAAAACGATTCGATTACAGGAAGAGTATAAATGAAGCTATCGTAAAAGATTGAAATGAAGAAATATCTGTTTGCTTTAACTTTGACGTAGTCACGATTGATTTTCAGAATTCAAGGGATTAAAGGAAATCTTCGTAATCTATAAGATTTGATTCTCCGGTAATTTAAGGAAATTGGGATTTGATTAAATGCGGTAAATTGCCTTGATTGCTGTGTCTAGAATTTTGCTATAAATTAGCTTCTTCCGTTTCATTATCTTCACCACTTCTATACTTTCTTTCTCGATTCATACTTCCAAAAGATTCTTTAATATGCTTCATCCAGTTCTAATTCTGGATATAGTCCTAACTTTTATATCTATCGTGCTTCTTTTTCATCTGTCGCCGGAAGAGTCAGTTTACTTCTACTATGCTCTTGGATTTATTGTGTTTTTAGTTCTCCCGTGTCTTTATATTGTTATACACATTGATATACACGGTTTGTAATTTCGGTGTTGTTATCGGGCTTCATATTTTCCCTTATATGTCAAAGCTTCATGCAAGTAATGGTCCAGAATTCGTAGGTATGAATTTCGGAATAGACCTACTGTTCTAAGCAGAAAGGAAAGTAATATCATGATTTGATTTGTTAAATTACCAGAATCACTGAGGATAGATGTAACGACCCGGAAATTTCCGACCAATTTTAAACCTTAACCTTTATATATTTCTGACACGATAAGCAAAATTTGTAATGTTGAGTCTAGAAAGTTTGAAATCTATATTCGGATGATCAGATACCCTTTTGACTATGCCGGATGATTCACGAACAATTATGTGAATTATATATATAATGATTTACCTGAATATATTTTGTTTTCATTAATAAGATTAAATGATAATATAATCGGATATTTTGTATTACGAGTTTAAAATATAACTGTTATACTAATGATATTATTACTTCCATTACTATTAATAACATTAATATTAATATCATTACTTATCAAATTGTTATTTTCAGTGTATATATATATATGTATGAAAGTTGATACAAATGATTTCTTATGGTTACTAACATTTTTATATATGCTTAATAAAATTATGATTTAGGTTATCAATAGGATTACTATTATTAGTATATTTATAATTATCTTTGTCATTAACAACCATTAGTAAAATTATAACTACTACGATAGAAATAATACAATTTATCATTTTTTTATTAATAATATCACTTTTAATTATTATTAATAATTACTATTATCATTGTTATTTATATAATTATTATCATTATTAGTATACTTAATTGTTATTTATATTAAACATATATATAAGATATTAATATAGATATTAAGTTATATACAAAAAATCAAGCACAGGATCAACTTTTGTGCAATCCACATCCAATATATAACGAATTTGGATTCATCTGTTTAACTACATCCTTTAGAATCGGATAAAATCATAGAATCAAACAAATCAGTAACATTCATATACAGGTTTTATCTTTATTTATTTATTTAGTTCTTGTGTCTGATAAATTCAAAACCCATTATATAATCACTCAATTCTAGTGTTATGGTATTCACACAACATCATTCACCACTCTACCTCACCATGATCTCCGGCAACTTCCATCATCACCTCTCCAAACCGCCACCCATCAACTCACTTCATCTCTCGCTAATTCTGTTTTCTATTCTATATCAAACATCATAACTCTTTTACTTGTTTACCTTTGTATGATGAAACAACTCTTATCAAAAACTAACACTTGCCAGCACTAACAACCCATATCCACAACCCTTGAACTCACTTAAATCATCTTCTTTTTATCTTTCGGTTTCGTATAACCACCATCTTCAACCCTTATCACTCGCCACCACCGAGTTATAGTCACTGCCTATACTTCGAAGATCATCTCCGTAACAACGATAGTGGACTGGTATTTTGCCCGCTGTACTGTTACAATTGTCGAAGACCCAAAGCACAAACAAAACCGTTACCTCAAGAACCACCTATACCACGAGCGATTACTGTTGGACCACCACTGCTATTCACCATGACAAACCGTCTCCACCACCGAGAAACCACCACCCTTCTCTTTCTTTTCTCCCTCTTCTACTCTTACTTGAAGAACCACCATGATTTATGTTTAACCATTAAAACAACAATTAAACCTATCACCTTTGAAAAACCCAATTGAAATCGATTTACCTTTTACTTTTGTGTTATGATCTTCTGTTCCTGATCGAAGACATCCCCAGAACCGTCATTAAACTGTTGTGACTATCTCTGTATAGTTCGTCTCATTGTTGCTGCATCTTTTATATATTTTGCTTCGTTTACTAATGTATAACTCAAGAAAACGTTAATGGTGGACAAGGAGAGAGAACGAGAATGATAATGAATTATGATGATAGTGTTATATTGGGAAAAAAAAGGTGAGGAAAGTGTGTTACAGCTAATGACGGCTATACCTGCGTTTCCTTTCTCTATATTTTTTTTTTACAACCGCTGGGTTACTAAACCGTTCGCTGATTTGGGCTGTGGGGTTAATGCATGGACTAGTTTTGTGAGTTTTAAAATTTATTAGGATTGGGCCGTATTTTAGGTATTGTTGGGCCGAGATTATAAATGGGTTTAGAACATTTGAAAACGCAAAATATTTAGAAGAACAGAATCGGGTTATAAAAGTTGGGTGGCATATAATTCTGAAAAACAGGAACTGCTTGAATGGTTGTGGGTGTTGTCGAATGTTCGGGAGGTCATGGGTTCGAGTCTTGTAAGGGACAATTCTTTTTAGAAAAAGCTTCTCAAGGGTATACACTCTTAAATTTTATTACTATCATTATTATTTTTAGTAATTATTGTTAGGATGATTATTATTAATGTTATTATTACTATTATTATTATTACTATTATGAAAATAATAAAACTTATTCTTATTTACGTTAATGTTAGTATTGGTATCATTTTATAATTATTAGAATTATTATTAATATTATTAACATAAGTAACATTATAAATATTATAAATATTATCATTATTATTAATATAATTACCGCTATTAGTATTGTTAGTAATAGAAAATTTTATCATTAATAACCATCATTATTTTATTATCACTAACACTATCAGTATTATTCTTATTAGTATTATCAATATTATAAACATTAAAATTATTATGAAAATAAAAGTTTTAATGATACAAGTATGTATTAATCACATTAATCGTTTTTATATAAATATTCATAAATAACAAATTAGATATTTTTAATCAGATATATACATATTAATATTAATCATTTTGAATATATACATAAATTCAATATATATATATATATAATATGTAATTTAGGATATAATATTTAAATTTTGTTCGATTCCGACTATATGTGTTAATAATTATATAAATAATATAGGTTCGTGAATCCGAGGCCAACCTTATACTTGATCAATGATGTTATATGTATTTTTACTACAAAATACATTAGGTGAGTATATAGTTCCCTTTTAACTCTAAATATTTTGGGCTGAGAATACATGCGCTATTTTTATAAATGATTTACGTTATGGACACAAGTGATCAAAAATATAAATTCTACGTTGAGTTGTACCATGGCATATCTCTTTATACTTGGTAGCTAATATTTACGTGAGGAGCGTAAACGCGAATCCTGTTGATAGATCTATCGGGCCTGACAACCCCAACCGGGCTGGACGACCAGTTTTTAACGGTTGCACAGTACTTCGTTTCGTTACTACACTTGGTACGGTGTAGGGTTTATATAAGAATATGCTGCTGTGATTTAAATGTTAAGTATGGTTACCAAGTGCTCAACGACTTTTTCATACACGAGGAGTGTATTATGTATAACATGAAATCTTGTGGTCCATAGTTATAACGCTGCTAGCATCAAACCTATATATCTCACCAACTTTATGTTGACGTCTTAAAGCATGTTTATTCTCAGGTACGTATAGAATCTTCCGCTGTGCATTAGCTCATACTAAGGACATTATTTGGAGTCGATCATCGCAATGGGACCAGATGTTGATGATTTCGTCCAGGAGGATAAGGACGGGTTGTTACAATAGAACTATCAAGAATATATGTTCTTGATATGTTCAGAGGTTAAGTAGAATGTAAGAGTCGTGTAACATGGAAAATGATGATTATAAAGTCTATGAATCATCATCTTCCATTAGAAATTTAGCATGACTTACTGTAATATAATTACGTTGGCCTGACAGCATTATATTATACTAACTCATGCTTCAATTCCCAACACTTCTTCAAAACATTTATAATTTAAACTTAAATTTTTACAGAATATAGAAACTAAAACAGTTTCCTTTATGATGTAATAAAGATATGGTAAGAGATAATTAATTGCAAACAAGAATCGTTATGAAGATATCTTCAGAAATATAGAGGATATTTATAACGAAAGATACGATGATATCTTAGAATTTTCTAAGATCAAATGATAATGAGGAAAATTCTTCTGTAAGGATTTAAGATAAGTAAGAAGATCTTCTGTGATTTCCTTCAGAAATCGAATCATCTAGATTCTTTGATTATAGGTTTAGTCCTTGGGATTTGTCCACAGCTTCCTTCATGTTTTGCTCAATCAGTTTCTCAATACCAGATTTTCTTTTGAGCTTTTCTAAAATACAATTCTTTATTATTAAGCTTTTGGTCATTAAGACCATCTACAGCTTCTTCTGCTTCATCAGCATTATTAGGGTTAACGAATCTGAATCGTTGGTCATAGTTCTAAGGTGTTTTCAAAAATTTGGAGTTGAAGTGTTGAATGCAGGATGTAACCTGTCAGCGGATCTAACGGTTGACGAAGAAATGTTGTAAATTTCAAAAGTAATGAATGATAATTTCGGTGGTTTGATGTGATAATTCATCACAGAATACGAATGAATATAATTCATGAGAATCAGAATTGAAAAATGTACAATGTAACATATTAATGTGTGATATAAATATTTCTCGGGTATTACCTACCCATTAAAATATTTTCACCATTAACAGTTTGTACAACAGAATATTTAATTACAATCTTTATGATAATATACGTACATATATATTTTCCTTCAGATGTAATCATGGATTTAATGAGTTAATATAATATTAAACTCATTTGATTTACGGTTGAAATGAGAATAAATAATCTCCAAAACTTTAGAGATTACATAATCGTCGCGGAATATTTCTTTAATGAAGTTATGAATCAATACTTCATCGTTCATTATTATTGATATACCTCGGTATATGATGTTAATGCTCGTGGAGTCCTTGTGAACTTCGCAAGGCACGAATAATGTTCTCTAAAAAGTTTCGAGTACATCAAAAAATGAAAGTATACAATCAAATATGTATTTGAATAATATACTTGGTTTATTATGAAATGGAGTTTATTGTGCTGAAGCAGTGATTAATGATTGTTAAGTCATTAACGAAGGATGTATAGCATATTAGTTATATGAATTAACCATGTAGTACATACTAGTTAAGATTCACACGTAATAGCTTAGTACAAAAAGATTTATTATTCTTCCATACCACATATATATATATATATACATATAAAGTATACATATATAATTCTTCAGGAAGAATGAGTCAATACATCTTAACTCATTATTACTAATATTCCTTGGTATCTATGGGGCGTATGATGTTGATGTTTGAGATACTGAGGGTGAGGTTGAGGCGTGGAATTTGGATGTTGTTGTTGGTACTGATGTTGCTGTTGCTGATATTGGTGGTGCTATCGGTGCTAGTTATGTTGCTGGTGCTGCTGATGCTTGTAGATATTGCACCATATTCTCCAGAGCCACAACTTGAGCACGAAGCTCGTTGACTTCTTCTATTATACTAGGATGATTGGCGGTTCGGACGAGTGGATAAATAAGATATGAAATTCTAGATATTATATATTCGTGACAGGATATCCTGGAAATGAGGGTGAAAATAGTGTTCCGGATTGGTTCGCCGGTAAATGCTTCAGGTTCTTCGCCAATAGGGCAATTTGGTGGGTAAAAAGGATCACCTTCTTCACTTCTCCGTTGATTAAGTAGACTACGAACCCACCCCCAATTCATCCAGAAAAGGTGATGACTAATTGGTTGGTACATTCCGGTTATGCTGCCATTGGAGCTCGAGGAATCAAGTGAGAAATCCATATTATGTGGTTAGAATAAGGTTTGATATGAAATGGGTGTTGAATATTGAATGATATCTTCGTCTCCTCGAATAGTATATATAGCAAAAAGATTTCCGTAATTTATGGAGGAAATTTAGGAAAAGTGGTAGCAAAAGTTTACTGGGATAGATATGATAAGATATGAATTTGTCTGTACATCATCTATGCAATAATCGCAGTATGATATGTCGAGACTTTAATTATTAAGCAATTGATTTCCAACAAGGATTGATAGATATACTTTCGATTAAAGACTTTCAATTCGTAGTAGCCTATTTAGGTCTAGGGGCTTGAGCTATAGGATCCTTTAAACCGGTAATCCAAACCTTTCCAATCTAGAGTTTCGTAGACGCCACTCGTCAAGAAAATTTAATGATCAAAAATAACAAGAAAGCAAAGATTTTGAAAGTAATGAATATAAATAGTAGAGATTTCAAAAATCATGGATAACATTTCATATAATGCCTATGTAATACACAAAACCATGATAGATGACAAAGGAATGTCGAGAATTTCAGAAATTATGAGGTCGCATTTAAATGTGGTGGCGGAATTGGATAGTACTTAGGAAAGTGAGTAGAGTTCTTAGATTGGCTTGGCATTCTAAGGAAGATTAAAGAATTTAATAAGCATAGTTTCTAAGGTATACAGTAGCATTTAACAATTAAAGGCAACAATTAAAGGCACTATGGTCAAGGAAAGTTGTAGTCCTACATTGCTAAGGTACCTAATTGTATAAGGCACACATAAAATGCAATTCTGGTTCTCTACAACAAATTACTCTGATACCAATCTGTCACACCCCCAAATAGGGCCTGGGGTATTTGTGACTAATTATATCATATCACAATTGTATAAACGAGAACGACTCTATATGAGACGTGTTATTGAGTTTTGCAGCGGAAGATAAATAGATTACATTGTATTTAGAACATTAAATGTCTTTAATTGATATGATATGTAATGAAGACTCCAAGCATAGCAAGCAATCATCATCAAAGTAGCAGATATACAGCGGAAGCAATACTTAAGTACCTGAGAATAAACATGCTTAAAAAGTCAACACGAGGTTGAGTGAGTTCATAGGTTTATCATAAATCAATAGTTCAATATAGCATTATACCACAAGATTTTATTTTAAAGTTGATTAATACCAAATATATCAATCGAAGGAGTTGTTGTTTGTAATATCGCGACTAAACAAAGTTACCCAGTGACACTTATTATTCATGTCGTTGAATTATTATTATGTAACCAAAGACCAGAGGTCAAATGATTTGAGACGTTACTCTCAATAGATCTATTCACAATAATTAAGTTTGAATCTTATACCTCAGCAATTAACGATATTACGGCAGGGATTTAGCATGGCAAAGCACGTATATAGCATAAAAGTTTGAGTACTTGTGTCTAACGTGTAAAACAGTTATAAAAGTTGTGCATGTATTCTCAGCCCAAAAATATATATAAAAAGGGAGCTATGAAAACTCATGATACTGTATTTTGTAGTAAAAATATATATGGCGGCGTTGAACAAATATAGAGTTGACCTCGGATTCATGAACCTATATCAAGTATATATATTAACACATATACTCGTAATCGAATAAGTTTATATATGTTATTTCAATTGTTATATATATATATATATATATATATATATATATATATATATATATATATATATATATATATATATATATATATATATATATATATATATATATATATATATATATATATATATATATATATATATATATATATATATATTCTATAAGTATTTGTTTGATAAAATGATTTTAATAATGATAATGAATAAAGAGTTGTATTATTTTGTAATAACAATAATAATACTAGTAGTAAAAATGATAATAATCATAATAAGGTTTTAAAAATAATAATAATAATAATATAATTTTGATGATAGCAAAGATGTTAATTTTTGTAAAAATGATAATAACGATAATAATTATAATAATAACAATACTAATAATAATAATTACACTTATGTTAAATATGATAATATTAATAATAATAATGATATTGTTAATAATGATACTTTTATTTAATAATAATAATAATAATAATAATAATAATAATAATAATAATAATAATAATAATAATACTAATAGTTACAAAAGTGATACTAATACTAATATTAATGAAAATAATGATAACTTGTATTATTTTCATAATAGTAATAATAATAAAAATACTAATCATAATAATAATAATAATAATAATAATAATAATAATAATAATAATAATAATAATAATAATATAACTATTAGTGATAATAATAATAATATTCATACTTTTATAATAAATGAAAGTTTCATCATAATACTTATAAATATAAAATGATACTAATACTAATAACAATGATAATAATAATAATTTGTATTGCTTTCAAAATAATATTAATAATAATAATTATAATCATAATAATGATAATAATATTTAGAATGATAATAATAATGATAGTTTTAATGATAGTACTAATAATCTTAATGATACTAATAATAATACTTATTATTATGTTAGTAGTAATAATAATAATAATTATAACAACAATAATAATAATTATAATAATTATAATAATAATAATAATTATAATAATAATAATTATTATTATTATTTTGATAAAGAAACTACCTTTAAAGCTCTTTAAAAAATATATATGCATCAACCCAGACTCGAACCTGAGACCTCTCGCTCACCTGCTAACACCTAACACCTAACACCATCCTTCTATTCTGTTTTTCTGAATTTATTAGAATAAAATTTCATATAACCCGTTTTTTTTTTAATGTTCATCTTCTTCTTCTTCTCAAAATTACACAGGCCCAAATAATCATAGTAGTGATTAAGAACTCAGTTTTAGACTTTCAAACAAAATGTACTCAATCTATAAAAAAACCCTTAAATTACTTGAAACAAAGAAAAAAATTATTATTGTTGCTACTGCAGTCGTAAAAATAAAAAAAATAAAAACTTGAATCTTGATTTAAAGACTGTTTTAGCTTGAAATTATGACATGAAATATGTTTCAAATCATTCCTATAAACCTCTGAGATCTTCAATTGAACCGAAAACTTCAACACAATTACAAATTTCGCGAAGAACAAAATAGTTAACTTTTTATTTGAAAACTTTAACTTCAAAATTCGTGATAAATTTAAAGAATTGGAAGCTCAACTTTTGCAGTTAGTTTGCTTAAAAGATTACTAACAAAACTGCAATTTTATATTTTGAAATATAATTCGAGTTCTAGTTTTGAGAAAAAAATTACACGTACAGAGTATCGAGCCCCTTTAAAAAAAAAACAAATCGATTAATTTTTTTTTTACAATGTAAAGCATTTGAATTTGATAATTGATAATGTGAGATCGATTGGTACTCCATAATACTGAATTGGATTGATTTATAATGCAAATTGTGGTGTCGACTGAATAATTCAAGTCAAGAACAGGAGGAGAAAAAAATAATAAAAAAATATAAAAAGCAGATATAAAAAAATCAGGAGATAAAAAAATTAAAAAAATATATGCTGGAGGATCAGGATCACGTTTAATTTAAAAATCAAAAGTAGTTCACAATTTTAGAAAAATTAAAAGAAGTTAAACAAAATATTAAAAAAAAATAAAAGTAGATGATGATTAAATATATAAATGAATTGTACACTTTTTTGACTTTTTAATTTATTTTTAATTGATATTAATAATTATTATTTAATAATATTATTAATAATAATAAAAGTAATAATAATGATAATAATAGAATTAATAATAATAATAAATAATTATAATGATAAATATAAAATTATAATAATATTATTTATGATAATAAATTGTATTATTTTTATATTAATAATAATAACTATATTAATTTTTAATGAAAATAATAATTATAATTTTAAAAATAATAATGATATAACAAACTACATATAATAAATTTCATATTATATATTAATAATAATAATATTAGTAATACTAATAATAATAATAATTAAAATTATGATAGTATTAATGAATAAAATTTATATTCAAGTAAAAATAACAATAATAATAATCTTACCTTTAATAATAATAATAATAATAATAATTATAATAATAATAATAATATAAATACTAATACGTAATCATTGTTCTTGAGTCGTCAGAACTAGTCGAAGTTAGGTTTAAATTTAGTCAGAAATTTCTGGGTTGTCATAATGGGTTCGTAGGCTACTTAATCAATGGAGACGAGAAGAAGGCGATCCTTTGCACCAACCAACTTCACCTCTTGGCGATGAACCTGAAGCACTTACCGGCGAACCTATCCGAAACACCATTTTTAGCCTCATTTTCAGAGTAGCTCGACACGATTATATTCTATCCACAATTCTAAACCTTATTCATCCGCTCGTTCCGACCGACAAACATCCCGAAATAATGGAAGAAGTCAACAAGCTTCGCGCCCGAGTTGTAGCCTTGGAAAATATGGTGCAAAACATACCAGCTTCAGCAACATCACCGGCACCAACAATACATTCAGTAACAGCACCCGTACCATCAACAACACACGCCTCAACATCTCATTCTGTACCTCGATTATAATCATCATACTACGTATCGTTCTACATCAATTATCCTCGTTCGACATGGCAATTATGTAATCTCTAATGTTTTAGAGATTATATATCCTTGTTCTAACAGTAAATCAAATGAGTCTAATATCATATTGACTCATTAAATCCATGATTACATCTGAAGAAAATATATACGTATATATATTTTCATAAAGATTGTAATTAAAAATTCTTTCGTACAAACTATTAATGGTGAAAATATTTTAACGGGTAGGTAATACCCGAGGAAAATTTAGATTTCACATTAATAAGTACACTGTACATTCTTTCAAATCTAATTCAATAGTCATTTACTATCCTATTTACAACCACCGATATACGTATCCGTTCACCGCAAAATAACCATTTTCATTCAATTTCATATTTGGATTTTGATCTATCAGAATCCAACAAGTGGCATAATGAAGAAAACATTGGACAAAATAAAATTTGTTAGAAACAAACGAATTAACTATGAGAAATTCTATTAAGAATCCACGCTAACAAAATCCTAGCTAACTGTTCCTAGCTAACTGTTAATTCCTTATTACATTTATTTATCGTAATTTATTTATCACAATTTTAATTCTCGTAACTTTATTTATCGTCATTTAATTTCTGTTATTTATTTTAAGCACTTTAAATATCAGGACACGTATACAAGGCTTTGACATATCATATCGACTCATCTATATATATTATTTGGAATAACCATAGACATTCTATATGCAGTAATGCTCGAGTTAGCTATACAGGGTTGAGGTTGATTCTAAAATAATATATATACTTTGAGTTACGATCGAGTCTGAGACATGTATACAATGGATCACGATACGTATTAATTAATTCGAATATTATATATTAAACTATATATAACTTATTGGACTACTAACTGTGGACTACCAACATTGAACAATTAAAATGAATTAAAATATTGATTATAACATATGAAACTAAACATTTCTTTAAGTTTGCCACTTGATTTCATTTTAAACCTCATTTGTATCTTGACAATTCCAATCTGCGTTCAAACCTTCCATGATTCTTGAAAACACCCCAATCGAGAGGATGAACCAACCGCACTTCATATACGGAAGGAAAGATTTATGCATATAGTTATGCACCTGAAAAAAAAATTTCGAAAACTGAGTAAACGTTTAACACGTTGCTGTGTTAATTCCTTTAGCATTATTATTACCAAAACTAACTTTGCAACTTCTGTTTGAGATAGCCAGTTTTGTCACAGCTCCAGCAAGTCAACTTTGACTTTTCACTTGAAACAACCTTATTATAACCTTGATATATATGCGTGCTCTTTTATTGTTATCGGGGAACCTTTTATGTTCCACCATATTACCAGCAGACGTACTAGCAACCTCGTTGCTCTATGGCTTAAATCTCTCTGATAAATCACTATATTTATCTATTGAAGTCTTATCATGAACTCATCGGCATCTTGTAACGATAATTACTATACCAAATACTGGGAGGCATCAATCGATAATCTCGAATTTCTCAGCAATTCTACGACAACGAATATATATATATATATATATATATATATATATATATATATATATATATATATATATATATATATATATATATATATATATATATATATATATATATATATATATATATATATATATATATATATATATAACTTCTATCTCCTGGATTTACGAACTTTAATTTTGAATTTCTGAAAAGCGCATTAGCCTATGAATCAGTTTTCTGAGTTTTGAAAAAGCTGATTAAGCAGTGAAAACTGAAGACTGCCTTAACAGTCAAAAGTTTGATGATAAAAAATGGAGTGTTGGAAACACTCAATGGAAAATTTGTACTGGAAAATGGATGGAGCAAACCATGAAGGAGGCTGTGGACAAATCACAGAGATTAAACCTACCTTCAAAGAATCCAAATGATTCAGTATCTGCTGAAGTCATTAACAAATACTTTGCTCCTGACTCTAAACTTTTGCGGACAATATTCTTCATCATCCTCTGATATTAGAAATTCTAAGATATCATCATATCTTTCATTATAAATATCCTTGATATTTCTGAAGATATTTTCATAACTATTCTTATCTGAAATCATTTATCTCTTCGCGTTATCTGTATTGCATCATAAAAGAAAAATGTTTTAGTTTCTAAATCTCTGAAAACTTAGAGTTGAATTATGAATGATTTTGAAGTAGTGTTGGAAATTGATGCATGAGTTAGTATAATATAATGACACTTGATCAACGTGATTATATTACAATAAGTCATGTTGAGTTTCCAATGGAACGTGATGATTCACAGACCAAAACGTCATCATGTACCATGTTACACGACTCTTACATACTAATTAATCTCCAAACATGTCGAGAACATATCTTCCCGATAATTCTATCTTTTCTCTTGAATTTTAGTAACTTAACCAATCAAGATCGTGCTATTACAATTTATATCTTAAAACATTAGTCGTGTTCATTCAAAATATCAGAGCGGTGGTCTTAGCGAACCAGGTCTGCATTAGTGTGTATAACTGATAAGTCGTTAGGATGCATTAGTGAGTCTGGACTTCGACCGTGTCTGCATGTCAAAAGTTTTGCTTATCATTAGTGTCGAAAATTATTTGCTTATCATCCTTAAAGTCTAGCCACGTCTTACTGCCTCTATTGCATAGACAGTGTATAGATAAATTCATATCTTAGCGTATCTGCTAAATTCATTTCTTAGCATCTCTGTTATCATTCACTCTGCCTAACATATTCCGTAGATTCCTCCGTAACTTATGGGATTTTAGTATTATATATGCATATGTAAATTATGTATTACAGGGTACTAATCTACATCCTATAATCTATTTCTTATCGAAAATCCTTCATCTGATCGTATGAGATGAATCCTGCAACCAGTTCAAGTCCCTCAGATTTCGATAGTTATTCCGACAGCTATTCCGACAGCTATTCCGACGTAGATATTCACCTAAGCTCTGAAAACAGCTTCACCAGAATGAATCAACCAATCATCCATCCTCAATTCATCTGATGGGTTCATAGTCGACTTAATTAATGGAGACGAGTAGAAAGTGATTCTTTCCACCCATCGACCTGCACTCTTGGCGAAGAACCCGAAGCACCTACCGGCGAATCTATCTTAAACACCATTTTCAGCTTCATTTCAGAGTAGTTCGACACGAATATATTCTATCCACAATTCTAAACCTTATTCATTCGTTCATTCCTATCGACGATCTTCCCGGAATAATATAAGAAGTCAACGAACTTCGTGCTCGAGTAATCAATTTAGAGGATATGGTGCAAAACGTACCAGCTTCAGCAGCATCACCGGCACCAACAGTACCACCAACAACCCAAGTTTCAATATCACATGCCTCAACATCTCAATCTATACCTCGAGTATAATCATCGTACTACATGACGTTCTACATCAGTTATCTTCGTTCGACATGGCAATTATGTAATCTCTAATGTTTTAGAGATTATATATTCTTATTCAACGGTAAATCAAATGAGTTTAATATCATATTAACTCATTAAATCCATGATTACATCTGAAGAAAATATATATGTATATATGTTTTCATAAAGAATGTAATTAATAATTCTTTTGTACAAATTGTTAATGGTGAAAATATTTTAACGGGTAGGTAATACCCTAGGAATATTTAGATTTCACATTAATAAGTTACACTGTACATTCTTTCAAACCTGATTCAACAGTCATTTACTATCCTGTTTACATCTACAGATATACGTATCCATTCACCGCAGAATAACCATATTCATCCAATTTCATATTTGGATTTTGATTTATCAAAAAAAAATCAAGTGGCTTATTGAAGGAAACATTTGACAAAATAAAATTTGTTAAAAACAAACAAATTAACTATGAGAAATTTTGTTAAGAATCCACGCTAATTGTTCCTAGCTAATTGTTCCCCGCTAACTGATTACACTTTATTTATCGTAATTTAATTATTGCAATTTACATTCTCGCAATTTTATTTATCGTCATTTAATTTCTGTATTTATTTTACGCACTTTAAATATCGGGACACGTATACAAGGTTTTGACATATCATATCGACGCATCTGTATATATTATTTGGAATCACCATAGACACTCTCTATGCAGTAATGATCGAGTTCTCTATACAGGGTTGAGGTTGATTCTATAATAATATATATACTTTGAGTTGTGATCGAGTCTGAGACATGTACACGGGTCACGATACGTATTAATTAATTCGAATATTATATATTAAACTATATATGAATTATTGGACTGTTAACTGTGGAATATCGACTGTGGACTGCCAACATTGGACAATTAAAATGAATAAAAATATTGATTATAACATATGAAACTAAACAATTCTTCAAGTTTGCCACTTGATTCCATCTTAAACCTCATTCGAATCTTAACGATTCCAATATGCGTTCAAACCCTTCATGATTCTTGAAAACACCTCAATCGAGAGGATGAACCAACCGCACTTTATCTACGGAAGGAAAGATTGATGCATATAGTTATGCACCTGGAAACACTCGGAACCTGAGTAATCGTTTAACACGTGTCTGTGCTAGCTCCTTTGGTATTTTTTTTTTTACCGAAAATAACATTGCAACTCTTTTTTAAATTAGCTAATTTTGTCACAGCTTCAACAAATCAACTTCGACTTCCATCCGAATTAGCCTTATTGTAACCTCGATATATAAGATTTCCTATCGTCATCGTTACCGGGGAACTGTTTATATTCCACCACATTAGCAGTAAACTTACCAACAACTTCAATGAATTTGGACTTGCTGAAAAATCACTATATTCATTTAAACCCCATCGTGTATTCATCTATACCCTGTAACAATAATCGCCATACCAATTACCGAGAATCAGTAATCAGTGTTTCGAATCTCGTAGTATTTCTACATCAATAGTTATATGTATACATATAACATTTATCTCCTAGAATTACGATCTTCAATCTTGAAATTTTGAAAAGCACCCAGCCTACGAATCAATACATTGAACCTTGATAAAGCTGAATGAAGCAGCAGAAACTGTAGTCAATCGTAAAACGACCTTAATCGTCAAAAGTTTGACGATAAAGAATAGTATGTTGGCAAGCTCAAAAATGTTGGAACTGGAAAACGGATTGAGCTAACCACGAAAGAGTCTCTGAATAGATCACAAGGACTAAACTTGTACATTAAGAATCCTGATGATTCTGTTTCTGATGAAATCTTTAGCGAATACCCTGCTTCTGACTCCAAACTCTTGCGGATAAATTTTCTTCACCATCCTTCGATATCAGAAATCCCAAGATATTATCATATCTTTCTTTATAAATATCCTCCATATTTCTGAAGATATTTTTATAATTATTCTTATCTGAAATCATTAATCTTTTCGTACTATCAGTGTTACATCATATAGAAACTGTTAGTTTCTATATTATGTAAACTTTCGAGCTTAAAATATGAATGTTATTGAAGTAATGTTGGGAACTGATGCATGAGTTAGTATAATATAATGACACTTGATCAATGTGATTATATTACAGTAAGTCATGCTGAGTCTTTAATGGGACGTGATGATTCACAGATCATAACGTCATCATGTGACATGTTTCATAACTCTTTCATTCTACTTAACTCCTGAACAAATTAAGAAAATGTATTCTTAATGGTTCTATCTTCCGTGATGTTGATAAATTTAAAAATCAAATCGTGCTATCACGTTCCTTCCTGCTTAGAACATTATAATCATTCGAAACCCAGTATTTACGAATTCTGGACCATTATTCGCTTGATTTAAAGTCGAGAAGAGAAAACAAAAAGAATGAATCTCCGAAATAGAAATGGGGGGTATAAATCGTAGCAAATAGGAGGGAGTATTAAGTGTAGATGACAATGATTATAGGAAACAGAAATATGGATATTAAAATATAAGGGGAGATATAAAGCCCGATAACAACGTATAAATTACAAACCGTGAATATCACTGTTTATCGCAACATAAGGACACAGGAGAATTAAAAGCACTATAACCCCAAGGTAATAGTAGAAGTAAACAGATTCTTCTGGTGGAAGATTGAAAAGAAGGATGATAGAAATGATAATTAGGAAAATATCAAGGATTAGAACTGGATTAAGCATTTTCACAATCTTTTGGATGCATGAACTAAGAAAGAAAGTATAGGAATGGTGAAAATAATGGAACGGAAGAGTTTAATTTATAATGGAAATATCAGACAGAGTAATCGAGGCAGATCACCGTATTTAATTAGAGAGATCTTAATTTCCTTACTCACCGAAGAATCAAATCTTTTAGATTTCGAAGATTTTATTTAAATCCATTGAATTCCGGAATTCAACCCTCTACGTCAAAATCTAAGACGCACCTTAATTTCTAAATTCAAACGTGACCACGTCAAAAATTATGACGAATCTCTATTTTTTCATTTCAATCTTTTGTGACAGCTTCACTGTTATACTTCACACAATCGAATCATTTTACCTATGTTAATCGATAATGATAAAACTCTATTTATCAACTCATATTAGTTAGGAAAACATATTTATTGTTAGCCATGAAGACCTCACTAAAATATTGGACGAAATTTCTTTAACGGGTAGGTACTGTGATGACCCGGGAATTTTCGACCAAATTTAAACCTAATCTTGATATGATTTCGATACGATAAGCAAAGTCTATTAAACTGTGTCTCAAAATTTTTGAACTATTTACATGAATTCAGTTGACCTCTGACTATTTCCAACGATTCACGAACATTATTTTGTAAATAAATATGTATATATATTTTATATGACTTGAAACCATAATATACAAGTTAGTTGTTAGAATTAATAATGTAAAATAATTTATAATGCAAAATAAAAAAATTTATAATTTAAAATGTAATCCTAGATATAGTATTTTGAAAAAATATAAACTTTGTTTACTTTATTTAGAAATACACGATAGTTAATAATGAATACTTATATATACAATTGTGGGTTGATATATATAGAATATATATAAAATTTTAATACATGATTATTAAATGTATAATGTAATGTATATATATAAGTTATTAATCCAATTATAAATATTATATGTAGAAATTTATAATATTTCATTTTATATGAGTATTTATATGATAATAATAATAATTTGTTATATTAATATTATTACTACTTTCACTATTAATATCAATATTAGTATTATCTTAAGATTATTATTATTATTATTATCAATATTATTATTAATTCTATTACTATTATTATTAGTATTTTTTTTATTATTTTTAATATATTTATATTTGTTAATTAATAATGATAATGATAAATATAATAATACAACTAAAAATCGAATACAGCTATATGCTTTTAACCTGATGGTGAATCTATCCTCAATAGAAATCAAAAACTGTTAGACATCTATATCAATTGTACAACTTTGTCAAAGTTTTTTAACGGGTTCTATATTTTTTTATTTATTTTATTTTTTTTCTCTGCTTTTGATTTTGTCTTCCTGCCACCACGATAATTGAGGTTGATCAAGTTACACTATAAGACAATCAGCTATATCATAATAATATCATACAGTCGTCCACATTTTTCATCAATTATAAATTTTAATGATTTAAATAGAGAAAAATACAGAAAAATAAATTTTTATCTCTGTTCTTGAACTCGAATTACAACAACCCAAATTTGAATTCGATTTCAAAAAGTAATAATGCAGTTGCGTTAGGAATCATGTAAGTAAACTATCTGCAAAAGATTAGCTTCCAATTCATCTTATATAATCTGAATTTTTAAGTCAAAGTTATTTTACAAAAAAAGTCAACAACTGTTCTTTGCTCAAATTCGCGTTCGTTATTATGTTTCTGTTTCAATTGAAGTTGGAGAAAGGTTCTATAAAAGTTTTAAAATGGATTTCGTTCAGGGACATTTCTCTAAAACACACTAAAAATCGAAATCATAAAAAAAAAATTTAAAAAAACCTGCGACAGCAGGTATACTGTTTTTTTTATTTTATTTTTTTTTCATATTCATTTTCAAATTAATTCAAGATAAATATAGGATGTTTATAAATCGTTTGAAAGTTCTTAAATCGTTTAAATGAGTGATTATTGTGGATGGAGCCTGTGTCGATTGTGTGTTTGAGGTGATGAAGAAGAAAAAGGAAAACTGATAGGTACGGTTTAAGTAAATATGAAACTGGGTTTAAATCAGATTATGAGCAGCAGCTCAATGGTATGGGGTGTTGGTGTGTAAGCGAGAGGTTGGGGGTTCAAACCCGGGCATGGGTGTTTTTTTTTTTTTTTTTGGAATTCATTCCCTTGAGGTAGTCTTTATTATTTATTTATTTATTATTATTATTAAACATGTATATTAATTATTATTATTAGTATTATTAACATGATTATTATTGTTATGATTATTAATGTTATTGTTATTAATATTAGTATTGCAATTATTATTGTTATTAATATCACTAACATAAGTAGTAACTATCAATTATTATTATTATTAGGTATTAGAAATATTATGATTATTATTAGTATTGTTATTATTATTATTATAAATATAAATATATTATCATTACTATTATGATTATGATTATTGTTATTATTATTATTACTATCATTATTAGTATCATTGTTATTATAAATTATTATTGTTATAGTTAGGGTTATCGTTGTTATTATTGTTATTATTAGTATTATAATTAGTATTATTATTAGTATTACTATGATCATGTTTATGGTTATGAATAAATAAAAATAGTTGTTAGTTAAAGTTTTATATATACACAGATTATAAATGTAAATATGATTTTAGAGATGATTACTTGTAATTGAATACGGATTTAAAATGAAATATTATTATTAATAATATCATTATATTATTATTATTACTATTATTATTACTATCATTAAAAACTAAATACTTGTATTATTTTATGATTGATAATATTATTATTAGTATTATTACTAGTATTATAATTATTATTAGTAACACAATTATCATTATAAGTACCATAATCATTAATATTATTATTATCATTATAAGTATGACTATTTATAATATAATGAGTATTACTAATAGGTAATTACTAAAATCATTATTATAAGTATCATTAATCGAAAAATTAATATTTTACAGTTACTATTATAAATATTATTATTAATATCATTAACATAATTATTAACAATAATACCTTATTTAGTAATAATAAGTATTGTGATTATTATCATTTTTATCAATATTAATATAATCGTCGTATTACTAAAATTACTATTTTTAACAAACAAATGATATATACATATATATAAAAATATATTTAATACATATAACATAACAACATTACTAATTTTATATACAAAATGAATATATGAGACGTATATATATATTATTAATATAAAATTGATATGATTAGTAAATTTTATATATATATATATATATATATATATATATATATATATATATATATATATATATATATATATATATATATATATATATATATATATATATATATATACAAACATATTCGATTACAAATATGTATATTAATAAATATACAACTGATATAGGTTCGTGAATCCGAGGACAACCCTGCATTGTTTAATATAGTCATATGTATTTTTACTACAAAATACATTAGGTGAGTTTCATTTGCCTTTTTACCCTTTATATTTTTGGGCTGAGAATACATGCGCAACTTTTTATAACTGTTTTACGAAATAGACACAAGTAATCGAAACTACATTATATGGTTGAATGATCGAAATCGAATATGCCCCTTTATAGTCTGGTAATCTAAGAATTAGGGAACAGACACCCTAATTGACGCGAATCCTAAAGATAGATCTATCGGGCCCAACAAGCCCCATCCAAAGTATCGGATGCTTTAGTATTTCAAAATTTATATCATGTTCGAAGAGGATCCCGGAATGATGGGGATATTCTTATATGCATATTGTGAATGTCGGTTACCAGGTGTTCAATCCATATGAATGATTATTTTTGTCTCTATGCATTTGACGTATGTTTATGAGAAATGGAAATGTGAAATCTTGTGGTCTATTAAAATTATGAAATGATTATTTATGTTAAACTAATGAACTCACCAACCATTTTGGTTGACACTTTAAAGCATTTTTATTCTCATGTACGAAAGAAATCTTCCGCTGTGCATTTTCTCATTCTAAAAATATTACTTGGAGTCATTCATGACATATTTCAAAAAACGTTGCATTCGAGTCTTTGAGTTCATCAAGATTATTATTAAGTCAATTATAGTTGGATATATTATAAAATGGTATGCATTCTGTTAA
The DNA here is from genome assembly GCF_046630445.1 of Rutidosis leptorrhynchoides. NCBI lineage: Eukaryota > Viridiplantae > Streptophyta > Magnoliopsida > Asterales > Asteraceae > Rutidosis > Rutidosis leptorrhynchoides. Next base: position 90,641,423 of record NC_092334.1, on the reverse strand, counting down.
CTGTTGATGAAATGAAAGTTTGTCTTTTAAAAACGAATGCAATATTTGTAAAATGTATCATATAGAGGTCAAGTACCTCGCGATGTAATCAACTATTGTGAATCGTTTGTAATCGATATGGACTTCGTCCGGATGGATTAGGACGGGTCTTGACAGTTGGTATCAGAGCCACTCATGTGCCGTAGGGGGTGGTGGGGCAAACCTCATCGAGGACGATGAGTCCCCGAGGGGGGGGGGGTGAATGTAACACCCTAGGCAAATCCCACATCGCCCAAGGACATGAGTGATCATGGGATTATAAGGTAATACTCACGCTTAAATGACACAACGCGTTTTGGGATCACATGCTGAGTAGAAATGCGAGTACATTGTAGTTAAGCGTGCTCGGGCGAGAGCACTACCAGGGTGGGTGACCTCCTGGGAAAGTGCTTCTCGTGTGTGGTTGCCAAGAAAAAGCCGTGCGCCTGCGGGCAAAGCGGACAATATTGTGGTCATGTTAAGCTGTGGTGTTACACGAAACTCCATACTTACAAATTCTGGACCATTATTTGTTTGATTTAAAGTCGGGAAGAGGAAAAAAAAGGATGGAACTCCATAATATAAAGAAAATGAAGAGGGTGGATTTATAGTGAAATATCAGACAGAACAATCAAGACAGATCATCGCATTTAACCAAAGAAGATCCTAATTTCCTTAATTACCGAAGAACCAAATCTGATTACAAAGATTTCCTCTAAAGTCCCTTAAATTCAGGAAAATCAATCGTGACTACGTCACCGGTTAAGACGAATCTGCATTTACTCATTTCACTCTTTTGTGATAACTTCACTCGTACACTTCACATAAATGAATTGTTTTATCCATATTACTCATTGATGATAAAACTCTAATTTCCAACTTATATGAGTCATGAAAACATATTTATTGTCAGCCATGACGATCCCAATCAAATTTCGGGGACGAAATTTCTTTAACGGGTAGGTACTATGACGACCCGGAAATTTTCGACCAAATTTAAACTTAATCTTTATAAGGTTTCGACATGATAAGAAAAGTCTATTAAATTGAATTTCAAAATTTTTGAACTATTTTATGAAATCATTTGACCTTCGACCAGTTCCGACGATTCACGCACAATTAATTGTAACTTGATAGGTGTATATATATATATATATATATATATATATATATATATATATATATATATATATATATATATATATATAATAATAATTGAAAACATAATTTTAAATATTGTATGTTGTTGTTACTAAGATTTATTTATGTAAAGTAAAATAAAAATAAGATATTATAATAATTATTATTTAAAATATATCTATATATATAAATAAGGTATATTAAAAATAAGTATTAAATGATTGTAATACTCGTTTGATGTTCCGATTGATATTAAGCAAGTAAAATTCAAACTTATAAGATTTTAAAATAAACGGTAATCCGAAAATGAGTTCTATAAATTATAGACTTATTAAAAATGTATTTAGAAGCTGTTTGTTAAATTTTAGAACTTTTTATATTTTACCCATGATCGGGCGTGGACAGTGAGTTAATTTTTGTTTAATAATTTATGATCGAAATTTTATACCATAATGACTAAAATAAACAAATATAATTATTGGAAATATTTAAGAACTTTTCGAAGACCTTTAATCATCACTAATTTACAACGGAGTACAAAATCCAGTCCGTGAAAGGAATAGTAGACGACGGCTAAGAATTCACACGTTTTATATTTAAATTATATTATAATTATTATTATATTATTAAAATTTTCCTAGCAATAATTCGTGACTTTGAAGACAAACCATTACTGCTACTAATTGATTGAATTGTTAAAGATTATTGTACTATGTGTTCATGTAAAGATATTTGATTGTTATATTATTATTATTTTATTCTTATTATTAATTATTATAATTAATATATTATATGTAATATGTATATCTCTATATATATAGATACCGAGAGTTTAGAGTTCACCACCACAACCTTCACCCTCACCTCACCATCTTCAATCGGTCACCCTCAGACCACTACATACGCCACCATGACATCAAGAACAACCACCATATGTGAACCACCTTGACCCTCAATCACCATTTCAAACCCATCACTGTATATGATTCAATCTTCAACCAAAAATTGTTCACCCTTGGTTTTGTTTTCGGCTCGAGCTCACTAAACAGTCCCCACCTCAACACCCATCGATAAATATTACCACAAAGCATCAAGGAATTATCTGAAGACTACCAACAAATCCTACTTCTAATTGTCTTTGTGGTGCCCTTACACTTCTTGTCTTATAGCCCGAGTACCAATGAAAGAAAATGCATCTATTGCAGCTTCAAGGCTGCGATGTTGATGCTACAAATTTGTCCCATAACTCCATCACCTTTTGACACCATCTAACCATCTTAAAACACCCCACATTCTATTTTTAACCTGATCAAAAGATCAAAACATCTCGAATAACTTCTGCATATTACTGTTTCTCATTGATCACCTCTAATTCTATAATATGTATATTTATCTCTATATACATATACATTCATATAGTTTACACACACACCACCTTCAAACCCACTTAAAACTGCCATCATTACCACAACTGCTACAGCCATAATTCTGTTTTGTTATCGAGTTAAACTGCCAACTAATTATCTGCTATAGCTTCTGTTTAAGTTATGTTGATGACTACTACTGTTATCCTTATATTTCTGTTTTAAACGAACGAACTCATACAGACCTGCAAAGTATGATGTTACAGCGGATAGTGGATGATACACTTATTATTTTATGTTTCTTATTTCCCTGACATCAAGGACCCATAACAAAAGGTACTGCTGAACGAATCTGTGTAATATCAACATATCACGACCCAACTAAATGGGTTTATCATATTGGAATTTAGTTAATTTAAGCTGTATTGAGGCCCTACCCATTACATGTAGTAGTCATAGACAAGCCTATTAAGACACATAAACTATTAAGGACCTAATCCAATACGGCTGCTACTGCTTGATGATTCATTATTGCTGAACGATGATGATAAAAAGGATGATGTAGATGATGAATCACGATGAAGGCAGTTAAAGATGAATTGTAATAAGGTGATGGTTATGAAGACGATGGTGGGTACGTGAATGAGGTAGATGATAATGATAATTCACAGTGAGGATATACTATGGTGATGATGTTCTGTGATGATAGTAAAGACGATGAGATGATGATGTGATTTCGTAATGATGATGGTGAGCATGAATCGTTGATGATGATGATATCATGATGAGAATGATGATGACAGGCTGCTGAATTGTGGGTGCCCTACAATTGTTAAAGAGTGTTGATGTGTGATTACTTTTGTGAATTACTCCGTATAAACCCTAAAACCTTAGTAGGCTTAGAAATTTAATCTAAGGCTTGTATTTGTTGTTGGGTCGAGTTTCATTTACTGGTGGGCCGTGTTTGATGGATTGTTGGGCTTGAAAAATAAATACGGGTTAATTAAATAGAAGGTGTGGTTTAATTCAGAAATGCAGTCGTAGTGCAGTGGTTAGAAGGGGTGTTGGTTAGCGAGAGGTCTTGGGTTCGATCCCGGGCTGTGTCATTCTTTTTAGAAAAAGGAGAAGACATAGGGAAAACAGAATATTATGGGTTAAATAAAATTAAGTATGATTATATATCAGAAAAACAAAAACGGAGGAATGGTTAAGGATGTTTTCGGGTTAGCAGGAGGTCGCGGGTTCAAACCCGGACTTGGGCATTTTTTTAAGGGCTACTTCATTGAGGTAGTTATTTACTTATTTATTTATGATTATCATTATCTTATTATTATTATTATTATCATTATCAGTATTATTATCATTATCATTATTATTATTATTATTATTATTATTATTATTATTATTATTATTATTATTATTATTATTATTATTATTATTATTATTATTATTATTATCATTATTATTATCATTATTATCAGTATTGTTATTATTGATATTATCATTACAATCAAATACAACTTTTTATTTACCATTATTAATATTATTTTACTAAATAAATATTATGTATATAAAATTATATTTATAAGTAATATTACATAAGTATGTATTAATCATATTAGCAATTTTTATACGAATATTTTATTAAAAATTAGGTATTTTTAATATAGTAATAACCAAATATATATTAATATAACTATATGAATATTAATCACTTTAAATATATATATATATACATAAATTAAATATATATAATATGTAAAATAAGTTCTAATATATGAATTTGTTCAATTACAATTATGTGTGTTAATATAAATATAAATGATATAGGTTCGTGAATCCGAGGCCAACCCTGCATTGTTCAGTTTCGTCATATGTATTTTTACTACAAAATACATTATTGTGAGTTTCATTTGCTCCCTTTCTAAATGCTTTTGCAATATATATTTTTGGGACTGAGAATACATGCGCTTTTATAAATGTTTGACGAAATAGACACAAGTAATTAAAAACTACATTCTATGGTTGAATTGTTATACCGGATATCACCCTTGTTGAACTTGGTAGCCTAAGAATTGGTGTTTATTATAATTGCCACCAATTGACGCGAATCCTAAAGATAGATCTATGGGCCTTGACAAGCCCCAGTCAGAGAATTTGAACTGCTTTAGTACTTCGATGTTTATATGTTTGGGGATATTCTAGATGCATTTTGTTAATGTCGGTTACCAGGTGTTCAATCTATATGAATGAATTTTAAACACTTACGAGTGTATGATTATTGATTAAATGAAATCTTGTAGTCTATTAAAATTATGGAAATGATTGATTACGATAAACTTATGAACTCACCAACATTTTGGTTGACACTTTAAAGCATGTTTATTCTCATGTATGAAAGAAATCTTTCGCTGTGCATTTGCTCATTTTAGAGATATTACTTGTAGTCATTCATGACATATTTCAAAAGACGTTACATTCGAGTCGTTGAGTTCTTCAAGATTATTATTAAGTCAATTATAGTTGGATATATTATGAAATGGTATGCATGCCGTCGACTTTCGATGAAATGTAAGTTTGTCTTTTAAAAACGAATGCAATATTTGTAAAATGTATCATATAGAGGTCAAGTACCTCGCGATGTAACCAATTGTAATGTATCTGTCCAGGTGGATTAGGATGGGTCATCTCAATTAACCCTGCCATTTACACAATTGCATACACAGGTACACATATATGGAGCTTCTAGGGCATCAAGTTCATCCCAGTATCCTTTTAATCTCTGATAATTAACTTCAACCGTACAGTTTTCTTATTTCAGCTGTGAAATTTCATTGGCCAATTGATAGATCCTGTGACCATCCAGTTGTGAATAATGCTCTTATAGTTCTTTCCAGAGTGCAGCAGCTAAGTTAATGAAGCTTAGTGAGTTGCCAATTTGATCTGTAATGGTGTTCAGCAGCCACGATATGATCATGTCATTTATCCTATCCCAAAGTGCCTTGACATTTGAGTTAGCAGCAGGTTCAGTAATCTCTCCGGTTACTATCTTCAATTTGTTTTTAGCATTTAGAGCAATCATGATTGACCGTCTCCATGAACTGTAGTTTTCAGATCCTGTGAGCTTCTTCGAGATGAGGATTAATCCGGGATGATCACTCTGATGAAGATACAATGGATGATTAGGTGAGTTGATGTCACCTTCAAGTGGTGATGTGCCAGTTGTCATTATAGCAGAGTTTTATGATTACAAATTTAGAATTGATGAATTGATGATGAAATTGATCTTCTGATTTGATAGCGAGTTGATGTTTAATGTTAATTTGTTTATGATTGAATGCAGGTAATCGAAATTAAAGGTGAATGAGTTGACTAGGCGTCAAAAATTAGATCGGAATCTTTTGCATTACAGGTGAGTAAGTGGCTAGATGCCGGAATTCAATTGGAAAGTTGATCGGAATCTCAACCTCCTCTCTGATACCATAACAGTAAAGTGAAGATAACAAATTCTGTTATTATGAAAAGTTAAAGTTACAGGGAAGCTTATGTGAAGCTTATATACTGTAACGGCCCTGGATTTTCCAACGTTTAATTATTAATAATGTTTATTATTAATGCTTGCGTGTTAATGAATGTATTTTATTACATTTACTTGTTACCATACATGACTTTACATGTCCTGACATGTCTTTGTGACACACGAACTTTTCACGAATAATATTTAAGATATTATTTGCATTCATGATTAATTATTATTAATCATTTTTAATTAACTAAGGTTACTAGTTAATTACTTGAGCTTATTTATTTAATTTGTTACATACTTGGTCTTTTATTAATGGACTTATGATTAGTGGACTTGGAAGCCCACCCTAAATCCTTAATGGACTAGTTAGCCCATATTTATGCAAGTATTACATTAGGTTACAACTAGATAAATTAGCTTAGTAAAGAATCTAGTTACTTGCGTATTTCCCACACCATTTTGCTTTATTTCCATACTAAGCTATCACCATTCTCCAATACTTGAAAGTTAACATTTGACCTTGTTTTTTTTACCCATGACCGTGAGCCTCCCATGGGGAGGAGGGATTCGAATTTTGCTTTTTGTTTTGCTACTTACATGTATACTTCTACCTCATTTCTCACACACTTCATTTACTACTTTTCTTTCTTTCTTTTTCTCTCATATATTTGTAAGTAACAAACTTATTTCTCTCTTCTTTTTCTTCATAAAAACCGAATTATATTCACATACATATCATCATCATTTGCTTGTTTGTTTACTTGTTCATTGTTATTGTTTGTTACTTGTTCTTAGTTGTTGTTTACTTACTAAGTTGTAAGAATCAAACTCTCTAGTTTATTCTTCATATCATCTTGTTTATTCAAGAACATAAAGAACCTAGGAGAATCAAGTTTATGTTTTGATTCTTCCATAAAACTTGTTAAAGAAAGTTCATGAGTTTATAATCATACTTGTGTTCATGAAGTAAACTTAAAGTTTACTTTCTTAAAGATCAAAGCCTTGGCTTGAATCTTTAAAAGTATGAACAACTATGAACTTATTACTTGTAGATTTAACTTATTTCTTCATTTTATGTACTTTAAAGTTGTGATTTGGTCAAGTATTACTAGTTAATCTTGATCTCATATTTCTTGAAACTAAAAGTTAACTTTGTAAGTTCAAGAACATGAAAGTATAACTTTTTAGTTATGACTTCATATACTTGTGTTGGATCTAACTTAAGAACTTTAGATCTAGACTTTTGAGTCTAGGATCTTCAAGATCTAACTAAGAACTATGTTCTACAACTTAAGATCTTGTTTATTTAAGTTATTTTCAAGTTTGTAGCTTAATATTACTTTTATAACTCTTGTATGTGTTGGATCTAAGATCTTGATGTAACTTTGGTTCATCAAACTTCATACAACTCTTAAGTGAGTTGTGCTACACATCTTAGACTTACACTAGTGTCATAATAGTCAAAACTTGGTTAATATTACTTTTAGAGTTCATGTATGTGTCGGATCTAAGATCTTGATGTAACTTTGGTTCCTCAAACTACTTACAACCCTTAAATGAGTTGTGATACTTATCTTAGACTTACACTTGTGTTATTATGGTCAAAACATATCAACGAGTTGAGCACTTGAAGCTATATGCATCAAGGATGAGAACCGTGATGAGCATCGAGCACCAAGAACCCACCTGAACACTAAACCTACTGTTTTTCGGGTCTGATCAGAATACCTGGGCTACTGTAAAGTTTATTTTCAGTTATATCTGTTCGAGTAGATAATTTTTTGTTTAAGACTCGTCTTAATCCGAGTTACTGTTTAGGATCTATGGCCCTCCGAACGTCACTATGTCCTTTTAACGTTGTGCTGAAAATTCTGACCTACTCGCACTTAAACCGTCGCCACGGTCAAATGAAGACGGGTTTGGTTCTGGAATTTTTACCAAAACTAAAGGACTCATATGCGGAGCCATGGCTACTGGTCTCACCTCATTTCAGTTTGTATAGAGGCCGTGGCAACTGAACAAAGTCAGCCTTTGTTTTAAACCCTATTCTTGAATGAAAACTTACTTTACCCTTTTGACTTAGTGATGAATGATGATGATACTTAAGACCTAATTTACATACATTTAAACCTTTAGGAAAGATTTACTAACTTAGTACCTTTTGACTTAGGTTGAGGACTTTCAGACCAACCACTTTGCTTACTTTACCGCGTACCGACTTTTACTACTTTACCACTGTGAGTTATAGCATCCCTTTTTACTTTAACTATTTTGGGAACTGAGAATACATGCGCATTTTACGTTTTACATACTAGGCACGAGTACTTAAACTTTATATATGTGTAGGTTATACAACGGCATAAACTTTCCCCTTAGCTCGGTAACATTTAGTCATTGGTTTTTGAACCGGTGAACGCGAATCTTAGATATGGATCCATAGGGTTTGACATCCCCACTCGGGCTAGTAGCGCTAGCATTTAACGGGTATTTAATACTTCGTAATCATACGCACTCTCCAAGTGTACTTTCAGGGGGTTATAAACGTTAAGTTAGTTACCAAGTGCCCACGGTTAAACATATGCTTTACATACTGTTTTGAAACACTGTTGAAGCACTGAAATCTCGTGGCCTACCTTACATACTGTTATACTTAAACTATAGCTCACCAACCTTTGTGTTAACATTTTTAAGCATGTTTTTCTCAGGTGCTTAAGGTTAGCCGCTTCCGCTGTTGTAGTCTTGCTGTAGACACCCGCTGCTTTAGAGATGTCACCGCATGAATGTTTATCTTGCATTCATAAACATTATTACTTTTGAAACTATGATTTGTAACGACCTATGGGTCACATACTATTATCCTTGCTTCTATTCATTGAGGCATACTTTTGGTTGTTAAACATTGATGTTGGTTAAGACATCACCTTTTATCATGAATGCAAACGTATTTTGAAATAGCATATAGTGTTTGACCTTGTAATGATCCTGTTGTTGATGTTCCGTACATGATGATTTAGTACGGGGCATCACATTTGGTATCAGAGCATTGGTTGTAGGGAATTAGGTTGCATTAGTGAGTCTGGACCGACCCGAGTAGGATTCACTAATAGGATTAATCTACAACTTGCTAGTTTACTTGTTTCTGTGGAACTTGATGCATGTTGCTGCTTACTTTTACTACTATATGCCGTATGCTACTACATGATTTCACTACTGCATGCTATTATCTGCTTTCGATTGCATGATACTTGTCGTTATTGTCATGCTACTTACTGTTACACATGATCTAGACTATCGTAGTTACTTTACCTAATACGTGCTTGCTTTATGACTTACTGACGTGGAAAAAGTTATTTTTTCCTTGTTCAGATGTCGAATATTCCACCTGTCATCATTTTGGACAGTGACTCAGACTCATCCGCCACTTCACCGACTGTTGTTGCCGATTCCCAGATGCTGTCGTCGATGAAAGGACCCGTCCTAATCCATCCGAATGAAGTCCATATCGATTATAAACGATTCACAATAGTTGATTACATTGCGAGGTACTTAACCTCTATATGATACATTTTACAAACATTGCATTCGTTTTGAAAAGACAATCTTTCATTACATCTATAGTTGACAGTCATGCATACCATTTCATAATATATCCAACTATAATTGACTTAATAATGATCTTGATAAACTCAACGAATCGAATGCAACGTCTTTTGAAATATGTCATGAATGACTCCAAGTAATATCTTTAAAATGATCAAATGCACAGCGGGAGATTTCTTTCGTACCTGAGAATAAACATGCTTTCAAGTGTCAACCAAAAGGTTGGTGAGTTCATTAGTTTAGCATAAATAATCATTTCATAATTTTAATAGACCACAAAATTTCATATTTCCATTTCTCATAAACATACGTCCCATGCATAGAGACAAAAATATCATTCATATGGATTGAACACCTGGTAACCGACATTCACAATATGTATATAAGAATATCCCCATCATTCCGGGATCCTCCTTCGGACATGATATAAATTTCGAAGTACTAAAGCATCCGGTACTTTGGATAGGGCTTGTTGGGCCCGATAGATCTATCTTTAGAGTTCGCGTCAATTAGGGTGTCTGTTCCCTAATTCTTAGATTACCAGACTTAATAAAAAGGGGCATATTCGATTTCGGTCATTCAATCATATAAAGTAGTTTCGATTACTTGTGTCTATTTCGTAAAACATTTATAAAAGCAGCGCATGTATTCTCAGTCCCAAAAATATATATTGGAAAAGCATTTAAAAAGGGATTAATGAAACTCACCATACTGTATTTTGTAGTAAAAATACATATGACTATATTGAACAATGCAGGGTTGGCCTCGGATTCACGAACCTATAACAATTGTGTATCTATTAAAACTTATAATAGAAAACTCATAAACTCATTTATTAATTATATAACATTTATGTGTTTGTAGTTATATGAATTTAATATTAATCTTTATTTTATACATATACTTTGTTTATATGTATTATAACTTAAATTATATGTTATATATATATTTTTTATATATATACATTGAAAATAATTAACATTTATTCATTTATTTATATTAATATATCTATATATATTTATATATGTTTTAGTATTATATAAAAAAATATAGTTTGTTATATGTAATGTTGTTCATAATAATAATACTAATCTGAATGAAATTTTAATAATTATAATAACTTTATTAAAAATGTTACTTTTTGATAAAAAGATAATTTCGATATAATGATAGTGATAATCATATTAATAAAAAAAACGATGATAATATTAATGATAATACTTTATATATAATAATAATTATATTAATAGTAAATATAACAATAATAATTATAACTTGATATTAATACAATATTAGAGATAATAATAATAATGATACTAATTATAATAACTATTTTAATAATAATAGTGGTAATATAATAATACATACAACAATGATAATAATAATACTAACAATTGTAATTATAATGATATTACTAATATTTAATAGATTTTAGTATGTTAGTAATCATAATAGTTAACTTAACAATACTAATAATAATAATAGTAATACTTACTAATAATAACATCAATAACTAATAACAATAACAATAACGATAATAATAATGATAATAATAATAATAATAATAATAATAATAATAATAATAATAATAATAATAATAATAATAATAATAATAATAATAATAATAATAATAATAATAGAAAAAGACTACCTCATAGGGTTTTAAAAAAAATAGTCCTTGCAGGGTTCGAACCCGAGACCTCATGCTTATGCACCAACACCCCTTACCATCATTCCAAACTTATTTTTCTGATTTACATAGCAAACCCAAAATATATAACTAGTATATGTTTCACTTGATTTCATCATCTTCTTCACCAAAAATCAACACCCAAAATAATCCAAAGATTATTATAATAAGTTCATAATATTGCTAGAGACTCATAAACAAGTAGAAAAACTAAAAATGGTGCCATTTATAAACAAAAAAAAAATTATATATATATACTTATACTGCCGTCGCTGTTTGTGATGTAAAAAAAAAATTGATTTCGATCTTAATCGCGTATTAGCCAATTGTTATAACATGAAATAGTTGCTAAATACTTTCTATAATCTTTCTAATTCATCAATTGAACTTGAAACATAACAGAAATTTCGAATTTGCTTGAAGAACAAAATTTGGCTTTTTATTTTAAAAACTTTGACTTCGAAATTGAAGCTCGATAATAAGAATTAGAATACAAGATTTTGTAGAAAGATTTCTTTGAAGATTTCTAACGAGATTGCATTTACACATTTTGGAAATTCACTCGAATTCGAAGTTTTAAAAAAATAAACATAAGGCAGAGGTACGAGCTTCTTATTTCAGTAAAAAAAAAATAAACTCTCCTCAAAGCTAAGGATCACAATTGCTATTAATAATGGAATTCGAATAGTTGTTTAACAGATACAGCAAAATAATTGATTGACTTATTGGTTATTGTAGACGACCGATTGTCACAAGCGAATAGCAGATAGTATAAAAAAAATATTAAAACAGATCAGGTAAAGAAAAAATCACGCATGAATATCTGATTCTTTATATATTATTTTTTTTGTTTATAATTAATAATTATATTAATAATAATAACCTTGATATAATTATTAATAATAATAAACATACTAATAATAATAATGATAATAATATTATAAAAATAAACCCATTAATAAATATGTTACTAATAATTTTAAATGAAATTTTATAATCTTTGATAAATAATGATCATAATAATTATAATAATTATAAATTTTCTAGTAATTATAATAATTTTGCTATTAATAATGATAATAATAATTTGTGTAATTATAATATATTAATCGTATCCAATTTTATATCTAACTAATACATATTGTGATATTAATAGCACTGATAATAATATTAATATTAGTATTAATATTACTAATAATAATGAAGTAATAATATTAGTATACTACTATATTTTTAACTTGTAATCATGTTTAATATATTATTATCACAATTTATTATTTATATAATATTTTATATAATATCACTCATTTGAATATTTAATAATTATACTTTATATATATATATATATATATATATATATATATATATATATATATATATATATATATATATATATATATATTATAATATACATATAATAACATTTATATGATTCATATACATACATTATTATATCTATAATACATATACATATTTATTTCTAAATAATTGTTCGTGAATCGTCGGGAATAGTCGAAGGATAATTGATTATATGAAAACAGTTCAAAAATTTTGAGACTCTACATTGTAGACTTTGCTTATCGTGTCGAAATCATGTAAAGATTAAGTTTAAATTTAGTCGGAAATTCCCGGGTCGTCACAGTACCTACCCGTTAAAGAAATTTCGTCCCGAAATTTGAGTGAGGTGGTCATGGCTAACAATAAAAATGTTTTCATGACGAATATGAGCTGTTAAATAAAGTTTTATCATCATTGAGTAATATGGATATAATGATTCGATTAATCGAAGCGTATGAATGAAGCTATCACAAAAGATCGAGATAAAGAAATGGGGATTTTTCCATACTTTTGACGTAGTCGCGATTGAATTTAAAAAAATTAGGTGCGTCTTAGCTTTTGACGTTGACTTGGTTGAATTTCGGAATTCAAGGGATTTAAAGAAAACCTTCGAAATCTAAAAGATTTGATTCTTCGGCGAATAAGGAAATTAAGATCTCTATAATTAATGCGGAAATCTGCCTTGATTTCTTTGTCTGACATTTTCACTGTAAATGAACTTCTTCCGTTCCATTACTTTCTCCATTTCTATACTTTCTTCCTCTATTCCTACTTCTAAAATATTGGGGAAATGCTCCATCCAGTTCTGATTCTTGATATTTTCCTATCTATGTATCTGTCATCCTTCTTTTCAATCTTCCACCAGAAAATCCGTTTACTTCTACTATTGCCTTGGGGGGATACTATTCTTAATTATACCGTGTCTTTATATTGCTGTTCGTATTAATATCCACGGTTTGTAACTTCTGTGTTGTTATTGGGTTTTATATCTTCCCTTATTTTTCAATGTCCCTGCTTCTGTCTCCTATAATTATTGTCATCCACAGTTAATACGCTCTCTTATTTGCTGCGATATATATACTCCCTTTCTATTTCGGAGCTTCATGCTTTGGTTTACTTTTCACAAGTAACGGTCCAGAATTCATAGGTATGGAGTTTCGAATTATCATAATATACAAGGTAGAAAGGAAAGGTAGTAGCACGATTTGTTTTGTCAAATTACCTGAATCACTGAGAATAGAACTATCAAGAATATATTTTCTTGATATGTTCAGAAGTTAAGCAGAATGACAGAGTTATGTAACATGGCATATGATGACGTTATGATCTGTGAATCATCACGTCCCATTAGAAACTCAGCATGATTTACTGTAATATAATCACGTTGATCAAGTGTCATTATATTATACTAACTCATGCATCAATTTCCAACATTACTTCAATATCATTCATATTTTAAGCTCGAAAGTTTACAGAATATAGAAACTAACAGTTTCTATATGATGTAATACTGATAGCACGAAGAGATTAATGAATTCAGATAAGAATAGTTATAAAAATATCTCCAGAAATATGGAGGATATTTATAATGAAAGATACGATAATATCTCAGAATATCTAAGATCAGAGGATGATAGAAACTATTGTCTGCAAGGGTTTAAAGTAAGGAGCAAGATATCTACTAAAGACTTTAGCAGACATTGAATCATTTGGATTCTTTGAAGTCAAACTTATTCTTTGTGATTTGTCCACGGCTTTCTTCATAGTTTCGCATAATCTGCTTTTTGGTACTAAATTTTCTATTGAATGTTTCCAATATAATGATACACAGGAAGCACGAAGAGGTATATAATTTCGGACGAGAATATTTATAAAAATATCCTCAGAAATATCGAAGATATTGATGATGATATTTTGAAATTTCTAAGTTAGATGGTTGATGGAGAAAGATTTTTTCGCAAGATTTTTAACATGACTTCGGAGCAAGATATTCTCTAAAGATTTCAACGGATCCAGAATTATCTAGATTCTTTGAATATAGGGTATGGTCCTTGTATTTATCCTTGGTCTCCTTCATGGTTAACTCTATCCGTTTTCCAGTTCCAACGTTTCTGAGCTTTTCCAACATATTATTCTTTATCATCAAACTTCCAATGATTAAGGTCTTTTACGGTTGTATATGATTTCTGCTGCTTCATTCAGCTTTTTCAACATTCAGAGTATTGATTTGTGACTGAGTGCTTTCAGTATTTCAGAATGAGAGATCATAATTCTAAGAGATAAATGTCATACATATAACTGTTGATGTAGATATGCTGTGAGTTTTTAAAGTACTGATTGCTGATTCCCGATAATTGTTATGGCAGTTCTCGTTACAAGATGCGGATGAGTATATGATAGGGTTTCAATGAATAAATATAATGATTTGTCAGAGAGATTTGAGCCAAGGAGCAACGACGTTGCTGGTACGTCTGCTGGTAATATATTGGAATATAAAAGAATTCTCCGGTATCAAAAGGGTAATCGTATATATTTGGATTATAGTAAGGCTACTTCGAATGAAAAGTCGAAGTTGACTTGCTGGAGCTGTGACAAAATTGGCTACTTTGAAAAGGGATCGCAAAGCTATTTTCGGTAATAACAACGCCAAAGGAGCTAGCACAGATACGTGTTAAACATTTACTCAGTTTCTGAGTGTTTTCAGGTGCATAACTATGTGCATCAATCTTTTCTTCCGTAGATGAAGTGCGGTTGGTTCAACCTCTCGATTGAGGTGTTTTTAAGAATCATGAAAGGTTTGAACGCATATGGTAATCGTCAAGATACAATGAGGTTTAAGATGAAATCAAGTGGCAACTTGAAGAATTATTTAGTTTCATATATTATAATTAATATTTTAATTCATTTTAATTGTCCAATGTCATTAGTCCACAGTCGATAATCCACAGTTAATAGTTCAATAATTCATATATAGTTTTATATATAATATTCGAATTAATTAATACATTTCGTGACCCGTATACGTCTCAGACTCGATCACAACTCAAACTATATATATTATTGTAGAATCAACCTCAACCCTGTATAGCTAACTCCCGCATTACTGCATATAGAGTGTCTATGGTTATTCCAAATAATATATATAGATGCGTCGATATGATATGTCAAAACCTTGCATACGTGTCCCGATATTTAAAGTGCGTAAAATAAATAACAGAAATAAAATGACGATAAATAAAATTGCGAGAATTAAAATTGCGATAAATAAAATGCGATAAATAAATTACGATAAATAAAAGGTAATACGGAATTAACAGTTAGCTAGGAACAGTTAGCGTGGATTCTTAACAAAATTTTTCATAGTTAATTTGTTTGTTTCTAACAAATTTTATTTTGTCCAATGTTTTCTTCATTATGTCACTTGTTGGATTCTGAAAAGACAAAATCCAAATATGAAATTGAATGAAAATGGTTATTCTGCGGTGAACGGATACGTGTATCTGTGAATGTAAGTAGGGTAGTAAATGATTGTTGAATCAGATTCGAAGAATGTACAATGTAACTTATTAATGTGAAATCTAAGTATTCCTCGGGTATTATCTACCCGTTAAAAATATTTTCATCATTAACAGTTTGTACGAAAGAATTTTTAATTACAATCTTTATGAAAATATATATACATATATATTTTCTTCAGATATAATCATGAATTTAATGAGTTAATGTGATATTAATCTCATTTGATTTACCATTAGAACAAGAATATATAATCTCTAAAACATTAGAGATTACATAATCGCCATGTCGAACGAAAATAAAATAGATAGAACGATACATAAAACGATGATTATACTAGAGGTACAGAATGAGATGTCGAAGCTGGTGATGCAGATGTTGTTGTTGGTGGTACTAATGTTGTTTATGCTAAGGTTGGTGATGTTACTAGTGTTGGTGATACTGCTAGTACTTGCAAATTATGTACCGTGCTCTCTAAAGTTAACACTCGAGCTCGGAGTTCTTTAACTTCTTCTACTAACCCTAGTAGGTAGAGATCGGATATCTTCTCTAGTTCCGTTAATGGTAGTCTCAAGACAAAAAATTCTGGCAAAAAGGGTATAAACAGTGTTGCGAACAGGTTCGCCGGTGAGCGGGTCGAGTACTCCCAGGTTAGGTGGTAGATTCGGTTCATGATATGGGGTACCTTCTTCCCTTTTCCATAGGGTGAGTATGTCGCGAACCCACCCCCATTTTCTCCAGTAATCACGGTAGTTAATTGGTTGGTGTGCTCCTGTCACGCTGTCTTCAGAGTCAGAGGAACTTGGTCGATTCGTAGAGGCCATCTTATGCGATCTCAGGAAAGATTTTTGGCGTGAAGAGTTTAGTGACAGCAATTGATGGTTGGATGGCATTCTTGATGCATAATTTGCATAGATATATATAGTACCAGGATCCCTTAAATTAAGGAGAAATTTACGAGAGATATCAGGCAAGGTCTACAGTAACAGATACGCTAAGATATGAATTGTCAGATACGTTAAGGTATGAATTTTGTCTATACACTATTCATGCAGTCAATATAGTAAAACGTGTCTAGACTAAGAATAATGAGTAAGTGATTTCCTAAGGATGATAAGCAGATGATTTTCGACAAAAATGATAAGCAAAAGTTTTGACATGCAGACACGGTCGAAGTCCAGACTCACTAATGCATCCTAACAACTATCAGTTAGACATACTAATGCAGACCTGGTTCACTAAGACCACCGCTCTGATACCAACTGAAAGGACCCGTCCTAATCCATCCGGACGAAGTCCATATCGATTATAAACGATTCACAACAGTTGATTACATCGCGAGGTACTTGACCTCTATATGATACATTTTACAAACATTGCATTCGTTTTGAAAAGACAATCTTTCATTACATCTAAAGTTGACAGACATGCATACCATTTCATAATATATCCAACTATAATTGACTTAATAATGATCTTGATAAACTCAACGACTCGAATGCAACGTCTTTTGAAATATGTCATGAATGACTCCAAGTAATATCTTTAAAATGATCAAATGCACAGCGGAAGATTTCTTTCGTACCTGAGAATAAACATGCTTTCAAGTATCAACCAAAAGGTTGGTGAGTTCATTAGTTTAGCATAAATAATCATTTCATAATTTTAATAGACCACAAGATTTCATATTTCCATTTCTCATAAACATACGTCCCATGCATAGAGACAAAAATATCATTCATATGGATTGAACACCTGGTAACCGACATTCACAATATGTATATAAGAATATCCCCATCATTCCGGGATCCTCCTTCGGACATGATATAAATTTCGAAGTACTAAAGCATCCGGTACTTTGGATGGGGCTTGTTGGGCCCGATAGATCTATCTTTAGAGTTCGCATCAATTAGGGCGTCTGTTCCCTAATTCTTAGATTACCAGACTTAATAAAAAGGGGCATATTCGATTTCGGTCATTCAACCATATAATGTAGTTTCGATTACTTGTGTCTATTTCGTAAAACATTTATAAAAGCAGCGCATGTATTCTCAGTCCCAAAAATATATATTGGAAAAGCATTTAAAAAGGGATTAATGAAACTCACCATACTGTATTTTGTAGTAAAAATACATATGACTATATTGAACAATGCAGGGTTGGCCTCGGATTCACGAACCTATAACAATTGTATATCTATTAAAACTTATAATAGAAAACTCATAAACTCATTTATTAATTATATAACATTTATGTGTTTGTAGTTATATGAATTTAATATTAATCTTTATTTTATACATATACTTTGTTTATATGTATTATAACTTAAATTATATGTTATATATTTATTTTTTATATATATATACATTTAAAATAATTAACATTTATTCATTTATTTATATTAATATATCTATATATATTTATATATGTTTTAGTATTATATAAAAAAATATATAGTTTGTTATATGTAATGTTGTTCATAACAATAATACTAATCTGAATGAAATTTTAATAATTATAATAACTTTATTAAAAATGTTACTTTTTGATAAAAAGATAATTTCGATATAATGATAGTGATAATCATATTAATAAAAAAACAATGATAATATTAATGATAATACTTTATATATAATAATAATTATATTAATAGTAAATATAACAATAATAATTATAACTTGATATTAATACAATATTAGAGATAATAATAATAATGATACTAATTATAATAACTATTTTAATAATAATAGTGGTAATATAATAATACATACAACAATGATAATAATAATACTAACAATTGTAATTATAATGATATTACTAATATATGTTAGTAATCATAATAGTTAACTTAATAATACTAATAATAATAATAGTAATACTTACTAATAATAACATCAATAACTAATAACAATAACAATAACAATAATGATAATAATAATAATAATAATAATAATAATAATAATAATAATAATAATAATAATAATAATAATAATAATAATAATAATAATAATAATAAAAATAGAAAAAGACTACCTCATAGGGTTTTAAAAAAAATAGTCCTTGCAGGGTTCGAACCCGAGACCTCATGCTTATGCACCAACACCCCTTACCATCGTTCCAAACTTATTTTTCTGATTTACATAGCAAACCCAAAATATATAACTAGTATATGTTTCACTTGATTTCATCATCTTCTTCACCAAAACTCAACACCCAAAATAATCCAAAGATTATTATAATAAGTTCATAATATTGCTAGAGACTCATAAACAAGTAGAAAAACTTAAAATGGTGCCATTTATAAACAAAAAAAAAAATTTATATATATATACTTCGCGTATTAGCCAATTGTTATAACATGAAATAGTTGCTAAATACTTCCTATAATCTTTATAATTCATCAATTGAACTTGAAACATAACAGAAATTTCGAATTTGCTTGAAGAACAAAATTTGACTTTTTATTTTAAAAACTTTGACTTCAAAATTGAAGCTCGATAATAAGAATTAGAATACAAGATTTTGTAGAAAGATTTCTTTGAAGATTGCTAACGAGATTGCATTTACACATTTTGGAAATTCACTCGAATTCGAAGTTTTAAAAAAATAAACATAAGGCAGAGGTACGAGCTTCTTATTTCAGTAAAAAAAAATAAACTCTCCTCAAAGCTAAGGATCACAATTGCTATTAATAATGGAATTCGAATAGTTGTTTAACAGATACAACAAAATAATCGATTGACTTATTGGTTATTATAGACGACCGATTGTCACAAGCGAATAGCAGATAGTATAAAAAAATATTAAAACAGATCAGGTAAAGAAAAAATCACGCATGAATATTTGATTCTTTATATATATTTTTTTGTTTATAATTAATAATTATATTAATAATAATAACCTTGATATAATTATTAATAATAATAAACATACTAATAATAATAATGATAATAATATTATCAAAATAAACCCATTAATAAATATGTTACTAATAATTTTAAATGAAATTTTATAATCTTTGATAAATAATGATCATAATAATTATAATAATTATAAATTTTCTAGTAATTATAATAATTTTGCTATTAATAATGATAATAATAATTTGTGTAATTATAATATATTAATCGTATCCAATTTTATATCTAACTAATACATATTGTGATATTAATAGCACTAATAATAATATTAATATTAGTATTAATATTACTAATAACAATGAAGTAATAATATTAGTATACTACTATATTTTTAACTTGTAATCATGTTTAATATATTATTATCACAATTTATTATTTATATAATATTTTATATAATATCACTCATTTGAATATTTAATAATTATACTTATATATATATATATATATATATATATATATATATATATATATATATATATATATATATATATATATATATATATATATATATATATATATATATATATATATATATATTATAATATACATATAATAACATTTATATGATTCATATACATACATTATTATATCTATAATACATATACATATTTATTTCTAAATAATTGTTCGTGAATCGTCGGGAATAGTCGAAGGATAATTGATTATATGAAAACAGTTCAAAAATTTTGAGACTCTACATTGTAGACTTTGCTTATCGTGTCGAAATCATGTAAAGATTAAGTTTAAATTTAGTCGGAAATTCCCGGGTCGTCACAGTCGACACCCACCAGTGACCCTGGCGCTTCATCCTCTTTTGCCAGTAGTCATGCACCTGCCCCAGTGCTTACCTCTGACGGAGCCGAGGACCTCCAGGAGATTCCAGATCCATTTCCCGGACCCTCGGTGCCACAGCACCATCCCGGTGGTGCTGTGATTCTCGCGGATCTTGGGGAAGGTCCAGTCCGTAATGAGCATAACCATTGGTGCCGACATGATCCTGATGGACGTCTCGTGCCGATCGAACCCGCCAGATACCGACAGATGATGGCCGCCCGAGGAGAGCCAGTACAGCCACCCGTGCAGCCACCTCCACATGATTCGGACGACCCATCCTCCGCTGACTCTTTATCCGACGACACCTCCTCAGATGACTCAAGTGACGATGATTCTTATGAGGACCCTGATGATGCACCTGTACAGCCACCCTCCACTCCGCCGAAGTAACGGTACCGTTTCGATGGTACCGTTATTCCAGGGATTAATGGAGGTCGAGCATTCACTGACGCATATGGTCGGCGTTGTAGGGTTACCGCCCGTAAGCGGCTTGTGTCGTACCCTGCTGATCCTTTTGTGTGTAAGCCTTACCGCTTTGCAGCCTCTACTTCTGGAGCCAGACCGTCTGCACCACCGGCACCACCTGCACCACCAGCACCGCCTGCCCCACCATCTCCCACTGTCGAGGAACTGACAAGGGAGGTGGAGATCCTCCGTGCTCGGATCACTGAGCTCGAGGAGCAGATGTCCCACGTCTTGGACATCCTACACCCACCATCACCATAGGACATTTGTAGTAGATTTCATTATGTAATCTCTTTTGTAGTTTCATGTATTACTTATGTATTGTACGAACTTATGCGGATGTATGCAACTTATTATTAATGAATGGAACTTTGTGTTGTTTACTTTTTGCACAAGTGTTCTATTTACGTTACTGTATGGTGATTTTGTGATATCAGTATCAAGTTGCTCTACTTAATTAACATGTGTTGTGCTGTTTCCATGTTGGTTGTTATATACTGTATTATTACTATTTGAATACTGGATTTTGACTTGAGTCAAAATTTTTGTTTAGAACATCATGGCCAACAGACGATCAACGCCCAACGCAGCCCAAATCGAGGAGATGATCAATGAACGAGTCGCCGCAGCTTTAGCGGAAATGAACCCCCAAGCTCCACCGCCACCGGTTATCCAGCCCATTCGTAATGGGTGCACATACAAAGAGTTTCAAAGCTGCAAATCCCACAACTTTAGTGGAATGGAGGGGCCAGTTGGTCTCACTAGGTGGTTTGAGAAATTAGAATCTGTGTTTCGAGTTAGTAACTGCTCAGAGGTGAACAAAACCAAGTATGCTTCATGTACGCTGTCAGACGGCTCACTAACTTGGTGGAACACTCTGGCCCAAGCAAAGGGTATTGATGAGGAATTTGCTACCCCATGGGAGGAATTCAAAGGGGCCCTGATTGAGGAATATTGCCCTAGGACCGAGATCCAGAAAATGGAAATTAAGTTTATGCAGTTAAAGGTTGTGGGAAACGACCTCGATGGTTACAACCGGAGGTATCTAGAATTAGCGCTGATGTGTCCTACCATGGTTACCTCGGAGTTCAAACGTATGGAAAGGTATTTGTGGGGACTTCCTAAGTCCATTAAGGGAAATGTCACCTCGTCTAAGCCACCCAATGTCCCGGAAGCAATGCGCCTGACGCATACCTTAATGAACCAAATCATCATCGATGAACCGGAAAAGGCAAAATCCGAAGCGGGTAGTAGTGATAAGCGTAAGTGGGATAACAACAAGGGTAGAGCCTATGATCAAAACTCGGCGAAGCGACATGAGGATTTCAAAGGAAACAACAACGGTGGGAACCCCAACCCGAACACTGGCTCGAACCCCAACTACAAGGGTACTCTACCACAGTGCAAGAGGTGCTACAAGCACCATACCGGGTACTGTAACGTTGTTTGTGAAAAATGCAAAAAGACCAGGCATATCGGCAGGGACTGCAAGATCACCACCATGAATGGGAAGCCGAACCCCACTGGACCGAGAAAGTGTTATGAATGCAGAAAAACGGGCCACTTCAGAAATGAGTGTCCCAACAAGCGAAAGGACGGCAGACCACCTCGTGGCAGAGCTTTCAATGTAAATGCAAGGGATGCTCGTGAGAACCTCGACTTGGTCACAGGTATATTCACTATCAACAATTTATTAGCTTCTGTCCTATTTGATACTGGTGCAGATAGAAGTTATGTATGTAGACACTTTTGCGATAACATAAATTGGTCGTTAGTTCCTTTAAAGGAGAGTATGCATGTAGAGGTAGCCAATGGAAAACTTGAGAAAGTTGACCATATTAGTCAAGGAGCCATTATCAACATAGCTGCTGTGGATTTCGAGATTGACCTGATACCCATTAAGTTGGGAAGCTTTGATGTTATTGTCGGTATGGACTGGTTGACCAAGATAAGGGCCGACATTATCTGTGGAGATAAAGCTCTTCGTATACCACACGGAGACGGCGAGCCACTGATCATTTACGGAGAGAGATGTACCTCGAAGCTGAACCTCATTAGTTGCGTGAAATCGCAAAAGATCATGAAGAAAGGACGTCATGCTGTGCTAGCACATGTGAAAACATTAGAAATCGAGGTGAAGAGTGTAAACGATGTTCGAATTGTGAACGAGTTTTCTGATGTCTTTTCGGAGGAATTGCCTGGATTGCCGCCACCAAGAGCAGTAGAGTTTCAGATCGACTTACTGCCAGGAGCTGCACCTGTAGTTCGCGCACCTTATCGACTCGCACCTTCTGAAATGCAAGAGTTGCAGAGCCAACTACAAGAACTGTTAGACCGTGGATTTATCCAACCAAGTTTCTCACCTTGGGGCGCACCTGTTTTGTTTGTGAAGAAGAAGGACGAATCCTTCCGCATGTGTATCGACTACCGTGAACTCAACAAATTGACAATCAAAAATCGATATCCACTCCCACGAATTGACGATCTTTTTGATCAACTACAAGGATCGAGCATTTACCCAAAGATTGATTTGCGATCCGGTTATCACCAGTTGAGGGTGAAGGAAAGTGATGTGATGAAGACTGCATTCAGAACTCGTTATGGTCATTATGAGTTTCTCGTGATGCCATTCGGTTTAACCAACACACCTGCCGTGTTCATGGATCTCATGAATCGTGTCTGCAAGCCATAACTGGATAAGTTCGTTATCTTCTTCATAGATGATATCCTCATCTACTCCAAGAGCGAAGAAGAGCATGAGAAACATCTTTGATTAGTGCTTGAACTCTTGAGACAAGAGCAACTTTATGCGAAATTCTCCAAGTGTGAATTTTGGTTGAAGGAAGTCCAATTTCTGGGTCATGTTGTGAGCGACCAGGGTATCAAAGTTGATCCCGCCAAGATTGAAGCTATCATCAAGTGGGAAACCCCCACTACTCCGACGCATATTCGCCAATTTTTAGGTCTCGCCGGTTACTACCGAAGATTTATTGAAGGTTTTTCTCTAATTGCGCGTCCTTTGACCGCACTGACTCACAAAGGGAAGAAGTTCATTTGGGAACCCGAACAGGAATCTGCATTTCAAACCTTGAAAAAGAAGTTAACCACCGCACCTATCTTATCACTTCCTGAAGGCAGTGACGATCTCGTCGTTTATTGCGATGCTTCGAAAAGTGGTTTTGGTTGTGTACTAATGCAACGAACAAAGGTTATCGCTTACACCTCTCGTCAACTGAAAATTCACGAGCGAAATTACATAATGCACGATCTCGAGCTTGGAGCCGTTGTCTTTGCATTAAAAATGTGGAGACACTATCTTTATGGAACAAAGAGCACTATTTTCACCGATCATAAAAGCCTCCAGCACATCTTTGATCAGAAGCAACTGAATATGAGACAGCGTCGATGGATCGAGACGCTGAACGACTACGATTGTGAACTTCATTATCATCCTGGTAAGGCAAATGTTGTAGCCAATGCCTTAAGCCGAAAGGAGAGGATGGCACCTCTTCGTTTCCGAGCTTTGAACATCACCATCCATTCGAATCTCAACAGCCAGATCCGAGCAGCCCAAGATGAGGCTCTCAAGGAGGAGAATATATCTCATGAACATTTGAACATTCTTGTCTCTCAATTCAAGGTTAGGGAGACTGGACTCCGATGTTATGCCGGAAGAATTTGGGTACCTTGTTATGGAGATCTACGAAACCTTATACTTGATGAAGCCCACAAATCGATATATTCGATTCATCCCGGAGCGGGCAAAATGTACCACGATCTTAAAGAACAGTATTGGTGGCCTAATCTTAAGAAGGACGTTGCAACTTATGTTGGTAAGTGTTTGACTTGTTCGAAAGTTAAAGTCGAACATCAAAGACCTTCTGGGTTACTTCAACAACCGGAAATCCCTCAATGGAAGTGGGAAAGGATAACAATGGATTTCATCACCAAGCTACCAAAGACGGTGGGCGGATACGATACCATCTGGGTTATCGTTGACCGTCTTACCAAATCTGCACACTTCTTAGCGATGAAAGAAAAGGATACGATGGAGAGACTCGCTCAACTATATATCAAAGAGGTTGTATCTCGTCATGGTGTACCTTTATCGATCATCTCAGATCGCGATCCCCGTTTTGCTTCTAGATTTTGGCGTTCTTTGCAAGAAGCCTTGGGGACTCGTCTCGACATGAGTACTGCTTATCACCCACAGACAGATGGTCAGAGCGAACGAATGATTCAGACTATGGAAGACTTGTTGCGTGCATGTGTCATAGATTTCGGAAAGGCCTGGGAAAGGCATTTACCGCTAGCCGAATTCTCTTACAACAACAGTTATCACTCGAGTATTAATGTCGCACCTTTTGAAGCGTTGTATGATCGCAAGTGTCAATCTACTATTTGTTGGGCCGAAGTAGGCGAAAAACAAAACACCGAACCCGAGGTAGTCCACGAAACAACTGAGAAGATTGCTCAAATTCAAGCTAGACTTAAGACAGCCCGTGATCGTCAAAAGAGTTATGCTGACCTCAAACGTAAAGATTTTGAATTCAACTTGGGTGACCGTGTTATGTTGAAAGTAGCACCTTGAAAAGGTGTAATTCGTTTTGGAAAATGTGAGAAGCTCAACCCGCGATACATTGGTCCTTTCGAAATCTTGGAGCGTGTTAGACCCGTTGCTTACCGTTTAGATCTTCCAACTCAATTGAGCTCAGTTCATCCTACCTTTCATGTATCGAATTTGAAGAAGTGTCTTGCTGAACCGTAACATGTCATACCTTTGGAGGAACTTACAATTGATGACAAACTCCACTTTGTGGAAGAGCCTGTCGAAATTACGGACCGTGAGGTCAAAACTTTGAAACGCAACAAGATTCCGATCGTCCGAGTTCGATGGAATGCCAAACGAGGACCTGAGTTTACCTGGGAACGAGAGGATCACATGATGCAGAAGTATCCTCACCTTTTTCCAACTCCTCCATTTACCTCAGCTTAAAATTTCGGGACGAAATTTTCTTTAACAGGTGGGTAATGTAACGGCCCTGGATTTTCCAACGTTTAATTATTAATAATGTTTATTATTAATGCTTGCATGTTAATGAATGTATTTTATTACATTTACTTGTTACCATACATGACTTTACATGTCCCGACACGTCTTTGTGACACACGAACTTTTCACGAATAATATTTAAGATATTATTTGCATTCATGATTAATTATTATTAATCATTTTTAATTAACTAAGGTTACTAGTTAATTACTTGGGCTAATTAATTTAATTTGTTACATACTTGGTCTTTTATTAATGGACTTATGATTAGTGGACTTGGAAGCCCACCCTACATCCTTAATGGACTAGTTAGCCCATATTTATGCAAGTATTACATTAGGTTACAACTAGATAAATTAGCTTAGTAAAGAATCTAGTTACTTGCATATTTCCCACACCATTTTGCTTTATTTCCATACTAAGCTATCACCATTCTCCAATACTTGAAAGTTAACATTTGACCTTGCTTTTTTTGCCCATGGCTGTGAGCCTCCCATGGGGAGGAGGGATTCAAATTTTGCTTTTTGTTTTGCTACTTACATGTATACTTCTACCTCATTTCTCACACACTTCATTTACTACTTTTCTTTCTTTCTTTTTCTCTCATATATTTGTAAGTAACAAACTTATTTCTCTCTTCTTTTTCTTCATAAAAACCGAATTATATACACATACATATCATCATCATTTGCTTGTTTGTTTACTTGTTCATTGTTGTTGTTTGTTACTTGTTCTTAGTTGTTGTTTACTTACTAAGTTGTAAGAATCAAACTCTCTAGTTTATTCTTCATATCATCTTGTTTATTCAAGAACATAAAGAACCTAGGAGAATCAAGTTTATGTTTTGATTCTTCCATAAAACTTGTTAAAGAAAGTTCATGAGTTTATAATCATACTTGTGTTCATTAAGTAAACTTAAAGTTTACTTTCTTAAAGATCAAAGCCTTGACTTGAATCTTTAAAAGTATGAACAACCATGAACTTATTACTTGCAGATTTAACTTATTTCTTCATTTTATGTACTTTAAAGTTGTGATTTGGTCAAGTATTACTAGTTAATCTTGATCTCATATTTCTTGAAACTAAAAGTTAACTTTGTAAGTTCAAGAACATGGAAGTATAACTTTTTAGTTATGACTTCATATACTTGTGTTAGATCTAACTTAAGAACTTTAGATCTAGACTTTTGAGTCTAGGATCTTCAAGATCTAACTAAGAACTATGTTCTACAACTTAAGATCTTGTTTACTTAAGTTATTTTCAAGTTTGTAGCTTAATATTACTTTTATAACTCTTGTATGTGTTGGATCTAAGATCTTGATGTAACTTTGGTTCATCAAACTTCATACAACTCTTAAGTGAGTTGTTCTACACATATTAGACTTACACTAGTGTCATAATAGTCAAAACTTGGTTAATATTACTTTTAGAGTTCATGTATGTGTCGGATATAAGATCTTGATGTAACTTTGGTTCATCAAACTACTTACAACCCTTAAATGAGTTGTGCTACTTATCTTAGACTTACACTTATGTTATGATGGTCAAAACTTGGTAAATATGATGCAAACACATCAACGAGTTGTACACTTGAAGCTATATGCATCAAGGATGAGAACTGTGATGAGCATCGAGCACCAAGAACCCACTGGAACACTAAACCTACTGTTTTTCGGGTCTGATCATAATACCTGGGCTACTGTAAAGTTGATTTTCAGTTAGCTCTGTTCGAGTAGATAATTTTTAGTTTAAGACTCGTCTTAATCCGAGTTACGGTTTAGGATCTATGGTCCTCCGAACGTCACTATGTCCTTTTAACGTTGTGCTGAAAATTCTGACCTACTCGCACTTAAACCGTCGCCACGGTCAAACGAAGACGAGTTTTGTTCTGGAATTTTTACAGAAACTAAAAGACTCATATGTGGAGCCATGGCCACTGGTCTCACCTCATTTCAGTTTGTATACAGGCCGTGGCGACTGAACGAAGTCAGCCTTTTTTTTAAACCCTATTCTTGAATGAAAACTTATTTTACCCTTTTGACTTAATGATGAATGATGATGATACTTAAGACCTAATTTACATACATTTAAACCTTTGGAAACGATTTACTGACTTAGTACCTTTTGACTTAGGTTGAGGACTTTCGGACCAACCACTTTGCTTACTTTACCGCGTACCGACTTTTACTACTTTACCACTGTGAGTTATAGCATCCCTTTTTACTTTAACTATTTTGGGAACTGAGAATACATGCGCATTTTACGTTTTACATACTAGGCACGAGTACTTAAACTTTATATATGTGTGGGTTATACAACGACATAAACTTTTCCCTTAGCTCGGTAACGTTTAGTCATTGGTTTTTGAACCGGTGAACGCGAATCTTAGATATGGATCCATAGGGTTTGACATCCCCACTCGGGCTAGTATCGCTAGCATTTAACGGGTATTTAATACTTCGTAATTATACGCACTCGCCAAGTGTACTTTCAGGGGGTTATAAACGTTAAGTTAGTTACCAAGTGCCCACGGTTAAACATATACTTTACATACTGTTTTGAAACGCTGTTGAAGCACTGAAATCTCGTGACCTACCTTACATACAGTTATTCTTAAACTATAGCTCACCAAACTTTGTGTTGACGTTTTTAAGCATGTTTTTCTCAGGTGCTTAAGGTTAGCCGCTTCCGCTGTTGTAGTCTTGCTGTAGACACCCGCTGCTTTAGAGATGTCACCGCATGAACGTTTATCTTGCATTCATAAACATTATTACTTTTGAAACTATGATTTGTAACGACCTATGGGTCACATACTATTATCCTTGCTTCTATTCATTGAGGCATACTTTTGGTTGTTAAACATTGATGTTGGTTAAGACATCACCTTTTATCATGAATGCAAACGTATTTTGAAATAGCATATAGTGTTTGACCTTGTAATGATCCTGTTGTTGATGGTCCGTACATGATGATTTAGTACGGGGCATCACATATACAGCACTAACTAACTCTAACTAACTAACTAACCCTAGCCATCAATTTTGACTTTTCTGTTGACTTTTACAATATAAATAAATTAGCTAGTTTACATGTTGTCACAAGGAACTAGATGTTTTCTTCTTCTAATAGTTTGCGTGGATATCAACGAATTCGTGTTGTTGCTATTGCTATCCTCAATAGCAGAGACGGATCTTGAACGATTTTAGTGGGAGGGTCAAAATTATTTCAAAAATTTATATAAGAAAGATTCTAAAATCTTGGAGGGGCTATTATATAAAAGATTTATATTTTAAATCCCAGAAAATAAAATTTATACTAAGAGAACAAATTTTTGAAGGGGCCACTGCCCACCCCTGCCACCCCAAAGATCCGTCCCTGCTCAATAGTCGAGCACATATGCCACCTTCCACTAAATTTTTTGTACTATGAATAGATTTATGTAATCTTATATTTACCTAAATGATAAATACAACAAGATTTTTTATAAGTCCATTCATTTTGTGTATTGAGAGATTGTAATATACAAACAAGTAACACATAACGTGAGTGGATTTATCAAAAACTTTGAATTTTTCACTACCTTATATTTATAGGAATATTAAGTTATGCCATTTTCTATTTTTATATGAATTTATAATTTTGGAATTTTGAAATTTTGAAATTTTGAAATTAAATTTGTATGTAATATTATACGGACAACAACAACAAAACTCAATACCACATGAGTGATGTATGGGGGAGGTGAGATATAAACAATCATTCTCCTATCCGAGAATAAAGACAAGTCATTTTTCTACCTAGAGTGAAGACACTCTCAAAAGTAGAGAAAGTCATCCCTCTCTCTATTCGACGGATAGAGAGATTGTTTCCGAGTGGACCTCCGGCCAATAAGTAGGAATTTTTTTTAAAAAAATAAATAAATTAAATTAAAAATAAATTGAGGCGCCATGAAAATGGTAAAATCAAATTTCTATGGGTTTTAAATCCTGCCTAAATTATACGGAGTATTATTTAATTAATGTTAATTATTATACGGAGTATTATTTGTTATTTGATTTTATAAGTTGTTGGATCTACCTAGATTGGACAGTAATCACTACACATCATAGTGTCATGATAGTTACAAACTTAACTCCGCATCATAGTAACAGTAACAAGTAGTCTAAGAGCACTCCCAACACGATCATCGTCCTCATCGTCCAAGTTTCCGCCCAGAAGGGCGGTGATATATGTGAACTCGTCCTAGTTACCCTCTCAGGAACCGTGTTGCGTTATTTTGTTTTAAGACATGATCGACCACAAGGTTACTTTGACAAAACTAAACGTTTCAATTCAAACTTTAAACCTATTTAATTAATCTATAGATCTATCCACATTTTAATTATTTTTATACACGCAATCTTCATTTCTTCATATCTTTCTCTCCAATTTCATATATTTTATAACAACATGAGTCGATCGCAATCGTAACGATGAAACGGGTAAAATTAATGCATTATCGAATAGTTATAATTATATGGGTGCACTTGACTTAATTTATAATTTGGATCAACTAAGTGATGATGAAGTCGAAAATCACACACCAATACCAAGAGCACCGAGAAGGTATTTTTATAGAGATTAGTGATCGTTCCTTATTTGTCACGATTATTTATGTTTAAATACGCAAAATTAACTATGTGTGAGTGAAAAAAGAGATACTTTGATGTGGTTTTATGTTCTACAGGTAAGAAAGATGATGGTGCGAAATATGGTACAAAACAGCGGTTTAAAGTGGATTATGGACAAGATTTGAGAGCTTAAAGAGTGATCAGGAAATTTGTATTGGCGTAAAATACGTCATTTTTGGCGTAAAATACGCCACATCTCAGGTCTACGCAGAACAAAAGTCCATCTTTGGCGTAAAAATACGCCCAGAAAAAATATCATTGGCGTAAAATACGCCAGGCCAAAATTTCTGGTGCCGGGAAATTCGAAAATTAGCTTTGTGGCCAAGTTTTCTAACCCCTATTTAAAGGGAGCTCTAGGGTTACGAAACCAACCTTTTTTCCATCAGTTTTTGCAGCAGAAAACACTCCCAAACACATCAAAACACCATCCAATCATCATTATTCAAGCATTCCAGTCAAGATCAAGGTGTGGTTCATCATGCAATCATCAAGAAACTCATTGATTATCATCACCAACATGCTTGGCTAGTTTTCTAAACTTTATCCTTTCCATGAACAATTGAATCATGTATGATTTCATTCAAGATTATGTGATTTGTGATGTTTAATACTTTTGGATTATGATGTTATGAATCAAGTTGATTTTTGATTAATGCAAGTTCTATGTTTGTTATTGCAAGTTAAATTATTGAGATTTAACAGCGTGTTCTTGATCCAACTTAGTGTTAATTAGATTAGAGATAAAGACACTTTGTCTAGATTGCATAGTTTAAACCCAAGATAATAGAATTATTGAACTCAAGAAGTCTTGTCTATGAGATTTGATCAACAATTGATAAACATAATGCTTGTTTGAATGAATGCATGTTAAATTGGAATTGTGAAAGGATAAAGGCTTTACTCTTATTGTTTACATTTCAATCTTTTCAACTGCACTTTAGTTTAAGTTTAAGTTTTAAGTAGTGATTAATCTAAGTAGTCTTTAGTTAAACCAACAACTCAATCTGAAAATTGCTTGCTTGTTAACCATAACTTCTCGTGGAACGAATCCTGCATACCATATCTAAAGTAGAGTAATTAGGCTATTTTTGGTCGACCCTTCGACATCGATCAATTAGCAAGTTACCTCAAAAAAGTTGTGGGATATACTTTTCCGACACGCCAGTTTTTCCCGCGGATGGATTCTGTAGATGATTTAGAATGAGCAAGTCACTTTTTATCCGCATTTGTCAACGTATAATTAATTACTCTCACGACCCGTACCATCTCATTTTACTTATTTTTATCAAAAACGTGATACTATCGGTTTACTTAGATTCAATGTTTTTCAAAAATGTACATCGGCTATATGACAATTAGCATACAATAATGCACCCGAATTATCTGACGAGTATTTACATATGGGTGAAAAACCCTATTGTGATTTTTTGGATAATTTTTGTAAATGTATGTTTACGTTGTATTTGTCGGTTTATTTGCGAAAATAGAATGTGTTAAAATACAATGCAAATTTAGAATAATATGGAATTAGTATATGTATATGGGTAAAATATCTAGATATTAATATGTATATGAAAAATATCTAGATATTAAAATGTAAAGAAAAATCTAGATATTTATGTGTGTAAGAAATATCTAGATATTTATATGTATAAAAATATCTAGATATTTATATATATCCATGGAAATATCTAGTTTCTAGAAACTTCCATGGAGTAGTATAAATAAGGGTGAGGATTTCATTTGTAGAGTGTGAAGTAAGTTGTGAAAGTTGTGAGAGTGAAATAAGAAGTGAGTTGTGAAGAAGAGAAGAAGAGTGTGAGTTAGCGAAAGTAGAGAAGAGAAAGCTTGTAAGTAATATTGTAATTGTAATTTAATATAAGTGTTTTTATTAAGTTTCCCGATCAACCCTTAGTTTGTGTTTAAGTTCTTAGTGCACTTTTGTTGTTCTTATTATATGGTCGGCTCTGCCGCCTAAGTAATACATGGTCGGTTATACCGCCTAAAGATACATGGTCGACACTGTCGCCTAAGTACATTGTGCACTAAGGATTTATAAAATTAAAGGCTAACCAACGTCAAAGTGTTGGTGTAGTGAGTCTAGTATAGTCTAGGTCCTCTATAGTGGGTGTGTTGGGCTCGTCGAAGCTTCCAACAATTGGTATCAGAGCGGGTCGTTCGGGACCATTTCTAGTGGAGGAAATCGGTAAACGTTAGACGTTTACATCGGCTTGTTTTCACCATGGCTCTAAGGAAGATTCTGTCGGAGCACAGTTAGGAACTGTGAAAGCTCATCGGTCAGGGACCAAGCTTATTGGACGTTGGACGTCATGATGACAGATCTTGCAAGTACGAGCAGTGGAATCAAGAGTCTCAATAACCACAACTATGGTTATTGGCGGACTTGCATAGAATCCTACCTACAAGGACAGGATTTATGGGAAATAGTTGCTGGCAGTGACACAACGCCTCCACCGAAAGAAAATGCTGAAGCCTTGAGAAAATGGAACATCAAGGCCGGGAAGGCTTTATTTATATTGAAGACTACAATCGAGGAGGATCTATTGGAGCACATCCGTGACGAGAAAACACCAAAGGCAGCTTGGGAAACTTTTGAAAAATTATTTTCAAAGAAGAATGAAGCACGCCTCCAGCTCTTGGAAAATTAGCTCGCGGGTATCTCACAAGGAAGTCTGTCTATTTCTCAGTATTTCACCAAGGTGAAATCAATTTGCCGTGAGATATCTCAACTTGCTCCTGAAGAGAAAGTGAGTGATGCAAGGATGAAGAGAATTATCATCCATGGCTTAAGGTCCGAGTATAATGGATTTATAGCCGCTGTGAGAGGATGGCCTTCTCAACCATCATTAATAGAGCTGGAGAATTTGTTGGCTAATCAAGAGGCATTAGCCAAGCAGATGAATGAAGTAACCATAAAAGACGGAGAAGATGCACTCTTCACCAATAAAAAGAAAGCAACATCTCGAAGACAAGAGGCGATGAAAGAAAGTAAGACATATGGGTGGAAGGGTCACCCAAAATCAAAAGGCAACGCTTCAGGGGGAGCTCAACAAGGAAGAAGAGATCATCGCCAACAATACGGGGAAAATGATAAGAGAAAGAATGGTGAATGCTTCAATTGTGGAAAGAAGGGTCATTTTGCTCGAGAATGTAGATTCCCCAGAAGGCGAACTTTTGAAGGAAATGTGGCCGCCGCAAGAGATGAGAAGAAAGAGGTCACTTTCGAAGCAATCATTAATGAGGAAACATGGGATGCAGAAGCTGGACTCTCCGTTGAAGCTGACATAGAAGATCAAGCTCTTACAACAACTTTAAAGTCAAAAATAAACTATAAAGATGATTGGATCATCGATTCTGGGTGCTCAAATCATATGACCAACGATGGGACGAAGCTGCAAGAAATAGAGGATTACAAAGGAAAGAGAGTCGTGTTGACAGCCAACAATTCAAGGTTGTCAATTTCTCACATTGGAAAGACAATAATTCCAAGTGAAGGTGGATCTCATAAGCTTCAACTCGAGAAGGTGTATCTTGTCCCTGGCCTAAAGAAGAATTTACTGTCAGTACCACAGTTGACAGCAGAAGGGAATTATGTGCTCTTTGGACCAGAAGATGTGTCCGTATTCAAGAGAGTGAAGGTGGTTGGCAATCCAATTATGCAAGGAAGAAGAATAGAGTCGGTCTATGTACTATCTGCTGAAACAGCATATGTGGATAAGACTCGAAAGAATGAGATGGCTGATCTTTGGCATGAACGTCTTGGACATGTGGGCTACAACAAGTTAAAGGAGATGATGGTGAAACACATAGTAAATGGGCTTCCTCAAATTGATATCCGAACAAATACAATATGTGCTGGATGTCAATTTGGAAAAGCTCACCATTTGCCATTCAAGGAGTCACAACATCAGTCCAAGACACCACTAGAGCTCATACACTCAGACGTCTTTGGCCCAGTGAAACAAACATCACTTGGAGGAATGAAGTATATGGTGACATTCATTGATGACTTCTCAAGGTATGTGTGGGTTTACTTCATGAAGGAAAAGTCGGAGACTTTTCAGAAGTTTAAAGAGTTCAAGAAGAAGATAGAAAGTGAGCTCAATAATAAGATTAGGTGCTTACGCACAGATAATGGAGGAGAATATTTATCAACTGAGTTCAATATGTATCTTGAGAAGCACAAGATCAGAAGGCAATTAACTTGCCCTAATACTCCACAACAGAATGGAGTGGCAGAACGTAAGAATCGTCATCTTGCTGAAACTTGTCGAAGTATGCTTCATGGTAAGAATGTACCAGGAAGATTTTGGGCCGAATGTATGAGGACGGCTTCATACGTGATTAACAGACTCCCGCAAACAAAGTTGGGATATATTTCACCATATGAAAGATTATGGAAGATCAAGCCAACCGTCAATCATCTCAAGGTTTTTGGATGTGTATGCTACGTCTTCGTGCCAGATCATCTCCGAAGCAAATTTGATAAGAAGGCAATTCGATGCATTTTTGTAGGTTATGATGAATCAAGAAAAGGATGGAGATGTTGTGATCCAAATACTGAAAAGTGTTATACTTCAAGAAATGTGGTATTTGATGAAGCTTCTTCATGGTGGTCACCTCAAAAGATAGAGCTTCCAGAATCTCACGGATTAGAAGAAGTTCCAAAAGAGAAAGAAGAACATAAAGAGCACATATCGGATCCAATTAAAGAAGGAGATGGATCGTACTCTAAGGAAACGAGTCCATGGAAAACTGGGGTACATTAATCTACATCCGAAGAGGTTCGTCCAAGCCAAATGGATGCCGAGGAGCATGTGCAAGAATTACGGAGATCAACAAGGCCGAGGCAACCTAATCCGAGGTATGCCAATGCTGCTCATGTGGATGAATCAATACCTATTGAGCCTTCCACTTATGAAGAAGCAGCACAAAGTCAAGAATGGCGAAAAGCAATGGAAGAAGAAATTAATGCACTAACAGAAAATCAGACATGGAATTTAGTTCCAAAGCCAAAAAATGTGGAACCAATATCTTGTAAGTGGGTTTACAAGGTGAAGACTCGATCCGATGGCTCCATTGAAAGGTATAAAGCTCGACTTGTTGCTCGAGGTTTTTCTCAACGATATGGGCTGGATTATGAAGAAACATTTAGTCCGGTGGCAAAGATCACAACAATTCGAGCTCTACTAGCTTTAGCCGCTAGCAAATCTTGGAAGTTGTGGCAGATGGATGTCAAGAACGCTTTATTACATGGAGAACTTGACAAAGACATTTATATGGAGCAACCAAGAGGCTTTGAGAACAAGATCCATCCTGAGCATGTCTGCAAATTAAAGAAAGCACTATACGGTTTGAAGCAGGCTCCAAGAGCTTGGTACGGGAAGATTGGCGAGTTCTTAGTACAAAGTGGTTTCACAGTTGCTCCTTCAGATTCTAGTTTATTTGTGAAACAAGATCAAGGAAAACTAGCCATAGTGCTAGTATATGTGGATGACTTAATCATCACGGGAGATCACTATGAGGAGATCCAAAGAACAAGAGAGAATTTGTCTATCAGATTTCATATGAAGGAGCTTGGAGAACTCAAACATTTTCTTGGACTCGAAATAGAGCAGAAAAGAGAAGGATTATTTCTGGGACAACAGAAATATGCGCGAGATCTTTTACAAAAGTACGGAATGCTTAATTGCAAACCTATCTCAACTCCGATGGATCCGAATACAAAACTACGAGCAGATGAAGGAAAATGTCTTCAAGATGTTACCATGTATCGAAAGATGGTCGGAAGTCTTATTTATCTCACAATAAGCCGGCCAGATATATCTTATGCAGTTGGAGTGGTTAGTCGATACATGAGCAATCCGAAGAAGCCTCACCTTGATGTTGTACGATGCATCTTAAGGTATGTTAAAGGCACTATTAACTTTGGTATTTTATACAAGAAAACAAAAGAATGTCACGTGACTGGATATTGTGACGCCGATTACGCTGGAGACTATGATACACGACGGTCAACAACTGGATACATGTTTAGTCTTGGATCGGGAGTAATATCATGGTGCAGCAAGAGACAACCAACAGTATCCTTGTCAAGCACTGAAGCAGAATATTGATCGGCAGCATCAGCAACACAAGAAATTATGTGGTTGAAGCAACTAATGGAAGATCTTCATCAATCAACAGATTATCAAGTAAAGCTTTTCTGCGATAACCTATCAGCTATTCGTCTAGCAGAAAATCCAGTCTTTCATGCGAGAACAAAACATATAAAAGTGCACTATCACTATGTTCGCGAGAAGGTCCTTGAAGGAGAGATCAAGATGATGCCAACAAAGACAGATGAACAGGTTGCAGATATATTCACCAAGAGCCTAAGTAAACCGAAGTTTACAAAATTCAGAGAAGCACTTGGAATGGTCTGCAAGACATCGTTGGAAGAAAATTTGCATTGAGGGGGAGTGTTAAAATACAATGCAAATTTAGAATAATATGGAATTAGTATATGTATATGGGTAAAATATCTAGATATTAATATGTATATGAAAAATATCTAGATATTAAAATGTAAAGAAAAATCTAGATATTTATGTGTGTAAGAAATATCTAGATATTTATATGTATAAAAATATCTAGATATTTATATATATCCATGAAAATATCTAGTTTCTAGAAACTTCCATGGAGTAGTATAAATAAGGGTGAGGATTTCATTTGTAGAGTGTGAAGTAAGTTGTGAAAGTTGTGAGAGTGAAATAAGAAGTGAGTTGTGAAGAAGAGAAGAAGAGTGTGAGTTAGCGAAAGTAGAGAAGAGAAAGCTTGTAAGTAATATTGTAATTGTAATTTAATATAAGTGTTTTTATTAAGTTTCCCGATCAAGCCTTAGTTTGTGTTTAAGTTCTTAGTGCACTTTTGTTGTTCTTATTATATGGTCGGCTCTGCCGCTAAGTAATACATGGTCGGTTATACCGCCTAAAGATATATGGTCGACACTGTCGCCTAAGTACATTGTGCACTAAGGATTTATAAAATTAAAGGCTAACCAACGTCAAAGTGTTGGTGTAGTGAGTCTAGTATAGTCTAGGTCCTCTATAGTGGGTGTGTTGGGCTCGTCGAAGCTTCCAACAGAATGCACACGATGTGCAACGCTTGATATCTAAACATCAAGAACTACATGATTTTTCGAAGATGCTAGGAAGCCTTGATTGTATGCATTGAAGTTTGAGAAAAATTGTCCTACTGCTTGACAAACACATTATACTCGAAGTGATAAGATAACACCTAATCAACCAATCCACTTCAATCAAATCATTTCATGGATGAAACCGTTTAATATATGCCCCTAACCACTACTATGTTACACCAATACATACATACACATACCCAATAAAATGAGGTAAATTTTATTATTCAATAAAATGAGGTAAATTTTATTATTATCATATATGTGTGATAATTGTCACATTAAATAATTAACTAACATAAAAATTTGTTATGTTATGACTTTCATGTTGTGAATGTGAGGGGAGATGCACATGCGCCAACCTGGCCCATCCTTTAAATTTGCTTAAACAATACGACTGTTTTAGATGCAGTGCATTACACGAGATCCGTATATTATGCATATCCTTTTAAATATACCACATCAGCATCGTATGTTCGTGACATTTCCAACTCAGCATCCAGTGAATCCTATAATAGGCTAGTAGAGAGTCACATAAGCATAATCACGTGCGTGTCCTGCTACCTGGCAAGATGAATCACCGACAGTGCTGGTCGTTCTAAATACCACGTGGCTACCACCAGTTGTCAAAATGAACCATAACCATCCATCCAATAATTTATAAATATCGTTTTCTACAATATTTTGCTACCAATGAATTCCACCATCGTGTGCTCCCTGTCTCAATATCATCACCTTATCCCTTAAAATTGTATCAAAAATGATATTGTAATAAAATACATATTTCATTTTTATTTAATAATATAAAACACATACGAGTATAATACTGAGTATATAATATATACTCCCTCCATGTCAATAATTTATCCATTATAAATTACACAGAGTGTTTTAAAAATTTGCAAAAATTTAACTGTTACTCAATCAAATCCCATTCGAATCCACTTATTTTTTTTTTATTTGTTGCAATTGAAAGTGAACATTTATTTTAAAGCATTCAAATAAAAACTTAGACACATATTTTAAGGCTGATGGAGTAATATATGGTGAGAAGTTCAAATAAAAATTATATGAATAGAAGAAAAAGGTGCGGGAACTACATCGTCTAAACAACTGTGTAAGTTGTGAAGGTTGCAATATACTATAGTGAGGTTCAACATTTTTTACGAGTCATTACTATCTAGTCCACATGCAGTAACAAAATTTTGTTAAATAAGCATATGATATGATTATGTAAAACATGTATAAAATCAAATTAATATATATATATATATATATATATATATATATATATATATATATATATATATATATATATATATATATATATATATATATATATATATATATATATATATATATATATATATATATATATATATATGATTTTTTTTGTTAAGATGATTCTTTGATTTATCTCGTTTTGCATACGGTGCACATGTCTTATTGTACCAAATTGACCCCTTTATTACAAGAATGGTGCTCTGGTAATCCCTTCGTCAAATTGCTCTGGTGATCCCTCGATACTAGGGTAGTGGCGGAGCTTGAACGTTGCGGTTGAAGGGGCCAAAATTTATCTAATGTGTGATATGTTTTTTGGCAAGAAAAAAACGCTAACTTTGGTGGACAAAGTTGCATATTTTATACACATTTTAGGTGAAAATATCGATCCTAATTGTACATTATCTAAGTTAACTTCTTAAATTTTAGTTTTAAACTTGATTTCAAGGTAAAAATGCCAAGAGATATGAAAGAATGAAGTAGATTGTTGATGAAAATAAAATCTGCGCGCCTTCATCATATCCGTCATATCTTTTTCATATGGACTCCGATTTAGTTGATTCAAAAGCCCAAACGTCCGTAAATCAAAGGGCTACAAAATACCATTACTTACTGAAACTTTTGGAGGGGCGATGTGACGACCCGGAAATTTCCGACCAAATTTAAACTTAATCTGTATATTATCTCGACACGATAAGCAATGTCTGATATGTTGAGTCACAAAAATTTTGAACTGTTTCATATATTCGTTTGACTTTCGACCATTCCCGACGATTCACGAACAACTAATTGTAAATAAATACATGTATATTTAATTATATATATATATATATATATATATATATATATATATATATATATATATAATTTGAAATATTATTTGAAATAATATATGATTTAATTGTTGAAAATAAATATGTAAAATATTATGCGAGGTAATGAAAGCTATTATATATATATATATATATATATATATATATATATATATATATATATATATATATATATATATATGTATATATATATATATGTATATATATATATATATGTGTGTGTGTGTGTGTGTGTGTGTATGTGAATATTTCTTGTAAATATATATATATATTTATATTAAAAATATATAATATGTTTATTTTAGTAGTTAAAACTTGCTATTTAAAACTGTTTGCATATAGAAAGAGAATATATTAAAAATAACTAATTTCGAGCCTAATTAATAAACGTCAGTGACACTCGGTTAACGTTTCGTTTGTTTTAATATAGATATAATACATGTTCATGAATGATTAAGATAAAAGTTGGACTGTAAATTGATTACGAAGATTTTAGATCTGTTAAAAATATTTTTACATTTTTAAGTTTAAATATTAGTACTCCGTACATATAAATTGGAACAGAAAATAAACAATTATTAAACCTTTTTTATCAGGTTTCAAACAGTTAATGAGTGAAATAATTAATTATATTTAATCTAAAAGTTTGGGATTTTTAGGAACACTTTTATACGACAACTGTTTAGCAATGGACATGATATAGCACTGCGTGTGAAAACTGTCGGTAACTAAACTCCAAATAAATGGCTGCTTTACTATTCACGTACTATTTTAACACGTTTGCATTCTGTATATGTTGCCAACTTGCAAGAATGTGATATTTATGTATTATATTTACACAATTATATATCATCATTTTACTTGAGTGCAAGAACACCAACTTAAACTAACACCCAGAACTGTTACTTATACATTACTTCTATATTTTTTTTCTTTTCTTATTAATCCATACCATCTTCATCACTTTCGTTGATCACATGACCACCATTTAAGTACTGTTTTAATGATCGGATTCAACCCCCGTTGTTATTAGTTACTACTATTACTAACCAAAGACTCAGACCACCTCAATTGATCTCCGACTCACAACCATAATAGCCGTTGTAAACCATCACAATGATCACCAACTATTTCCATTTTTTCTCGATTGTTTTCTATTTTGTTCGAAGGAAACCCACCACCTTTTACCAAACGTTACCACCTTCCATCACCATCATAACCACTTTCGATCACCACCAAACATCCATCACCATTCTTATTGAAACTTACCACCATAAAAACCGAAACCCATTTGATAAAAAAAAGCTGTGTGATCGAGTTACCAACCAAACCAAAACAGCTACCATCGAAACCCACATGTTGATACAGTGAAACTGTAATGATGATACTGTTGTTATTACTTCGTTGTTTCTGTTTCTAATCAAGCTTCTATGCTGCAACTTGTTGTTTGTTTTTCCTGATCGAACATTCACGAAACCCCTTTGAGAAAGATGATGAATAGTGTCACAATTATGATGCAAATACAGTGAACCTGACCATGAATTACGTGTTTCGCGTAACATGTACACGGTCCTCGTAATTTGTCATAAGAATTACGCCTTTCGCGTATAAAATCACACGATATGTGTAAGGTTAATTTACTGCTACTATCATTTTATGTTTCTGTCTCATTCGTTTGATGAACGAGAGGTGACGAGAGTGAAGATGATGATGATGAACGTGATTCGATAACGATGATGCTAGTAAGACGATGATAGGTAACGGGTTTCGTTCTTGAATTCTTTTGATCAATTTAAGAACGATGAATAAACATGATTATGCTTATGATTAAAATTATGATTATGATTATGTTAAGATTAGGGTTATGATACATATGAAGAATAATTAGATGATGATAAAGAATATGTGTATGATGATGAGGACCGACGGTTTATGATTAATAATGGTGTAAAGAAGATGAAACATGGTAAAGAAGAAGAAGAAGGTATAGAAGAACGATGATGATGAAATATTGATTAGGGCGTGCGTTTTATTTATTTATTTATGTTTCTGACTTTCGCAATTCGTTTACCAGATCCAAAAAACTATGAAGTTGCATGGGCCGTTACGAATTGGTGTTTAATAATTGGGCTACCAGGTTTTTATTGTTGGGCCGAGGGCTTTTAATTATGGTTGGGCCGAAAACTGTTATAGTTGTTGGGCCAAATAACAAGGATGAAGAAGAAGAACGAATAGAAAATGGGTTAAGTAAATTGGGTCGTGAAGTTATTCAGGAAAAACAAAACTGGCCGATTGGTTAATGGGTGATTGTGTGAACGAGAGGTTGTGGGTTCGAGTCCCGTCTGGAGCATTCTTTTTAGACAAAGCTTTAAGGGTATACACAATTACTTTTATTATTATTATTATTATTATTATTATTATTATTATTATTATTATTATTATTATTATTATTATTAATAGTATTGTGTGTATTATTAATTATTGTTATGATTATGATTATTATTATCATTTTGCTATTACGAAAAATCATTAAGTATTATTCATAATTATTAGTATTATTAATATCAATATAAGTATTATTATGATTAGGTCTATTATTATAATTGCTATTATGAAAATAATACAAACTATTATTATTAGGATTAATATCAGTATTAGTATCATTGTAGATTTATTATTATTATTATTATTATTATTATTATTTGTGACGACCCGGAAATTTTCGACTAAATTTAAACTTTATCTTTATATTATTCTGACACGATAAGCAATGTTTGTTAAGTTAAATCTCAAGGATTTTAAACTATGTTTATACATTCATTTAAACCTCGACCAAATTCCAATGATTCACGAACCATTAAATGAACATATATGAATATGTATGTATATGTATATATGTTATAAATTGAAAATGTCAACAAAGTATTTAAACATATAATGCTTTATATGAACGCATTTGTTTCAATATGATTATCGATGAAATTAAATAAAATATATTAAATGATTGAATTATTAGAAACATTGAATTATGATTACAAGTCTCTGTTGAGAGGTCCACTATGATTTGAGAAAATCTATTCCTCTTAACGATATTCGGAATAATTTGTAAAGCTATTTATAAATAAAAATAAAAAGTGTCATTTACGAAAGTTAGACAAAAGCTAGTGGAGAATTGGTTTCCATAATATTCTATTAATCTATTTTCAAATGTACAAAAACGTTTTCAGTTTAAAAAGAACTTTATTATTAAAACGTATATAACTTTTATAAATATCTAGAATCACTTTTGACAACTCATTACTTAACCAGTATAATAAATATAACGATATTTATATTTTATTTTATTAAATATATATAACGATTTAAATTAATATTATATATATTTATATGCGTATTATACATACATAGTTTTTATACTTTTACTATACTTTAACTTTACCTTTACTTTACTTTTACTTTACTTTAACTTTAATAATTCACTTTAATAATTCATACTTTAATA
The DNA here is from genome assembly GCF_046630445.1 of Rutidosis leptorrhynchoides. NCBI lineage: Eukaryota > Viridiplantae > Streptophyta > Magnoliopsida > Asterales > Asteraceae > Rutidosis > Rutidosis leptorrhynchoides. Next base: position 90,597,469 of record NC_092334.1, on the reverse strand, counting down.
ATTCACTTTAATAATTCATACTTTAATAATTCATACTTTAATAATTCACTTTAATAATTCATACTTTAATAATTCACTTTAATAATTCATACTTTAATAATTCACTTTAATAATTCATACTTTAATAATTCACTTTAATAATTCAAAAATCTATTATAAATAGAATTCAATAGGTTTCATTATTTCATAGAAACTTGAAAATATATTTCTCTAAAACTCTCTCAATCGATTTATATATATATATATATATATATATATATATATATATATATATATATATATATATATATATATATATATATATATATATATATATATATATATATATATATATATATATATATGCTCTGTATTATTTCAAGATATTATTAGTATACATAAAATATTACGACGGAGTGATGTCCGAGTGATTTCAAAATATTTTTTTTTTAAATGAGTCGAAGCTAAGGAAATTATGGGTTATAGCTATGGAGGTGATGGGTATGGTTTATGGGTATGCTCGTGAGGTCAATCTAGTGTTTATCATCTCCGTTGCGTCTACGTACTTTCCTGCAATATTGAATCTCAATATTGATACATGAGCACTCATAACTTAACTTTTATATATCAATAGTGTATCCCTGACTAGTGCTCTAGTATATAGGATTATGCATGCTTGTACATTCGATATTGTCCTTAGATAGGTTTGTTGAATCCTGAATTAGATACATATGCTACTGAGATAGGGTATATGATATGCATGTCATTGGAAAGCTAGCGAAAAATTAAGAACTTTTCATTTAGATATCGAATGGTTTCGATGAACGGATTAGAAGTTATAGTCAACTGAATTTTAGTATTATTGTTAAAATGATTATTATTACTATCGTCGTTATTATTTTAATAGAAATATCATTGTTATTATAAAATATCATTATTACTATTATGTTAGTATTATCATTTTATCATAATACCATTTTTAGTAAATATAAATATTGTTATTTTTTTATAGAATAATAATAATTATTATTACAAAATAATACAACTTTTACTTATTATTATTATGATCAATATTATTTTATCAAATAAATAGGGGATACAAAGATATTTTTCACCACGCGTAATATAATTATATTAATAATACTTACCACTATAGTTTTACGATATTAAGTGAACTTTATAAATTTTACTACTTAAGATATATAAAAGTATATTTTATCATATATAAACGTTAATATAAATTTTTATTAATAAATGACTTTTATTATTATAAAATCTAATAAATATATTTAAATATATAAAACGACTATAGTTAAGTTATATAATAAACACGTATAAATTTTAGAAGTCATTTTGGGTCAAGTTGACTTTTGTTGACTTTTGCATATTAGTCTCGAGCATTAGGATTGTGGTACACTATGACTTGACCAAAAATTGTTAGACAAATATTGACCAACATATAAATATATATAATTAATATAGGTTCGTGAATCTGAGGCCAACCTTGCACTTGTTAAATGACATTATATGTATTTTTACTACGAAATACAGTATGGTGAGTTTCATTTGCTCCCTTTTTATTTGCGTTTGCAATATATTTTTGGGCTGAGAATACATGCGCTGTTTTATAAATGTTTTACGAAATAGGCACAAGTACTAAAACTAATTCTACGTGGGTTTAAACCAGAAATATACCCTTAGCTTGGTAACATTAAACTACTTGTCTATGTACGGTAGGCGCGAATCCTAAAGATAGATCTATTGGGCCTGACAAACCCCATCCTGACTATGGGATGCTTTAGTACTTCGAGGTTATTTTAAACACACCTGATCTGGTGTACTTTAGAGGGTAAAACATGAACGTTAAGGCTTGTTACCGGGTGCCTACAACTTATAGAATACTTTTATACACTTGCGAGTGTACATATATTTATAAACGGAAATCTTGTGTTCTATTAATATATTGAAATGATTGTTATGATAAACCTATGAACTCACCAACCTTTTGGTTGATACTTTAAAGCATGTTTATTCTCAGGTATTAAAGAAATCTTCCGCTGTACATTAGCTCATTTTAAGGATATTACTTGGAGTCATTCATGGCATATTTTGAAAGACGTTGCATTCGAATCATTGAGTTCATCAAGATTATTATTATGTCAATTATAGTTGGATGTATTATCAAATGGTGTGCATGCCGTCAACTTTCGTTGTAAAGAAAGTTTGTCTTTTAAAAACGAATGCAATGTTTGTAAAATGTATCATATAGAGGTCAAATACCTCGCGATGTAATCAACTATTGTGAATCGTTTATAATGTATATGAACGGGTCCTTTCATTATTATTATTATTATTATTATTATTAACATAATTATTATTATTAAGATTACCATTAATAATAAGATTTGTTATAATTATTATTATTAAGTATTATGTACTAATGTCAAAAATTATTATTTTCATTACCATTATTACTAAATTATTCATTTTACCAAAAACTACTATTATTACCATTATTATGAGATTTATTATAAAAACTATCATTAATATTATCATTTATAAAATTATTAACACTATTATCATTATTATTAGTATTATCATTATTATTATTGTTATCACCTAAAATATTATTTTAGTATTATTAAAATACTACTTTAACAACCAAATGATATTTATATATAAATATAATTAATACATATAACACAACAAAACTTAATATTTTATGTACCAAATGAATATATGAAATATATATATATATATATATATATATATATATATATATATATATATATTATTAATATAAAAAGGATATAACTAGTAAATCTATATATATATATATATATATATATATATATATATATATATATATATATATATATTTATTCGATTACAAATATGTGTATTAATAAATATACAAACGATATAGGTTCGTGAATCCTAGGCCAACCCTGCATTGTTCAGTATCGTCGTATGAATATTTTTACTACAAAATATTCGATTGTGAGTTTCATTACTCCCTTTTTAAATGCTTTTGCAATATATATTTTTTTGGAACTGAGAATACATGCGCAACTTTTTATAAATGTTTTACGAAATAGACACAAGTAATCGAAGCTACATTATATGGTTGAATGATCGAAGCCGAATATGCCCCTTTTTACTTGGTAACCTAAGAATTAGTAAACCAGTCTACTAATTGACGCGAATCCTAAAGATAGATCTATTGGGCCCAACAAACCCCATCCATTGTAGCGGATGCTTTAGTACTTCGAGTTTTTATATCATGTCCGATGGATGTCACGGAATGATGGGGATATTCTTATATGCATCTTGTTAATGTCGGTTACCAGGTGTTCACCATATGAATGATTTTTGTCTCTATGCATGGGAAGTATATTTATGAGAACTGGAAATGAAATTCTTGTGGTCTATTAAAATGATAGAAATAAATGATTATGATAAACTAATGAACTCACCAACCTTTTGGTTGAAACTTTAAAGCATATTTATTCTCAGGTATGAAAGAAATCTTCCGCTGTGCATTTGCTCATTTAAAGATATTACTTGGAGTCATTCATGACATATTTCAAAATACGTTGCATTCGAGTCGTTGAGTTCATCAAGAATATTATCAAGTCATTTATAGTTTAGATATATTATGAAATGGTATGAATGTCTGTCAACTTTCGATGAAATGAAAGTTGTCTTTTAAAAACGAATGCAATGTTTGTAAAATGTATCATATAGAGGTCAAGTACCTAGCGATGTAACCAAATGTAATGTATTCGTCCAGATGGATTAGGACGGGGCACGACAGTTGGTATCAAAGCGGTGGTCTTAGTGAACCAGATCTTGCATTAATGTGTCTAACTGATAGTTGTTAGGATGCATTAGTGAGTCTGGACTTCGACCGTGTCTGCATGTCAAAAGTTTTGCTTATCATTTCGTGTCAAAAATTACTTGCTTATCATTCTAAGTCTAGACACGTCTTACTACCTCTATTGCATAGACAGTGTATAGATAAATTCATATCTTAGCGTATCTGTTATTGTTACCTTTGCCTGACAACTTCCGTAGATTCCTTCGTAACTTATGGGATTTTAGTATTATATATGCATATGTAAATTATATATTGCAGGGTACTAATCTACATCATATAATCTACTTCTTATCGAAAATCCTTCATCTGATCGTACGATATGAATCCCTCAACCAGTTCGAGTCCCTCAGATTTCGATAGCTATTCCGATAGTTATTCCGACAGCTATTCCGACATGGATATTCACCTAAGCTCCGAAAGCGGTGCCACCGAAATGAATCAATCAATCAGCCATCCCAAATCATCTGATGGGTTCATAGTCGACTTAATCAATGGAGACGCGAAGAAGGCGATACCTTCCACAAACCGAATTCACCTCTTGGTGAAGAACCTGAAACACTTACCGGCGAACCAGTTCGAAACACCATTTTCACCCTCATTTCCCGAATATCTCGTCATGATTACATACTATCTCAGATTCTAGATCTTATTCATCCACTCGTCCGAACCGACAATCATCCCGGTGTAATAGAAGAAGTCAACGAGCTTCGCACTCGAGTAGTAGCATTGGAGAATATGGTGCAAAGATTACAAGCACCATCAGCAGCACCGACACCAACAGTGCCATCACCACCACCAACAGCAACATCCGCATCCCACACCTCAACATTTCAATCTGTACCTCGAACATCAACGTCATACGCACCATATATACCAAGGAGTACCAACAACAATGAACGATGAAGTATTAATCCATAACTTCATTGAAGAAATATTCTGCGAAGAATATGTGGTTTCTAAAAGTTTTAGAGATTACTTATTCTAGCTCAAACCGAAAAGCAAATGAGATTAATATTATATTAACTCATTAAATCCATAATTACATCTGAAGAAAATATATATGTATATATATTTTCATAAAGATTGTAATTTAAAATTATTTCGTACAAACTGTTAATGGTGAAAATATTTTAACGGTTAGGTAATACCCGAGGATTACTTAGACACGATTTGCACCCGTAATAAGGTTTGCAAGTCCTTATTACGCACACACGTCGTCTCAACTCATTAGTACAACGACCGCCTCGCTCGATGATATAACCAAACACAAACAAAATTCTACGCGATATAAGCACAAGCAAGAATTATTATCACCACACAATAATATATTAATAATATCCGCATTACTAATATAAACGTTAGTCCACCTACAAACAAAGCACTAACTATAACCAATTCCGACCCGTAATCCAATAAGTCCCGCAACAAATTAAGCACACACAAAAATCTAAGTCTAGGCACCTATCTTAAGTCACCTAAATCCCTTAGACCATGCTCTGATACCACTTGTAACGACCCAACCAGTTATCCATCCAAAAACGTGCCAAATTTTTTTTTTCTGGGAGAGTTCATCTGGATGGCGTCCAGTTGTGAAAACCAGGACGGCGTCCAACCATCTGGGACAGCGTCCAGTTGTACTAAAATGTTCTGATCAGTTTTTCAAACACACGCGAGCGGAAAACCCGCTTCCCGACACTTTTAAACCAAAACACTTTCACAATATGTTATAATAATTAAAACTAAGAGTTTTCCATAATAAAACCGAGTTTTATAATCCCCGGACATACATCGACCCAAATTACAACCAAGTGACCATTTCGACCCATTTAGTTAAATTCAAAACATAGACCGAGCATGGGATTGGGGATACGCTACCCAATCCTAATCAAATCCAAAAGCAAGTCTTCTAAAGCAAACTACGCAAGTCCACTAGTTCCCGCGCTTACCCGAGCCACTGCATCCAAGCAAATCTATAAAAATGTAAACAACGAGAGGGTAAGCTAAAGCTTAGTGAGTGAGAATATACTACATACATATATATGCATAAAATGGACACGCCACACAAAATATCAAATACCGCATACCGGAGCATCCAAGCATAAAGGCAAGCTAGTCTAAGCATACCGTAAAATCACTAAGCAACGAGCTAAAGATACATCAACAAACATAAGTTCACCAACGACGATGTGAACAACGCCAAAGAGCTACACCCGGAGGGTTAGTTACATCACAACAATACATTAATATATATATAACAATATATAAACATCCAAGGTTAACCCCTTAACCCAATACCGAGAACCGACAACCGATTACCACATGAAGATTGGCCGAACTACACGAGCCTTAGTAAATCCGCAACCACACGAGACTACTATCTTCATTTCCATAACAACATCAAGATTGGCCGAACTACACGAGCCTTAGTAAATCCGCAAACACACGAGATCACTACCTCAATAAGATGACCGAACTACACGCGTCACCGTGAATCCGAACTACACGAGATTCACTTTCACAATTCAATAAGATGACCGAAACTACACGCGTCATCGTGAATCCGCATACACACGCGACTCACTTCTCAACATCAAAACCCTTCGCCATTGGGGTTATATCATCCACATTACAACCACGTGTGATAATGTACACACAAAACGGGTACCTCGCCAAAGGTGGTCAACCAAAACGCAAAACCGTGCCAATTGGACCTATACGCAAGTCCATCAAATCCACCTATATGTGAAGTGAGCTCTATAACCGAGAACCACTTCACCCGACCCGCACCCATCCTACGCATACATATGCACATAGGATATAAACACTCACTTTGTCGCCTTGACGAATGCTTCTGAATAATCCGCAACTCGCCGATGGAATGTACCTATTCCATCATCACAAATACAACAACACAATTAGGGTGGATTTACAAACCAACCCAATTGACCCTTAGTGCAATTTCGACCCAAATGCACTTCCAAGCACCAACCGCGCCCAAACTGTAACATCCTCAATCGGGCCTAGATGTAAGATTACTAGATTGCCCTTAAGTTTGTATTGCGTTATTATATGCTTTTATTTTTATTTAATATTTACTATTAAAAAATTATGTGATTAGGACCAGTTTGTGACAAGGGTCACAGAACAGATTTGTTTATTTAATTTGGACTTCGTTTGGGTTGCCAAATGAGGTACGAAAGATATCAGATAACTGGTGAATACCCGTGAGTTACACAGTATGGGATTTAATCCCAAATAATAGACTGATGTCTATCCCCTTCTTGCATTTTCTAGACTTTTCCCAAAAACAACCCGTTCTTCATCTTCTCACCTACATCAAACCCTAATTTCTAATCCTTGTTTTAGAGCTCGAATCATTTATATCATTGTGTTCCTTGTGATTTACTGAATCTAACAAGGTAAGAATCATAGCTTTTCATACTTTAATCTTCAAGAAAATGGAGTTATTGTGTTAGTTTTCATAAAAGTGTAAATTTGGGTCAAAATGGGTTGATTTGGTGTTGTTAGTGTCAAACTCTTGTGGGTTTATGTTTCTTGATGTATAGTGTCTTCGATTTGGTCAGTTTTGAGGTCGAAATCGAGCTTTAGAGCAAGAATTGGATGAATTTGGGTGAAACCCGTCACTTTGTTCTTCAGCTTCTGCAGACAGACACAGTCGGCCGAGTGTCTGAGACAGTCGACCGACCGACTCGACCATCGACCGAGTGTGTAAGACCCACGGCCGAGTGTGTCTGTGATGGACCATCGACCGAGTGACTTGTCAATCGGCTGAGTGTGTGTAGACAGTCGGCCGACTGTCTCTGACAGTCGACCGAGTGTCTTGGGCAGTGAAAATTTTACCAAGTGTTGATTTCTAGCCGTTATGCTGCCCGTTTGATGATTTTGATGATTTTGATGATTTTGATGTAAATTTCAAAAGTGCATAAACAGAAAAATTTTAGCGGACAGATTTTTCTGACAAAATTTATATATTGTGTTATTTGGTGTTATTGGACAATAACTAACTTGATTTGCCTTATGTTCAGGTGAAAAAGATAAGGAAGCCGCTCAGTAGTAGATTATCTGAGCTAGTTGCTGGTAATTGGTGAGTGGGACTAATTGGAGAATATAGTATATAGAAGCATGTTATATTATGATTGCCATGCTTGTTAGATATACTTATTGTTGTGGTTAGTTAGTTCTTGTGATGACTGCATGTTAGTTGATGCTTTTCTGCTGGAACCCAGTGCGTCCCTATTATGTGGTAGCCTCGGTAGGAGAGACCAACCTGCGGGTTGGGTTCCTTTGTGGTAGCCTAGACAGCCGTGGTGTATATATATGTGAATGACGCGTCCGTCGCGTGTGGATTATGTATATACATACGGTGGTGGAGGAACTTCTGGTAAGCCCCAGTCCGATCAGCTGGTGGTTAATGGTTTGGCCGAGCCGCCAGAGTCTCTGTAGATGGCACTTGGGTGATGTTTGTGTGTTAGACTATGTGACATGATTAGTATAACTGTTATGTATACTATTGCCTGTGGTTAGTCGTACTCACTTAGCTTCGTGCTAATTCCCCTCCCTCTCCTCCCTGCAGGTTATTAGCTTTTGTAGAGATTATGCTTTTGGGGAGAAGACGGGCATGGCGATGTTATTTTTGACAAAGAAGAAACTTTGATGTGCCTTTTCCGTTAAAACTAATTTTGGTTGTAATGTTACGTGACACTAGTTATGTAATTAAATATGTTTTTTATTATTGTAATGGTTTAATTAATGATAATGCTTCCGCCACGTATTAAAAAAAAAATCAGAGGTGTCACACAAACTAACCAATAAATCACTAACACGAGTGATAATGGTCCCAATACACCGATTAAACCCGAACACAAGTGTTAAACACGTGTCTCACCCATTTTGACACCAAACCCTAATTTTGACCCATTTCAAAATTAGCCAACCAAACACACCCAAAAGTGTTCCAATACTTCCATAATCACTAAACCTAGTGATTAAGCTCAAGATCAAAGCCTAATCAAGGCCAAATCGTCAACCAACCCAAAACCCGCCAAGTGACATGAATAACTAGTCACCACAAACCCATTTCATCATCTAAAAGGGTTTTACACTAAACAAGCTCAAACTCTAACTTGAAAATCAAATCTAACAATTGAAATTCGGAGTTTGAGCTTACCAATACTACCACAACATAGCCAAAAACGAGATGAACAACTTTAAAACCCGAGCTTTGGTGAGAAACCAACTCCTTCTTCTCCAAATGGAGCTTTCTCTCTCTAGCACTCTCTTCTCTCTCTAGATGTGGATGAGAGTGTTTGTGTGGATGAAATGTGATCCACAAATGACTAATGGATCAGTTTTGAGGGCTCCAAACCGACACCCAAGTAAAATTACCAATTTGCCCCTTTTTAAAATCTAAAATATCACTGCTGGCCCGACAGGCCAACTGGACAGCGTCCCAAATATTGGACGGCGTCCAGCTCTTCTTTGCTGGACGGCGTCCCGAATCCTGGACGGCGTCCCGATCAACTGAAATGGAAACAGGGTCTTACAACTCTCCCCCACTTAGACATGATCGCGTCCTCGCGATCTGCGCCATTTAACCGAACAGACCACACTCCACGCTCCTCAAACATAAGTCGCAATCCGACTTCCCTAGGCAACTCTTCCCAATGAATCACCTTTAACAACTAAAATCGTCACACACGATTTATCAAATCACAATTCGAGCACTAAAACCTTCCTCATTCCCTCACATCGGGAAAACTCATCCAATCTCGAACCGAGATATCAACCCTCTAGCGTACCATTACCAAGTACAATGCCAAAGTAACCACATACCAACATAAGGTCAACCATCTAAACCGACGAAGACCGAACAAAAGCGAACCCTTACGGATAACACTTACCACTTAACATCCTTTGTAGTGCGCAACACGACTAATACGCAACTACCGTAACATCATAATCCAACCGCTAAAACCGATTGCACCCAACGACCATGGCAACGCAAATCCCAAGGTGTACAAAATCGACTACCGTCACACCATTAACATCATGTGAGCGAAACACGGCTATCGCATCACTAATCATACAACACGGTCCTCACGACCCCACCATTGGCGTATAAAACAACCAATAGATCAAACAACATGGTCCTTACGACCCCACCATCGGTGTATAAAATAACCGATAGATCAAACAACATGGTCCTTACGACCCCACCATCGGTGTATAAAACAACCGATAAATCAAACAACATGGTCCTTACGACCCCACCATCGGTGTATAAAACAACCAATGGATCACACATCCAACAACATGAAGGCTGGCCGAAAACTACATGCGCCTTAGTGAATCCGCAACCACACGCGACTCACTATTTTCACCACGCAACAATCGGGATTGGCCGAACTACACGCGCCTTAGTGAATTCGAACTACACGAGAGTCACTATCCCCAAAGAATGACCGCAACTACACACGTCACTTATGAATCCGAAGTACACGAGACTCACTCCTCAATACAATGACCGAAACCACACGAGTCATTTGTGAATCCGAACTACACGCGACTCACTTCCACAATAAGATGACCGAAACTACACGCATCATCGTGAATCCGCAAACACACGTGATCCACTTCCAAATCTCAACACCAGATGAAGTCAGTGGACCCCGTCAACGGTCATGCTTCACCGATATAACACTACACCCATGATGAAGTCAGCGGACCCCGAAGGTCATGCTTCACCAATATGGCACTACTCCCATGATAAAGTCAGCGGACCCCGAAAGTCATGCTTCACCAATCACATACTCCCATGATGAAGTCAGCGGACCCCGAACGGTCATGCTTCACCAATCACATACGCACTTTTGGCCTCGAACAACGAGTAGTGCAACATCGCGCTCTGCTACACTATAGTGAACCCTAACGGATACCACTAACCATCCACACAAACGAGCAAGAACCACCTATATCAAACATAAGTACAAGGCAATAATCCTCTAGAAGAGAATCCGACACATACATCCCTTAACCGAGGGATTTCACCTTGCTCGCCAAATACGTCCATTATCTCTCAACGAGATTTTCACATTACCACCTCGGTGATAATTCAAATCCGACACCATAAGTACAAATTAACCGAAATTGTACTTTACCACAAGTTGACCAAAACTAGATCCCAACACAAATTTCGGATCAACTAAAAGCGTCATCCGAAATCTCACACTAAAACCTCCTCGTGCGGGAGTGTAACTCCCCCACTTGGAACTACGTTCCATAACCGCATCTCGTACAACCGTATAATGCTACCAAAGGTAGACTTTACCAACAATTGGGTTCACACGACCCATCATTACATCTTGCTCCAACCTTGAGCATACAAAGAATTTTAACCAATCCCTAAACACTTCGAACGAAGAGCTCATCACAAACTACACAAACTTTACTCTCGCAATCATCCAATTGTTATAGTTTGTCAACTTTCACCCAGTCACTCATGTACCTAAGGGTTTCACTCAGTACCCTAAGTACAATGTAACCGCAACAGAATCGGAGTCGAACACCACGCTAGTAGTTATAAAAGAGGCACCTAATGTCGCGTCACGTAGACTCCTTTACCAACATACATCGAGAACACTCGATTTCAAGGGTTTCATCCTACCCGTCGAACCTCGTGGTTCATCAACTTCAACACAAAAGCGAACACGCGCTTACATCTGAACACCAAAACCCACTTCCATGGCTTGGTAGAAACATTTCCCAAATATTAAGGAATGCTTGGTTGCACCAAGTCTTACGCCCTTCGCCCGACAATCAAACGTCACGATAGGGTACTTCCATTAGGAACGTCACCCATATTAGTAACATGGCCAACACAATGCATCTAATAAACTCAAATTCAACGGCACATAATAAATAATCAAAGGACATATTTATTAAAATGAAACGTACCTTAACGTCTCCTTACCGCACCCGTCCCCGCTAACTCGGGACATTTCGACTTACGATGTCCTTCTTCTTGGCAATGGAAGCACACCATGCCACCACCCTTTAGTACCGAACATTCCCAAGACTTGTGACCCCTCACGCCACAATTGTAACATCTAGACGCGCTAGAATCCGATATACTCGTCCGCGTACCACCCGTGCTCACACTCGGACCCTTAGTCCTCTTACTTGGAGCACCATACGAAACAACCCTTCTCTCACTTGAAGGTTCACCCATCTTCGATCGCGAATACGACTCGAAACCTCTAGCCAAGTCGAATAATTCCGCAAACAATTTCGCTTGACCTCGGCTAATTTTACTCTTCAAGTCATCATTCAAGGTCCGATAGAAATCCCCCATCAACAAACGATCATTCCCCAAATACTCCGGGCAAAAACGAGCCTTCGCCATAAAGGTCGTCTTGAGTGTATTCAAGTCCATAGAACCCTGTTGCAAATTTCGCAACTCATTACGCAATTCCCACAAATCGGCTGAAGTCCGGAACTTCTCGAAGAATTCCTCCTTAAATTCGTCCCACGATAACGCCATAAACAGTTCACCACCGACAAGATCAATCTTACCATCCAACCAATCCTTCGCCCTACCCCGTAACAAACTAGTAGCGAGTCTTGTCTTTTTCTCGGGAGGGCATTCAATAGTACGAAAACACCCTTCGACATCCGAGATCCAAGTTGTGCTTACCAAAGGATCCGGTTTCCCGTCATACATTGGGGGTTTAGTCCTCATGAAGCCCTTAAGACAATGCTCCATTCCACTACTACCTTGAAGTTCAGAATACTTCCTATCCATTTCTTCTCGTAACGCACTCATTTTCTCCGCAACGGCGGCCACAACTCTAGCGTTAAACTCTACGTCGTTCGTCTCGATCCCATTTTCCGTCGCCATTCTAAGGAATGCAAAGCGATTAGATCATAAACGTAAAAAGCACACACACAATACCGCCCCCATCTTGCTAAACACTCGTCGTACATCACTTGTTAGACACGATTTGCACCCGTAATAAGGTTTGCAAGTCCTTATTACGCACACACGTCGTCTCAACTCGTTAGTACAATGACCGCCTCGCTCGATGATATAACCAAACACAAACAAAATTCTACGCGATATAAGCACACGCAAGAATTATTATCACCACACAATAATATATTAATAATATCCGCATTACTAATATAAACGTTAGTCCACCTACAAACAAGGCACTAACTATAACCCATTCTGACCCGTAATCCTACAAATCTCGCAACAAATTAAGCACACACAAAAGTCTAAGTCTAGGCACCTATCTCAAGTCACCTAAATCCCTTAGACCATGCTCCGATACCACTTGTAACGACCCAACCCGTTATCCATCCAAAAACATGCCAAAAAAAAAAAATTTCTGGGACAGTTCATCTGGACGGCGTCCAGTATTCTGGACGACGTCCAATTGTGAAGACCAGGACGGCGTCCAGCAATCTGGGACGGCGTCCAGTTGTACTAAAATATTCTGATCAGTTTTTCAAACACACGCGAGCGGAAAACCCGCTTCCCGACACTTTTAAACCAAAACACTTTCACAATATGTTATAATAATTAAAACTAAGAGTTTTCCATAATAAAACCGAGTTTTACAATCCCCGGGCACACATCGACCCAAATTACAACCAAGTGACCATTTCGACCCATTTAGTTAAATTCAAAACATAGACCGAGCATGGGATTGGGGATACGCTACCCAATCCTAATCAAATCCAAAAGCAAGTCTTCTAAAGCAAACTACGCAAGTCCACTAGTTCCCGCGCTTACCCGAGCCACTGCATCCAAGCAAATCTATAAAAATGTAAACAACGAGAGGGTAAGCTAAAGCTTAGTGAGTGAGAATATACTACATACATATATATGCATAAAATGGACACGCCACACAAAATATCAAATACCGCATACCAGAGCATCCAAGCATAAAGGCAAGCTAGTCTAAGCATACCGTAAAATCACTAAGCAACGAGCTAAAGATACATCAACAAACATAAGTTCACCAACGACGATGTGAACAACGCCAAAGAGCTACACCCGGAGGGTTAGCTACATCACAACAATACATTAATATATATATATATAACAATATATAAACATCCAAGGTTAACCCCTTAATCCAATACCGAGAACCGACAACCGATTACCACATGAAGATTGGCCGAACTACACGAGCCTTAGTAAATCCGCAACCACACGAGACTACTATCTTCATTTCCATAACAACATCGAGGTTGGCCGAACTACACGAGCCTTAGTAAATCCGCAAACACACGAGATCACTACCTCAATAAGATGACCGAACTACACGCGTCACCGTGAATCCGAACTACACGAGATTCACTTTCACAATTCAATAAGATGACCGAAACTACACGCGTCATCGTGAATCCGCATACACACGCGACTCACTTCTCAACATCAAAACCCTTCGCCATTGGGGTTATATCATCCACCTTACAACCATGTGTGATAATGTACACACAAAACGGGTACCTCGCCAAAGGTGGTCAACCAAAACGCACAACCGTGCCAATTGGACCTATACGCAAGTCCATCAAATTCACCTATATGTGAAGTGAGCTCTATAACCGAGAACCACTTCACCCGACCCGCACCCATCCTACACATACATATGCACATAGGATATAAACACTCACCTTGTCGCCTTAACGAATGCTTCCGAGTAATCCGTAAATCGCCGATGGAATGTACCTATTCCATCATCACAAATACAACAACACAATTAGGGTGGATTTACAAACCAAACCAATTGACCCTTAGTGCAATTTCGACCCAAATGCACTTCCAAGCACCAACCGCGCCCAAACTATCCAATAAATCACTAACACGAGTGATAATGGTCCTAATACACCGATTAAACCCGAACACAAGTGTTAAACATGTGTCTCACCCATTTTGACACCAAACCCTAATTTTGACCCATTTCAAAATTAGCCAACCAAACACACCCAAAAGTGTTCCAATACTTCCATAATCACTAGACCTAGTAATTAAGCTCAAGATCAAAGCCTAATCAAGGCCAAATCGTCAACCAACCCAAAACCAGCCAAGTGACAAGAATAACTAGTCACCACAAACCCATTTCATCATCTAAAAGGGTTTTACTCTAAACAAGCTCAAGCTCTAACTTGAATATCAAATCTAACAATTGAAATTCAGAGTTTGAACTTACTAATACTACCACAATGTAGCCAAGAACGAGATGAACAACTTTAAAACCCGAGCTTTGGTGAGAAACCAACCCCTTCTTCTCCAAATGGAGCTTTCTCTCTCTAGCACTCTCCTCTCTCTCTAGATGTGGATGAAATGTTTGTGTGGATGAAATGTGATCCACAAATGACTAATGGATCATTTTTGAGGGCTCCAAACCGACACCCAAGTGAAATTACCAATTTGCCTCTTTTTAAAATCTAAAATATCACAGCTGTCCCGACAGGCCAACTGGACGGCGTCCCAAATATTGGACGGCATCCAGCTCTTCTTTGCTGGACGGTGTCCCGAATCCTGGACGGTGTCCCGATCAACTGAAATGGAAACAGGGTCTTACATAAACGGCCAAAAGTTTGATAATAAAGAATGGAATGTTGGGAACGCTCGATAGAAAATTTGGTACAGAAAAACAGATTGAGCTAGCCATAAAGGAGACCAAGGAAAAATACAAGGACCAAACCCTATATTCAAAGAATTCAGATAATTCTGGATCCAAATAAAGTCTTTAGAGAATATCCTGCTCCGAAGTCATGTTAAAATCTTGCGGAAAATTTTTCCTTATCAAACTTTCGAACTTAGAAATTCCAAAATATCATCATAAATATCTTCGATACTTCTGAAGATATTTTCATAAATATTCTCGTCCAAAATTATACAACTATTCGTGCTATCTGTAATACATTATATTGAAAATTTCTGTAAAATCTAAGTATAAACTATGAATGAATTCTGAAGTAGTGTTGGGAACTGAAGCATGAGTTAGTATAATATAATGATACTTGATCAACGTGATTATATTACAATAAGTCATGCTGAGTTTCTAATGGAACGTGATGATTCACAGATCATAACGTCATCATGTGCCATGTTACATAACTCTTTCATTCTACTTAACTTCTGAACATATCAAGAAAGTATATTCTTGATAGTTCTATTCTCAGTGATTCAGGTAATTTGACAAATCAAATCGTGCGATTACGTTCCTTCTTGTTTAGAACATTAAGTTCATTCGAAGTTCCATACTTATGAATTCTGGACCTTTCCTCGCTTACTAGAGATCGAAAAGATAATAAAAAGGCAAAGAGCTCCAAAATATAAGAGAAAATATAAAGCCCAATAACAACACGGAGGTTACAAACCCGTGGATATTAATACGAATAGCAATATAAAGACGCGGTATAATTAAGAATAGTATCACCCCAAGATAATAGTAGAAGTAAACAGATTCTTCTGGTGGAAGATTAAAAAGAAGGATGACAGAAATGTTAATTAGGAAAATATCAAGGATTAGAACTGGATGAAGCATTTTCACAATCTTTTAGAAGTAAGAATTAAGAATGAATGTATAGGAATGATGAAAATAATGGAACGGAAGAAGTTCATTTATAGTGGGAATACCAGACAAAGCAATCGAGACAGATGATCGCATTTAATTAAAGAAGATCCTGATTTCCTTAATTACCAAAGAGCCAAATCTTATTACGAAGATTTCCTCTAAATTCCTTGATTTCCGGAAATCAACTGTGACTACGCCAAAAAGTTAAATCTCTATCTCAATCTTTTGTGATAATTCATTCGTACTCTTCGAATAATCGAATTATTTTTATTATTCAAGGGTAATGAAACTCTATTTATCAACTCATATTCGTCATAAAAGTATGTTTATTGTTAATTATGACAACCTCATTCAAATTTCGGGACGAAATTTCTTTAACGGGTAGGTATTGTGACGACCCGGAAATTTCCGACCAAATTTAAAGTTAATATGTGTATTATCTCGACACGATAAGCAAAGTCTGATATGTTGAGTCACAAAAATTTTGAACTGTTTCATATATTCGTTTGACTTTCAACCATTCTCGACGATTCACGAACAACTAATTGTAAATAGATACATGTATATTTAATTATGTATGTATATATATATATATATATATATATATATATATATATATATATATATATATATAATAATTTGAAATATTATTTGAAATAATATATGATTTAATTGTTGAAAATAAATATGTAAAATATTATGCGAGGTAATGAAAGCTATTATTATAAATGTATAGATAAATATATATATAAAAATATGTATGTAAATATTTCTTGTAAATATATATATTTATATTAAAAATATATAATATATTTATTTTAGTAGTTAAAACTTGCTATTTAAAACTGTTTGCATATAGAAAGAGAATATATTAAAAATAACTGATTTCGAGCCTAATTAATAAACGTCAGTGACACTCGGTTGACGTTTCGTTAGTTTTAATATAGATATAATACATGTTCATGAATGATTAAGATAAAAGTTGGACTGTAAATTGATTACGAAGATTTTAGATCTGTTAAAAATATTTTTACATTTTTAAGTTTAAATATTAGTACTCCGTACATATAAATTGGAACAGAAAATAAACAATTATCAAACCTTTTTTATCAGGTTTCAAACAGTTAATGAGTGAAATAATTAATTATATTTAATCTAAAAGTTTGAGATTTTTAGGAACACTTTTATACGACAACTGTTTAGCAATGGACATGATATAGCACTGCGTGTGAAAACTATCGGTAACTAAACTCCAAATAAATGGCTGCTTTACTATTCGCGTACTATTTTAACACGTTTGCATTGTGTATATGTTGCCAACTTGCAAGAATGTGATATTTATGTATTATATTTACACAATTATATATCATCATTTTACTTGAGTGCAAGAACACCAACTTAAACTAACACCCAGAACTTTTACTTATACATTACTTCTATATTTTTTTTCTTTTCTTATTAATCCATACCATCTTCATCACTTTCGTTGATCACATAACCACCATTTAAGTACTGTTTTAATGATCGGATTCAACCCCCGTTGTTATTAGTTATTACTATTACTAACCAAAGACCCAGACCACCTCAATTGATCTCCGACTCACAACCATAATAGCCATTGTAAACCATCACAATGATCACCAACTATTTCCATTTTTTCTTGATTGTTTTCTATTTTGTTCGAAGGAAACCCACCACCTTTTACCAAATGTTACCACCTTCCATCACCATCACAACCACTTTCGATCACCACCAAACATGCATCACCATTCTTATTGAAACTTACCACCATAAAAATCGAAACCCATTTGATAAAAAAAAGCTGTGTGATCGAGTTACCAACCAAACCAAAACAGCTACCATCGAAACCCACATGTTGATACAGTGAAACCGTAATGATGATACTGTTGTTATTACTTCGTTGTTTCTGTTTCTAATCAAGCTTCTATGCTGCAACTTGTTGTTTGTTTTTCCTGATCGAACATTCACGAAACCCCTTTGAGAAAGATGATGAATAGTGTCACAATTATGATGCAAATACAGTGAACCTGACCATGAATTACGTGTTTCGCGTAACATGTACACGGTCCTCGTAATTTGTCATAAGAATTACGCCTTTCGCGTATAAAATCACACGATACGTGTAAGGTTAATTTACTGCTACTATCATTTTATGTTTCTGTCTCATTCGTTTGATGAACAAGAGGTGACGAGAGTGAAGATGATGATGATGATGATGATGAACGTGATTCGATAACGATGATACTAGTAAGACGATGATAGGTAACGGGTTTCGTTCTTGAATTCTTTTGATCAATTTAAGAACAATGAATAAACATGATTATGCTTATGATTAAAATTATGATTATGATTATGTTAAGATTAGGGTTATGATACATATGAAGAATAATTAGATGATGATAAAGAATATGAGTATGATGATGAGGACCGACGGTTTATGATTAATAATGGTGTAAAGAAGATGAAACATGGTAAAGAAGAAGAAGAAGGTATAGAAAAACGATGATGATGAAATATTGATTAGGGCGTGCGTTTTATTTATTTATTTATGTTTCTGACTTTCGAAATTCTTTTACCAGATCCAAAAAGCTATGAAGTTGCTTGGGCCGTTATGAATTGGTGTTTAATAATTGGGCTACCAGGTTTTTATTGTTGGGCCGAGGGCTTTTAATTATGGTTGGGCCGAAAACTGTTATAGTTATTGGGCAAAATAACAAGGATGAAGAAGAAGAACGAATAGAAAATGGGTTAAGTAAATTGGGTCGTGAAGTTATTCAGGAAAAACAAAACTGGTCGATTGGTTAATGGGTGATTGTGTGAACGAGAGGTTGTGTGTTCGAGTCCCGTCTGAAGCATTCTTTTTAGACAAAGCTTTAAGGGTATACACAATTAATTTTATTATTATTATTATTATTATTATTATTATTATTATTATTATTATTATTATTATTATTATTATTATTATTATTATTAATAGTATTGTGTGTATTATTAATTATTGTTATGTTTATGATTATTATTATTATTATTATTATCATTTTGCTATTATGAAAAATCATTAAGTATTATTCATAATTATTAGTATTATTAATATCAATATAAGTATTATTATGATTAGGTCTATTATTATAATTGCTATTATGAAAATAATACAAACTATTATTATTATTATTAATATCAGTATTAATATCATTGTAGATTTATTATTATTATTATTATTATTAACATAATTATTATTATTAAGATTACCATTAATAATAAGATTTGTTATAATTATTATTATTAAGTATTATGTACTAATGTCAAAAATTATTATTTTCATTACCATTATTACTAAATTATTCATTTTACCAAAAACTACTATTATTACCATTATTATGAGATTTATTATAAAAACTATCATTAATATTATCATTTATAAAATTATTAACACTATTATCATTATTTTTAGTATTATCATTATTATTATTGTTATCACCTAAAATATTATTTTAGTATTATTAAAATACTACTTTAACAACCAAATGATATTTATATATAAATATAATTAATACATATAACACAACAAAACTTAATATTTTATGTACCAAATGAATATATGAAATATATATATACATATATATATATATATATATATATATATATATATATATATATATATATATATATATATATATATATATATATATATATATATATATATATATATATATATATATTATTAATATAAAAAGGATATAACTAGTAAATCTATATATATATATATATATATATATTTATTCGATTACAAATATGTGTATTAATAAATATACAAACGATATAGGTTCGTGAATCCAAGGCCAACCCTGCATTGTTCAGTATCGTCGTATGAATATTTTTACTACAAAATATTCGATTGTGAGTTTCATTACTCCCTTTTTAAATGCTTTTGCAATATATATTTTTTTGGGACTGAGAATACATGCGCAACTTTTTATAAATGTTTTACGAAATAGACACAAGTAATCGAAACTACATTATATGGTTGAATGATCGAAGCCGAATATGCCCCTTTTTACTTGGTAACCTAAGAATTAGTAAACCAGTCTACTAATTGACGCGAATCCTAAAGATAGATCTATTGGGTCCAACAAACCCCATCCGTTGTAGCGGATGCTTTAGTACTTCAAGTTTTTATATCATGTCCGATGGATGTCCCGGAATGATGGGGATATTCTTATATGCATCTTGTTAATGTCGGTTACCAGGTGTTCACCATATGAATGATTTTTGTCTCTATGCATGGGACGTATATTTATGAGAACTGGAAATGAAATTCTTGTGGTCTATTAAAATGATGGAAATAAATGATTATGATAAACTAATGAACTCACCAACCTTTTGGTTGACACTTTAAAGCATGTTTATTCTCAGGTATGAAAGAAATCTTCCGCTGTGCATTTGCTCATTTAAAGATATTATTTGGAGTCATTTATGACATATTTCAAAAGACGTTGCATTCGAGTCGTTGAGTTCATCAAGAATATTATCAAGTTATTTATAGTTTAGATATATTATGAAATGGTATGCATGTCTGTCAACTTTCGATGAAATGAAAGTTGTCTTTTAAAAACGAATGCAATGTTTGTAAAATGTATCATATAGAGGTCAAGTACCTCGCGATGTAATCAAATGTAATGTATTCGTCCAGATGGATTAGGACGGGGCACGACAGGCGAGGGCCCCCTCCTGCCCCTATAAAGCTCCGCCCTTGTACCCAGGACCCGTATTGGTAATGCTTCTTCCAACGTCTTCTTGTATAACATAATTCTCGGAATGGTAAAGAGATTTTAATCAACAAAGTAAAAGGTTTTACAGAGCGTCCAGATAGGAGGAACGGTAAATTACCTTCCTAACTCGAGTTTTCTTATTTGTTTTCGTTAGTTAGTCTTTATAATGGTTGTTTTGTGTAAGTGTTTCGATAATTTGTTGGTTAGTATTTATTATGGTTTGAAGTGGTAGTGATTGTGCTCGGTTGGAGTTAGCGTCGGATTGTGACGTTTAATTGGTTTGAGCCGTCCGGTTTTGATCTAATTCTTTGTATCAATTAGGATTTTCATCTTTTAATGAAGATCCGATTTTATATAGTTTTCGTTATTTTTATAATAAAAAAAAAAGTAAAAGAAAAAAAAATGTATTATAATACATCTTGAAGGGTGCGGCAATCATATGTGTTATAGTGATGATTAGTGGGCAAGATTTTGCCATGTCAGCCCACCTAACAAATCTTGTGGCCGGCTCGCGACTTAAAACTGCTTACCAAAATACTATACATTCTCCCCTGACCCTACCCTGTTTCCCTCGACTCAATCATTCACGATGTTGCTTTCTTATATTCATTTGTATTTTGTACCATTCTTTGTTATTCCATAGCTAAAAGAACTTAGTTAAAGTAAGTTTAACTATATATTCTAATTCTAATATTCTATAATAAAATAATCAAGTGTGTGTAAATTGCTGAGTTTAACGATTTTCAATAGTTCATTCTATGTAATAGACAATTTTTAGGCCAAAGAAGAATAAGTTGGTGGACAATAAACTATGGAACGAGAGAGTACATTGTTAGTTTTACATTGACAACGAGGGAGTACATTTATTTTACTCAAACAACTTTTCAAGTAAAATTTCAAATTGCAGCTAACAATACAACCTCTATCTAACAATTTCATGTTACAATTTTTCCTTGCACATTTTAACTAGATCAAATTTGTTAAGAACAAGATCTTATCTAAAATTGTGTACTTTATTGTAAGATGGAGATTGCAAAATGGAATTGAGATTAGAAGATCCGATGTTAATAAACTAGTTTATCTATATCTATACAAAAATTAAAGTACATTTATATTTGAAACGAAGTATAAAATTAGAATAACCCTATGAGCTTATGACTGACTTTACGATATTGTTGACACTCATATTATCAACCTATATGATCTTCCGATTTTACTAATAATCCTATAAAAATGTAATGATCCAACATGTTTTTGTTTAACATGACCACAATAAGGCTCTATTCCAGAATTTTATTTTGAAGAAAAAGGAAATAAAGTGAGAAAAATTTAAATATTTGGTGTTCCCGAGTTTAAGTTTTAAAAGAAAGAAAAAGATGAAGTGAATAAATTATTCAATGTAATTTTCTCTCTAAAACTTCTTTTCAAATTAGAAGAATCCTCTTCCTTCCCTTTACTTCCATATCATTTCATTTCTTCTTAAAAAAATCTGTAGGCTAAGATCGATCATACAATCAAGATCTACATTTTAATTATCTTACAATAAACACACATGTAAGACTATTCTTAACCGTATCTATAACGTCACAAGCATATTTGCACTTTTTAGCCAAAAGATGTGATATCTACATGTGACATAACAATGTTAGATTTTGAACCCATTAACTGAAAATATCAAATGTTGGTGTCAGATTTTGTAGGGCCTACCAGTTTTTCATTTTCTATTTTTTTTCTTTTGAATTAATTTAGTGAATAAATTCAATAAATAAAATAAAATACTTATTAAATATAAAAAAGACATAAATTAAAATTTCATTAAAATTCAACAATACATAATTTAACGCTTACATTAAATTTAAAAACTACATAACATTAATAATACATAAAATAAAGTAATGCATGATGCGAAAATGTCGATGGGCGGTTTCAAATGTGCTCGACTTGATCCTCGGTAAATTCATCGTGCATTGTATTATCCCTTATTTCTCTTGCGAAGATGTCTCGATCTCGCCCTCTGTTTGGTATACGTTCCATACGATTCTCTATGTCTCCAGTAATAAAATTGCCTTCCCACTTACTTAGTGCAAATCCATTATCTTCAAGAACCATGTTATGAAATGAGACAACGTTGAATTACTCTTCGCATCATGTTTAATGACATAGTGCGTTTAACCATATTTCTTTTCGTATGTACTATATAATCGTGCAACATCATGTACATTAAGAGATCACATGTATTCACTTTTGTACAAAGTGATGACACACATACAAAAATAATTTCGACATAGTATTGATGATGACTCGCTGAATAGTTTGTATTCAGTGTTAATAAATCATTCAGTATATAGCACGTTTGTTTCTAACATCTAAATGACATATAATGTTGAAGAGAACTGATATTTTTCACTACATTTTATGTATTAACTAATAACTAATTAATATGAATGGAAATGAATGAGATTAATAAATGTATTTTAAGTAATAATTGGAAGTTTTAAATCATCCTCATCATCTGCCCTTCTTATCATGTGGCCAACCTTTTTTTTAATCATATTAGCGTTAGTAGGTTAAAGTTAATTTTAATTTTTATCTAGAAACTGAAGTGAGAACACATCATAAAAGGCGAGGGAATCAGAATGCGATGCTTAAACAATTCCAACAAAATAATCAACCACAATCCACCAATCTCTGAAAACCATAAATTCATTACCAATAATCCGATACAAAAATGAATAATTGCGAGCTTTGCAGCCAATCAGCTCAAATCTACTGTCAGTCCGATAACGCAAGTCTCTGTTACGATTGCGATCACAACGTTCATTCCGCCAATTTCCTCGTCGCCAAACACTCCCGAACCCTACTCTGCCATAAATGTCAATCTCCGACTCCGTGGTCCGCTTCCGGCCTCAATCTCGGACGTGCCGTCACCGTTTGCGTTAACTGTGACTCACCTCACCGGCCGATGATACTCGCCAATCGAAGAAATGATGTCGTTGCGGATAATCGTGTTCATGATGATACTGAATCCAGTGATAATGATGATGATGCTGATTCTGACGAGGATGAGGACGATGATGATGATGAGGATGCGGAGAATCAGGTTGTGCCGTGGTCGTCTGTGGTATCGCCACGTGTCACCGGTAGTTGTTCTAGTAGTGACGAATACTGCTCGAGTAGATCTGAAATCAAACGAGGTCGTTTTGACGATTATACCGATTCTGAGGTCTGTAGCTGTATACTTTATAGCTAATTGTTGATTTAATAATTGCTTAGGTTATTCTGTTACTCTGTTATGAATGTATGTTATTGATTACTCCGTATTAATTAGAAATTGACTATGATAAAGGAGGATATAGATACCGTATGTTCATCAAAGAGATCTAACAGTAAAAGGAGAACGGAGATTGATGACGTCACTTCATTAAGATCACGGTGAAAACAGGACTACAGGTAATTTGACTATTCATTTAAGCTGGCTATGATGATGACTAACGAGCGTTCACAATACATGAAAGATGAAATTTGCACAAATCACAATGGAGGATCACAGATTGTAACGGATAACGATTCAGATGAAATTAGCAATTTATTGTAACCTGTGTGATTGAATACAATTGGCAAACGGATATTAGCTGTTCAATTGTTTGCAATAACAGTAAATCTCATATTGTTGTATTTTCAATATATAAACGAAACAAATGAGCAAGAAAATGAAGTAACCTCTGACTGGAGTTTGTAAACAAGCAAAAAGATTGCAACATAAATTATTAATTTTGTTAACAAATGAGCAAGAAAATGAAGTTGTTAGGAATAAAAAATCATATGATTTGAGCTTGTAAGTTAGGTGTTACTCCGTATTAGCAAATCGCAATGTAAAGTGAGTGTGTTCACACCCCTCACTAGTTAACAAAATTAATAATTTTTCTTGCTCGTTAGATGATGTGGCCAGCTTGGCGGAGTGTGACGGATATTAACCGTGCGTCACTTTTTAACGATCGTAGGCGTCAGTTAATTATTTGACAAAATCATATGGAACCGTGAGATGTGAGGCAGCCAATCAGATTTTAGCATTCAATTTAATAAATATATATTTTTATTATTTATTTATTTTTCCCACCTAATTTTCAATTAAATTTTACCACCTCACTCTCCAAATATTTGACACAAAAACTTGACATTTTGGGTTAACGGGGGTCAAATACAGTCACAGTCAAAAACCCATTTTTTCACTAAAAAGTGCACAATCCTACTCTGACGTCACAGTCAGGGTTAGGAATAGTCTAATCGAAACTCATAGTAACACACCTTAATTCTCAAAAATAACACCAAATCCTAACAAACTGTGGATTGTGGCAATAAGACTCTTACAGATTCATACAAATTGCTACTGCTATCGTTCATATGATGATGATGATCATCATAGTTTTATACGTACAGTTACACGTATATACTTCCTGATCAAAACTTGAAATCACAATTTCATGATTAAACAAGAATTTTATCTTTACAAAAGTAAAACGCGATATAAATGCAACTGCAAATCATTTTCAGTTGAAATTGGAAGAGTTCATTTCGGTAAGTCTGTTAGCTTATTGTTACCCTTCCAGTCTTTATTGATCATTAGCGCCTACTACTTAAAATATGCAGCATTGTTTAGAAGCCTGATTTCCTGTTTTAAGAATACTAAGTGCATCGATGCATGGTACACTTCTGAAAATGTTTCACTTGTTTTTGTAGAATGGTAGGATTCTAAAAAACGACACCACTCTAGCAACCCCAAAGGGGGCCAAACCAAAAAGCTACGACGGTTTAGAAAGCCAATCAATCCAAGAAATATTAATTCTACCTCTATATCTAATCCATAAAAAAAAAATACATATATAGTCAAAAAGATCACTCTTCTTTAAAGAATTGCTCCAGAACACTATCATTCTGAAGCATCCAAAGAGGCTAATAATATTCATGGTTGGAAACAATTTACAGGTCATAGAGGCTAATAATATTTATGATTGGTTTTTCCGTTCTTCTCAAAGTAGATTTTTTGCAGCTACAAAATATTGTTTTTCTGTACATTTTTGGACAAATTTGTAACATGTAAATATGATTTTTATGGATCTTTGATGAACATTTTGGATTTGGAGTTACTAATCTTTATTAATAAAAAGGTTGTGTTTGCAACAGAAATAGTATATGCCCAAACCCCAAATTACTGCCTTATGAAAGCTATTAGAGCCCAATCAGACCTTTATCCCAATACCTTTTTTTTTTCTTTTTTTTTTTCATAAAACCATGTACGACTGTACTTATATAATGCACTAGTTTATATAAATTTATAAAGTACGACTGTGAATATATAATGCACTAGTTTTATTAAATTTGTATAAACTACTGTACATTCAGTAGCGGAGACAGGGAGGGGACAGATGGGTGTTCAGCCTCCCTCAATAGACCGAAATGCAGTGAAATATAAATAGCGCATCACGACTGTACATATATAATGCACTAGTTTTATTAAATTTATATAAACTACAGTACATTCAGTAGCAGAGACAGGGAGGGAACAGGGGTGTTCAGTCTCCCTCAATAGACCGAAATGCAGTGAAATATCAATAGTGCATCTTTAATTATTTTAACTAAGCATCCCTCAATTATTAGTGTATTGGTCTTTCTCTCAAATCCTAATCACTTAACGACAACTCTTAGGCCTATCATTAGAAAAATCCTAAATGATAATGACGACACACAATTTTAAGTATATCATTATGGAAGTCTATAGAGTTTTACCATATTTTTATTCACATTTAACTAGTTTTAACTTTTGATTTTTTTTTTTTGGAACTATTATCCATAAGTTATTTCGTGAAATAATGGCGTGGCGTTTGCATAATTAGCTAACTTTTACAATTATTTTAGGACAAAATTACACGGGGGTCCCTGTGGTATGTTCAAAACTACAACCGGAGTCCAAAATTTTTTTTTCGACTTAAGGGGTCACTGTGGTATGCACTTGTTTCATGGGGGGTCCATCTACCTAACTTCCGTCAATTTTTCTGTTAAATCTTATCATGTACAATGCACATGAGGATAAAATGATCAGTTCAGTTTTATGTTTCCTCTCTTGACTTCATGGGTCCCCCTTTCTCTCTTACTCTCCTCTTTCCTTTCCTTCCCTTTCTCTTTTCATCTTCATCTGCTTTCCTAATTACAAAACCCTATTCAAATCCCAAAAAACCAAATCCAAGTTAGTATTTCAAGCTAAATTAAAATTAAAATTACCAAACTGAAATTGCAAAAAAATCCATAATCTGTAGATAATATTATCCTTGCTCTTTAACACCTATTTTAACCTCAACACAATTTATTTCACCACTTTATTCAGATGATAACGATTACCCCTAATGGTAGTAATAGATCGTAACATATATCCCATAGTAACATGTATAATTGTACATATAGACTATACTTTGCAAATTTAAAGACATCAATATTCAATAGATAGAAATACACAAACACACTCTTCCATAATTAAATATTAAAGACTTCCGAACCAATAGGATATCAATCTTTCGTATATTTTAGAAGTTAGATAAGAAATATGCATCTTCTTATTCAGTTGACCAAAATATTATCCTAATCTCTTCTTCAGTTTATGTTTTTTTTCACCACAACCATAACTTAAATTTGATTAATTTTTAACAAATAAAATTATAAAATTAGAACATAGCGAGTGTGTTGTAAACGCGATTATTTTTGAATATATATATATATATATATATATATATATATATATATATATATATATATATATATATATATATATATATATATATATATATATATATATATATATATATAACCACCAACAAATAGATGTATACAAACGTACCTTTATTTTGAGCAATTCGTTTTTGCTCCCTTCCACTATCATCGACATCAAAATCTCTCGAAACCGATCTGTACGCATCTGCTTGTAGGTGGTAAAATTCAATTGCTTCAAAGCTTGCATCAAGGTAAGCTTTTTATTTGTATGACAACAACAATAAATTTGTTTGAAGGTTTTTCAGATTTGTGTTTTATCTTAGATATAATGGATAGTGCTTTATCTTATATACAATTGAAAATAATGTATTTGATATTCTGCTGTTGAATTTGGTTGTGTGTGATCTTTACATATGTTTTATTTTCAAATGTTAAAGTTCGATTAGGGTTTTTAGAAATGAGAGAAGAAAGAAAGAAAGAAAAAAGAGGGCTGTGTTTTTGAGAAAAATAATAAGGATAGGAAAAGGAAAAGAAGCAGCTGAAATGACTGTCTTACCCTCATGTGCAAGTCATTCGAAGGCAAAAAATGTTAGATTTAGACGGCAGTGAGTCAAGTGGACTCCCCATGAAACAAGTGCATACCACAGTGACCCCTCAAGTCAAAAAAAATTCTTTTGGACTCCGGTTATAGTTTTGAACATATCACAGGGACCCCATGTAATTTTGTCTTATTTTAGACAAAACTCATATGTTTGGTTTAATTCGTACTTTAATTCTAACGGTTATTGTTATTTACTTGTTTTAAAAATATAATAATTTGTTATGATGTGTGAAAAGAGTTTTTAATGTAATGTATAAATATAATTGTCGAGTAAGCCTTCTCGATCGTTAAATTCTAGCTCTGGCCCTAAATACATTATAACCTTTCAAATTTATTTTCCCATGAGCTATTTTATATTTTACTTGTGTAATATACCCAAATCGACCAACTTACTCGTAAAATTGTCACCTTTATTCCCGAAGATAACGTAGTATATAGATTCACTCAACTTCTCATTGGGAATTCTTCTTTATTCATCACATAGCAGATATATGTGAGGCTAGTACATATGCAATGGGATTATCACTTTTTTACCCATTTTTTTTCACCTTTTTGCTTTAGAGCCCAAAAAAAAAAAAATGCCAAATTGCCCGCGCAAGGCGCAAGGTGCCTTGCGCCTTGCGTCCTTGCACCTGGGTGTGCCTATTGCGACCTTGCTTCCTGGGGACGCAAGGACGCAAGGAGCCTCTTGCGACCTTGCTTCCCGGGGACGCAAGGACGCAAGGTGCCTCTTGCTCCTGCCTGATCGTTTCCTTCAGACATTTCATCGAACACCTTATGTGCATGCAAATTTGGCTGTCAAGAAACGGAACACGAGCAGCAAAAACGTGAAAGCAAATGAACATACCGCCGTGTTCGAAGTGTCAATTTTTACAGGCGAGTTTCCAAAAACTATACATGAGTTTTCAAAGTGAAGTTCATGCACACCGGGAATATTAACGCAAGTACGCTGAGGACCTTTCTGCAATTGACAACAAATATAAAGATGAAAATAGCATAGCAAACTATCAAGTGTATAAAATGTATAACATTGACCATATGACCTTGAACATAATGTGTTTAGAAGAAGCTCTGTAATACCTTAATTTTTAGGCTCACACGAGAACCGTCTGATTGAATCAGATATGCGTCTACATCATGACCAAGGTTGGAGAACTCGGATCTCGGGGAGATCTCGTTTGGACATTTTACGTTGACTTGTGTTGACTTTCTAGTTTTTTTAATATAAATATGTATAAATATATTAATATATGTATATTTATATGGATTTTTACGAGAAAATTTGAGAAATGAGCGAAAAATTAGA
Organism: Rutidosis leptorrhynchoides; assembly: GCF_046630445.1. NCBI lineage: Eukaryota > Viridiplantae > Streptophyta > Magnoliopsida > Asterales > Asteraceae > Rutidosis > Rutidosis leptorrhynchoides. Next base: position 90,567,540 of record NC_092334.1, on the reverse strand, counting down.
AGAAAATCCGAGAAATTGCGAGAAAATCCGAGAAATTACGAGAAAATCCGAGATCTCACCGAGAAAATCCGAGAAATCGTGATGTTGACCAAGATTTTAACCGTTGACCGAGAAATCTCAACGAGATGGGAAAATATTCTCGGCTGAGTTTTGAAACCGAGATCTCCCCGAGATCTCGCCGAGAAATTCCGAGATCTGCAACACTGATCATGACTGGATACTAAATTAATCCAATATCCTTTCTGAACGAATTTTATCCCTTCGACATCTTCTGCTCCAATATAAAATATCTGCTCCAATATTAAGTTGACAGCCAAATTTGCATGCACATAAGGTGTTCGATGAAATGTCTGAAGGAAAACGATCAGGCAGGAGCAAGAGGCACATTGCGTCCTTGCGTCCCCGGGAAGCAAGGTCGCAAGAGGCTCCTTGCGTCCTTGCGTCCCCGGGAAGCAAGGTCGCAATAGGCACACCCAGGTGCAAGGACGCAAGGCGCAAGGCACCTTGCGCGGGCAATTTGGCAAAAAAAAAAAATTTTGAGCTCCAACGCAAAAAGGTGAAAAAAATGGGCAAAAAAGTGATAATCCCCATATGCAATACTACATGTGGCCCCACGAATAGATCCAGTTGTGAATGTAAACTGGACTCAAATAGTCACTTGATCCAAAAATCGCCCGGTAGCAAATCTGGCCCAACATCAGCCCAAATGACATCGTAATTTGCATGTTAGGGTAGCTCCATTATTCATGCAAGAGTGATGGACATGAGCAACGAAGAAGAAGGAGCAATACCTAGTCTTTCTTCCACAATCAGTTAAGTTATATTCTGTTTTTGCTTTCATATTTGGTTAGCAGAGTATATATTATATCTATTTTGAGCAGAAAAGGGTTGTGATTATAAGGATTATATGACCCAAACAATAGAGTAATTCCAGAGAATTACCTTTCCACAATCGACAAACGAAAGAACAATAATAAAAGAATTAAAAACGCGAGATTTAACGTGGTTATATGTAATCGAATGTCGATTACTTTAATCCACAGACCAACTTAGGAGATTTTATTGATATAATTCGTAGATACAGATGAGGGTTACAATAGGATGCTTATATAGGTCAAAAACAACAAAGAAACATCTTGGAGAACAAGAAAAACGTCAATATGGAAACTCCCATTCAGACCAAGCCGCGTCGCGCCCATATGGGGCCGCGTCGCGCCTCAAAGGCAAATCTCCGGACAGTAGGTTTCCCAATCTGATGCTCTGTTCACATGTTAGGCCGCGCCACGCCTTCCAAGGCCGCGGCGCGCCTCCCTGTTCATCCGAATCCTTTTGTTTTGATATTCTTCACATCCAACAATCTCCCACTTGAAGATAGTCAAAACCATGACTCACATTGTCAACCCATCATACAAACTAACCAAGATCGCCAAAGCACCCTTTATCGTCAAACTCCATTTGGGACACACACACTCCTATCACATACGCCGGATAAGCAGACTTTCGATACAAGGTCTTCAACACTTCTTGTTAGAATCGAATCATCATCTCTCTATCTCCTTAGTCGGTCACCACCTTCTCATTAGTTCATGAGAAGACCCGTTGAGGCTATGCAAAACCTCAACTTGTCCATTAACACCACCTTAGTAAACATATGTGCGGGATTCTTCATACGAAGGACTTTCTCCAAAATCAAAGTACCATTCTCATTACGTTCAAATGATACCTCAAATCAATGTGTTTCGTACGATAATGAAACACCGGATCTTCTTGAGATTGATTGCACTTTGGTTGTCACAATATAAGACGCAATTGTCTTGTCTTTTACCCAACTCACACAGGAAGTTCTTCAACCAAACAAGCTCCTTAGAAGCTTCTGCAATAGCCATATACTCGGCCTCAGTGGTCGACAAAGCAACACTTCTTTGTAGTCTAGACATCCAACTAACCGCCGTCTTACCAACCATGAACACATATCCCGTAGTACTCTTACCCGAATCACCAAATCCACTCAAATTTGCATCCGGATAACCTCTAAGTATAACATACTAGAAGTACCTTTCAAATAACGAAGCAACCATTTGACCGCTTCCCAATGCTCCTTCCCCGGATTAGACATATAACGGCTTACAACTCCCAATGCATGAGCTATATCCGGTCTTGTACAAACCATGGTATACATAATACTTCCCACGGTCGATCTATACGGAACCTTTTCCATCTCCGCTTTGTCTTCTTCCGTTTTAGGTGATTGATTCTTCGATAACTTTATCGCGCTACCCAAAGGCATAGTACGAGCCTTTGCTTTATCAACATTAAACTTTTCTACTACTTTCTCAATGTATTTGGATTGAGACAAGTATAGAACACCTTTAGCACGATCACGCACAATACTCATTCCAAGTATTTGCTTAGCACTACCAAGATCCTTCATCTCGAACTCTTTTGAAGGCATACCTTTCAACTTATTGATCTCGGACATGTCCGAACCCGCAAGCAACATGTCATCAACGTATAACAATAAGATTATGTAAGAAGACTTGAATTTCTTCAATTAACAACAATGGTCCGCTTCACATTTTACATAACCAGCCTGCTTCATAAACTCATCAAATCTCAAGTACCATTGCCGAGGTGCTTGCTTCAATCCATACAAACTTTTATTTAACATACAAACCCACTTCTCTTTACCCTTTACCTCAAAGCCCTCGGGTTGCCTCATGTAAATCTCTTCATCAAGATCCCCGTGTAAGAATGCGGTCTTCACATCTAGTTGTTGTAGATGTAAGTCCTCGAATACGACCAACGAAAGCACCAAACGAATATAGTCATCTTCACCACCGGTGAAAATATCTCTTAGTAGTCAACCCCTTTCCTTTGTTGAAACCCTTTAACTACTAAGCGTGCTTTGTACCTCTTCTTGCCATCCATCTCATTCTTTATTCTATACACCCATTTGTTTTGCAACGCCTTTTTATCATGAGGTAATTTCGCTAGTGACCAAGTCTTGTTCTTCTCAAGTGACCCCATCTCTTCTTTCATAGCAAGCTCCCATTGTATGGATTCTTTGGACTTTCTTGCTTCAAAGTAACTTTCGGGTTCACCATTCTCGGTATAAAGCGAGTAGTTTGTTGATGGAGAATACCTAGGATTAGTTTTGGGCACTCTAGTCGAGCGCCTAAGTATAGGAGCAACCGGTATGGTTGGACCGGTTTCAATTGTAGTCTCCTCATCACTAGAACTCGCACTTTGTTCTGAATTATCACCGCTATCCGACCCATCCTCATCATTGTCAAGATCCGACCCATCACCATTAATCGGCAATTCATTGTTGCCCGAACTCCCACTAGAACTCGCAAGATCATCAAGAGAAACATCATCAAGAATAACATGATTCGATTTTTGAATCCCCGTTTCCGGTTTGCCATATACCGAATCTTCATCAAAGGTAACATCACGTGATCGGATAACTCTTCTAGCTTCATTATCCCAACAACGATAGACCATTTCATCCGAACCATAACCAATGAACGTACACTTCTTTGACTTAGCTTCAAGTTTATCTTTATCAATATCTTTGATTTTCACATAAACATTACACCCACAGATTCTAAGATGATCATAACTAACCTTTTTACCTAGCCATTCTTCCTCGGGAATTCGGAAACCCAATGGTGTTGAGGGTCCCCTATTAATCAAATAAGCTGCCGCATTAACCGCATCCGCCCAAAACATCTTAGGCATACCGGCATGTAGTCTCATACTCCTAGCCCTTTCGTTCAACGTATGATTCATACGTTCGGCGACCCCATTGTGTTGCGGTGTCTCCGGAACCGTTTTCAACATTCTAATACTGAGCTTTGCACAATGATCTTTAAACTCAAGACTACCATATTCTCCTCCATTGTCCGATCTTAAGCACTTGACCTTTAAATTCGTCTCACTCTCAACCATAGCTTTCCACTTCACAAAAGTACCAAAAACTTCGGATTTAGCTTTAAGAAAGTAAACCCATACCTTTCGAGTGGAGTCGTCAATGAAGGTGACTTAATAACGAGAACCTCCATGTGATTCTACATTCGTTGGCCCAAAAACATCCGTATGAACTAGCTCCAATTTCTTTAACTTTGGTGAATTCCCCGATTTAACAAAAGTTACCTTCTTTTGCTTTCCATAAGTACATGGTTCGCAAAACCCAAGCTCTATCTTTTTCAAATCCGGAATCCTCTCACTCGAACTAAGAACCTTCATACCCTTCTCACCCATATGCCCGAGTCTTCGGTGCCATAGAGTAGAACTAGCCCTAACGTCAACCGTAGCAATCACCGTGTCTTCTTCAAACACCTCAACCATATAAAGAGTTCCCCTTTTATGTCCACGTGCTACGACACTACTACCCTTAATTACCTCCCATTGGCGATTCTTGAAAGTAACCTCATTACCTTCTTCATCTAATTGACCAACCGAGATTAACTTCCTCTTTAATTTAGGAATAAACCTCACGTTCTTCAAAGTCCAATTAGAACCAAGAGTAGTCTTCAATACAACATCTCCCATACCTTTAATCTCTAGACTTTTGTTGTTTTCCAATCTAACTTTACCTTGATATGTCCGAAAATTCCTCATCACACTCTTAGTGGGTGTAGCGTGAAACGAAGCTCCAGAATCCAAGACCCAAGACTCCACCGAACTTTCAATACTACATAGTAGTGCATCCTCCGTATCTTCCGCGCTCAAGTTAACATCTTTAACCGGAGCATTCTTACAATATCTTTGATAATACCCCTTTTGATTGCAACCCCAACAAATAACATCACTTCGGTCTTTCGATGGATACCTCTTCTTGAACTTCCCTTTACTCTTCTTCACACCACAATCGACTTTCCTACCACGGTTGTCGGTACTCAACAAAGAACCGGATAACAATTCCCCCGAACTTCTCCTACGAGTGTCTTCACCGAGAATTAAATCCCTAATTCCTTCATACGCAAGCTTAGTAGCACCGGTAGAGCTACTAACCGCGGTAACCGTACCCGACCAACTTTTCGGTAATGATGAAAGCAAGATTAGTGCTTTTAGTTCATCATCAAATTTGATTTCAACCGACTCTAATCTTGAAACAAGATTGTTGAATTCATTGATATGATTCGTTGCACTCATACCTTCCTTCATCTTCGTTTTGAACAATTGTCGCATGAGAAAAACCTTATTCGCCACCGTAGGTTTCTTATACATGTTAGAGAGTGCCTTCAAACAATTAAACGTTGTCTTTTTGTTCATAATATTACCAACAACGTTCTTGGCGAGTGCAAGACGAACCGCACCCAAAGCTTGACGATCCAAGAGCATCCAATCGGCTTCATACCTTCGGGTTTGGTCTCCAACAAAGGTTGGTGAAGTTTCTTTTGATACAAGTAGTCTTCTATTTGAATATTCCAAAAGGCGAAGTCTTTACCATCAAACCGTTCAATCTTCAATTTACCGTCTTCCCCCATCGATCCCAACACGAACCTTGAGCTCTGATACCAATTGTAAGGATTATAGGACCCAAACAATAGAGTAATTCCAGAGAATTACCTTTCCACAATCGACAAAAGAAAGAACAATAATAAAAGAATTAAAAACGCGAGATTTAACGTGGTTATATGTAATCGAATGTTGATTACTTTAATCCACGGACCAACTTAGGAGATTTTATTGATATAATTCGTATATACAGATGAGGGTTACAATAGGATGCTTATATAGGCCAAAAACAACAAAGAAACAACTTGGAAAACAAGAAAAACGTCAATATGAAAACTCCCCGTCAGACCAAGCCGCGCCGCCCCCTTATGGGGTCACGCCGCCCCTCAAAGGCAAATATCCAGACAGTAGGTTTCCCAATCTGATGCTCTGTTCACATGTTAGGCCGCGCCGCGCCTTCCAAGGCCGCGCCGCGCCTCCCTGTTCGTCCGAATCCTTTTATTTTGATATTCTTCACATCCAACCGTGATTTTTCCAATTAATATTGAAATTCTTAGTAATCTCGTTGTTAATGTACCTTCCATCACACACTATATGATCCATTTAAACCAACGCCAATCTCTGATAGTATGATAAATTAAACTGGGGAGTCAAGGTTAAAATCGTAATGACATACAATGCATCTTAAGTAATTAAATCAGGATTCCATGTAAAAAAAATTACTTTTATGAATGGCATCACAATTGCTTTTCACCGCATAAGAAAAGTAACTGATTCCTTTAGAAGAAACTCCGTATAAAAAAGGCTTTTCGGAAGGCCTAACTACTTAATATATAAGTTGCGTACTATGCATAAGGTAGAATGAATTAGACGGAGTATGTATGCACAACAATATAATGTCACAACTATAGTAAGTATAATATATAGTTTACACTTGAAGGAAATATGTGTTTTGAGAAGGGCTCCTTTTAGATTTTGGTTGTATTAATTGTAGATATAGATATTATGTCTAACTTGAATTTCATAGAGGTTAAAGTTGCACTGTCATCACAGTTAAATGGGTCGATTATGAAAACTCATGTCATGGTTTATAATTTTTTTTTTTTGATTAGCGAAAACACCCTCTATGAACGAGCAAACTGGCTCCCACGTAGAGGGTAAACCTCAGGTAATCAAGCCTCCGAGGGCGAGACCTGGTACCGGGTGAATTGCGCATTATTCGTACTCTCTAGTCACACTCCCTTTCTAAACGATTTGACATAGTCAGGAATCAAACCCGGGTGGTATGCTTCATTGGACTACTTGGTATAGGGATTATCACCAAAATACCCATTTTTTGAAGCTTGTTGACTGTCAGCCCTAAAAAAAAAGTTTGATAATTTGCCCTCGCAAGGTGCAAGACTCCTTGCGTCCTTGCGACCTTGCGTCCTTGCGTTATGGCCAAACGCAACAAACAGCCTTACGTCCTTGCGTTTTGCTCCTTGCGTCCTTGCGTCTTGCGTCTTGCGTCTTATCCCGATAAGATTTCTATGATTTCGTGGATAAGATTTTGTTAGATTTTTGTACTATTACGGATAACCTTTTATTTCTATATAATCATTATACATGGAACTACAGATTACCAGCTTCATTTCACTTCATTTCCACATAAATCATATAATTTCAAGCATCATTAAGGTAACTTTCCACCATTTTTTCTCTTGTTTTAATTAATGAGTTGTAGTGATAATGAAACATTTGTTATTCATATATGTTGTGGTGGTTCTTTTCAATTCATTAATAACTTACCTATGTATTTGCCTCTAGATTGTTTTAGAACACGATTAATACTCCCAGTTGCTCCCCAAAAACCAATTACTCGAAGAATATTGTTAAAAAATGTTCTTAGAAAAATTAATTTGCCACCTAATGCACCTGTTTCAATGAGATATGTTGTCGATAATCTTATTTTTGATATTACTGATGATTATGAAGACTTTCATGATTTTCTACAACATGCAATATCAAATGCTCCTATTGATATTTACATTGTCAACAAAGTTACAATTCAACTCCCAGAAAACTTAAAGTCATTGCAAATCCTACCAACACAGAATGTCCATCAAAACCTACCAACACATGATGTCCAACAAAACCTACCAACAAGCGAGGCCCAAACAAACCTTCAGACATCCAATTTGGAAGAAGCACGACTTGAAATACCACCTCCAAACACAGAAGAGTTTGATTTCTTCAACTATGGAGTTGAGAACATATGTAAAATTAAAAAAACAGATCACCCTTTTGAATCAGTTGTCGCGTCTAGTGATTCGGGGGAAGAAAATGACAGAGTAGATCAAGATGAAGATGAAGAAGAGGAAGAAAAAAAGGATGTATTCTGGAATATGCCACTTTTATTGAGTGAGCATGACCAAGAGACTGAATGTACGAGCCAAATAACAACTAGTTATAGAGTATCCGATTTGATTAAAGTTCGACAAACTTTTTTAAACAAGGATGATTTTGTAAACCATCTATACACAAAATGTCTTGAAGAAAACTTCCAAATTAAGCCTGTAAAGTCGGAAAAATCTCGATTCATCGCTAAATGCATGTTTCCAAATTGTGAGTGGAAATGTAGTGCATACAAAATACGACACACTGACGACTTCATCGTAAAGAAATTGCATGACGTACACACATGCTCACGTACCCAAATTATGGGAAATAATAAACATGCAACCAAAAAGGTGCTAGGAAGTATTCTGATGGAATCATTCAGAGCTACAAATCAAGACTATAAACCAAAAGATATACGTGATGATGTTGGCAGCCGTTTTCGGGTGAGCATTTCTTACAATCAAGTATGGGGTGCCAAGTGTCATGCAATAGAGATGCTCCGTGGCAGTATGGATGACTCGTTCTGAATGCTTCCCATTTATCTTCATAACATTAAGATTCATAACCCAGGAAGCATGACAAATGTGGTGACTGACAATGAAAATAGATTCGTGATGTGTTACATGTCTTTTGGCGCAGTTGTAAGTATCATTCATCCTAAAATTATTTTATCTTAAACTAATAGCAATCTCATTTGATTTGTTTGCGTGCAGATTCGATCATTTGTCCAAAATGTTCGCCCTAATATCATCGTTGATGGTGCACATTTGAAAGCTAGATACTTGGGTACAAATTTAGTTGCTGTTGCAATGGATGCCAATAATGGAATTTTGCCATTGGCTTATGGAATTGGTGAAGGCGAGACAAACGAAGTTTGGTCATGTTTTTTTGGCAATCTAAGAGATCATTTAGAGAGTTTTGGTATGAGTAATCGTATGTCAGAGATTAACTTTATTTCTGATCGTGCTCCTTCAATAGCACATGGTATTTCAAATGTGTTTCCTGAAGCCTTTCACTCTTTTTGCGCACGTCATCTATTCATGAACATAAAAACGATGTCCAACAAATTCAAATATTTTGAATGGCACTATTGGAAAATGGTTAAGGCTTACCGTTTATCAGATTTTCAAGATCATGTTAGTGTATTTCAACGAAGATTAAAAGCGTCTCACAAGTATCTAAATGACGTTGGTTTCAACAAATGGTCCAGAAGTCAAGCTCATCATGTTAGGTATGCATACCTTACTAGCAACAGTGTAGAGTCTATTAACGCTCTATCCAAACATGCTCGCAAACTACCAGTTTGCATGTTATTGAAATTTTTCGCGCTTCAATACAGGATTGGTTTTTCAAACATCACAACAAAGCAGTTAGTCTTACTTCAACGGTTACTCCATATGTTGAACGGAAATTAGGCAAGAGGACGAACAAATTAAGAAGATGGCAAGCATTTCCATCGACAAACAATCTAATAGAGGTGCGTGATGGAAGGAAAAACGGCCTCGTTAATCTAGAAGATAGAACTTGTACATGTAGGCAATGACAATTATCAGGCATACCTTGCGGACATGTAATTGCAGCAGCACGACTCTTCGGAGTGGAAGATGTTACATGTTATGTATCACATTGGTTCTTGTCTCAAACTTATATGAATACGTATTCCGAACACATCCTTCCTTTGCCCCATCGATCCGAATGGTCGGATCCAGGGCCCAAGATCTTGAAAATCGTAAACCCCCTAATTCAAAAGAAAAGAGCATCTGGACGCCCAAAAGGTACAGATCGGATTCCATCTCAAGGTAAAGAAACTGTAAAGAAAGTAAGAACATGTACTCGTTGCAAGCAAGCAGGTCATAACCGAACAACATGCAGCGCTTCTTATGACCTAACCGGTGAATCTACTTCTCAGAGGGTTAAAAAAACAGCCTTAAAATCAAAGTCAAAGTCAAAGTCGAAAGAGAAAGTCGAACCTTTGCAAGTTTATCAGTCTCAATTTTATCAAACGTACGATTTAGACCAGAATTAGTTAGTTCATGTTTTAGTTTATCCAAGCTTATCAGTATCAGTTTGTAGTTTATGTTTTGTGTTTAGTTGAAAATTAATGTTTACTAGTTTAAATTTGTGTTTATGGTTATGGTTATGGTTTACTAGTCTCAGTTTGTAGTTTGTATTTGTGGGCCATTAATATTGTCAACCAAGGCGCAAGGACGCAAAACCACACCTTGCGTCGGACAACTTAAACAAATGCAAGACGCAAAGATAGACCAAAAATAAAACGCAAGGAAGCAAGAAAAACCTTGCGTTTGCCATTTAACCAGACGCAAGGACGCAAACAACACCTTGCGTCGGACAACTTAAACAAACGCAAGACGCAAGCAAAAACTTGCGTCTGACATTTAACCAGACGCAAGGACGCAAACAACACCTTGCGTCTGACATTTAACAAGACGCAAGGACGCAAACAAGACCTTGCGTTTGACAATTAACTAGAAGCAAGGACGCAAAAAAAGCCTTGCGTCTGTCCCAGAGTATTTACATTAAAAAATTACATGTTCTACCTAAAAACTGTATAATAATTGCATCTTACAGTACAAGTTAACTACTTAACAACCTTTGGGTCCTTTGGTGGTGGTGGTTTCTGTGTGTCAAAGCGTACACGGAAGAATGTTCTTTCCATTCGAATTCTATACTCCATAGCAGCCTTGTTAGGGTCTCCAATGTTGTCAATCTGATCCCAACCAAAAACTATCCTCTCCATATGAAGGCATACCCAAACACCACAATCACCATGGCCACCACTCTGCATTGGCACATACGGTGCATCCTCGATCATCAACTCTACATCTTCTTTGTTCTCATAATACTCAACAATTTGTGAGTCATGCTTCTTGTTAAAGTAATCTATAGCCTTCAAATATATCGGTAAGTTGTCTGACAAGTTTTTGAAGACAACATCGGGTTGACTTTTATCCAAACAACCCTTTAAACTATCATAGACAAATAATCTCTGTTCATCTAAGTTCAAAGAGAGTAAAATGTTCAGGATCTGAAAAATGTACCGGAATCAAAATATGCAACAAAAGAAACATAAAAGATCAATAAGCAAGGACGCAAGGTTAACCTTGCGAGTGGCGCAAGGACGCAAGGTTAACCTTGCGAGGGCGCAAGTAAGGTTGACCTTGCGTCCATAGTGAAGACGCAAGGTAAATCTTGCGGTGGACGCAAGGACGCAAGAAAAGGTTTGCGAACGGACGCAAGGGCGCAAGGTGACCTTTGCGATAGACGCAAATACGCAAGAAATATCTTGCGCCTAATACGGTTTACACAAAATGGATAGTTGATATAAAAAAAAGCACTAACCTTATCACATTCAGCCCAGGATGGATAAAGGTCATCACTACCATCCCCAAGACCAATCAAATACATATAATCTGGGGGATTGGATTTAATGATTCCCTCTGCTCCAGGATTAGATGTGTCCCCCATCTCCTCCTCCTTTTGAGTGTCATCATCATAAATGGACTTGAATCTCTCTAGTTGATTGAGGAAACCCAATGGCATAATCGTCCATCGAGAACTACATGTATAATCTGCAATCGAAAACTGAGGACTCGAGGACATCTTGCTAGCTCGGGGGAGAAACCTCTGCCGAAATCTCAACAGGAAGGTAGCCCATCCATCAATATGCTATAATCAGATCAAGTTGATCATGATGTTAAATAAAGCAAAAACAAATTAATTAAAACATGCATTTAATAATTAACAAACTTACTATGTTTTCCAAATAACCAGAAAATGCCATTCCCAATAAACGTTTCCAAAACTCAGCATCAATGAAGAGGAAGGTTTCATTTTGGAAAATGAACATGCAACGCGTATCTTGATTATTGAGGATCACTTATTTCAAATCTTTTGGCCCCACATGCTTCCTTTGATCTCTCCATGCTTTTGGTGGTGATGGTTGCAAAGTTCCTTGATCGTTTACTAATTTATCAACCATGGACCAAATTTCCTCCTCACTAACCCAATCCTTTCCCTTCCCTTTTCTCTTCTTTTCCTTTTTCTACAAAATAAAAAAATATATTAATGAAGACGCAAAGACGCAAGAATTGTCTTGCGTCAGTGTAATGCAGACGCAAACACGCAAGGTAGGTCTTGCATCCATTAGTAAAGAAGACGCAAAGACGCAAGAAAGGCTTGGGTCACATAGTGTACAGACGCAAAGACGCAAGGAAATCCTTGCGTCATACACAAACCTCAGTCTGGTCTGGTTGTTTTTCTACTTCATTAACCAATGTCAAATCAACAGTTTGCTCTTTTTCCTCAGACACCACATCAACATTCTCAGCTTGTTTAGCAACAGCTTTTTAAGTAGGCTTTTCAGTATCCATTGGCAACACATTCTCAGCTTCTTTAGTCTCTTGATGAGAAACTTTCAGCCTTTTTACTCTCGAGGCTACTTCGTCAGACAAATGTATAATATCATAAGTCAGCAAACATACACAAGGACGCAAGATATATCTTGCGTAAAACAAGATGCAACACGCAAGGACATATAAACATCACACGCAAGGACGCAAATAAAACCTTGCGCCTGGTGGATGTTACAGACATACCTTCTCCAATGGTTTTTGATAATGCTAAAAACGAACATATATTTCATAGCATTATCCCTCAAGAAAGACAAGCTTTTAGTTGCAATTGTTCTATTTACAAGTGATATTCGTTTAAATAATAAAAGGTGAAGACAAAAGACAGATTTGACGATTTGAAGACGCAAACGACCAAAAAGCTAAAAAGTACAAAGTATAATCAAAGTGGTTCAAATTATTAATGAGAAACGTCTCAAAATTACAAGAGTACGAGCCGCAAAACGCAAAGTACAAGATATTAAATTGTACGCAAGGACGTTCGAAAATCCGGAACCGGGACCAGAGTCAACTCTCAACGCTCGACGCAACGGACTAAAAATTACAAGTCAACTATGCACATAAATATAATATAATATATAAATAATTCTTAAAATTATATATATATATATATTATATTATATATATAAACCATCGGCAAATAAACAAACAAAAGCATGTGAGCTGTAAAAGAAGGCCATGCGATCGCATGGCCAGAAGGCACAAATGCCATGCGATCGCATGGTGAACAGTATCAGGCCACATCCTATAAAAAGCAACGAATTCAGTCGAATGATATATATCTTTTTCTCTTCTTATCTCTCTCTCGTATTATATAATATATATATATATATATATATATATATATATATATATATATATATATATATATATATATTATAATTTTAATTTTAATTTTAATTTTAATAATAAGGGTATGTTAGCGAATGTTGTAAGGGTGTAAGTCGAAATTCTGTCCGTGTAACGCTACGCTATTTTTAATCATTGTAAGTTATGTTCAACCTTTTTAAATTAATGTCTCGTAGATAAGTTATTATTATGCTTATTTAAGCCGAAGTAATCGTGATGTTGGACTAAATATTAAAATTGGGTAATTGGGCTTTGTACCATAATTGGGGTTTGGATAAAAGAACAACACTTGTGGAAATTAGACTATGGGCTATTAATGGGCTTTATATTAACTAAATGATACCTCGTTAATTTAATATATAGACTTATAATTTGACGTATTTATATATAACCACATACGCTTGACTGGGTACGGTGGGCGGGATATCTATAAATACCAATAATTGTTCATTTTACCGGACACGGAACTGGATTAATAGTTAATGGACTAGTTAAAACAGGGGTGGATTACATTCAAGGGTAATTTGTGTAATTGTTAACAAAGTAATAAAACCTTGGATTACACGCAGTCGATAACCTGGTGTATTCATTAAACAAAGTATTAAGACCTTGTTACAATTCGAATCCCCAATTAGTTGGAATATTTGACTTCGGGTATAAGGATAATTTGACGAAGACTCTCGCACTTTATATTTATGACTGATGGACTATTATGGACAAAACCGTATGGACATATCAAATAATCCAGGACAAAGGACAATTAACCCATGGTACTAAACTAAAAACAACACGTCGAACATCATGATTACGGAAGTTTAAATAAGTATAATTCCTTTATTTCATATTTAATTGCACTTTTAATTATCGCACTTTTATTTACTGTCATTTTATTTATCGTCATTTTATTTATCGCATTTTTATGTATCGCAATTTCATTATCGTTATTTACTTTACGCTTAAAATTAAGTTATATTTATTTTTAATATTTTACATTAGGTTTTAACTGCGACTTAAGTTTTAAAATCGACAAACCGGTCATTAAACGGTAAAAACTCCCTTTTTTTACAGATATATTTTTCTTTTTCTTGTATTTTTAATATTTAAAACGTATATTTTTACAGAAATAGATTACGAATTAATAATTTTTTTTATATAGCGTTTCACTTCGGCGTTGAACTTTTCCCGGCAGCGGCGCCAAAAATACTTGATGTGTGCTAGGTGTACTAGGAAATAGTATTATTTTTACAACGAAATACTATTAAATACGATACAATTTTACACAAGTTATTTATTTATTTATAGAGTGGATATACCTAAACCTTGCTACAACACTTATAGGCAGTGCACCTAATCGTACAGTAGTGTAGTTTTTAGTAAGTCCGGTTCGTCCACAGTGAACTAGCCAAGTTTAACGCTATATTTTTAAAAACTATATTTGTATATATATATATATATATATATATATATATATATATATATATATATATATATATATAAGTAGTATTATTATTATTATAAAAGGGGGTTTTACCGTTTAAAGACCAGTTTGTCGATTTTAAAACTTTAGTCGCAGTTAAAACCTAATGTAAAATATTAAATAAATAAAAGACTTAATTTAAAGCGTAAAGTAAATAACGATAATAAAATTGCGATATATAAAAGTGCGATAATTAAAAAGTACGATAATTAAAAGTGCAATTAAATATAATGACAATAAATAAAAGAGCGATAATTAGAAGTGCAATTAAATATGAAAATAAAGGAATTATGCTTATTTAAACTTCCGTAATCATGATGTTTGACGTGTTGATTTTAGTTTATTCCCATGGGTTAATTGTTCTTTGTTCTGGATTATTTAATATGTCCGTCTGGTTTTTGTCCATAACAGTCCATCAATCATAAATATAAAGTGCGAGTGTCCTCGTTAAATTATTCTTATATCCGAAGTCAAATATTCCAACTAATTGGGGACTTAAACTGTAACAAGATTTTAATACTTTGTTAACAATTACACCAAGTGTCCTTGTATATAATTTCACCCCTGTTTTAATAATTCTAGTGACTATTAATCCATTCTTGTGTTCGGTTAAATGAACGATTATTCTTACATATAAATACCCCGCCCATCGTGTCCGATTGAGTGTATATGGTTATTTATAGGTATGTCCAATTGTAAATATTTATATTAAAATTAACAAACTATCATTTAGTTAAACAAATATAAACACCATTAATAGCCCATAGTCTAATTTCCACAAGTGTCGTTCTTTTGTCCAAACCCCAATTATGGTACAAAGCCCAATTACCCAATTTTAATATTTTTAGCCCAACATCATGATTACTTCGGCTTAAATAAGCATAATAATAACTTAGCTACGAGACATTAATGAAAATAACATAAACATAACTTACAGTGGTTAAAAATAGCGTAGCGTTACACGGACAGAGTTCCGACTTACAAGACCTTAAAACATTCGACTAACCCAACCTTATTATTATCACTAACTTAAAATTAAAATTACAAATTGAGATTACTAATTGGAGTGATACTTGGTACATGGGGTTTTTAAGAAAAAGAAAAGAAAATAAATATATGTGTATATAAAACGTCCGAAAATGCTGAATTTATAGATCCTGACTTCACTGTAGACCTCCGCGAGTGCTGAGGTTTCCTTCACAAAAGTACCGCGAGTGCGGAGGTTTGGAATACAGCTCATCTCTTGATTTAAACGTGGGCTGCTGTATTTTTTTAATATATATATATATATATATATATATATATATATATATATAATATATATATAATATATATAATTATATATATTATATTATATTCTTGTGCATAGTTGACTTGTAATTTTTGGTCCGTTGCGTCGCGCACTGAAAGTTGACTTTGGTCCCGGTTCCGAATTTTCAAACGTCCTTGCGTACAATTTAATATCTTGTACTTTGCGTTTCGCGTCTTGTACTCTTGTAATTTTGAGACGTTTCTCATCAATAATTGGAATCACTTTTGTACTTTTGAGCTTTTTGGTCGTTTGCGTCTTAAATTCGTCGAATATGACTTTTGTCTTCACCTTTTATTATTTAAACGAATATCACTTGTAAATAGAACAATTGCAACTAAAAGCTTGTCTTCCTTGAGGGATAATGGTATGAAATATATGTTCATTTTTAGCATTATCAAATATTCTCACACTTGACCGTTGCTTGTCCTTAAGCAATATAGTCTTGAAATAAAAATACTAGAATCACTTCTTTATTCTTCACACTTTGTACATCAGTGATTTCTATACGGCGGTATAAACAATTGTAGTAACAATGTGGTTTACAGTCCCACATGACTATGAAAATTTAGATCCTTTATGAAATTGGATCTTTATGAAAACATTTGATATTTTGAAAATTAATCTAGCTTTTACCCTAGATAAGTTTTCCGGGATAACCCTTCACCGGTGTTTGCAAAATCTTTTTGTGGGTTTGGTAGGTTTCATATTTGAAAATTTTAGCTCAAAACTTGCGGTTTTGTGTCACCCACTTGCTAACCGTGTATTAGGAAAGCAACACGTCCAATATACTTGCTCTGTATATTACCTTTCGGTAAACTACCATCCGGTTGTAAAGGAAAGCGTTGAACAAGCAACTGTTAAGGCAATGTTCCCTGACATGCTTTTAATTATGGTCTATAATATGTCGGATGCAATTACTATCCTTGGTAGGAGCAATAGTAAAGCTCACCCTTATAATTTTTCGGTCTGGCACAAGGTCCTGTCTTCGACCATACTATGCAACCACCGTTCTTACGGTTGACACCCGATTTTGTTCAAGTGACCTAATGAATTCCAAGTGAATTCCTAGGATTTTACGTTCAATGGTAATGAACGCATTAAAAATAGGGTTTTCAGAAAACAAATCGGTTTGTAATTTTGATCAAAATATTTTCTCGTTCAAGCTCGAGTTTAGATATCATCAAATTCCATGAATTTGTAATTCTCAATCTTTAAGGTCAATCTCTAGGATTGAGTAATATCAGGCTTAAAAGCTGATTTTTGATCTTTTAAGGAGATTATCCTTTTCTGGGGATCTGATTCATTAGTCTTATCCAGCTAATTTGCACAGCGTCCTCCACATTTTACAAAACAGATCCTCTCATGGATAGGATAAGTCTGACCACTTGGCGACCCTATTTGATGCTGAGGTCCGTGTATTTTCTGCTGATTTTAGAGATGACTTTTCTAGATTTTTCG
This sequence comes from Rutidosis leptorrhynchoides, assembly GCF_046630445.1. NCBI lineage: Eukaryota > Viridiplantae > Streptophyta > Magnoliopsida > Asterales > Asteraceae > Rutidosis > Rutidosis leptorrhynchoides. The sequence goes on along the minus strand of NC_092334.1, from coordinate 90,550,172 downwards.
TCAACCTACAGCTGGTCTGGACGACAACTTCATGACCTAAATCAAGAAGCACGTGTCTTTTTCGGAAGACTTTACTTCTTTTTAATGATGGAATTGATTCATCGTGTAAATCCATCTTTCTTACAGTAAATCGGGTAAAATTTTTTAGTTTAGTCTAAAGCAAAAGCATCTTCAGTTATTTGTAAAAAAATATGTGATATATGTTTTAAATAACTTGGTAAATTTTTCTCACACTTGGCTTTTATTTTCTTTTATTTGCCTTTTTATTGTCCTCTATTCCATTTTAAATGAATTCTAACATTTTGGTTTGTTTCTCAATTTATGTCCTTTCTGAGGTAACAATAATTTCGGTGTTAACACCTAGTTTTATCGTTCATAAATATGTATAAACATGATTTTGAGTTCATTTAATTGAAAATTTTGAAAATTTTTACTAGAATTGGGTAGTCAGTATATAAGACTAGGGCTGTTCTTTATTATCAGAGAGCACTAGATTCTAATACAACTACTGCGTTACTAGTATTTTTAATGGTAACCAAGTGTTTAAGTTAAAAATTTTAAAAATCCGAAAGAATTTAACTGTAACATCCGTGTTACATCCGTCCCACATCGGTTGGAGAGGGGAACGAAGCATGCCTTATAAGGATGTGGAGACCTTTCCTAGCATGACGCGTTTTGGGACCACAAGCGCAGCAGATCTCATGAGAACTCTGCAGTTAAGCGTGCTCAGGCAATAGCACTACCAGGATGGGTGACCTCCTGGGAAAGTGCTCGTCGTGTGTGGTTGCCAAGAAAAATTCGTGTGCCTACGGGCAAAGCGGACAATATCATGCTACGAGGAACGTTTACCTGGGATGTTACAGATAGTATCAGAGCCAGGCCCCGGACCAAACGTGCACAGCGAGGACGCTGTGTCCCATTAGGGGGGAGGATTGTAACATCCGTGTTACATCCGTCCCACATCGTTTGGAGAGGGGAATGAAGCATGCCTTATAAGGGTGTGGAGACCTTTCCTAGTATGACGAGTTTTGGGGCCACAAGCGCAGCAGATCCCATGAGAACTCTGCAGTTAAGCGTGCTCAGGCGAGAGCACTACCAGGATGGGTGACCTCCTGGGAAAGTGCTCCCTCAGGCGAGAGCACTACCAGGATGGGTGACCTCCTGGGAAAGTGCTCGTCGTGTTTGGTCGCCAAGAAAAATCCGTGAGCAACCTACGGGGGAGACAAGGGTACGTCCCTATCTTTGCAATGCGGACAATATCATGCTACGGGGAACATTTTACCTGGGGTGTTACATTAACCCCTTCCCACACTTAAGATCTTGCAATGCCCTCATTTGCAAGAAATCAGTAACAATTTAAATTATTGAGGATGATTAGCGTAGAAAGATAATTAAATTTTACCAAAGTTTCCAAACATATTGGCGTTTGTTTGCTGAATGATAAATGGTGCACATCATTTGTTCATTCCGTCTTGTTGTTACATCACATTTGTTTTTTATTTTGTCGTCAAAAGTACTAGCTTTTGCTGAACTTAATGTCAGTCTTTGAAAATGCGCTGTTTTACCCTGTTTTGTACATGAGAAAAACTACAAACATATATATACACATTTTTGAAGTTGGGTATATCACCCCACATTAAAAATTATTAAAAATCTAATAATAAAAGTTAGAAAATAAAAACTATTAAAATATCAAAAGAAATATTAAAAGTATAAAATTATAAGTTATCAAATAAATAAAAATAAAAATAAAAATAAAAATAAAAGAAATTAGGGTTGATAAGGCTGGTGCCAGTATGGATCCCATTCATAGCCGTATGTACTGTAGAATGCTTGAGCTGGGTCATATGTAGGGTACGGTGGTCGGGTCTGTATAGTCCAAGGAGGAAATACGGGTATTGGAGTCGCAATGTAAGTTGCATTTATGTGTGCACGATGACTCATGATTTGGTTTTGATGATACTGCCAATCTTGAAATGCTCGTTGTCTAGCCATTTCATACTCATGATGAGCCATAAAAAGTTGCATTTCTGTCATCTCATTCCCCCCCTCCCGCCTTACCTTGCTGCTGATCTCTTTCGGCCTGTGGGTGAGAGCCCTCATATGGTGCTGCAGCGTTATGTTTTTTCTTTAAAACCTTAGCACCGTGATATACTTTTAAACCAATTGTATCACGGGGTTCCGGTGCTGCAATTATTAATCCCCCCCGATTTCTATCGACACCGAGATACTCAGCAATTAGGGTAACAAAGATACCACCTCCTATTATCCCATTAGGCCGTATACTTTTAACTATAGCTGATAAATAATAACCCACACAATAAGGTATACTCACAGCGCTTTGTGGGTCTCGAATACACATGAGATAAAATAAATCATTCTCATTTACTTTCTCTTTGTTCTTACCTCGCTGTGTAATCGAATTTGCTAAGAACCTATGGATTACTCTTAGCTCAGCTCTATCAATATCAGTATAAGAGTTATTCCCCCCACGAAATCGTGTATGCCTAGTCATTCTACTCCATACACCATTCATATCAAAATTCTCATCAATTCTCCTACCATTAAGTATCAACCCTTGACAATCAGTAGATGCCAACTCCTCAGGCGTATATATACACAAAACCTGAGCCATGTCTAGTAGAGATATATGGCGCATCACTCCTCCTAATAAAAATATAATAAAACTACGATCGGTTAAGGTAGATACCCGATCATTTATTTCAATACTACACAATAACTCCACACACCATTCTCTATACACACGTCTACGTATATTAAACAAACGTTCCCAATCAGTAAAAGTAGAATTACCATACCTTTGTGTAAGTAATTCTCTGATTGGACCGGCTAATCCAACTGTTTCTAATGGTTCCCAATCTATGACTCTAGGTACTTCAACAACATTAGACTGAAGGGTGTGCAAGTTCCTCTGGTATTTTGGATAATCTATCAAATGTCGATCAAACCTTAAATTAGGATGTAAATCTGCCAATTCTATATTTGAATATGGAATGTATTGATGTGGTAGTTCTTGTCTATATATGTCATTAATCTCCTGTTCTGCTGCATTCTCAGGAGGAGCATTGTGAGCCTGAGATGCGGATGAAGATTCACCCCTTTCAGTCTGCAAAACATATCAAACACAATTTTTGTGCATCTAAATATGCATTAGTGTTAGCAAAATCATAAATCAAAATAATTACAATGACATGTTTAATCTATATTAAACTTTATACACATTTTCATAATATTAACAATTCTACACTTTTACAAATGAACATATATGAGAATGTATACAATGATCTTTAGCTTTTATCTCAAATAACATGTCAAAATAATCATTACTAGCAATTAAACAAGTTCCAATTGGCATTCATATCAATTAAATTGAGTTCATGCATTTTTGACTCAAAAAGTCCACTTTAATTTTTGAAAATCATGTTTAGGATCAAAGTTTTGATTATTTAGTAACCTAAACATGTTACACTACTCAATTTAGTATAAACTAACAACAAAATTCGGCCATAACCCGTTTATATCAAAAAGCCCCAATTTTGCTCAAGAACACAAACCCTAGATTACTCAAAAATTGAAGTTTAAGGCTTCTAATCATGTTAAATAGCATCAATCTAGGTTATATAAGCATAATATACGATCAATTTAAACACAATTACACTAGAAATCATCAAAATCAAATTAGGTATATTTTTGTTCAAGAACACTAATAACCCGAATTAAATGGTGTTTAGATGTAGAAATTACCGATTTTCTTGAGTAACTTCTTGGTAGCATCCTTCTCAACATGATTTTAGCAAAAAATTTGATGTTTATCGATGAAAAATCGCGAATTTTGGAGTGGTTTTGTGGGTTTTTTCGCAGAAAAATAAAAAAATTTGGGTGTGGTGTGTTGAAACTGGTCTGGTAGACCAGTTATCTAGTCTGGGTTTTGCACCCTCCGCGAGTGCGGATGTGGGTACCCACAAAGTGCCGCGAGTGCGGTTTTTATTTTATTTTATAAAACCTTTAATAATAAAACAATTTATGGAGTAATTTAAAATTTTGTTTTCCTTTTTTATTTAGGATGAGGTTGTTTCGGTACGTTGACCTAGTCCATGCCTCGACAAAATTTTAAAATTTCGTCATTTTAAAACGTTGTTTTAAAAGCAAAGATTTTTGGGTTTTTTAATGTTTTTGGCGTACTTTAAGTCAATAAGATTAAAAATAATAATAATAAAAGTTCTCGTCCCTCCCTTGGGTAGAGCAATTTCGGTTCAACGACCTAGTCTTCAACTCACGACGAATTTTAAAAATCATATTTTTAACTTAACAAAATAAAGTACATTTTTGTTTTTAAATTCACACCAAACTTAAATTTAAAAATGCATAACTTTAAAAATTCATATTAATAAAATTTAAAAATTCACACTAAACTTATATTATATTTTTGGTTTTATACATACAAACTTATATTAAAAATATTAATTTTCCAAATATTTACAAACTTAAATATATTGATTTTAAAAAATTTAAAATATCAATTTAATATTTATATATTAATTTTAAAAACAAAGTAAAAATAAAATTAAAAATCTTTTTGGCTTTTATCCCACTTTAATCAATCAAATATTATCAAAAATATGCGCCCCTCTTTTCGGTAAAGTAATTTCAGTTTCATAACCTAGTTTAACTCATGACGAATTTTTGAAATATTTTGGGTTGATTGATTAAAGATATTTATATCTTAAGAATAAACGGTAAATTTCGCAGTGATGTAATAAATTTTTGTATGATATCAATAATTTCGGTCGCAAGACCTAATTTTATCGAATACCAATTTAATACTTTATAGCGAACAAATTAGCGTTTATTATCAAAAGGTTAAAAATAAAAATAAAAATAAAAACTGTACATACTTACCCGTGAGATAGATTTCTTAGTGATATGCTCTAGCCCACTCATAAGATAGTCGGACTAATTGGTTTTCCATAGCTACATAGGCGTAACCTCGAGCATTCAACATTTTTTCTTCTAAACATATGAACGGTCCATCTCTGCATAAAGTAACAAATTCGGTGTTTGAATAGGTTTGATTATTTGAACATTTACCTTCGTATGACCATTTTCCGCATTTGTGACATCTTTCAAGGTGTCGTGCTCTTCTTTTCGCTGCGAATTTTGATTTTCCTTTACCAAATTGTAATTTATTATTTTCGTTTCTCGATTCTTTTCTTACTCCGTCCAATTTACCTCTAATTAATGATAACAATTCACTTGGAAGGGTGTCATTATTATGTTTAGTGATCAAAGCGTGTAGCATTAGACCATGGTTTAGTTCACAGGAAGTCTTCATCTCATAAAAACCTAAAAAAAATAAAAATTCAGAATGGGGGGAGAAGACTAGTTCTTTAGGGTCTGCTAGGGAAAGACCATCCGGGTTCCATTTTCGAGAACTACACGAAAACAGAACATCTAACTTTAACAGAAATACATATTATCCTTTAAAGATTTGATTCTCCCCACACTTAGTTAGCTGTGGTGTCGAAATTGTGATTAACTTCGTTGTCAACTTCCATCGGACTATCTATATAATGTTTAACTCTGTGACCATTAACCTTAAATTCAATCCCATTTTAATTTATTAATTCTATTGTTCCGTATGGGAAAACTCTTTTGACTATAAATGGTCCAGACCATCTTGATTTCAATTTTTCAGGAAATAGCTTGAATCGTGAATTGAAAAGAAGAACTCTGTCTCCTTCTTTAAATTCTTTTGAACTTCTGATTCTTTTATCATGCCATTTCTTCGTTCTTTCCTTACAGATTAACGAATTTTCATATACTTCATGTCTTAATTCTTCTAATTCGTTTAATTGACTTAACCGTAGACGTCCAGCTTCATGTAAATCAAGATTACATGTCTTCAAAGCCCAAAATGCTTTGTGTTCAATTTCTACTGGAAGATGACATGCTTTTCCGTAAACGAGTTTAAAAGGTGTGGTTCTAATTGGAGTTTCGTAGGCTGTTCTAAAAACCCAGAGTGCATCCTCCAATTTCATGGACCATTCCTTCGGATTTGATCCTACGGTTTTCTCTAGAATACGTTTTAAAGCTCGGTTGGTATTTTCAACTTGTCCACTTGTTTGTGGATGATAAGCAGTGGAGATTTTATGAGTTACTCCATATCTTTTGAGAACTTTCTCAAGTTGATTATTACAGAAATGAGTTCCCCGATCACTTATTAAAGCTTTCGGTGTTCCAAACCTTGCAAAAAGACGTTTTAAAAAGTTGACTACAACTCGTGCATCGTTAGTTGGGAGAGCTTGTGCTTCCGCCCATTTAGATACATAATCAATGGCAATGAGAATGTATAGATTATTATGAGATTTTGGAAATGGACCCATAAATTCAATACCCCAAATGTCAAATACTTCACATACTTGAATGACATTTTGTGGCATTTCATCACGTTGACTTATTTTTCCGGCCCTTTGACATGCATCACAGGATTTGCAAAGAAGGTGTGCGTCTTTGTAAATTGTAGGCCAATAGAATCCATCATCGTAAACTTTTCTTGCTGTTAGTTGAGGCCCATAATGCCCTCCTGTTGGTCCTGTGTGACAATGGTTTAAGATTTTACTAGCTTCATCTCCGAATACACATCGGCGTATTATTCCATCAAGACAACTTTTAAACAAATGTGGATCTTCCCAGAAATAGTGTTTTATATCACTAAAGAATTTCTTTCGTTTTTGGTACGATAATCCCTTTTCAAGGAATTCACATACTAAGTAGTTTGCATAGTCTGCAAACCATGGAATTTCATTATAATTTATCTTCAATAGATATTCATCAGGAAAGTTGTCTTGTATGGCTGATTCATTTAGAACTTCTAATTCGGGATTTTCAAGACGAGAAAGATGATCAGCGGCGAGATTTTCTGCTCCCTTTTTATCTCGGATTTCAATATCAAACTCTTGTAAGAGTATGATCCGACGGATTAATCGTGGTTTGGCATCTTGTTTCGAAAATAGGTATCTAAGAGCAGAATGGTCGGTATAGACCACCGTTTTAGCTAGAACGAGATATGAACGAAATTTGTCAAAAGCAAAGACAATAGCAAGGAGTTCTTTTTCAGTAGTTGTGTAGTTCGTTTGTGCTCCTTGTAACGTCTTACTAGCATAATAAATAGGTTGAAATCGTTTTTCAATCCTTTGTCCTAAAACGACTCCCATTGCAAAATCACTTGCATCGAACAAAAGTTCAAACGGTAGATTCCAATTTGGAGTTATCATGATCGGCGCATTATGTCATAACCCGTCCTAAACCATAAGGACAAATATAATAACATATGATTTGATCGCGAGGTATTGACCTCTATATGTGACATTTTTCAAAGAAAATTGCATTCGTTTTTACAATACAAACCACAACCTTTATTTAGAATACAAGGTTTAAACAACATAATAATGATTATCGTTTAACGATAATCTTAGCCTTACAAACTTTACATGTGATGATAACAACACGATTTCCAACGTATTTTACATTACAAATTCTCCGATATGCAGTTTTATTTTTGACACAAATATGCATACTCAAGATCTTGCTTAAATTCAACATGTTGCAGCGGAAGCTTTTAGTTATCACCTGAGAATAAACATGCTTAAAATGTCAACATAAAGTTGGTGAGATATAGGTTTAATACCGGCAACGTTATAAATATAGACCACAAGATTTCATATATAAACGTTTTAATAAAAATATTCTAAGTTGTTGAGCACTTGATAACCATACTTAACATTTAATCAACGTCGCATATTCCCTTTATTATGAAATCTTACTACACCGTACCAAGTGTAGTCACCGAAACGAAGTACTGTGCAACCGTTGAATACTGGTCGTCCAGTCCGGTTGGGGTTGTCAGGCCCGATAGATCTATCAACAGGATTCGCGTTTACAATACCTCATGTAAATAGTAGTTACCAAGTTACAGGGAAGTATGCCAGTGGTACAACTCAACGTAGAATATATATTTTTAATCACTTGTGTCCATAACGTAAATCATAAATTGCATGTATGCTCATCCCGAAATATTTAGAGTTTAAAAGTGGGACTATATACTCACTTTTGCCTTGAAGGTATTTAACTCGACTTGGTCTCCGATAGATATCACGAACCTAACCATATATATGTAATATATCAACATATTTTCTTTTCAAGTAATCGTTATATATATATATATATATATATATATATATATATATATATATATATATATATATATATATATATATATATATATATATATATATATATATATACTTATAATACTTTTAATGTTTTCTTAGTCCATAGTTAGCAGTCCGATGTTAGTGGTCCACAATTAGTTGCTCAATAAAATAAATAAAGACCCCATTGTATTCGTATTGATCAGAATTAATCTCGACCCATGGTACCATGTTGTCAAATGACGTGTTGCGTACATAAAGTACCGTGTTGTCAAATGACGTATTGCGTACAATCATGAGGTCTTATGATTAATCTTCTCGTGTTGTTTACGGGTGGTCCTGAAATATATAAAATCAAATCATAAGTAAATATATATAAAATATCATATTAATTAGCAAAGATATGATTAATTTACTTTTTCTCCAAATATTTTCGTAGCTAAACTAGCTTCGGATACCCAATCTTGTTTTAGTCGTAGTTTCTTCATTACAATTCCGTTTTTATTGGTTCAACTTGCCACTTCCTTGGATCGAGTCAAATTTTAAGAATATGAACTGTAAATACCTTAGTTTGTATTCGAAATCACAGGTTATAGGTCAAACTTTGGTGAAACTTATGAAAGTGATCATTTTCCATCATAAAAATAACATTTAATGATCATTTTTCTAAAAATACTTACACTTTGAGTTAAACCATGAAATTTTTATGTGTTAACATATTCATAAGAAATATCATTTTTCCAGAACATGAACTTCCAATTCAAAGTTCAAGATAGTTTTTATTTATCCAACCCAAAACAGCCCCCGGTTGCACTCCAACGATGTAGATTTAGTTTTAAGGTGTTCTTTGTAAAATCAAGTTGTATCTTGTTAAGTTAGCATATCCTTATGATATATTACAGGTCTTGAAGTGTTTTAAAAGTTAAGTTAGAAGGATCTATTTAGTTTGCGAACAAGTTTGAAATCATTCAAACTATGTTCTTGTTGTTAAAATTTTACAACACAAAATAAGATAGCTATATGAATATGAATCGAATAAGATTATGAACAAGGTTACTACCTCAAGTTACTTGGACAAAGTTACTGCAAAAGATAATAAATAATCTTGGAATCAAAGAGTGGTGGAGTTAGATCAAAAGGTTGGAAGTAAACTTGTTTACTTGGAAGGATTATTGAAGTGTTCTTGGAAGGTTTTTCTTATGAAGATTAAGGCTTGTTTTTATGGCTAGATCTTCATGGTAACTTTCTGAATTGAAGTATGTGTTTAAGGGTTATGAAAATGTGTGTGTTTAGCTAAGAAATGAAGATAGAATTTGAATCAAAAATGGAATGGGGAAGACCCCTTAAAAACGTGAAAATGGAGGAGACATGGACAAATTTCCTAACTTGTAATCTTGTGAAATTGTCATACTATCTTACAAAAGTAGTTACCTCTCCTTTAGGGCAGTAACATGGTTGATTAGAATGTTGATTTGATGTGTATATACTAATAGTAAATACATATAGAAGCTGGGTATGATACGGGTACATATACCCTTGATATACGTATAGAAATCTTGAGAAAACGGAACGAGGATTCAAATATAGCTATCTTTTGTAAATATACTTATATTGTTTTATGTATAAAAGCCCTTTAAAAGTGATTAAATACATATCTATACGATACATGTATAAGCATTATAAGTTTTAAGTATTTATGTCAAAGAACGTTACGTATAGTTATCGTTTTGAAAACTTAAGTTAGTAGTTTCAAAGTATATTTATAACTCATTGTTATTAGTACACAATGAGATGTTAAACCATCCTTAGATCATGTTAAATATATATAAATATATATATATACACAAACGTATAATTATCGTATGTTATATAGTTCGTGATATCATCGGTCAAATTGGACGGTCAAACGTTGTGTAAAACTCTTTTCAAAAACATAAGTCTCAACAATTTAGATTGCTTATCATGTTGGTAAGGTTTAATTTATGTAAATATTAATCTCATAAGTATAAAATGATTGGAAAAATCCGGGTCGTTACAGTACCTACCCGTTAAATAAATTTCGTCCAGAAATTTTAAAGTTGTACCTATTTTGCGTTATCGGGAAACAAATGTGGGTACTTTTGTTTCATTTGATCCTCTCATTCCTAAGTAAACTTGGGATCCCTTCGAGCATTCTAACGAACCTTCACGATTGGTATATTGCTCTGCTTGAGTTGTTTAACTTCACTGTCCATGATTTCAACTGGTTCTTCTATGAATTGTAATTTCTCGTTGATTTGGATTTCTTCAAGAGGAATGGTGAGGTCTTCCTTTGCAAGACACATCTTAAGATTTGAGACGTGAAATGTATTATGTACTCCGGCGAGTTGTTGTGGTAATTCGAGTCGATAAGCTACCGGACCGTTGCGTTCGATAATCTTGAACGGGCCTACATACCTTGGGTTCAGTTTACCCCTTTTACCGAAACGTATTACACCTTTCCAAGGTGACACCTTTAGCATAACCATGTCACTGATATGAAACTCTAATGGTTTCATTCGGACATCGGCGTAGCTCTTTTGGCGACTACGGGCTGTTTTCAATCTCTCCTTGATTTGTACTATCTTCTCAGTCATTTCGTGTATGATCTCGGGACCAGTTAATTATCGATCTCCTACTTCATTCTAACAGATAGGGGATCTACACTTCCTTCCATACAGTGCTTCGAATGGTGCAGCTTTAATGCTCGCATGATAGCTATTATTATACGAGAATTCTCCTAATGGTAGATATTTATCCCATCCGTTTCCAAAATCGATCACACATGCCCTGAGCATGTCTTCAAGAGTCTGAATCGTTCTTTCACTCTGCCCGTCGGTTTGCGGATGATATGCGGTGCTCATATCCAAACGAGTTCCCAGGGCCTCCTGTAGTGATTGCCAAAACTTTGATGTAAATCTACTATCACGATCGGATATAATAGAAATAGGTATTCCATGCCTTGAAACAATTTCCTTTATGTATAATCGTAATAGTTTCTCTATTCTATCCGTTTCTTTTATAGGCAAGAAATGTGCAGATTTGGTGAGACGATCAACTATTACTCAAATGGTGTCATAACCCCAGGCAGTCTTAGGTAACTTTGTGATGAAATCCATGGTAATACCATCCCATTTCCATTCTGGGATTTCTGGTTGTTGAAGTAACTCTGACGGATTCTGATGTTCTGCTTTAACTTTGGAACAAGTTAAACATTCCCCAATATATGTTGCAACATCTGTCTTTAAATTAGGCCACCAATAATGCGTCTTAAGATCTTGATACATCTTTCCAACTCCAGGATGTATCGAGTATCTTGTCTTATGTGCCTCATTCAATATCAACTTCCTTAATCCACCCAACTTTAGTACCCAAATACGGTTTGCAAAATATCAAATTCTATCTTCCCGTATAACGAGTTGCTTCTCATACTTCTTCATTATTTCATTTCCTATGTTCTCTTTAGTAAGAGCTCCTCGTTGAGCCTCTTTGATTTGTGAGTTGAGATTCATGCGAATTTTTATGTTCATTGCTCGTACTCGAATTGGTTCCCGTTCCTTTCTGCTTAGAGCGTCGGCCACTACATTCCCTTTCCCGGGATGATAGCGAATCTCACAATCATAGTCGTTTATCAGCTCGACCCACCTGCGTTGCCTCATGTTCAGCTGTTTCTGATCGAAGATATGTTGAAGGCTTTTATGATCGGTAAACACAGTGCATTTAACCCCATATAAGTAGTGTCTCCATATCTTCAATGCAAACACCACTGCTCCCAATTCTAGATCATGCGTCGTATAATTTCGCTCGTGAATCTTCAATTGTCGAGATGCGTACGCAATAACTTTCTTTCGTTGCATAAGGACGCAACCAAAACCTTGTCGTGAAGCGTCACAATATATCTCAAAATCATCGTTCCCTTCAGGTAACAATAAAATAGGCACTGTAGTCAATTTATTCTTCAGTAATTGAAATGCACTCTCCTGCTCACAAGTCCATTCGTACTTCTTCCCTTTTTGCGTTAACGTTGTTAATGGTTTAGCTATTCGGGAAAAATCTTGAATAAACCTTCTATAATAACCGACTAAACCCAAAAATTGGCGTATCTGCGTTGGTGTCTTAGGAGTCTCCCATTTTTCAATGGCCTCAATTTTAGCTGGGTCAACCTGAATTCCTTTGCTACTAACAACATGGCCAAGAAATTGCACTTCTTTCAACCAAAACGCACACTTAGAAAATTTGGTGTATAACTATTCTTTTCTTAATAATTCTAATACCAACCTTAAATGATGTTCATGCTCTTGCTCATTTTTGGAATAGATAAGAATATCGTCATTGAAAACGATAACAAACTTATCTAGATACGGACTACAAACTCGATTCATGAGGTCCATGAATACAGCTGGCGCATTCGTCAATCCAAGCGGCATGACTAAAAATTCGTAATGACCGTAGTGTGTCCGGAAAGCAGTTTTCGGAATATCTTCTTCTTTGACACGTAGTTGATGATAGCCCGATCTTAGGTCGATTTTCGAGTAAACACATGATCCTTGCAGTTGATCAAATAAGTCATCAATTCTCGGTAGTGGATACCAATTCTTGATAGTTAAGTTATTTAATTCACGATAATCTATACACATCCTAAAAGATCCATCTTTCTTTTTAACAAATAAAATTGGAGCTCCCCACGGTGAAGTACTTGGTCGTATGAATCCTCGGTCCAGTAATTCTTTTAACTAACTCTGAAGTTCTTTTAACTCGGACGGTGCAAGTCTATATGGAGCACGAGCAACCGGTGCAGCTCCTGGTACAAGATCTATTTGAAATTCTACAGACCTGAAAGGAGGTAGTCCCGGTAATTCTTCCGGAAATACATCGGGAAAGTCTCTTACTACATTTACATCACTAATATTCTTCTCCTTTTCTTCAACTTTCTTTACATGTGCTAGGATGGTAATGTCGTAGCGTGGGGGTACGAAATACTATTAAATTTTACAAGGAAATACTATTAAATACGATACAATTTTACACAAGATATTTATTTATTTAGAGAATGGATATACTTAAACCTTGCTACAACACTTATAGGCAGTGTACCTAATCGTACAGTAGTGTAGTTTTTAGTAAGTCCGGTTCGTTCCACAGGGAAAATCTTTTAATCAAAGCTTAACGCTATATTAGTTTAATTTATAAAAATACGAATATATATATAAGTAATATTATTATTTTAAAGGGGGGGTTTTTACCGTTTAATGACCGGTTTGTCGATTTTAAAACTTTAGTCGCAGTTAAAATAAAATATAAAATATTAAATAAATAAAAGACTTAATTTAAAGCATAAAGTAAATAACGATAATGAAATTGCGAATAATAAAAGTGCGATAAAATAAACTTGCGATAATTAAAAAGTACGATAATTAAAAGTACAATTAAATACAATAACAATAAAAATGCGATAATTAGAAGTGCAATTAAATATAAAATAAAGTAAATTAAATATGAAATAAAAGAATTATGCTTATTTAAACTTTCGTAATCATGATGTTTGACGTGTTGATTTTAGTTTTATGCCCATGGGTTAATTGTCCTTTGTCCTGGATTATTTAATATGTCCGTATGGTTTTTGTCCATAACAGTTCATCAGTCATAAATATAAAGTGCGAGTGTCCTCGTCAAATTATCCTTATACCCGAAGTCAAATATTCCAACTAATTGGGGACTTAAACTGTAACAAGATTTTAATACTTTGTTTAATAATTACACCAGGATGTCGACTGAGTGTAACCCAAGGTTTTAATACTTTGTTATCAATTATGCCAAGTGTCCTTGTACATAATTTCACCCCTGTTTTAATAATTCTAGTGGCTATTAATCCATTCCCGTGTCCTGTTAAATGAACGATTATTCGTACATATAAATACCCCGCCCATCGTGTCCGATCGAGTGTAAATGGTTATTTATAGGGACGCCCAATTGTAAATCTTTATATTAAAATTAACAAACTATCATTTAGTTAAACAAATATAAAGCCCATTAATAGCCCATAGTCTAATTTCCACAAGTGTCGTTCTTTTGTCCAAACCCCAATTATGGTACAAAGCCCAATTACCCAATTTTAGTAATTAGCCCAACATCATGATTACTTCGTTTTAAATAAGCATAATAATAACTTAGCTACGAGACATTAAATTAAAAAGGTTGAACATAACTTACAATGAGTTACACGGACAGAATTTCGACTTACACCCTTACAACATTCGCTAACATACCCTTATTATTAGGATTAAAATTAAAATTAAAATATAAATATAAATTATAAATATAAATATTACGTATAGATAGATGGATGGATATATATTGATATATTTTTTTACGATCAGAATGCGCGAGCTTTATAGGCAGTTTCAATATTTGGGGCTCCCCGACTCACGTAATTTTTGCACTGCAAACTCCGCAACTCGCGGAGTTTGCTTTTACAGCTCACACAAGTTTGGAGCCTTTCTTGCCGACGGTTTATAATATATTATATAATATATAAATAATTATAAGAATTATTTAAATATTATATTATATTTATGTGCATAGTTGACTTGTAATTTTTAGTCCGTTGCGTCGAGCGTTGAGAGTTGACTCTGGTCCCGGTTCCGGATTTTCGAACGTCCTTGCGTACAATTTAATATCTCGTACTTTGCGTTTTGAATCTTGTACTCTTGTAATTTTGAGACGTTTCTTATCAATAATTGGAACCTCATTGATTGTATTTTGTACTTTTGAGCTTTTTGGTCGTTTGCGTCTTCAATTCGTCGAATCTGTCTTTTGTCTTCACCTTTTATTATTTAAACGAATATCACTTTTAAATAGAACAATTGCAACTAAAAGCTTGTCTTTCTTGAGGAATAATGCTATGAAATATATGTTCATTTTTGGCATTATCAAATATTCCCACACTTGAGCGTTGCTTGTCCTCAAGCAATATAGTCTTGAAATACTAGAATCACTTCTTTATTCTTCACACTTTGTACATAAGTGATTTCTATACGACGGTATAAACAATGGTAGTAACGATATGGTTTACAGTCCCACATGACTATAAAATTTAGATCCATTAAGGAAATTGGATCTTTATGAAAACATTTGATCCTTTGAAAATTAAATCTAGTTTTTACCCTAGATAAGTTTTCCGGAATAACCCTTCACCGGTGTTTGCTAAATATTTTTGTGGGTTTGGTGGGTTTCAGATTTGAAAATTTTAGCTCAAAACTTGCGGTTTTGTGTCACCCACTTGCTAACCTTGTATTAGGAAAGCAACACGTCCAGTATACTTGCTCCGTATATTAACTTTCGGTAAACTACCGTCCGGTTGTAAAGGAAAGCGTTGAACAAGCAACTGTTAAGGCAATGTCCCCTGACATGCTTTTAATTATGGTCTATAACGTGTCGGACGCAATTACTATCCTTGGTAAGAGCAATAGTAAAGCTCACCCTTATGATTTTTCGGTCTGGCACAAGGTCCTGTCTTTGACCATGCTATGCAACCACTGTTCTTACGGTTGACACCCGATTTGCTTCAGGTGACCTAATGAATTCCAGGTGAATTCCTAGGATTTTACGTTCAATGGTAATGAACGCATTGAAAATGGGTTTTCAGAAAACAAATCGGTTTATAATTTGATCAAAATATTTTCTCGTTCAAGCTCGAGTTTAGATATCATTGAATTCCATGAGTTTGAATTCTCAATCTTTAAGGTCAATCTCTAGGATTGAGTAATATCAGGCTTAAAAGCTGATTTTTGATCTTTTAAGGAGATTATCCTTTCTGGGGATCTGATTCATTAGTCTTATCCAGCTAATTTGCACGGTGCCCCCCATTTTACGAGATAAATCCTTCTCATGGTTAGGATAAATCTGACCACTTGGCGACCCTGTTTTATGCTGAGGTCCGTGGATTTCCTGCTGATTTTAGTGAGGACTTTTCTAGATTTTTCGTCAACCTACAGCTGGTCAGGACGACAACTTCCTGACCTAAATCAAGAAGCGCGTTTCTTTTTCGGAAGACTTTACTTCCTTTTAATGATGGAATTAATTCATCGTGTAGATCCATCTCTTCTTTTCTTTCATCGGGTAAAACAGTTTAGTGTAGTCCAAAGCAAAAGTATTTTCAGTTATTTGTTACAGAAATATGTGACATATGTTTAAAATATCTTGGTAAATTTTCCCACACTTGGCTTTTATTTTCCTTTTTATTGTCCTCTATTCCATTTTAAATGAATTTTAACATTTTGGTTTGTTTCTCAATTTATGTCCTTCCCGAGGTAACAATAATTTCGGTGTTAAAACCTAGTTTTATCGTTCATAAATATGTATAAACATGATTTTGAGTTCATTTAATTGAAAATTTTGAAAATTTTTACTAGAATTGGGTAGTCAGTATATAAGACTAGGGCTGTTCTTTATTATCAGAGAGCACTAGATTCTAATACAACTACTACTTTACTAGTATTTCTAATGGTAACCAAGTGTATAAAGTAAAAATTTTAAAATCCGAAAGAATTTAACCCCTTCCCACACTTAAGATCTTGCAATGCCCTCATTTGCAAGAAATCAGTAACAATTTAAATTATTGAGGGTGATTTGTGTGAAAATGATTAAATTTTACCAAAGTTTCCAAACATATTGCCGTTTGTTTGCTGAATGATAAATGGTGCATATCATTTGTTCATTCCGTCTTGTTGTTATATCACATTTATTTTGCATCTTGTCGTCAAAATTAGTTGCTTTTGCTGAACTTAATGCCAGTCTTTGAAAATGCGTTGTTTTACCCTGTTGTGTACATAAGATAAACTGCAAACATATATACATATTTTTGAAGTTTGGTATATTACCCCACATTCAAAAATTATTAAAATCTAAAAATAAAAATTTGTAAATTATAAAAACTAATACAATTCCAACATAAGTATTAAATGTATCAATATTACAAATTATAAAATAAATAAAACTAAGTAGACTAAGGATGATACTGATACCAGTAGGGGTTCCATGCATAACCATATGTGTTATAAAATGCTTCGGCTGGGTTATACGTAGGATACGGTGGTTGGATCTCTATAGACCAGGGAGGAAATACGGGCGATGGAGTAGGAATATAGTTTCTACCTATTTGTTGGCAATAAGCTATGATTTGGTTTTGATGAACTTGCCAATCTTCAAATGCTCGATGTCTAGCATTTTTGTACTCTTGTGAAGCTATAAACCTTTGCATTTCTGTCATTTCATTTCCCCCTCCCACATTACCTGGCTGTTGGTTTCTCTAAACCTGTGGATGTCTACCATTATATCGTACTGCGACGTTATTTCGCCTCTTCAAAACCTTCGCACCATGGTATACATTTAAACCTATTGTATCGCGGGGTTCTAGTTCTTCGATTAATAATCCCCCCGACTTATATCCACACCGAGATATTCAGCAATCAAAGTAATAAATATACCACCTCCTATTATGCTATGCGGTCTCATCCCCCTAACCATAGCTGATAAATAATAACCCACACAATAAGGTATACTTACAGCGCTTTGTGGGTCTCGAATACACATGTGGTAAAACAAATCCTGTTCATTTACCTTTTCCTTGTTCTTACCTCGTTGTGTAATCGAATTGGCTAAAAACCTATGAATTACTCTTAATTCAGCTCTATCTATATCCAAATAAGAGTAATTTCCCCCTTTAAATCGGTGATGGCTAGTCATTTGACTCCATACACCATGCGTATCAAAATTTTCGTCTATCTTTCTACCATTTAGTATCAACCCTCTACAATCGGCAGATGCTAACTCCTCAGGCGTATATATACGTAAAGCCTGAGCCATGTCTAGTAAAGACATGTGGCGCATCGAACCTCCTAACAAAAATCTAATAAAAGATCGATCGGTTAAACTAGCTACCCGATCATTTATTTCTATACTACACAACAATTCTTCACACCATACTTTATATACAAGTCTACGCATGTTGAATAACCGTACCCAATCGTTAAAAATAGAATTACCATAGCTCTGTGCAAGTAATTCCCTAATTGGCCCGGCCAATTCTACAGCTTCTAATGGTCCCCATTCTATGACCCTAGGTACTTCAACAGCTTTAGAATGAAGAGTATGCAAATCCCTTTGGTATTTTGGATAATCTATCCAAAGTCTGTCAAATCTCAGGTTCGGGTACAAATCTTCCAAGTGCATATCAGAAAATGTCATGACTGGATGAGGTATATCTTGTTTGTAGTAGTTATCCACCTCCTGTTGTTCCGTATTCTCAGCAGGAGCATTGCGAGCGTGGGATGAAGATTCACCCCTTTCAGTCTGCAAAACACATCAAACACAATTTTTGTGCATCCAAATATGCATTAGTGTCAGCAAAATCATCAATCAAAATAATTACAATGACATGATCAATTTATATCAAACTTATGCTCATTTTCATATTTTTATCAAATCTACACTTTTTCAAATAAGCATATACGAAAATGATCACCAAGTTCATAAGCATTCAACTCAAATAATATGTCAAAATAATCATTACTAGGAATTAAACAAGTTTCAAATGGCATTATTTTCCAAAAATCAAGTTCATGAATTTTAGACTTGAAAAAGTCCACTTTAATTCTCAAAATCATGTTTAGGCTCAAAGTTTGGATCATTTAACTACCTAAACATGCTACACTACTTAATTTAGCAACAATTCATGACAAAAATCGGCCATAACCTGTTTATATCAAAAAGCCCCAAATTTGCTCAAGAACACAAACCCTAGATTACTCAAAATTTGAAGTTTAAGGCTTCTAATCATGTTAAATAGCATCAATCTAGGTTATACAAGCATAATATATAAGCAATTTAAGCATAATTACACTAAAAAGCATCAAAATCGAATTGGGTATAAAATTGCTCAAGAACACCAATTTGCGGATTAAATGGTGTTTAGGTGTAGAAATTTACCGTTTTTCTTGAGTAATTCCTTGATAGCATCCTTCTTAACATGATTTTAGTAAAAGATTTGATGATTAACGGTCAAAAATTGCGAATTTGGGAGTGTTTTTTCGGAGTATTTTCGCAGTTTTTGTGGATGGGGAAGTGTGGACTGATATGTTCGTCCCTTATATTTTTTTCTGGATTTTACATTCTCCGCGAGTCGCGGCATATATACCCTTCAAAATCCGCGAGTCGCGGAGTTTGTATTTTTTTTTTATTTTTTTTATTATAAACCTTAACTTATAAAACAAATATAAAATAAATTTAAAATTTTGTTTTCCTTTGTTTTAGGACGAGGTCGTTTCGGATCGATGTCCTAGTCCGTCCTTCGACAAAATTTTAAAATTTGTCTTTTTCAAGCGATTGTTTTAAAAGCTTAGATTTTTGGTTTTTTTTTATGTTTTTGGTATACTTTAATTCAATAAGATTAAAAATAATGATAATAAAAGTTCTCGTCCCTTCCTCGGGTAAAGCAATTTCTGTTCAACGACCTAGTCTTCAACTTACGATGAATTTTAAAAATCATATTTTTAACTTAATGAGATAAAGTAAATTTTTGTTTTTAAATTCACACCAACATAAATTAAAAATACATAAAATTCAAAATTAATATTAAAAATTCACACCAAACTTAATTTAAAAATTCATATTATAAAATCACACCAAACTTATATTATATTTTTCAAATATTTACAATTTTAAATATATTGTTTTTACGAAGTTTACAATATTAATTTAAGATTTATATATTAATTTTAAAAACATGGTAAAAATAAAATTAAAAATCTTTTTGGCTTTTTATCCCACTTTAATCAATCAAATATTATCAAAAATATGCGCCCCTCTTTTCGGTAAAGTAATTTCGGTTCCAAGACCTAATTTAACTCATGACGAATTTTTGAAATATTTTGGGTTGATTGATTAAAGATATTTATACCTTAAGAATAAACGTTAAATTTCGCAGTGATGTAATAAATTTTTAAATGATATCAATAATTTCGGTCGCCAAACCTAATTTTATTCAATACCAATTTAATACTTTATAGCGAACAAATTAGCGTTTATTATCAAAAGGTTAAAAATAAAAATAAAAAAATAAAAACTGTACAGACTTACCTGTGAGATAGTATTCTTAGTATGATCTATCCCATTCATAAGATAGTCGGTTTAATTGGTTTTCCATGGCTACATAGGCGTAACCTCGAGCATTCAGTGTTTTTTCTTCTAAACATATGAACAGTCCGTCTCTGCATAAAGTAACAAATTCGGTATTTGAATAGGTTTGATTATTTGAACATTTACCTCCATGTGACCATTTTCCGCATTTGTGACATCTTTCAAGGTGTCGTGCTCTTCTTTTCGCTGCGGATTTTGATTTTCCTTTACCAAATTGTAACTTATTATCTTCGCATCTGGATTCTTTTCTTACTCCGTCCAATCTTTCTCTGATTACTGATACTATTTCACTCGGAAGTGTGTCATTATTACGTTTAGTGATCAAAGCGTGTAGCATTAGACCATGGTTTAGTTCACAGGCAGTCTTCATTTCGTAAAAACCTAAAAAAATAAAAATTCAGAATGGGGGGAGAAGACTAGTTCTTTAGGGTCTGCTAGGGAAAGACCATCCGGGTTTCATTTTCGAGAACTACACGAAAACAGACAATCTAACTCTAACAGAAATACATATTATCCTTTAAAGACTTGATTCTCCCCATACTTAGTTAGCTGTGGTATCGAAATTGTGATTAACTTCATTGTCGAATTCCATCGGACTATCTATGTAATGTTTAACTCTGTGACCATTAACTTTAAATTCAATCCCATTTGAATTTATTAATTCTACTGTTCCGTATGGGAAAACTCTTTTGACTATGAATGGTCCAGACCATCTTGATTTCAATTTTCCAGGAAATAGCTTGAATCGTGAATTGAAAAGAAGAACTCTGACTCCTTCTTTAAATTTTTTTAAACTTCTGATTCTTTTATCATGCCATTTCTTCGTTTTTTCTTTATAGATTAACGAATTTTCGTATGCTTCATGTCTTAATTCTTCTAATTCGTTTAGTTGACTTAATCGTAGACGTCCAGCTTCATGTAAATCAAGATTACATGTCTTCAAAGCCCAAAATGCTTTGTGTTCAATTTCTACTGGAAGATGACATGCTTTTCCATAAACAAGTCTAAAAGGTGTGGTTCCAATTGGAGTTTTGTAGGCTGTTCTAAAAGCCCAGAGTGCATCCTCCAATTTAATGGACCATTCCTTCAGATTTGATCCTACGGTTTTCTCTAGAATACGTTTTAAAGCTCGGTTGATATTTTCAACTTGTCCACTTGTTTGTGGATGATATGCGGTGGAGATTTTATGAGTTACTCCATATCTTTTAAGAACTTTCTCAAGTTGATTATTACAGAAATGAGTTCCCCGATCACTTATTAAAGCTTTCGGTGTTCCAAAACCTTGCAAAAAGACGTTTTAAAAAGTTGACTACAACTCGTGCATCGTTAGTTGGGAGAGCTTGTGCTTCTGCCCATTTAGATACATAATCAATGGCTACGAGAATATAGAGATTATTATGAGATTTTGAAAATGGACCCATAAAGTCAATATCCCAAATGTCAAATACTTCACATACTTGGATGACATTTTGTGGCATTTCATCACGTTGACTTATTTTTCCGGCCCTTTGACATGCATCACAGGATTTGCAAAGAAGGTGTGCATCTTTGTAAATTGTAGGCCAATAGAATCCAGCATCATAAACTTTTCTTGCTGTTAGTTGAGGCCCATAGTGCCCTCCTGTTGGTCCTGTGTGACAATGGTTTAAAATTTTACTAGCTTCATCTCCGAATACACATCGGCGTATTATTCCATCGGGACAGCTTTTAAACAGATGTGGATCTTCCCAAAAATAGTGTTTTATATCACTGAAGAATTTCTTTCGTTTTTGGTACGATAATCCTTTTTCAAGGAATCCACATACTAAGTAGTTTGCATAGTCTGCAAACCATGGTATTTCATTATAATCTATCTTCAATAGATATTCATCAGGAAAGTTGTCTTGTATGGTCGATTCATTTAGAACTTCTAATTCAGGATTTTCAAGACGAGAAAGATGATCAGCGGCGAGATTTTCTGCTCCTCTTTTATCTCGGATTTCAATATCGAATTCTTGTAAGAGTAAGATCCAACGGATTAATCTTGGTTTGGCATCTTGTTTCAAAAATAGGTATCTAGGAGCAGAATGGTCGGTATAGACCACCGTTTTTGCTAGAACAAGATATGAACGAAATTTGTCAAAAGCAAAGACAATAGCAAGGAGTTCTTTTTCAGTAGTTGTATAATTTGTTTGTGCTCCTTGTAACGTCTTACTAGCATAATATATAGGTTGAAATCGTTTTTCAATCCTTTGTTCTAAAACGGCTCCCATTGCAAAATCACTTGCATCGCACATTAATTCAAACGGTAGAGTCCAATTTGGTGTTATCATGATCGGCGCATTAGTTAGTTTCTCTTTAATAATATTAAAAGATTTGATACATTCATCTGAAAAGATGAATGGAGCATCTTTTTCTAGGAGTTTATTCATAGGAGTGGCAATTTTAGAAAAGTCTTTTATGAAACGTCGGTAAAAACCGCCATGCCCTAGAAAACTCCTAACTCCTCTAACATTGGTGGGATGTGGAAGTTTAGCAATTACATCTACTTTAGCTCTATCCACTTCAATTCCTTCCTTCGAAATTTTATGTCCAAGAACGATGCCTTCTTTAACCATAAAATTTTATGTTCGCATCTAATAAGCATTCGTTCAAGATTAGCTAGACATGTTTCAAATGTATCACCGAAGACTGAAAAGTCATCCATGAAAACTTCCATGCATTCTTCTATCATGTCGTGAAAAATCGCCATCATACACCTTTGAAAGGTTGCAGGGGCGTTGCAAAGTCTAAATGGCATGCGTTTGTAAGCAAAAGTACCATAAGGGCACGTGAACGTGGTTTTCTCTTGATTCGGGTGCTATTGGAATTTGAAAATATCCGGAAAATCCATCAAGAAAACAATAGTAACTATTTTCGGCTAATCTTTCCAACATTTGATCAATGAAAGGTAAGGGAAAGTGATCTTTTCTGGTGGCTTCATTTAATTTTCTATAATCAATACAAACACGCCATCCTGTTACAGTCCTAGTAGGAATAAGCTCATTTTTTTCATTTGTAATGACAGTCATGCCACCCTTCTTAGGCACGCATTGAACTGGGCTTACCCATGGACTATCAGAAATTAGATATATTAAACCTGCATCTAGCAGTTTAATAATTTCTTTCTTAACTACATCTTGCATATTAGGATTTAGTCTTCGTTGGCGTTGCACATACGTTTTATGACCTTCTTCCATAAGAATTTTATGTGTGCAATACGAAGGACTTATTCCTTTAATATCATGAATCTTCCATGCAATGGCTGGTTTATGAGCTTTCAACACATAAATGAGTTGAGATTTTTCATTTTTAGTAAGAGAAGACGATATTATTACAGGTAATTCAGATTCACCATGTAAATAAGCGTATTCCAAATGGTTTGGAAGTGGCTTTAACTCTAATGTCGGAGGTTCTTCTATCGATGATTTATATCGATATCTGTCTTCTTCTTTTAACATTTGAATTTCTTCTGTTGTTGGTTCATATCCATTAGCTATTAGTGTAGCTAATATTTCAGCTTCATCAATTTGTTCAGTACTTTCTCCTAAAGAACAGTCTCCTGTTCCTTGTAATTCTGGAAATTCTTCTAACAATTCTGCATGTGAATCTATAGTTTGAATATAATAACATGTATCATCTGCAGATTGCGGTTGTTGCATTGCTCTATCAACTGAAAAGGTAACACTCTCGTCCTCTATACTTAGGATCAATTTCTTACCGAACACATCTATCATTGCTTTAGCCGTGTTTAAGAATGGTCTTCCTAATATGAGAGGAACTTGAGAATCTTCTTCCATGTCCAGAACAACAAAATCTACTGGAAATACTAAAGTACCAACTTTAACTAGCATGTTCTCCATTATCCCTCTAGGATATTTTATTGATCTATCGGCTAGTTGTATACTTATTCTGGTTGGTTTCAATTCACCAAGGTCTAGTTTAGCGTATAGTGAATACGACATTAGATTTATACTAGCACCTAAGTCTGCTAATGCTTCTATTGAACTAAGACTACCCAGAAAACATGGAATTGTGAAACTTCCTGGATCAGATAATTTTTCTGGTATCTTATTCAACAGCACTGCTGAACAATTAGCGTTCATAGTAACAGCCGAGAGTTCTTCCATTTTCTTTCTATTCGTGATCAGATCTTTCAAGAATTTAGCATATCTAGGCATTCCTGAAATCACATCAATGAAAGGAAGATTTACATTTATCTGTTTAAACATATTCAAGAATTTGGATTGCTCGGCTTCAAGTTTCTCTTTCTTCATTTTACTCGGGTAAGGAAGTGGTGGTTTGTATGGTTTAACATAAGGTTTAGCCTTAACTGTGTTATCTTCATTAACCTTTTCAACTACCGGTTCTGTTTCCTTATCTTGTTCAGGTTGTGGTTCTTGTGGAGTAGGAATAGCTTCATCAGAAGTTACAGGTATTTCAGGTGGTTTAAGTGTTGTACCACTTCTTGTGGTAATGGCTTTAGCTGTTTCATTCCGGGGGTTTGCATTTGTATCACTAGGTAAACTTCCCAGTTTTCTTTCACCTATTAACCTTGCTAGGTTACTTACTTCTTGTTCCAAGTTTTGAATAGAAGCTTGTTGATTTCTAAATGCTTGAGCATTTTGTTCATTAGTTTGTTTTTGAGATGTGAAAAACTGCGTTTGAGTTTTAACTAGCTTCGTCATCATATCTTCTAAATTCGGCTTTTTATCATCGGGTTGTGGTTTGTTTTGAAAATTAGGTCTTTGCTGGTTGTAAGTATTGTTAGATACTTGTTGATTGATAGGACCTTGTTGGTTGTTGTATGGAATATTTCGATTATAATTCTGGTTTTGATTGTAGATCGGTCTTGGCGGTTGATAATTATTTTGATAATTAGTTCCAGGCCTTTGGTTTATGTATGAAATATTCTCTCTTTGTTCCATTGTTAGTTCAATACTGAGACAATCTTTTGTCAAATGTGGTCCTCCACACTGCTCACAACTAATTCGTATTGAGTGTATATCTTTAGTCATCTTTTCCATTCGTCTCTCGACAGCATCTATCTTTGCTGAAATGGAATCTAAGTCATGGCTAGAATCGGCTCTAGCTGTTTTAGATGATCTAACGATATCTTTTTCTTGGTGCCACTCATGTGAGTGGGAAGCAGTGTTATCAATAATTTTGTAAGCATCAGTTTCTGTTTTCTTCATAATAGAACCACCAGCTGCTATATCGATGTCTTTCCTTGTAGTGATGTCGCATCCTTGGTAGAATATTTGTACTATTTGACAGGTATCTAAACCATGTTGCGGACATCCTCTTAATAACTTTACAAATCTTGTCCACGCCTCATATAGAGTTTCATTTGGCTTCTGTGTGAACGTAACAATTTCTCCTTGAAGACTTACGGCTTTAGATGCCGGAAAGAATTGTTTAAGAAAATTTTCAACTAAAACGTCCCATGTATCAATCGCCCCTTCAGGTAACGATTCCAACCAATCTTTGGCTTCTCTCTTTAAAGTCCAGGGAAATAACATGAGATATATCTGTTCATCCTCAACTTCTCTTATTTTAAATAGAGTGCAGATCCTATTAAAGGTACGAAGATGTTCATTTGGATCTTCCTTCGGCGCACCACTAAATTGGCATTGATTAGTCACCATATGTAGAATTTGTCCTTTGATTTCATAATCTGGCGCATTAATGTCTTGATGAGTAATTGCGTGACCTTGGCCAGTACGTTTAGCTCTCATTCGATCTTCCATACTTAAAGGTTCCAGATTCTCCATAATTGAATTTGTTGAATCTGAATCACTATAGGATTCTGATTTAATGGTTCGTTCCTCAACAATCTCTGTTTGAATGATTGGTGGTTCCGGAGGAAAGTTTAGTGGTTCAGGATCTATGAATCGTCCCTGAATATTCTCCGGATTCTCAATTGTGAGGTCGGGTTCAAAAAATGGATTATCGGAAATTTGAACTGGAGTACTTGGTCGACTGGATGACGATTCTAAAGAAAAATCAACGGCGGTAATATTTGCTAAATGTCTTGATCTAGTTACAGGTGGTGAACGTACAAAAGGTGGTGAACGTCTTGCTCGGTGCATTCACTGAATATCCTATTAGTTTTTTAAAAAGGAAAGAAAAATTATATAAG
The DNA here is from genome assembly GCF_046630445.1 of Rutidosis leptorrhynchoides. Lineage (NCBI taxonomy): Eukaryota > Viridiplantae > Streptophyta > Magnoliopsida > Asterales > Asteraceae > Rutidosis > Rutidosis leptorrhynchoides. Next base: position 90,523,568 of record NC_092334.1, on the reverse strand, counting down.
TTATCCGATTAATAGACTTTTCTGATTTTGCCCACGTTTCGAATAGCCAAAAGATGCAGCAGAGGGGCAGGATTCGTTTGGTCTCAATATAATTGAGGACTGTTTGGCTCCAATAACCCAGTCCACGTACAAATCCAACTATTACTACGAACCAGAAAATTTTGATGTCTATCAATTTAACCACTTAAAATAAATTTTCGTAATTTTAAGAAATTTAGATAAGAAGTAGAATAAAAAATCTATGTCCTAAAAACTAGAATAGCGAGAAATAAGAAAGAAAAAGAGCGTGTCGGAAAAAGATCAAAAAATAAAAATAAGAAAGAAAAAGAGTGACTTATAGAACTTAAAAACACTCGACTAACCCAACCTTATTACCATCACTAACTTAAAATTATAATCGCAAATTAAGATTACTAATTGGAATGATAATTGATACATAGGTAAAAGGCGTCTAAAAATATTAAAGCTTACAAGTAAAACTATATCCCAAATGGCAATAACTTAAAAAGAAACTAAAACTTAAAAAGGCGTCGCAAAATTCTAAAGCACCTAAATCTTAGTCTAAAGAAAAAGCACTTAAGGGATTTTACGGCAAAGCCTAAAAATCTAGAAATAAAAATATAACTATGGCAAAAACTAAGTTTAAAACTAAAAACTAGCGAAAAATACAAATATTACTCTAAAACAATTAAAAAGGGAGAAAATATAAAAATATACAAAAAATTGTAAAAATTACAATTTTTATAAAAATATTATTTTTATATTATTTATTTATTAAAACTATTAATTTTACATTAATTAAACTAATTTAACTAAATATATAAATTAAATAAAAAGTAAAACTAATTAATATATTAAAATTAAACCTAATTAGGGTTAAAAGTTAATTAATAAATATAAAACCCGTAATTAATGCTAATTAGGGTTTCTGTCACGTGTGTCAGGGCTGCTCCACGAGTTGCGGTGCCCGAAGCAGGAAAACTCCACGAGTCGCGGGGTTCTAAAATTCAACTCAGGTACAGGATTTAATTCGACGCGTTTTTGTTTTTTATTTTTTTTATTTTCTGTATTATGCTTTATATTTTCTGTTTTAAATAAAAATATTTATATAATAAAAACTTATATAAAAATAGAACTACTTTATAATTTTATAAATAAAAATCTTAAAACTAGATTTATATATATATATAATTTTTTTTTTCTTTTTCGGTTTTTAATTTTATATTTTAAATAAACACAAAATATTTAAATAAAACTTATATTTTTGTAAAATAAAAATAAAGAAACTTTATAAAACTTAAATATTTAACAAAATCTTAAAAATATTTATATTTTTGTTTTTCTTTTTATATTTTCGAATAATTAAAAACGTATTTTTACAAAAGCGTATTTTAATAAAAGTAAACTAAAAATAATTTTTTTTTTAAAATTTAGCGTTACGCTTCCGGCTTTTAAGCTAGATTGTCCCCGGCAGAGGCGCCAAAAATAACTTGATGTCGTAGCGTGGTGGTACGAAATACTATTAAATTTTACAAGGAAATACTATTAAATACGATACAATTTTACACAAGATATTTATTTATTTGGAGAATGGATATACTTAAACCTTGCTACAACACTTATAGGCAGTGTACCTAATCGTACAGTAGTGTAGTTTTTAGTAAGTCCGGTTCGTTCCACAGGGAAAATCTTTTAATCAAAGCTTAACGCTATATTAGTTTAATTTATAAAAATACGAATATATATATAAGTAATATTATTATTTTAAAGGAGGTTTTTACCGTTTAATGACCGGTTTGTTGATTTTAAAACTTTAGTCGCAGTTAAAACAAAATATAAAATATTAAATAAATAAAAGACTTAATTTAAAGCATAAAGTAAATAACGATAATGAAATTGCGAATAATAAAAGTGCGATAAAATAAACTTGCGATAATTAAAAAGTACGATAATTAAAAGTGCAATTAAATACAATAACAATAAAAATGCGATAATTAGAAGTGCAATTAAATATAAAATAAAGGAAATTAAATATGAAATAAAAGAATTATGCTTATTTAAACTTCCGTAATCATGATGTTTGACGTGTTGATTTTAGTTTTATGCCCATGGGTTAATTGTCCTTTGTCCTGGATTATTTAATATGTCCGTCTGGTTTTTGTCCATAACAGTCCATCAGTCATAAATATAAAGTGCGAGTGTCCTCGTCAAATTATCCTTATACCCGAAGTCAAATATTCCAACTAATTGGGGACTTAAACTGTAACAAGATTTTAATACTTTGTTTAATAATTACACCAGGATGTCGACTGAGTATAACCCAAGGTTTTAATACTTTGTTATCAATTATGCCAAGTGTCCTTGTACATAATTTCACCCCTGTTTTAATAATTCTAGTGGCTATTAATCCATTCCCGTGTCCGATTAAATGAACGATTATTCGTACATATAAATACCCCGCCCATCGTGTCCGATCGAGTGTAAATGGTTATTTATAGGGACGCCCAATTGTAAATCTTTATATTAAAATTAACAAACTATCATTTAGTTAAACAAATATAAAGCCCATTAATAGCCCATAGTCTAATTTCCACAAGTGTCGTTCTTTTGTCCAAACCCCAATTATGGTACAAAGCCCAATTACCCAATTTTAGTAATTAGCCCAACATCATGATTACTTCGTTTTAAATAAGCATAATAATAACTTAGCTACGAGACATTAAATTAAAAAGGTTGAACATAACTTACAATGATTAAAAATAGCATAGCGTTACACGGACAGAATTTCGACTTACACCCTTACAACATTCGCTAATATACCCTTATTATTAGGATTAAAATTAAATTTAAAATTAAAATTAAAATATAAATTATAAATATAAATATTACGTATAGATAGATGGATGGATATATATTGATATATTTTTTTACGATCAGAATGCGTGAGCTTTATAGGCAGTTTCAATATTTGGGGCTCCGCGACTCGTGTAATTTTTGCACTGCAAACTCCGCAACTCGCGGAGTTTGCTTTTACAGCTCACACAAGTTTGGAGCCTTTCTTGCCGACGGTTTATAATATATTATATAATATATAAATAATTATAAGAATTATTTAAATATTATATTATATTTATGTGCATAGTTGACTTGTAATTTTTAGTCCGTTGCGTGAAGCGTTGAGAGTTGACTCTGGTCCCGGTTCTGGATTTTCGAACGTCCTTGCGTACAATTTAATATCTCGTACTTTGCGTTTTGAATCTTGTACTCTTGTAATTTTGAGACGTTTCTTATCAATAATTGGAACCTCATTGATTGTATTTTGTACTTTTGAGCTTTTTGGTCGTTTGCGTCTTCAATTCGTCGAATCTGTCTTTTGTCTTCACCTTTTATTATTTAAACGAATATCACTTTTAAATAGAACAATTGCAACTAAAAGCTTGTCTTTCTTGAGGAATAATGCTATGAAATATATGTTCGTTTTTAGCATTATCAGATGGCATAACATCCCTTTTCTAAACACTTTCGAGCTTTCAAACAGCTAATGAGATTTAGGTTTGGGTTACCTTTATCTCCGTAAATCATTATCATTGATTTATCCTTTCGAGGAATACGAATTGCCTTTTCAGCACACACCACTTCGACTCCTACTTTGGACATCCAGTCCATGCTGATAATTACGTCAAAACTTCCTAATTCTATGGGTATCAAATCAATCTTAAATGTTTCTCCGGCTAAATTTATTTTACAATCACGGCAAATTTTATCGGCTTTAATTAGTTTACCATTAGCTAACTCGATCATCTACTTAGCATCTAGAGGTAATGATGAACAATCCAATTTAGCGTAAAAGTCTCTACACACATTGATATACGGATTATGTGTAATATTAAAACTATGAACTCACCAACCTTTGTGTTGACACTTGAAGCATGTTTATTCTCAGGATTCTAGAAGTCTTCCGCTGTTTGCTTATACGTGATACAAGATATGTGCTTGGAGTCATACATGTTATATACAAGAAACTTGCATTCACCAAACCATTACCATGTATCTTATTTTGACTGTATTGTCAACTGATGTATTATTGTAAACCATTAAATGGTGATTGTCTATACGTAGAAATCATCAGATGTTAAAAACCTGGAATTTATATATTCATTTATGAAATACCTTTTCAAACGAATGCAATGTTACAAAACGTATCACATAGAGGTCAAATACCTCGCAATGAAATCAATGAATGACGTGTTCGTCCATATGGATTTGCAGCGATCGTCACAGTTGGTATCAGAGCGTTGGTCTTAGCGAACCAGAATTTGCATTAGTGTGTCTAACCGGTTATTGTTAGGATACATTAGTGAGTCTGGACTTCGACCATGTCTGCATGATAAAAGTTGTTGCTTATAATTTTTTTTTGTTAGAAATTACCTGCTTATCATTCCTTGTGTGGAAAATTACCTGCTTATCATTTGTAGTCTAGACACACCTTATTGCATGGATTGCATGACTAGTGTATAGACAAAATGAATATCTTAGCGTATCTGTTACTGTTACCTTTACTTGACAGTTTCCGAAAGTTTCTCCGTAATTTGCGGATCCTTTGTACTATATAAAGGTATTCTATGTAATTAGAATATCATCCGATATCCGAAAATCATTTCACATCGAAAATTATTTATCTAACCGTGTAAGATGAATTCTGCAAGTAATTCGGGTTCTTCGGATTCCGATATGAGTTTCCACCTGAGTTCCGAAAGCAGTGTAACCGGAATGAATCAACCAATCAGTCACCACCAATTCTGGATGAATTGGGGATGGGTTCGTAATCAACTTAATCGATGGAGACAAGAGGAAGGCGATCCTTTCCACCAACCGAATTCACCTCTTGGTGAGGAACCTGAGGCACTTACCGGCGAACCCGTTCGAAACACTATCTTTACCCTAATTTCCAGGATATTTCGCAACGATTATATGATAACTAGAATTTTAAACTTTATTCATCCCGAAATTTGAGTGAGGTCGTCATGGCTAACAATAAAAATGTTTTCATGACGAATATGAGTTGATAAATAGAATTTTATTACCGTTGAGTAATATGGATAAAACAATCCAATTACTCAGAGCTTAAAAGAGAAGTTATCGTAATCAAGTGAAATGGAGAATAGAGATGCGTCTTATCTCTTGATGTAGTAACGATTGATTTCCGGATTTTAAGGAATAGAAAATCTTCATAATTTAAATAAGATTTGATTTTTCGGAATTTGCGGAAATTAGGATTTTCTTTGATTAAATGCGTAATCTGACACTATTACTGCGTCCGATATTTTGCTATAAATTGACCTCTTCCGTTTCATTTATTTTCAACACTCCTATAATTTTCTTTATTATTTCATACATCCCAATAGATTGTGAAAATGCTTAATCCAGTTCTGATTCTTGATATTTTCCTGGCTATCGTATCCTTCATTCTTCTTTTTCATCTGCCACCAGAGGAAGTTATTTTCTTCTACTATTACCTTGGGGTTATAGTGTTTTTCATTCTCCCGTGTCTTTATATTGCTATACGCATTGATATACACGGTTTGTAATTTCGGGGTTGTTTTCGGGCTTTATATTTTCCATTATATTTCGGAGCTTCATGCTTTCGTTTTCTTTTCCCGACTTTAAGTCAAGCGAATAATGGTCCAAAATTCGTAGGTATGGATTTTGAAATGAACATAATTAATATTCTAAGAAAGAAACGGTAATGGCACAATCTGACTTGTCAAATTACCAGAATACCTCGAAAAAGACCTTAATCATCAAGAAAAATATTTTCTTGATATGTTTAGAGGTTAAATAGAATGAAAGAGTTATGTAACATGGTTCATGATGAGGGTATGATCTGTGAACCTTTATCACGTTCCATTAGAAACTCAGCATGACTTACTGTAATATAATCACGTTGATCAAGTGTCATTATATTATACTAATTCATGCTTCAGTTCCCAACACTACTTCAAAACATTCAAATTTTAAACTTGAAGGTTTCAGAATTTAGAAACTAAAATAGTTTCTTTTATGATGTAATACAGATAGCGCGAAGAGATGAATGATTTCAGATAAGAATGCTTATGAAAATATCTTCAGAAATATCGAGGATATTTAAAAGATACGATGATATCTTAGAATTTCTAATATCGAAGAATGATGAAGAAGATTTGTTCGTAACGGATTTTGAGTTAGTAGCAAGGTATTCGTTAATGACTTCAGCAGATACTGAATCATTTGTATTCTTTGAAGGCAGGTTTAGTCTTTGTGATTTATCCACAGCCCTCCTTCATACTTTGCTCAATCCGTTTTCCAGTTTCAAACCTTCTTTTTTTTCTCAGCTTTACCATCATATTATTCTTTATCATCAAACTTTTGACTGTTAAGGTCGTTTACAGTTTTTGCTGCTTCATCAGCATTGTTCCAATTTCAGAGAACTAGTTTCATAGTTTGGGGTGTTTTTCAAAAACTTCACATTCGAAGTATGTAATTCGAGGAGGTAGACGTTATATGTACACATATAACTGTTGGCGTAGACGTGCTGCAAGATTTCAAAATACTGATTGCAAATTCCCGATAGTTGGAATGGCAACTATTGTTACAAGATGTGGATGAGTACATGATAGGGTTTCAATGTATATATAGTGATTTTCTGAGAGTTTCAAATAGCAGAGTGACGGAGTCGCTGGTACATTTACTGCTAATATGGTGGAACATAAAAGGTTCCCCAGTAACAAAAACGTATATGCCAAAGTTATAAGTCTGAAAGGTCGTCGTTGACTAGTTGAATGGGTGATAATACTGGATACTTTTAAAAAGGAATTGCAAGGTTATTTTCAGTAATTATAATGCCGAAGGATTTATCACAGATACGTGTTAAAGTTTTACTTAGGTTTCGAGAGCTTTCCAGATATATGATTATAATTACAAATCTTTCTTCTCGTAGATATCGTGTAGTTGGTTTGTCTTCTCGTTTGTTCATTAGTTGAAGTGTTTCCAAGAATTTCGATGGGTTTGAATGCAAAATGTAATCATATGATGTTCTAGTACTGTTCTGAATTCAAAGCATGGTTTTCGAAGCATGGTTTTGAAAGATGTAGGAATCTAAGAGTGATGTTTTTCGTTTAATCTTGACTTGGATTCTGATCTATCGAAATCAGAATATGAAATTGAATGAAAATGGTTATTCTGCGATGAACAGATACGTATATCTATAGGTTTGAGCAGTATAGTTAATGATTGTTGAATCAAAATTGAAGAATGTATAGTGTAACATATTAATGTGGAATTTATATATTTCTAGGGTATTACCTACCCGTTAAAATATTCTCATCATTAACAGTTTGTACAAAAGGATTTTCAATTACAATCTTTATGAAAATATATGTATGTATATTTCCTTCAGATGTAATATAAATTTAATGAGTTATTAAACTCATTTGATTTTCGGTTGGAACTAGAAACGAATAATCTCTTCTATATTAAAGATTACATAATCGTCGCAGGATATTTCTCCAATGAAGTTATGAATCAATACTTCATCGTTTATGGTTATTAGTATTCTTCGGTGCCTACGGTGCATATGAGGTTGATACTCGTGGAACAGATTGTGAGGTTGAGGTTTCCGGTGCGGATGTTGTTGTTGGTGGTAATGGTACTGTTGTTGGTTGTGCTGCTGGTACTGGTGGTGCTACCGGTGCTGCCTGTGATGCCTGCAAATTGTGCATCATATTCTCCAAAGCCACAACTCGAGCGCGAAGCTCGTTAACTTCTTCTATTATTCCGGGATGATTGGCGGTTGGTACGAGAGGATGAATAAAGTTTAAAATTCTAGTTATCATATAATCGTTGCGAAATATCCTGGAAATTAGGGTAAAGATAGTGTTTCGAACGGGTTCGCCGGTAAGTGCCTCAGGTTCCTCACCAAGAGGTGAATTCGGTTGGTGGAAAGGATCGCCTTCCTCTTGTCTCCATCGATTAAGTTGATTACGAACCCATCCCCAATTCATCCAGAATTGGTGGTGACTGATTGGTTGATTCATTCCGGTTACACTGCTTTCGGAACTCAGGTGGAAACTCATATCGGAATCCGAAGAACCCGAATTACTTGCAGAATTCATCTTACACGGTTAGATAAATAATTTTCGATGTGAAATGATTTTCGGATATCGGATGATATTCTAATTACATAGAATACCTTTATATAGTACAAAGGATCCGCAAATTACGGAGAAACTTTCGGAAACTGTCAAGTAAAGGTAACAGTAACAGATACGCTAAGATATTCATTTTGTCTATACACTAGTCATGCAATCCATGCAATAAGGTGTGTCTAGACTACAAATGATAAGCAGGTAATTTTCCACACAAGGAATGATAAGCAGGTAATTTCTAACAAAAAAAATTATAAGCAACAACTTTTATCATGCAGACATGGTCGAAGTCCAGACTCACTAATGTATCCTAACAATAACCGGTTAGACACACTAATGCAAATTCTGGTTCGCTAAGACCAACGCTCTGATACCAACTGTGACGATCGCTGCAAATCCATATGGACGAACACGTCATTCATTGATTTCATTGCGAGGTATTTGACCTCTATGTGATACGTTTTGTAACATTGCATTCGTTTGAAAAGGTATTTCATAAATGAATATATAAATTCCAGGTTTTTAACATCTGATGATTTCTACGTATAGACAATCACCATTTAATGGTTTACAATAATACATCAGTTGACAATACAGTCAAAATAAGATACATGGTAATGGTTTGGTGAATGCAAGTTTCTTGTATATAACATGTATGACTCCAAGCACATATCTTGTATCACGTATAAGCAAACAGCGGAAGACTTCTAGAATCCTGAGAATAAACATGCTTCAAGTGTCAACACAAAGGTTGGTGAGTTCATAGTTTTAATATTACACATAATCCGTATATCAATGTGGATTACAAAAGTTCAGTTGTTTTATTTAAAACGTTTATCAATAGGTTTTACATAAAAGGTGGATCACAAGATTTCAGTTGTTTCATCCGAAACGTTTATCAATCGGTTCTACAAAATTGAGCACCCTGGTAACTAAACTTTAATGCTTATATTATTTGTACCCTTTGTATAATCATCTTAATAATACACGCAAACCAACGTGTACGCTTCTCAAATAGCATACGTCCGTTAAAAGGCTAGCGCTCTAGCTCGGACGGGGATATCAAGCCCTATGGATCCATATACTACTACTCGCGCCCACCAGTTCTTATAACCGGCAGTTACTAGTTACCAAAGCTAAGGGATTTTCGGTTCAAACTCGGTGTAGAATTTAGTATGTACTTGTATCCATTGCGTTTAAAATAAAGTGCATATATTCTCAGCCCAAAAATATAGATTGCAAAAGCAATTAAAAAGGGAGCAAATGAAACTCACACATATAAATATTGTATATCGGTTAATAAAACATTTGCATGTATTCTCAGCCCAAAAACGTAGAGAGTAAAAGGGATCTCATGAAACTCACAGTTAAATATTGATATACAATATTGTAGGAAAGCACGTAGACGCATCGGAGATGATAAACACGAGGTTTGATTCACAAAAAAATACCCCCGAACATTACCCATAACCTCCTTGGCAATAACCCATAATTTCCTTAGCTCTAGCTTGCTCGAAAACTCATTTTTAAAATTACTTGGACAGCACTCCGTCGTAATATTTTTTGTACATTATTATTTTTGTATCGCAAAAATAATAACACTAATAATAATAAAAAATAATAAGATTAATAATAATCTTATTAATAATAATAATAATAATAATAATAATAATAATAAATAATAAATAATATTACGGAGTATATATATATTTGTGTATGTGTGTGATTTAAATCGAGCGAAAACACTGAAATTTATAGATGTGGCCTGAAATCTGGAGTCATGTGACTCGCATGGAAATGGCCTTCTGGCCATGCGACTCGCATGAGGACCAGGGACAGCTCACATTGTTTTGGCTCCTAGCTTGTCGACATAATATAAAATAAATATAAATATATAAATAATTAATATAATTATTTATATATTATATTTTATTCTTGTGCATAGTAGACTAGATATTTTTGGTCCGTTGCGTCGGGCGTTTCTTCTTGACTCGGGTCCCGGCTCCGGATTTTCAGACGTCCTTGCGTACTATTTTATATCGTGTACTTTGCGTTCCGCAACTTGTACTCTTGTCATTTTTAGACGTTCTTCATCAATAATTTGAACCTTTTTAATTGTATCTTGTACATTTGAGCATTTTGGACCTTTCCGTTTTCAATTCTTCGTTTTCGCCTTTTGTCTTCGCACTTATTAAATATAAACGAATATTACTTGAATATGGAACAATTACAACTAAAATCCTGTCTTTTTTGGGAGATAATGCTATGAAATATATGTTCCTTTTTAGCCTTATCAATAGCCTTAAATTATCCCTTAGTTATATCACTCAAAGTGTATCTTAAACTTTCGAGTGTTTTGGTCATTTACTTCTATAAATCATCGTCTCGCTATTTGCTAAAATACATTTTTATAATAGCGTTTTACTGTAGCAATTCACTGTAGCAAAGTCAATTTCACTGTAGCAAATAGTGATTTTCGAAAACACTGTAGCATTTTGAGTAATGTGGCAATTTGAAAACACTGTAACAAATTAGTGTTTAACTGGTTCATCTTAAACGCTTTAGTTAACTTATCTAAATATCAATTGAATCAATAAACGAATGTTACTATCGTTTATTATATATATGTATATATCTTTTTAATATACATAAATCAGTTTTTAAATACACATTGGAAGTTATTTATAAATAAATTTTAATAATAAATATTTCAACTTATCATATACATTCAAATAGATATTTAAACCAATAAGTTTAATGTACGGTATCAAACAATTAATACATTGTTACCTTTTCATGTTATAGTATATATGTATCTATTTACATATAATTGTTCGCGAATCGTCGAAAACAACCGAAGGGTATTTAAATATATAAAAGTAATTCAAAAATTTTGAGATTCAGTTTTACAGACTTTGCTTATCGTGTCGGAAATGTTAATCATACAAAGATTAAGTTTAAATTTAGTCGAAATTTCTGGGTCATTACACCGATAATCTTCAGCAAGATGACCCCTTCGATTACAATTTTTGCACACCACATTACAATAACCAGAGTGATGTTTGTGGCATCTGTTACATAAAGGATTTCGTCCTTTGTAACCAGAACTTGAACCACTACCCGCACCTTGCGTGGTTTCTTGTTTCTTGTTGGATTGTTGATTACCTTCCCACTTTCTTTTGTTTTCTGATGTCTTGAAATCGGTGTTCTTATCCAGAATAATCTGGTCCATCAACTCGTTTGCCATGGTGATGGCTTCGTGAATAGTCTTGGGTTTCGATGCTGTAACATTTGCTTTGACATTTTTAGGCAAACCATCTTTGTACAGTTCTATCTTCCGTTCTTCAGTTGGTACCAATTCGGGACATAGCAAAGCTAATTCCATGAATCGCTGATTGTAGTTGGTGAGTTCAGTACCAACAACTTTCAGGCTTCTTAATTCAGCTTCCAACTTCCTAACCTCGTTCCTTAGACAATACTCGTTGATTAGCATTGTTTTGAATTCTTCCCAGGGAGTATCATAAGCTACATCTCCTCCTACGGCCTTCACATAGTTTTTCCACCACGTGAGTGCACTATCTTGTAAGGTGCACGATGCATACTTGGTCATGTCCTTCTCAATATAACCACTGATTTTAAACACAGACTCAATCTTTTCGATCCACCGGGTTAAACCGACCGGTCCTTCTGTTCCACTGAATGATGAGGGCTTGCAACCTTGAAAAGTTTTGTAAGTACATCCCACACGAGGATTTGGGTTAACTGCAACACCTCTTGCAGTCTCGACCCATAACATTCTGTCGTCCACTCGCTGATTGACGAGTTCCTCGATTTCTTGTTTCGTCATTCGGTTCAATCGCGCCATAATCTTCAATAAGAATGAGAAAAATAATTATTCACATGGAATATTATAGATGTAGTATGTATTTACAGTACATCGTAGCTTATTAATAATATGAACCAGTTATTATTATAAAAGCCTTTTCTTCTTATTAGCGTTTTATAATTATATCTAGGGTAGTATCTACCCGTTAAAGTTCATACTTAATAGCTTAGTACAGAAATTAATTACTACCATCCAAATAATACTCAACCATGGAAAATTATTGCATTTCACACTTCACTATTTTACATATGTTTATCTTACATCAAACATTAAGCAAACCACATTAGTAATATTATACAAAACGTTATATGATCCCATGGTTTAAAATAACAGCGCTTCATTTAACCCAAAACGTTTGTGTTCAAAGAAATCGCTTAAAGGTTATCTTGACTGTCTCCCTGCGTTTTGGCTGAGGGGCTGAAGAACTGGATCCCGGGATAGAACTAATAGGAATAGCGGGAATATGGGTGGAAGTGTCTGGTGGAGTTGGTGCCACAACATCCTCACTAAACTTGAGATTTGGATTTTCCAATGCAGCAGCCTTTCGTTTCTTTCCTCTTTCAAACTTGTCTTTCATAATTTCCTATATTTCTTCCTCCTCAGGATCACTTTCCGGTTCCTCTTCAATTGATTCATCCGAAAATTATGAGTCTTCCCCAAAGGTGTCATTTTCATCATCGGATAGGTTAATGACTGGAACACCATCTGAAGATTCTGGTTCGGAGTCGCTGAATGTGATAACAAGTTCTAAGCCAGACATCTATCACATAACAACTAGCAAATTAGTACCACATAATATTTACATATTAATTTTTAACCAACAAGGATAAGCAATAGTTTTCGAAATAAAACACGGTCAAAGTTCAGACTCACTAATGCGTCCTAACAAACTTGATAAGACACACTAATGCAAATTTTCTAGTTCTCTAAGACCAACGCTCTGATACCACATGTCATAACCCGTCCTAAACCATAAGGACAAATATAATAACATATGATTTCATTGTGAGGTATTGACCTCTATATGCGACATTTTTCAAAGAAAACTGCATTCGTTTTTACAATACAAACCACAACCTTTATTTAGAATACAAGGTTTAAACAACATAATAATGATTATCGTTTAGCGATAATCTTAGCCTTACAAACTTTGCATGTGATGATAACAACACGATTTCCAACATATTTTACATTACAAATTCTCCGATATGCAGTTTTATTTTTGACACAAATATGCATACTCAAGATATTGCTTAAATTCAACATGTTGCAGCGGAAGCTTTTAGTTATCACCTGAGAATAAACATGCTTAAATGTCAACATAAAGTTGGTGAGATATAGGTTTAATGCCGGCAGCGTTATAAATATAGACCACAAGATTTCATATATAAACGTTTTAATAAAAATATTCTAAGTTGTTGAGCACTTGATAACCATACTTAACATTTAATCAACGTCGCATATTCCCTTTATTATGAAATCTTACTACACCGTACCAAGTGTAGTCACCGAAATGAAGTACTGTGCAACCGTTGAATACTAGTCGTCCAGTCCAGTTGGGGTTGTCAGGCCCGATAGATCTATCAACATGATTCGCGTTTACAATACCTCATGTAAATAGTAGTTACCAAGTTACAGGGAAGTATGCCAGTGGTACAACTCAACGTAGAATATATATTTTTAATCACTTGTGTCCATAACGTAAATCATAAAATGCATGTATTCTCATCCCGAAATATTTAGAGTTTAAAAGTGGGACTATATACTCACTTTTGCCTTGAAGGTATTTAACTCGACTTGGTCTCCGATAGATATCACGAACCTAACCTTATATATGTAATATATCAACATATTTTCTTTTCAAGTAATCGTTATATATATATATATATATATATATATATATATATATATATATATATATATATATATATATATATATATACACTTATAATACTTTTAATGTTTTCTTAGTCCATAGTTAGCAGTCCGATGTTAGTGGTCCACAATTAGTTGCTCAATAAAATAAATAAAGACCCCATTGTATTCGTATTGATCAGAATTAATCTCGACCCATGGTACCATGTTGTCAAATGACGTGTTGCGTACATAAAGTACCGTGTTGTCAAATGACGTGTTGCGTACAATCATGAGGTCTTATGATTAATCTTCTCGTGTTGTTTACGGGTGGTCCTGAAATATATAAAATCAAATCATAAGTAAATATATATAAAATATCATATTAATTAGCAAAGATATGATTAATTTACTTTTTCTCCAAATATTTTCGTAGCTAAACTAGCTTCGGATACCCAATCTTGTTTTAGTCGTAGTTTCTTCATTACAACTCCGTTTTTGTTGGTTCAACTTGTCACTTCCTTGGATCGAGTCAAATTTTAAGAATATGAACTGTAAATACCTTAGGTTGTATTCGAAATCACAGGTTATAGGTCAAACTTTGGTGAAACTTATGAAAGTGATCATTTTCCATCATAAAAACAACATTTAATGATCATTTTTCTAAAAATACTTACACTTTGAGTTAAACCATGAAATTTTTATGTGTTAACATATTCATAAGAAATATCATTTTTCCAGAACATGAACTTCCAATTCAAAGTTCAAGATAGTTTTTATTTATCCAACCCAAAACAGCCCCCGGTTGAACTCCAACGATGTAGATTTAGTTTTAAGGTGTTCTTTGTAAAATCAAGTTGTATCTTGTTAAGTTAGCATATACTTATGATATATTACAGGTCTTGAAGTGTTTTAAAAGTTAATTTAGAAGGATCTATTTAGTTTGCGAACAAGTGTGAAATCATTCAAACTATGTTCTTGTTGTTAAAATTTTACAACACAAAATAAGATAGCTATATGAATATGAATCGAATAAGATTATGAACAAGGTTACTACCTCAAGTTACTTGGACAAAGTTACTGCAAAAGATAAGAAATAATCTTGGAATCAAAGAGTGGTGGAGTTAGATCAAAAGGTTAGAAGTAAACTTGTTTACTTGAAAGGATTATTGAAGTGTTCTTGAAAGGTTTTTCTTATGAAGATTAAGGCTTGTTTTTATGGCTAGATCTTCATGGTAACTTGCTGAATTGAAGTAGGTGTTTAAGGGTTATGAAAGTGTGTGTGTTTAGCTAAGAAATGAAGATAGAATTTGAATCAAAAATGGAATGGGGAAGACCCCTTAAAAACGTGAAAATGGAGGAGACATGGACAAATTTCCTAACTTGTAATCTTGTGAAATTGTCATACTATCTTACAAAAGTAGTTACCTCTCCTTTAGGGCAGTAACGTGGTTGATTAGAATGTTGATTTTATGTGTATATACTAATAGTAAATACGTATAGAAGCTGGGTATGATACGGGTACATATACCCTTGATATACGTATAGAAATCTTGAGAAAACGGAACGAGGATTCAAATATAGCTATCTTTTGTAAATATACTTATATTGTTTTATGTATAAAAGCCCTTTAAAAGTGATTAAATACATATCTATACGATACATGTATAAGCATTATAAGTTTTAAGTATTTATGTCAAAGAACGTTACGTATAGTTATCGTTTTGTATAAGCATCACCGAAGACTGAAAAGTCATCCATGAAAACTTTCATGCATTCTTCTATCATGTCATGAAAAATCGCCATCATGCACCTTTGAAAGGTTGCAGGGGCGTTGCAAAGTCCAAATGGCATGCGTTTGTAAGCAAAAGTACCATAAGGGCACGTGAACGTGGTTTTCTCTTGGTCCTCGTGTGCTATTGGAATTTGAAAATATCCTGAAAAACCATCAAGAAAACAATAGTAACTATTTCCGGCTAATCTTTCCAACATTTGATCAATGAAAGGTAAGGGAAACTGATCTTTTCTGGTGGCGTCATTTAATTTTCTATAATCAATACAAACACGCCATCCTGTTACAGTCCTAGTAGGAATAAGCTCATTTTTTTCATTTGTGATGACAGTCATGCCACCCTTCTTAGGCACGCATTGAACTGGGCTTACCCATGAACTATCAGAAATTGGATAAATTAAACCTGCATCTAGCAGTTTAATAATTTCTTTCTTAACAACATCTTGCATGTTAGGATTTAGTCTTCGTTGGCATTGCACAAACGTTTTATGACCTTCTTCTATAAGGATTTTATGTGTGCAATACGAAGGACTTATTCCTTTAATATCATGAATCTTCCATGCAATAGCTGGTTTATGAGCTTTCAACACAGAAATGAGTTGAGATTTTTCATTTTCAGTAAGAGAAGACGATATTATTACAGGTAATTCAGATTCACCATGTAAATAAGCATATTCCAAATGGTTTGGAAGTGGCTTTAACTCTAATGTCGGTGGTTCTTCTATCGATGATTTGTATCTATATCTGTCTTCCTCTTTTAGCATTTGAATTTCTTCTGTTGTTGGTTCATATCCATTAGCCATAAGTGTAGCTATCATTTCAGTTTCATCAATTGGTTCAGTACTTTCTCCTAAAGAACATTCTCCTGTTCCATATAATTCTGGAAATTCTTCTAACTATTCTGCATGTGATTCTATAGTTTGAATATAATAACATGTATCATCTGCAGATTGCGGTTGTTGCATGGCTCTATCAACTGAAAAGGTAACACTCTCGTCCTCTATACTTAGGGTCAGTTTCTTACCAAACACGTCTGTTATTGCTTTGGCCGTGTTTAAGAATGGTCTTCCTAATATGAGAGGTACTCGAGAATCTTCTTCCATGTCTTGAATAACAAAATCTACTGGAAATACTAAAGTACCAACTTTAACTAGCATGTTCTCCATTATCCCTCTAGGATATTTTACTGATCGATCGGCTAGTTGTATGCTTATTCGTGTTGGTTTCAATTCTCCAAGGTCTAGTTTAGCGTATAGTGAATACAGCATTAGATTTATACTAGCACCTAAGTCTGCCAATGCTTCTATTGAACTAAGACTACCCAGAAAACATGGAATTGTGAAACTTCCTGGATCTGATAATTTTTCTGGTATCTTATTCAACAGCACTGCTGAACAATTAGCATTCATAGTAACAGCCGAGAGTTCTTCCATTTTCTTTCTATTTGTGATTAGATCTTTCAAGAATTTAGCATATCTAGGCATTCCTGAAATCACATCAATGAAAGGAAGATTTACATTAATCTGTTTAAACATATCCAAGAATTTAGATTGCTCGGCTTCAAGTCTCTCTTTTCTCATTTTACTTGGGTAAGGAAGTGGTGGTTGGTATGGTTTAACATAAGGTTTAGCTTTAACTGTGTTATCTTCATTAACCTTTTCAACTACCGGTTCTTTTTCCTTATCTTGCTCAGATGGTGGTTCTTGTGGAGTAGGAATAGCTTCATCAGAAATTACAGGTATTTCAGGTGGTTTAAGTGTAATACCACTTCTTGTGGTAATGGCTTTAGCTGTTTCATTCCGGGGGTTAGCATTTGTATCACTTGGTAGACTTCCCGATTTTCTTTCACCTATTAACCTTGCTAGGTTGCTTACTTCTTGTTCTAGATTTTGAATAGAAGCTTGTTGATTTCTACATGCTTGAGCATTTTGTTCATTGGTTTGTTTCTGAGATGTGAAAAATTGTGTTTGAGAATCAACTAGCTTCGACATCATATCTTCTAAATTTGGCTTTTTATCATCGGTTTGTGGTGGTTTGTTTTGAAAAACAGGTCTTTGCTGTTTGTAAGTATTATTGGATACTTGTTGATTGCTAGGACCTTGTTGGTTGTTGTATGGAACATTTCAGTTATAATTCTGATTTTGATTGTAGATCGGTCTTGGCGGTTGATAATTATTCTGATAATTATTTCCAGGCCTTTGGTTTATGTATGAAACATTCTCCCTTTATTCCATTGTTAGTTCAATACTGAGACAATCTTTTGTTAAATGTGGTCCTCCACACTGCTCACAACTAATTCGTATTGAGTGGATATCTTTAGTCATCTTTTCTATTCGTCTCTCGACAGCATCTATCTTTGCAGAAATGGAATCTAAGTCATGGCTAGAATCAGCTCTAGCTGCTTTAGATGATCTAACGATATCTTTTTCTTGGTGCCACTCGTGAGTGGGAAGCAGTGTTATCAATAATTTTATAAGCATCAGTTGCGGTTTTCTTCATAATAGAACCACCAGCTGCTATATCGATGTCTTTTCTTGTAGTGATGTCGCATCCTTGGTAGAATATTTGTACTATTTGACAGGTGTCTAAACCATGTTGCGGACATCCTCTTAATAACTTTCCAAATCTTGTCCAAGCCTCATATAGAGTTTCATTTGGCTTCTGTGTGAACGTAACAATTTCTCCTTGAAGTCTCACGGCTTTAGATGCCGGAAAGAATTGTTTGAGAAAATTTTCAACTAAAACGTCCCATGTATCAATCGCCCCTTCAGGTAACGATTCCAACCAATCTTTGGCTTCTCCCTTTAAAGTCCAGGGAAATAACATGAGATATATCTGTTCATCCTCCACTTCTCTTATTTTAAATAGTGTGCAGATCCTATTAAAGGTACGAAGATGTTCATTTGGATCTTCTTTCGGTGCACCACTAAATTGGCATTGATTAGTTACCATATGTAGAATTTGTCTCATAATCTGGCGCATTTATGTCAGGTTGAGTAATTGCGTGACCTTGGCCACTGCGTTTAGCTCTCATTCGATCTTCCATACTTAGAGGTTCCAGATTCTCCATGATTGAATTTGTTGAATCTGAATCACTATAGGATTCTGATTTAATGGTAGGTTCCTCAACAATCTCTGTTTGAATGATTGGTGGTTCCGGAGGAAATATTAATGGTTCAGGATCTATGAATTGTCCCTGAATATTCTCCAGATTCTCAATTGTGAGGTCGGGTTCAAAAAATGGATTATCGGAAATTTGAATTGGAGTACTTGGTTGACTGGATGACGATTCTAAAGAAAAATCAACGGCGATAATATTTGCTAGATGTCTTGATCTGGTTACAGGTGGTGAATGTACAAAAGGTGGTGAACGTTTTGCTCGGTGCATTCACTGAATATCCTATTAGTTATAAAAATAAGAAAAATTATATTAGTTATCAAATTAATAGACTTTTCTGATTTTTCCCACGTTTCGAATATCCGAAAGATGTAGCAGAGGGGCAGGATTCGTTTGGTCTCAATATAATTGAGTACTGTTTGGCTCCAATAACCCGATCCACGTACAAATCCAACTATTACTACGAACCAGAAAATTTTGA
The DNA here is from genome assembly GCF_046630445.1 of Rutidosis leptorrhynchoides. Lineage (NCBI taxonomy): Eukaryota > Viridiplantae > Streptophyta > Magnoliopsida > Asterales > Asteraceae > Rutidosis > Rutidosis leptorrhynchoides. The sequence continues at coordinate 90,504,254 of NC_092334.1, read as the reverse complement.
TGTCTATCAATTTAACCACTTAAAATAATTTTTCGTTTTGAAATTTAAAGAAATTTTAGATAAGAAATAGAAAAAATCTAAGTCCTAAAAACTAGAGCGTCGAGAAATAAGAAAGAAAAAGAGCGCGTCGAAAAACGTCAAAAAATAAAAGGTCGAAAAATAATAGGCGTCGAAAAATAAAAATAAGAAAGTAGCGCGTCGAAACTTAAAAGGAACTAAAAACTAAGAATTAAAAGTTACGTCTAAAGGTATTAAAGCTTAAAGGAATTCTATATCCAAAACGGCAATAACTTAAAAAGGTACTAAAATATAAAAACTGCGTCGCAAAATTCTAGAGCACCTAAATCTTAGTCTAAAGAAAAAGCACTTAAGGGATTTTACGGCAAAGCCTAAAAATCTAGAAATAAAAATAACTATGGCACAAACTATGACTTAAAACTAAATACGAACGAAAAATACAAATATTACGAATAAACGATTAAAAGGGTACGAAATTTTTAAAAATAAAACTTAAAGTTGTAAAAATACAATTTTTATAAAAATATTATTTTTATATTATTATTTTTATATAATTATTAATTTTATAAATAATAAAACTAATTTAAACTAAATATTACAAATTAAATAAAATTAAAACTAATTAATAAAATAACTAACCCTAATTAGGGTTTAATAATAATAATATTTATTAAATTAAACCCCAAATCGTAATTAATGCTGTTTGAGGTTTGACCTGTCAGTATCCTCCGCGAGTGCGGATCCTAGTTGGCAAAAGGTACCGCGAGTGCGGATACCTCAGATACAGATCAGATGAGGTGCTCGTGCAGGTTCAGTGTTTTTATTTATTTATTTTTTTAATTTTTTTGTTTTTAATATATATAAAATATAACTATAAATTATTACTTTTTTTTATAACTTTTTCACAATAAAAAAATAAACTTTTTAATTTAACTAAACTTAAAAATATATAGATATATTTTTCTTTTTCTTGTATTTTTAATATTTAAAACGTATATTTTTGCAGAAATAGATTACGACTTAATAATTTTTTTTTATATAGCGTTTCACTTCGGCGTTGAACTTTCCCCGGCAGCGGCGCCAAAAATACTTGATGTGTGCGAGGTGTACTAGGAAATAGTATTATTTTTACAACGAAATACTATTAAATACGATACAATTTTACACAAGTTATTTATTTATTTATAGAGTGGATATACCTAAACCTTGCTACAACACTTATAGGCAGTGTACCTAATCGTACAGTTTTGTAGTTTTTAGTAAGTCCGGTTCGTCCATAGGGAACTAGCCAAGTTTAACGTTATATTTTTAAAAACTATATCTGTATAAATATATATATATATATATATATATATATATATATATATATATATATATATATATATATATATATATATATATATATATATATATATATATATATATATATATATATATATATATATATATATATATAAGTAGTATTATTATTATTATAAAAGGGGGTTTTTACCGTTTAAAGACCGGTTGTCGCAGTTAAAACCTAATGTAAAATATTAAATAAATAAAAGACTTAATTTAAAGCGTAATGTAAATAACGATAATAAAATTGTGATAAATAAAAGTGCGATAATTAAAAAATACGATAATTAAAAGTGCAATTAAATATAATGACAATAAATAAAAGAGCGATAATTAGAAGTGCAATTAAATATGAAAATAAAGGAATTATGCTTATTTAAACTTCCATAATTATGATGTTTGACGTGTTGATTTTAGTTTATTCCCATGGGTTAATTGTTCTTTGTCCTGGATTATTTAATATGTCCGTCTGGTTTTTGTCCATAACAGTCCATCAGTCATAAATATAAAGTGCGAGTGTCCTCGTCAAATTATTCTTATATCCGAAGTCAAATATTCCAACTAATTGGGGACTTAAACTGTAACAAGGTTTTAATACTTTGTTAACAATTACACCAAGTGTCCTTGTATATAATTTCACCCTTGTTTTAATAATTCTAGTGACTATTAATCCATTCCCGTGTCCGGTTAAATGAACGATTATTCGTACATATAAATACCCCGCCCATCGTGTCCGATTGAGTGTATATGGTTATTTATAGGTATGTCCAATTGTGAATCTTTATATTAAAATTAACAAACTATCATTTAGTTAAACAAATATAAACCCCATTAATAGCCCATAGTCTAATTTCCACAAGTGTCGTTCTTTTGTCCAAACCCCAATTATGGTACAAAGCCCAATTACCCAATTTTAATATTTTTAGCCCAACATCATGATTACTTCGGCTTAAATAAGCATAATAATAACTTAGCTACGAGACATTAATGAAAATAACATAAACATAACTTACAGTGGTTAAAAATAGCGTAGCGTTACACGGACAGAGTTCCGACTTACAAGACCTTAAAACATTCGACTAACCCAACCTTATTATTATCACTAACGTAAAATTAAAATTACAAATTGAGATTACTAATTGGAGTGATACTTGGTACATGGAGTTTTTAAGAAAAAGAAAAGAAAATAAATATATGTGTATATAAAACGTCCGAAAATGCTGAATTTATAGATCCTGATGTAGTGACCCGAACTTTTCCATGTTTATATATATATATTAAATGAAATTGTTATTTACATGATTAAGTGTTTCCAACATGTTAAGCAATCAAATTTGTTAAGACTTGATTAATTGAAATAGGTTTCATATAGACAATTGACCACCCAAGTTGACCGGTGATTCACGAACGTTAAAACTTGTAAAAACTATACGATGACATATATATGGTTATATATATAGTTAACATGATTTTATTATAAGTATGTATCTCATTAGGTATTTTAACAATGGGTTATATACATAAAAATGAGACTATTAATTTAAGAAACTCGAAAACGATATATATAACGATTATCGTTATAACAACGTCTTACTAGGTACATATGAATCATATTAAGATATTGATATACTTGGTTAATTATGTTAAATGATAAGTAAATATATTATTAAGTGTATTAACAATGAAATACATATGTAAAAATAAGACTACTAACTTAATGATTTCGAAACGAGACATATATGTAACGATTATCGTTGTAACGACATTTAACTGTATGTACATCATACTAAGATATATTATATATCATAATATCATGATAATATAACAATTTAACATCTCATTTGTTATAATAAACAATGGGTTAACAACATTCAACAAGATCGTTAACCTAAAGGTTTCAAAACAACATTTACATGTAACGACTAACGATGACTTAACGACTCAGTTAAAATGTATATACATGTAGTGTTTTAATATGTATTCATACACTTTTTAAAGACTTCAAGACACTTATCAAAATACTTCTACTTAACAAAAATGCTTACAATTACATCCTCGTTCAGTTTCATCAACAATTCTACTCGTATGCACCCGTATTCGTACTAGTACAATACACAGCTTTTAGATGTATGTACTATTGGTATATAAACTCTAATTATCAGCTCTTAGCAGCCCATGTGAGTCACCTAACACATGTGGGAACCATCATTTGGCAACTAGCATGAAATATCTCATAAAATTACAAAAATATGAGTAATCATTCATGACTTATTTACGTGAAAACAAAATTACATATCATTTATATCTAATCCATACACCAACGACCAAAAACACCTACAAACACTTTTATTCTTCAATTTTATTCATGTGATTGATCTCTCTCAAGTTCTATCTTCAAGTTCTAAGTGTTCTTCATAAATTCCAAACGTTCTAGTTTCATAAAATCAAGAATACTTCCAAGATTGCAAGTTTACTTCCAAGTTTTCTAAATCCATTCCAAGTAATCATCCAAGATCAAGAAACCTTTGTTACTTACAGTAGGTTATCTTTCTAATACAAGGTAATAATCATATTCAAACTTTAATTCAATTTCTATAACTATAACAATCTTATTTCGAGTGGAAATCTTACTTGAAATTGTTTTCGTGTCATGATTCTGCTTCAAGAACTTTCAAGCCATCCAAGGATTCTTTGAAGCTAGATCTATTTTTCTCCTTTCCAGTAGGTTTATCCAAGGAACTTGAGGTAGTAATGATGTTCATAACATCATTCGATTCATACATATTAAGCTATCTTATTCGAAGGCTTAAACTTGTAATCACTAGAACATAGTTTAGTTAATTCTAAACTTGTTCGCAAATAAAAGTTAATCCTTCTAACTTGACTTTTAAAATCAACTAAACATATGTTCTATATCTATATGATATTCTAACTTAATGATTTAAAACCTGGAAACACAAAAAACACCGTAAAACCGGATTTACGCCGTCGTAGTAACACCGCGGGCTGTTTTGGGTTAGTTAATTAAAAACTATGATAAACTTTGATTTAAAAGTTGTTATTCTGAGAAAATTATTTGTATTATGAACATGAAACTATATCTAAAAATTATGGTTAAACTCAAAGTGGATGTATGTTTTCTAAAATGGTAATCTAGACGTCGTTCTTTCGACTGAAATGACTACCTTTACAAAAACGACTTGTAACTTATTTTTATGACTATAAACCTATACTTTTTCTGTTTAGATTCATAAAATAGAGTTCAATATGAAACCATAGCAATTTGATTCACTCAAAACGGATTTAAAATGAAGAAGTTATGGGTAAAACAAGATTGGATAATTTTTCTCATTTTAGCTACGTGAAAATTGGTAACAAATCTATTCCAACCATAACTTAATCAACTTGTATTGTATATTATGTAATCTTGAGATACCATAGACACATATACAATGTTTCGACCTATCATGTCGACACATCTATATATATTTCGGAACAACCATAGACACTCTATATGTGAATGTTGGAGTTAGCTATACAGGGTTGAGGTTGATTCCAAAATATATATAGTTTGAGTTGTGATCAATACTGAGATACGTATACACTGGGTCGTGGATTGATTCAAGATAATATTTATTGATTTATTTCTGTACATCTAACTGTAGACAACTAGTTGTAGGTTACTAACGAGGACAGCTGACTTAATAAACTTAAAACATCAAAATATATTAAAAGTGTTGTAAATATATTTTGAACATACTTTGATATATATGTATATATTTTTATAGGTTCGTGAATCAACCAGTGGTCAAGTCTTACTTCCCGACGAAGTAAAAATCTGTGAAAGTGAGTTATAGTCCCACTTTTAAAATCTAATATTTTTGGGATGAGAATACATGCAGGTTTTATAAATGATTTACAAAATAGACACAAGTACGTGAAACTACATTCTATGGTTGAATTATCGAAATCGAATATGCCCCTTTTTATTAAGTCTGGTAATCTAAGAATTAGGGAACAGACACCCTAATTGACGCGAATCCTAAAGATAGATCTATTGGGCCTAACAAACCCTATCCAAAGTACCGGATGCTTTAGTACTTCGAAATTTATATCATATCCGAAGGGTGTCCCGGAATGATGGGGATATTCTTATATATGCATCTTGTTAATGTCGGTTACCAGGTGTTCACCATATGAATGATTTTTATCTCTATGTATGGGATGTGTATTGAAATATGAAATCTTGTGGTCTATTGTTACGATTTGATATATATAGGTTAAACCTATAACTCACCAACATTTTTGTTGACGTTTAAAGCATGTTTATTCTCAGGTGAATACTAAGAGCTTCCGCTGTTGCATACTAAAATAAGGACAAGATTTGGAGTCCATGTTTGTATGATATTGTGTAAAAATTGCATTCAAGAAACTGATTTCGATGTAACATATTTGTATTGTAAACCATTATGTAATGGTCGTGTGTAAACAGGATATTTTAGATTATCATTATTTGATAATCTACGTAAAGCTTTTTAAACCTTTATTTATGAAATAAAGGTTATGGTTTGTTTTAAAAATGAATGCAGTCTTTGAAAAACGTCTCATATAGAGGTCAAAACCTCGCAACGAAATCAATTAATATGGAACGTTTTTAATCAATAAGAACGGGACATTTCAGTTGGTATCAGAGCGTTGGTCTTAGAGAACCAGAAAATTTGCATTAGTGTGTCTTATCGAGTTTGTTAGGATGCATTAGTGAGTCTGGACTTCGACCGTGATTTTTTTAAAAATGATTGCTTAACATTTTTGTTGGAAACTATATATTATTAACATGTATATATTATGTGATATATTAATCTCTTAACATGTTTGATATTGTGTGATAGATGTCTACCTCTAGCATAAATTCCATTGACTCACCTAATAATAACGAAGAGTCGAATATATATTGGACTAATTCACAAGTTTCCGAAGAAGAACCGGAAGAAGAATCCGAACCGGAAGAAGAATCAGAACCGGAAGAGGAGGAACCGGAGGAGGAAATAGAACCGGTGGGGGAAATAATAAAACGGTTAAGTAAAAGAAAATCCTCAACCAACCGACCAAGGTTAATTATGGTCAATGGTGTTTCCGCCAAGGAAGCAAAATATTGGGAGGATTACCAATTCTCCGATGAATCGGATTTCGACGAGAATTCCGATGATGTTATAGAAATTACCCCAACTGAATTTAAAAAAAGCAAAAGAAAATAATAAGGGAAAGGGCATAAAAATAGAGAAATCTAATTCCAACCCCGATGAACTTTATATGTATCGTCAACTCCCGAAGTTCTTAAGTTGTAACAATGACCCGGGAACCTCTAAACCACCAGGTTTTTCTAAACCGTTGTGGAAAACGACAGCTAGTATTAGGGGAACATCATATATCCCTAGAAACTTGGCAAAACGAACCAAAACCAAAGAAGAAGAAACGAGCGAGTCGGAATAAGATAGTTGTATTCGTGTGGTATAATATATGTAATATAGTATGCTTATGCTTTATGATATATGTAAAAATTGCTTGTATTAATAAGTATTTTTTTTATGAATCTAACTCTTGTCTATTTTACAGTTTAAAAACACAAAATGGATAGACAACCCAATATTTTAAGAGACCTACCCGGAAACATGATTGATGAAATCTTGTCTAGAGTCGGTCAGAATTCCTCGGCACAACTATTTAAGGCGAGATCAGTTTGTAAGACATTCGAAGAACGTTCCAAGAATGCCTTGGTTTATAAGAGACTTTCGTTTGAAAGATGGGGGATATCACATTGGGAAACCCATAAGTTACGATGTGTTTACTTTGACGCATATATTGCGGGGAACCCAAATGCTATTTTACGCAACGGGTTAAGAAATTATTTTGACTCAATGTATCCGAATATAGGACTTCATGATTTAGAAAAAGCGGCTAACATGCAACATAAAGAAGCATGCTATGCTTACGGGTTAGTAATGTTCGCTTCTCACCAAAGTGAGAAAAAGAACATCGGACTACAGCTATTAAACAAAACGTTCCCACAAGTGACAGAGTCGGTAATTGGGGTAAGAAATGAGGTTTTTAGGTTATTACGAGACTGTTGGTCATTACGTAACCCTCGTCCCTTTGACGACGTTACAACACGCTGTCTTATCAACGGCCATAACGGTTATGTTCCACAAGACCAAGGATGGGAAGTAGTCCTAGTAAAACCAGAATGCATGACTTGTTTCTGGATGTATGAATTACGTGTCTTTATTGCCTTTGCTGAACGACTTGTGTACTAGCTAGAATTATCTTCACAACTATCTTGTATCAAAGTTATTGTGTGCTATATTTCATGCTTTATGTAAAATAAGCGGTATTGTAAGTTTGTAATATATTGTATAAAAGTTTGAACGCGAAATATTATTATAATCAGTTTTTCATATAGAATTGTAGTAGTTGAATTGTATATTAGCTACTAAGTATGAACTTAACGGGTAGGTACTACCCGAATTTAAACTTATAAAACGCTAATATGAAGAAAAAGATTTTATAAATGAGTTCATATTATGCTACGAAATACTATTAACTACCCTTAATATTCTGTATGATTAACTTGTTCCATTTGACTATTTTGAAGGAAATGGCACCGACTACTCGACACACCGTGAATATGAATGAAGAGGAATTCCGTACTTTTCTAGCTTCAAACATAGCCGCAGTACAGGCTGCGCTACATACCAACAATAACCTTGGATCTAGCAGTACAGGAAATCGTGTAGGATGCACCTACAAAGAATTCACTGCCTGCAAACCTTTGGAATTTGATGGAACCGAAGGACCGATCGGATTGAAACGGTGGACCGAGAAGGTCGAATCGGTGTTTGCCATAAGTAAGTGTACTGAAGAGGACAAAGTGAAGTACGCTACTCATACCTTCTCAGGTTCTGCGTTAACATGGTGGAATACCTATCTAGAGCAAGTGGGAGAAGATGATGCTTACGCACTACCGTGGTAAGCATTCAAGCACTTGATGAACGAGAAGTACCGTCCCAGAACCGAGGACAATAAGCTCAAGACAGAACTTAGAGGGTTACGAACCCAAGGATTTGATATTACCACGTATGAAAGACGATTCACAAAATTGTGCCTATTATGTCCGGGAGCGTTCGAAGATGAGGAAGAGAAGATCGACGCGTTTGTGAAAGGATTACCGGAAAGAATCCAAGAAGATATAAGTTCACATGAGCCCGCCTCCATACAACAGGCATGTAGAATGGCTCACAAACTAGTGAACCAGATTGAGGAAAGAATTAAAGAACAGACGACTGAAGAGGCCAATGTGAAGCAAGTCAAAAGAAAGTGGGAGGAAAACGGTGATAAGAATCACCAATACAACAACAACAGCAATTACAATAATAATCGCAACAATTATCCCAACAATCGCAACATCAATCATAACTACAACAAACGGCCCAACAACAACAACAACAACAACAACAACAACAACAACAACAATCATCCCAACAACAATAACAACCGCAACAACAACAACAATCAGAAACAGCTATGCCAAAGGTGTGAAAAGTATCACTCGGGGTTCTGCACCAAATTTTGCAACAAGTGTAAAAGAAATGGTCATAGCGCGGCGAAGTGTGAGGTCTATGGACCAGGGGTTAACAGAACGAAAGGAACAAATGGTGTCGGAACGAGTAATTACGGAGCAAGTAGTGTCAGAGCAAGTTATGCCAATGTAGTTTGTTATAAATGTGGAAAACCGGGCCACATTATTAGAAATTGCCCGAACCAGGAGAACACGAATGGACAAGGCCGCGGAAGAGTTTTCAATATTAATGCGGCAGAGGCACAGGAAGACCCGGAGCTTGTTACGGGTACGTTTCTTATTGACAATAAATCTGCTTACGTTTTATTTGATTCGGGTGCGGATAGAAGCTATATGAGTAGAGATTTTTGTGCTAAATTAAGTTGTCCATTGACGCCGTTGGATAGTAAATTTTTACTCGAATTAGCAAATGGTAAATTAATTTCAGCAGATAATATATGCCGAAATCGAGAAATTAAACTGGGTAGCGAAATATTTAAGATTGATTTGATACCAGTAGAGTTAGGGAGTTTTGATGTAATAGTTGGCATGGACTGGCTGAAGAAGGTGAAAGCAGAGATCGTATGTTATAAAAATGCAATTCGCATTGTACGAGAAGAAGGAGAACCCTTAATGGTGTACGGAGAAAAGGGCAACATGAAGCTACATCTTATTAGTAATTTGAAGGCACAAAAACTAATAAGAAAAGGTTGCTATGCTGTTCTTGCACACGTCGAGAAAGTACAAACTGAAGAAAAGAGCATCAATGATGTTCCCGTCGCAAAAGAATTTCCCGATGTATTTCCGAAAGAATTATCGGGATTACCCCCACATCGATCCGTTGAATTTCAAATAGATCTTGTACCAGGAGCTGCACCAATAGCTCGTGCTCCTTACAGACTCGCACCCAGCGAGATGAAAGAACTGCAAAGCCAATTACAAGAACTTTTAGAGCGTGGTTTCATTCGACCAAGCACATCACCGTGGGGAGCTCCTGTTTTGTTTGTCAAGAAGAAAGATGGTACATTCAGGTTGTGTATCGACTATCGAGAGTTGAACAAACTTACCATCAAGAACCGCTACCCACTACCGAGAATCGACGACTTATTTGATCAACTACAAGGCTCGTCTGTTTATTCAAAGATTGACTTACGTTCCGGGTATCATCAAATGCGGGTGAAAGAAGATGATATTCCAAAGACTGCTTTCAGAACACGTTACGGTCATTACGAGTTTATGGTCATGCCGTTTGGTTTAACTAATGCACCAGCTGTGTTCATGGACCTTATGAACCGAGTGTGTGGACCATACCTTGACAAGTTTGTCATTGTTTTCATTGATGACATACTTATTTACTCAAAGAATGACCAAGAACACGGTGAACATTTGAGAAAGGTGTTAGAAGTATTGAGGAAGGAAGAATTGTACGCTAAATTTTCAAAGTGTGCATTTTGGTTGGAAGAAGTTCAATTCCTCGGTCACATACTGAACAAAAAAGGTATTAAGGTGGATCCGGCAAAGATAGAAACTGTTGAAAAGTGGGAAACCTCAAAAACTCCAAAACACATACGCCAGTTTTTAGGACTAGCTGGTTACTACAGAAGGTTCATCCAAGACTTTTCCAGAATAGTAAAACCCTTGACTGCATTAACGCATAAAGGGAAGAAATTTGAATGGAAGGATGAACAAGAGAAAGCGTTTCAGTTATTGAAGAAAAAGCTAACTACGGCACCTATATTGTCATTGCCTGAAGGGAATGATGATTTTGTGATTTATTGTGACGCATCAAAGCAAGGTCTCGGCTGTGTATTAATGCAACGAACGAAGGTGATTGCTTATGCGTCTAGACAATTGAAGATTCACGAGCAAAATTATACGACGCATGATTTGGAATTAGGCGCGGTTATTTTTGCATTAAAGACTTGGAGGCACTACTTATATGGGGTCAAAAGTATTATATATACCAACCACAAAAGTCTTCAACACATATTTAATCAGAAACAACTGAATATGAGGCAGCGTAGGTGGATTGAATTGTTGAATGATTACGACTTTGAGATTCGTTACCACTCGGGGAAGGCAAATGTGGTAGCCGACGCCTTGAGCAGGAAGGACAGAGAACCCATTCGAGTAAAATCTATGAATATAATGATTCATAATAACCTTACTACTCAAATAAAGGAGGCGCAACAAGGAGTTTTAAAAGAGGGAAATTTAAAGGATGAAATACCCAAAGGATCGGAGAAGCATCTTAATATTCGGGAAGACGGAACCCGGTATAGGGCTAAAAGAATTTGGGTACCAAAATTTGGAGATATGAGAGAAATGGTACTTAGAGAAGCTCATAAAACCAGATACTCAATACATCCTGGAACGGGGAAGATGTACAAGGATCTTAAGAAACATTTTTGGTGGCCAGGTATGAAAGACGATATTGCTAAATATGTAGGAGAATGTTTGACGTGTTCTAAGGTCAAAGCTGAACATCAGAAACCATCAGGTCTACTACAACAACCTGAAATCCCGGAATGGAAATGGGAAAACATTACCATGGATTTTATTACTAAATTGCCAAGGACTGCAAGTGGTTATGATACTATTTGGTAATAGTTGATCGTCTCACCAAGTCAGCACACTTCCTGCCAATAAGAGAAGATGACAAGATGGAGAAGTTAGCACGACTGTATTTGAAGGAAGTCGTCTTCAGACATGGAATACCAATCTCTATTATCTCTGATAGGGATGGCAGATTTATTTCAAGATTCTGGCAGACATTACAGCAAGCATTGGGAACTCGTCTAGACATGAGTACTGCCTATCATCCACAAACTGATGGGCAGAGCGAAAGGACGATACAAACGCTTGAAGACATGCTACGAGCTTATGTTATTGATTTCGGAAACAGTTGGGATCGACATCTACCGTTAGCAGAATTTTCCTACAACAACAGCTACCATTCAAGCATTGAGATGGCGTCATTTGAAGCACTTTATGGTAGAAAGTGCAGGTCTCCGATTTGTTGGAGTGAAGTGGGGGATAGACAGATTACGGGTCCGGAGATAATACAAGAAACTACCGAGAAGATCATCCAAATTCAACAACGGTTGAAAACCGCCCAAAGTCGACAAAAGAGCTACGCTGACATTAAAAGAAAAGATATAGAATTTGAAATTGGAGAGATGGTCATACTTAAAGTTGCACCTTGGAAAGGCGTTGTTCGATTTGGTAAACGAGGGAAATTAAATCCAAGGTATATTGGACCATTCAAGATTATTGATCGTGTCTGACCAGTAGCTTACCGACTTGAGTTACCTCACCAACTCGCGGCTGTACATAACACTTTCCACGTCTCGAATTTGAAGAAATGTTTGGCTAAAGAAGATCTCACTATTCCGTTAGAAGAAATCCAAATCAACAAAAAAACTTCAATTTATCGAAGAACCCGTCGAAATAATGGATCGTGAGGTTAAAAGACTTAAGCAAAACAAGATACCAATTGTTAAGGTTCGATGGAATGCTCGTAGAGGACCCGAGTTCACCTGGGAACGAGAAGATCAGATGAAGAAGAAATACCCGCATTTATTTCCAGAAGATACGTCAACACCTCCAACTTCTTAAAATTTCGGGACGAAATTTATTTAACGGGTAGGTACTGTAGTGACCCGAACTTTTCCATGTTTATATATATATATATTAAATTAAATTGTTATTTACATGATTAAGTGTTTCCAACATGTTAAGCAATCAAACTTGTTAAGACTTGATTAATTGAAATAGGTTTCATATAGACAATTGACCACCCAAGTTGACCGGTGATTCACGAACGTTAAAACTTGTAAGAACTATACGATGACATATATATGGTTATATATATAGTTAACATGATTTTATTATAAGTATGTATCTCATTAGGTATTTTAACAATGGGTTATATACATAAAAATGAGACTATTAATTTAAGAAACTCGAAAACGATATATATAACGATTATCGTTATAACAACGTCTTACTAGGTACATATGAATCATATTAAGATATTGATACACTTGGTTAATTATGTTAAATGATAAGTAAATATATTATTAAGTGTATTAACAATGAAATACATATGTAAAAATAAGACTACTAACTTAATGATTTCGAAACGAGACATATATGTAACGATTATCGTTGTAACGACATTTAACTGTATATACATCATACTAAGATATATTATATATCATAATATCATGATAATATAACAATTTAACATCTCATTTGTTATAATAAACAATGGGTTAACAACATTCAACAAGATCGTTAACCTAAAGGTTTCAAAACAACATTTACATGTAACGACTAACGATGACTTAACGACTCAGTTAAAATGTATATACATGTAGTGTTTTAATATGTATTCATACACTTTCGAAAGACTTCAAGACACTTATCAAAATACTTCTACTTAACAAAAATGCTTACAATTACATCCTCGTTCAGTTTCATCAACAATTCTACTCGTATGCACCCGTATTCGTACTCATACAATACACAGCTTTTAGATGTATGTACTATTGGTATATAAACTCCAATGATCAGCTCTTAGCAGCCCATGTGAGTCGCCTAACACATGTGGGAACCATCATTTGGCAACTAGCATGAAATATCTCATAAAATTACAAAAATATGAGTAATCATTCATGACTTATTTACATGAAAACAAAATTACATATCCTTTATATCTAATCCATACACCAACGACCAAAAACACCTACAAACACTTTTATTCTTCAATTTTCTTCATGTGATTGATCTATCTCAAGTTCTATCTTCAAGTTCTAAGTGTTCTTCATAAATTCCAAACGTTCTAGTTTCATAAAATCAAGAATACTTCCAAGATTGCAAGTTTACTTCCAAGTTTTCTAAATCCATTCCAAGTAATCATCCAAGATCAAGAAACCTTTGTTACTTACAGTAGGTTATCTTTCTAATACAAGGTAATAATCATATTCAAACTTTAATTCAATTTCTATAACTATAACAATCTTATTTCGAGTGAAAATCTTACTTGAAATTGTTTTCGTGTCATGATTCTGCTTCAAGAACTTTCAAGTCATCCAAGGATCCTTTGAAGCTAGATCTATTTTTCTCATTTCCAGTAGGTTTATCCAAGGAACTTGAGGTCGTAATGATGTTCATAACATCATTCGATTCTTACATATTAAGCTATCTTATTCGAAGGCTTAAACTTGTAATCACTAAAACATAGTTTAGTTAATTCTAAACTTGTTCGCAAATAAAAGTTAATCCTTCTAACTTGACTTTTAAAATCAACTAAACATATGTTCTATATCTATATGGTATTCTAACTTAATGATTTAAAACCTGGAAACACAAAAAACACCGTAAAACCGAATTTACGCCGTCGTAGTAACACCGCGGGCTGTTTTGGGTTAGTTAATTAAAAACTATGATAAACTTTGATTTAAAAGTTTTTATTCTGAGAAAATTATTTATATTATGAACATGAAACTATATCTAAAAATTATGGTTAAACTCAAAGTGGAAGTATGTTTTCTAAAATGGTCATCTAGACGTCGTTCTTTCGACTGAAATGACTACCTTTACAAAAATGACTTGTAACTTATTTTTCCGACTATAAACCAATACTTTTTCTATTTAGATTCATAAAATAGAGTTCAATATGAAACCATAGCAATTTGATTCACTCAAAACGGATTTAAAATGAAGAAGTTATGGGTAAAACAAGATTGGATAATTTTTCTCATTTTAGCTACGTGAAAATTGGTAACAAATCTATTCCAACCATAACTTAATCAACTTGTATTGTATATTATGTAATCTTGAGATACCATAGACACATATACAATGTTTCGACCTATCATGTCGACACATCTATATATATTTCGGAACAACCATAGACACTCTATATGTGAATGTTGGAGTTAGCTATACAGGGTTGAGGTTGATTCCAAAATATATATAGTTTGAGTTGTGATCAATACTGAGATACGTATACACTGGGTCGTGGATTGATTCAAGATAATATTTATCGATTTATTTCTGTACATCTAACTGTGGACAACTAGTTGTAGGTTACTAACGAGGACAGCAGACTTAATAAACTTAAAACATCAAAATATATTAAAAGTGTTGTAAATATATTTTGAACATACTTTGATATATATGTATATATTGTTATAGGTTCGTGAATCAACCAGTGGTCAAGTCTTACTTCCCGACGAAGTAAAAATCTGTGAAAGTGAGTTATAGTCCCACTTTTAAAATCTAATATTTTTGGGATGAGAATACATGCAGATTTTATAAATGATTTACAAAATAGACACAAGTACGTGAAACTACATTCTATGGTTGAATTATCGAAATCGAATATGCCCCTTTTTATTAAGTCTGGTAATCTAAGAATTAGGGAACAGAAACCCTAATTGACGCGAATCCTAAAGATAGATCTATTGGGCCTAACAAACCCCATCCAAAGTACCGGATGCTTTAGTACTTCGAAATTTATATCATATCCGAAGGGTGTCCCGGAATGATGGGGATATTCTTATATATGCATCTTGTTAATGTCAGTTACTAGGTGTTCACCATATGAATGATTTTTATCTCTATGTATGGGATGTGTATTGAAATATGAAATCTTGTGGTCTATTGTTATGATTTGATATATATAGGTTAAACCTATAACTCACCAACATTTTTGTTGACGTTTAAAGCATGTTTATTCTCAGGTGAATACTAAGAGCTTCCGCTGTTGCATACTAAAATAAGGACAAGATTTGGAGTCCATGTTTGTATGATATTGTGTAAAAACTGCATTCAAGAAACTGATTTCGATGTAACATATTTGTATTGTAAACCATTATGTAATGGTCGTGTGTAAATAGGATATTTTAGATTATCATTATTTGATAATCTACGTAAAGCTTTTTAAACCTTTATTTATGAAATAAAGGTTATGGTTTGTTTTAAAAATGAATGCAGTCTTTGAAAAACGTCTCATATAGAGGTCAAAACCTCGCAACGAAATCAATTAATATGGAACGTTTTTAATCAATAAGAACGGGACATTTCACCTGACTTCACTGTAGACCTCCGCGAGTGCTGAGGTTTCCTTCACAAAAGTACCGCGAGTGCGGAGGTATGGAATACAGCTCATCTCTTGATTTAAACGTGGGCTGCTGTATTTTTTTAATATATATATAATATATATATATATATATATATATATATATATATATATATATATATATATATATATATATATATATATATATATATATATATATAATATATAATTATATATATATATTATATTATATTCTTGTGCATAGTTGACTTGTAATTTTTGGTCCTTTGCGTCGCGCACTGAAAGTTGACTTTGGTCCCGGTTCCGGATTTTTGAACGTCCTTGCGTACAATTTAATATCTTGTACTTTGCGTTTCGCGTCTTGTACTCTTGTAATTTTGAGACATTTCTCATCAATAATTGGAATCACTTTTGTACTTTTGAGCTTTTTGGTCGTTTGCGTCTTCAATTCGTTGAATCTGTCTTTTGTCTTCACCTTTTATTATTTAAACGAATATCACTTGTAAATAGAACAATTGCAACTAAAAGCTTGTCTTCCTTGAGGGATAATGCTATGAAATATATGTTCATTTGTAGTATTATCAGATGCACTAGCAGATTTAGGTGCGAGTGTGAGTGTTATGCCTCTTTCATTATATAAGAGATTAGGAGTAGGTGAGTTAAGTCCAACGGAAATGAGTGTTCGACTCTTTGATCAAACCATTAGGCACCCAGTTGGAATTACTGACAACCTACCCGTTCAAGTGGGTAATTTAACCTTTTTAGTCGAATTTATTGTCATTGACATAGAAGAGGACTCAAACATTCCTCTAATTTTAGTTCGACCATTCTTAGCATCCACCAGGACGTTATTTGATGTAAGAGAGGGTAGAATGACACTTAGTAATGATGAAAAATCGATCACCTTTGTGAGTCGAAAGTCTAAATCTCCACCAACCAAAACCATTGAACCAACAAAAATAATTGGTAAGAACCATGTTGTTTTACCAACTCCAACGGTAGTGCTTAGCAATAATAAAATGCCTAAGTGTGGGAAAGATGAAGTAACACCTAATGATGACCTGATAACAAAGAACCCCGTTGTTGATACGAAATTAAATGACCCCGTTATTAATAGTTCAATGAAGAAACTTATTAAACGAATTTGCGAAGCTAGAACCATGGGGAACTTTAAGTTATGTAACCGGTTAGTATCCAATCTATCGCCTAAAGAAAAGGCGAAACTAGTTGAATTTGTGGATATTACACAGGAATCCGACCAATGGCTTAAAGCAAAAGTCACAGATATGCAAGTTGATTATGGTCCAAGAAAAATTGACAATGAAGTTAATCACAATTTCGACACCACAGCTACCTAAGTGTGGGGAGATTCAGATGTTCTAAAAAGAAAATGCTGTCTAGGGTTAGTTGTTCTGTTCTCGTGTAGTTCCGAGAATGGAATCCGATTGGTCTTTTCCACTAGCAGACACAAAAGAACTAGTTTTCTCCCCCCATTCTGAATTTTTGTTTTGTAGGTTTTGTATGAAATTAATTTGCATTTTTTAATTTAATTTTTGTGTGATTTTAAAAAAACAAAAATTACTTTATTTCATTAAGTTTAAAATATGATTTCTAAAATTCATCGTAAGTTGAAGATTAGGTCATGGAACCAAAATTGCTTTACCCGAGAGCGGGGCGAAAAATTTTGTTATCATTATTTTTAATTTTATTGATCGAAAGTATACCAAAAAAATAAAAAAAACCCAAAAATCTTTGCTTTTAAAACAATCGCTTTAAAAACGACAAATTTTAAATTTTGTCGAGGGACGGACTAGGTAAACATACCGAAACTACCTAAAGTAAAAGGAAAAAAAAATTTAAAAAAATTATTCATTTATAATGTTTTAATAAATAAAGGTTTTATAAAAAATATATATATATTTATATATATATTATATATATTTTTGTAGTTTATCTTATATACAAAATAGGGTAAAACAGCGCACTTTTAAAGACTGACATTAAGTTCAGCAAAACCTACTAATTTTGACGACAAGACGCAAAATATCAAATGTGATATAAAATAATATGTTTGCAAACTCGGTATTTTTAATCACTTTTCTACACTAATCACCCTCATGAATTTATAATTATAATCTGATTTCATGCAAATGAGGGCATTGCATGATCTCAAGTGTGGGGAAGGGTTATAAATTCTCTCGGGTTTACACTTAGTTTATTTGCCAAATTTTTGTGAAAATTTGAATATTTTTCAATAAAATGAATTCAAAATCATGTTTATACATATTTATGAACGATAAAACTAGGTGTTAATGCCGAAATTATTGTAACCTCAGAGAGAACATAAATGGAGAAACAACCCAAAAACGTTAGAATTCATTTAAAATGGAATAGAAGAGAATAAAAAGGCAAAGAAAAGAATAAATAAAAGCTAAGTGTGGGAAGAATTTACCAATTTCTTTAAAACACATATCACATATTTGGTACAGATTATTGCAGGTACTTTTGCTTTGGACTAAACTAATCAGTTTTATCCGATTTATTGTAATACCTTTGAAAGAAAAGATGGATCTACACGATGAATCAATTCCATCATTAAAAGGAAGTAAAGTCTTCCGAAAAAGACACGCGCTTCTTGATTTAGGTCAGGAAGTTGTCGTCCAGACCAGCTGTAGGTTGACGAAAAATCTAGAAAAGTCATCTCTAAAATCAGCAGGAAATCCACGGACCTCAGCATCAAACAGGGTCGCCAAGTGGTCAGACTTATCCTAACCATGAGAGGATCTGACTCGTAAAATGGGGAGGGCGCCGTGCAAATTAGCTTGATAAGACTAATGAATCAGACCCCCAGTAAGGATAATCTCCTTAAAGATTAAAAATCAGCTTTTAAGCCTGATATCACTCAATCCTTGAGATTGACCTTAAAGATTGAGAATTACAAACTCATGGAATTCGATGATATCTAAACTCGAGCTTGAACGAGAAAATATTTTGATCAAATTAAAACCGATTTGTTTTCTGAAAACCCATTTTTAATGCGTTCATTACCATTGAACGTAAAATCCAAGGAATTCACCTGGAATTCATTAGGTCACCTAAACTAAATCGGGTGTCAACCGTAAGAACGGTGATTGCATAGCATGGTCGAAGACAGGACCTTATGCCAGACCAAAAAACTATAGGGTGATCTTTACCATTGCTCCTACAAAGGATAGTAATTGCATCCGACACGTTTTAGACCATGAACATCAGCATGTCACGGGACATTGCCTTAACAGTTGCTTGTTCAACGCTTTCCTTTACAACAGGACGGTAGTTTACCGAAAGGTAATATACGGAGCAAGTATACTGGACGTGTGCTCTCCTAATACAAGGATTAGCAAGTGAGTGACACAAAACCACAAGTTTTTGAGCTAAAATTTTCAAAACTGAAACCCACAAAAAGATTTTGCCAACACCGGTAAAGGGTTATTCCAGAAAACTTATCTAGGGTAAAAGCTAGATTTTATTTTTGAAAGATCAAATTTTTTCATAAAGATCCAATTTCCTTAAATGATCTAAATTTTCATAGTCATGTGGGACTGTAAACCACATCGTTACTATCATTGTTTATACCGCCGTATAGAAATCACTGATGTACAAAGTGTGAAGAATAAAGAAGTGATTCTAGTATTTTTATTTCAAGACTATATTGCTTGAGGACAAGCAACGCACAAGTATGGGAATATTTGATAATGCTAAAAACGAACATATATTTCATAGCATTATCCCTCAAGAAAGACAAGCTTTTAGTTGCAATTGTTCTATTTACAAGTGATATTCGTTTAAATAATAAAAGGTAAAGACAAAAGACAGATTTGACGATTTGAAGACGCAAACGACCAAAAAGCTAAAAAGTACAAAGTACAATCAAAGTGGTTCAAATTATTAATGAGAAACGTCTCAAAATTACAAGAGTACGAGCCGCAAAACACAAAGTACAAGATATTAAATTGTACGCAAGGACGTTCAAAAATCCGGAATCGGGACCAGAGTCAACTCTCAATGCTCGACGCAACGGACTAAAAATTACAAGTCAACTATGCACATAAATATAATATAATATATAAATAATTCTTAAAATTATATATATATATTATATATATATATATATATATATAAACCGTCGGCAAATAAACAAACAAAAGCATGTGAGCTGTAAAAGAAGGCCATGTGATCGCATGGCCAGAAGGCACAAATGCCATGCGATCGCATGGTGAACAGTAGCAGGCCACATCCTATAAAAAGCAACGAATTCAGTCGAATGATATATATCTTTTTCTCTTCTTATCTCTCATTCGTATTAAATATTTATATATATATATATATATATATATATATATATATATATATATATATATATATATATATATATATATATATATATATATATATATATATATTAATTTTAATTTTAATTTTAATTTTAATTTTAATTTTAATTTTAATTTTAATTTTAATTTTAATTTTAATTTTAATAATAAGGGTATGTTAGCGAATGTTGTAAGGGTGTAAGTCGAAATTCTGTCCGTGTAACGCTACGCTATTTTTAATTATTGTAAGTTATGTTCAACCTTTTTAAATTAATGTCTCGTAGCTAAGTTATTATTATGCTTATTTAAGCCGAAGTAATCGTGATGTTGGGCTAAATATTAAAATTGGGTAATTGGGCTTTGTACCATAATTGGGGTTTGGATAAAAGAACGACACTTGTGGAAATTAGACTATGGGCTATTAATGGGCTTTATATTAACTAAATAATACCTCGTTAATTTAATATATAGACTTATAATTTGACGTATTTATATATAACCACATACGCTTGACTGGGTACGGTGGGCGGGATATCTATAAATACCAATAATTGTTCATTTTACCGGACACGGAACTGGATTAATAGTTAATGGACTAGTTGAAACAGGGGTGGATTACATTCAAGGGTAATTGGTGTAATTGTTAACAAAGTAATAAAACCTTGGATTACACGCAGTCGATAACCTGGAGTATTCATTAAACAAAGTATTAAGACCTTGTTACAATTCGAATCCCAAATTAGTTGGAATATTTGACTTCAGGTATAAGGATAATTTGACGAAGACTCTCGCACTTTATATTTATGAATGATGAACTATTATGGACAAAACCGTATGGACATATCAAATAATCCAGGACAAAGGACAATTAACCCATGGAACTAAACTAAAAACAACACGTCGAACATCATGATTACGGAAATTTAAATAAGCATAATTTCTTTATTTCATATTTAATTGCACTTTTAATTATCGCACTTTTATTTACTACCATTTTATTTATCGTCATTTTATTTAGCGCATTTTTATTTATCGTAATTTCATTATCGTTATTTAATTTACGCTTAAAATTAAGTTATATTTATTTTTAATATTTTACATTAGGTTTTAACTGCGACTTAAGTTTTAAAATCGACAAACCGGTCATTAAACGGTAAAAACCCCATTTTATAATAATAATACTACTTATATATATATATATATATATATATATATATATATATATATATATATATATATATATATATATTTACAAATATAGTTTTTAAAAATATAGCGTTAAGCTTGGCGAGTTCCCTGTGGACGAACCGGACTTACTAAAAACTACACTACTGTACGATTAGGTACACTGCCTATAAGCGTTGTAGCAAGATTTAGGTATATCCACTCTATAAATAAATAAATAACTTTTGTAAAATTGATCGTATTTAATAGTATTTCCTTGTAAAAATTAATACTATTTCGTATACCCCTCGCATAACATCAATTGCACTTTTAATTATTGCACTTTAATTTATTGTCATTTTAATTATCGTACTTTTTAATTATCGCAATTTTATTTATCGTCATTTTATTTATAGCACTTTTAATTATCGCACTTTAATTATCGTTATTTATTTTACGCTTAAAATTAAGTCTTTTATATTTTTAATATTTTACATTAGGTTTTAACTGCGACTAAAGTTTTAAAATCGACAAACCGGTCATTTAACGGTAAAAACCCCCTTTTATAATAATAATACTACTTATATTTATATTTATACAAATATAGTTTTAAAAATATAGCGTTAAACTTGGCTAGCTCCATGTGGAATGAACCGGACTTACTAAAAACTACAATAATGTACGATTAGGTACACTGTCTATAAGTGTTGTAGCAAGGTTTAGGTATATCCACTCTATAAATAAATAAATAACTTGTGTAAAATTGTATCGTATTTAATAGTATTTTGTAGCAAAAATATAACTATTTCGTATACACCTCTACGCACATCAGTTTTCTATAGCCCGGTGTTGTGAAAGGAGAGTTTAAAACACGAGTGGGCCCTCTTTCTCTTTTCCCACGTCTAACAACCCTCGGAGACGTATCATTGTCAGAGAAAGATCGAGGATCCACACATGCATCCTCCTTATCAACATACTATAATTAACAACACGCAAAAAATAAGTTGAGAAGCCAGACGCAAGGTCGCAAAACGGTCCTTGCGTCTGATTTAGCTACAGGCGCAAGGACGCAAGGACAACCTTGTTCCTACATTACAAATCAGACGCAAGGTCGCAAAACAATCTTGCGCCCAATTTACCTGATGGTTTTCTTGTTCCATTAAATGTTTTTCATGATCATCAAGCTTCTTTTTACAAATAGCCAACTCCTTTTCTTGATCATCCACCCGCTTAGTCAACAAATTAACCAAACGCAATAATTCCTGCAAATTGTTAGCATTTTGTGTTGGATGAGTGTCCGAGGTCTGCTCTGACTCCTCCTGCAATAATTCCTTCAAACTGCCACCCAACTGCTCATCAACTTGATTATCATCTTGCGTATTTTCCTCATCTTCAACAACCTCTCCTTGAAAGTAAGAGGAACTCTAGATCCACCATTGACAAGCTCTCTCTATCTCAGATGGCTGTAGTGAACGAAAAGGTCTTTTTTTCTTGGGACAATCATCCTGAAATGAAAAGGATTATATTAGTAAATATAAAAGGACGCAAGCACGCAAAGGTCATCTTGCGTCTAGACGCAAGAACGCAAGGGTAAACTTACGGTAGACGCAAGGATGCAAAAATGATCCTTGCGCCTGGCACAAGTATAACATAGCGACCACATGCAAGAACGCAAGGACATCCTTGCGACTAATGCAAGGACGCAAGGTTTATCTTGCGTCCGACGCAAGGACGCAAAGTTTATTTTGCGTCCTCTTGCGATACACAAAACTGATCTGTTCAAACACAAACTGCTGTATATACTTAGGTACTATATAAAGCTCTTGGTTTCATTAACTAACCATTATATGTAAAAGTTTTAGGTAGTCAGACACTGTAAAGGTTTCAGCAGACGAACGCTTCCAAAATAAAGCTCTTGGTACTCCATCCTTGTCAGTTTTGGTTGCAAAACTCTTAATGGTACGACGGTATGCCTCGAGGATCCAAATATTAAATGCCCACATAAAACCAGCCAAAGTGTACGCCTTTCCACTCCCACTCTCTAATTGGCTTTCTCGAACCTCAAAATCTTCACTAACCGCTGAGTAAGTAGCATCCCAAATACGAGACCCCCATGGGTACGCGTTCACCTTATTGAAATCTTCAACCAACCATAGAAACTGTTTATTAACTACATGTATCCCCTGATTTCCCATAAACGCTCTCTCTATGATCAAAATTATAGCTAGTCGAACGATATCATCGTCACTAACCTTTACATCACCTTGTTTTTTGATAAGGATGTTTTGTATATCATTAACCAAAATGTTGCTGGCATCGGCACGCTTTAGAAAACAACGCCGTCTAATGGGTACGGTCTTAGATTCATAATTGCGAGGGATGTAATGTGCCATGTCCGTCCGGCTACCAAACAAAAATCCGGTGACTAAACAAAATTCACGCCGACCAAATCTAATCATAAAATTAGGAGAAAAAGTAAACCATATATCTTGTTGCTCTTCCGGGTACTTAATAGCATCTAATTTTGCTGAACGCTCACATTTCCGTTGGAGCATGGCATGTACTAGTCCAGGATCATTACCCGTGTATGAAATATCTAACCAGGGACCAAAGCATGTACTTCTAAATAATTTTTCTTGTTGTTCAGACAACATTTTCTTGACCTGAGGTATCACGGTCAACATATTCTTCATTGTCAATTTACCTTCCACATAGCTCTGTAAAAGTCAGAAGAACATCAGAAGAAAATCACATAGACGCAAGACGCAAGAAAAAGATTGCGTGCCAATAATGACGAACGCAAGGACGCAAGGTTGACCTTGCGCAACCTAGGTTCGAGACGCAAGGATGCAAAAAAACCATGCGTGCACATGCAAGGTTAACCTTATGTCATACGCAAAGACGCAAATATAACCTTGCGTACATTGTGAGGCATACGCAAAGACGCAAGGATAACCTTGCGTCTATATATCAATCGACTTTTACAATTTAAATCTAGCAAAAAGTTCTGGGTATCGTTACAAATTTCAATAATATAAAAACAAAAACACAAAATACAAACACATTTCATTGACACATTTTAGCGAACAGTTGGCGTGCAAAAACTTTCTTTTAGCACATAGATCTAAGAAATCTAACGTAGATCGAATAATATAACATAGATCTAAGAAATGTAACCTTTCTTGAGACATAGTGAAAGATGATGGTGATTCGATGATGGTGGTGGCGTAGAAGCTCACTTGTACTCGGGAAGATCAAAGATGGAAGGATGAAGATGATAGAGTAAGGATGAAGATGTGAGGAGGATGATGTGAGGATGATGATGAAGATTTTGCGAGTGATTTACGAGTGTTTGCGAGGATGTAAGGAAGCTTGATGACGATCTTGCGAGTGACGAGCGAAAGGGCACCGGAGAGCAGCTTGCGTATGCGTGTGGTTGTGAGGTGAACAGTGAACGTAAAGTGATCATTTAACTAGTTCTTTTAAGGAAACACGCAAGGCCGCAAGGTCGCAAGGTCGCAAAGACGCAAGGTCGCAAGGACGCAAATCATCTTGCGCCTTGCGAGGGCAAATTGTCAACTTTTTTTTAAGGGCTGTCAGTCAACATGCTTCAAAAAAATGGGCATTTTGGTGATAATCCCCTTGGTGTACACTCACACAAGCCTGCATGGTTAATGGTTTATAAGTTTTAAGTTAAGGTTTTGGATTTTAGAATTCCGAGAAAATACGCAAAATGGCCCACTCAAACACTGATGTAGAACTTACTGTGTTGAAATAATCAAATAAGTTTACATAATCGGCCCACTCAAATACCCCATTAGACTATATATATGGTGTGTTTGGCTTGGTTGGTTTTCATGCTTTAGCGTTGCAGGATCGATTGCTTGCCAACCATCACAAGGTATCCCAGTGTTGGAGCATGATATCATTCCAAGAGGTCTTGGGCTCGAACCTTAGGGTGGTCAGGAAGGTTTGAAAACAGTTAGGAAGTATTCCTGATGGACTGCGTAGAGTAGAGTATGAGGTTGGATTATTCGCTCTTCCGATTAACTCGAACAAAAAAAACCTTACAACTTTTTTTAGGAGTTGAATGTTTTATGTAACTACTAACATCTAGGGGTGTTCATAATATCCGAATCCGAATCCGTAATCCGAAAACCTGATCCGAAAATACCCGAAAATTCGAATATCCGGATTTTCGGATATCCGAAAACCGGATATCCGGATTTTCAGATTCGGATATCGGATTGAATTTTCAAATTTTTCGGATATTCGGATTATCCGATATCCGAAATTAAATATACTGATTATTATTATTTTATTAATTGCTTTAGACTTTTAGTGGCCCATTGGGTTTCTTTGGTTAGTGGCCCAAGTGATCAAACATATAGCAGATATACTCACATGAGGTCATCAGTCATAACCTAGATCTAAAATTGAAACACATAGTTTTACACTCTCTCACGAGCACTTTATCTTTTTGACAATTTTGTGATGAAACCCTAAATCTAATCTTCATCTTCTTTATCTCATCGTCATTCGTCCTCCCTGCTCTCTATCTTCACTTTTAAAGATTTCAAGATAAGTTTCATCTCAGCTTCATTCTAATTTGATTTCATCTTTTTGCTCATTATTAATATCAATTTTATTGTTTTTCAAAAAAAAAAAAAAAAAAAAAAAAAAAAAAATCTTCGTCTAAAATTATATACAACTGATTATTTCAAGATGATTAGTTTTGTAAGTTGTAACTACTCTGATATATGTTTCGGATGATTTCTAATATAACTCTAATTTTTTCTACAACAGATGGATAAAGCAGAGGACTTTTATGAGGAATATAATGACGAAATTGATGTAGAATTCGTATCTGAAAATGTGGTGGCTGCTGCTAGTGAAGCTGAAAATGTGATCGGAGTTGAAAAGATTGAAGAATTGAAGATCTCTTTAAAAGTTATTTGGATGATTTGAATTTTGTAATATGTTATGTTCGGATTGGGATTCAGGCATTGTGTAAACTGTAATTTACATGTTTTGTTTTTGTTTGTGTTGTGATATATATTAATATATTATGTTGTATTTGATCTAACTATAATGGAGTAATAAATTTCGGATTCGGATTTCGGATGGAAAAATCCACTATCCGAAATTTCGGATATCCGAAATTTGGATATCCGAAAATTCGGATATCCGGTTTTGAGCACCCCTACTAACATCTATCTATAGTACCTATAGTAAACTCCAAATAGAAAAACTCATACCATCCACATTGGCAAGGTCGAGGAAAAGATGACATGTCCGGTTAAAAGGAATGTAAAGGTCCCTCTTAGTTTCTTTCTTTTGGTTTATGTATTATATAAGTGTTTTAGGTTTGTAGTGATTTATGTTCTTTAAATTGTTATTTTGGTATAATCGTCGTTTGGTTGGTTATGTTTGTTATTAGTGTGGCCCTTTCAGTTTTGGCTCGGATTGAGTTAGCTAATATTTAGGTTCGTTCTAAATTTTTTACTTTTTTCGAGCCTTAACGGTCATCGGTTTGACGGTTTATTGTATCGGTTATTGAATCTTTCATTTATTAATGAAGGCATTTCAATTTTAATTGTAATCGTTATTTAAGAAGAAAAAAAATCTATTGTAAACCAAACGAACCAAATATATAGGATCAAGTTATATGTATGAGTACCAAAAAAATCCCATATTATATTGTTATTTGTGGGACCAAAATCTATTTGTGAGAGTATGATAAATCAGTAAGTAGTACAGTTGAGGGTTGTGTGGGTGTTTTTATGGGATGAATCATCTCTTCACTTTTGTTTATATTAATATAGTTGCTGTACAAACACAACTAACTTCTGTCTAGAGCAACGAGCAATGCAGCATCTCTCTTTATATAATACTCCGTATAAATTAAGATTTATACATGGAAACAGCCCTTTACTATTTGTACCTTCTCATCATACAACTGCAGTAATAACACCCAGATTCAATTCCAATATTATTTTACAGCATTTATGTATTTACAGATTAAATCTGAAGGTCCAGATCTGTCCCCAACACCCTGTGGTTGCATGCATGCAAAGATATATAAACATGTACTGGCTGGGTGCTACTTGTATATGTAGTATATATACATAAGAAACCTAAAGTTTTAAAGACACTATGTACCAAAATTTGGCCTTATGAAGCGGTCCTATTTCTGTCTTTATCTTATTTGGGTTCTGTACGACTGTACCTACTCATCATCTAACCTCACTCACTACTTATTTATACCTTCTTTCCGGCCTTGTATATGTATACTGTATTACTGTAAGTTGGGAAACATCAACACAAGGATGCATAAAGCTATATATAACAGTTACTACTTATCAATGTAATACATCATATCTTGTACTCAGTATTGTATATCTGTACATCTACTTTTTATTATATGCAGATATTTATGTATGGCTAATCTCTATGATCATCTATAAAACTATTTGTAATTTGGCAGCAATAAACTAAAAGATATGTTATAGTGTAGTGGCACTTTTATCACAACTTTCTATGAGTCATCAGTTTTTGTATTGTAAACATCACACTCACAAGCTTTTCTCTTAAGAAACTTTTATCACAAATTTCTATCTATTCAAGAGTATTTCATTTTGAGTGCAGAGTTATGATGATGTATGAGCGATTGATCGTTAACACTCTCAAACAACGTGCAAACCAAATTTGAGATTAATTAAGATATGCAAGTGTGGTTAAAAGGATCAGTCTATGATACTGTATATCACAAGCTTTATGAGGCGTTACAATAAATGATTGTAACATTAACACCCGACTTGTATTTATAGCTAAATCTTAGCTCTTAGAAGGATTTAATAGCTTAGTTGTAAGAGTTTTGTATGCGGGGTCTAGGAAGATATAGTATTGTCCGATAATCACGCGCACAAGTATAAGGATTTATCTCCATCATTATAGTTTGTATATACATGTCATCGACACGACCATTCTAGGCAATGACAAATTTGTTGACATATTAGGGTTTTAACCATCACGGGTCAATGTGCACATACCATGTTTGTTGTTCGGTGTGTACTTTGATTATGTTTTGTCTAACTTGTCTATTCTCCAACACTCTATGCTTGGCCAATGTGGCATAAATGATTACTGCGCTCAAGTTTAGCCTGTGGCCGGATCAAGCTACCTCTCATAAAGGTTTTGGCCAAATCCATCAAGATTTCAACACAGAGGTCAAGACGTACGTAATTGAGCTCGCGGTTTGCCCATTGCGGGGTTAGTTCTGTGCAGCCTATTAGAAGTGGAAGGCGCCCTGGTGGGACCCTTACGGACATCCAGACATATTGATAACGGTTTAGTGGATTGCGTCTTCAACCCGAGCCAATGAATCGCATAAATATGATGCAAAATGGAACGTGTTCTATCCACGAAGAATGATTTTTTATGAAAATTAAAAGGGAATTTAAGTTTGAAAAAGGGGGAAAGTGAAAAGAGCCCTTGACTAGAATGAATAGGATCAAAACGACTTTTATGTCGAAGCCTTTTGTGTCTATATTAATATATGATTGGACAAAATCTCTGTATCAAGATTTTCACTTTATTATGAAATCGGACATGTTTTCAATTGATGAGTTTGTTGCAAACATGCTTACTTGCTCTCTTTTAGATTTATAATTGAATTAAATGTGGACTCGACTATGTAACAAACTCTCGAGAAACAATGACTCGGTAGTTGTAATTAGTAAGTTTTTCGTTTAAGATTCTTCCAAAGAAAGCGGTAGTTTCTAGTTGAATCGATAAAAACTCATAATCATCCTAAGTTTGTTTGGTTTGGGGGGGGGGGGGTTGTATTTTGAAACGTTTTAAGAGAATTATATTAAACTTAACTAACAACTAAAAATGATTAAGTAGTTATCAATAATAAAAGCATGCACACTTGACTATTCCACTTGAAGCAATCAGATTGTTCTTTTGCTCCACTTAAGATCTAATCGTGTTCAAACTTATGTGTTCTAGTATCCCTAGCTATTAGATGTTCTAATGATCAAATCAATACTTGCAAATTCCCATAAGTTTATATCAATTGATCTAGTTAAATCATGTGAATGTCATTAGTACTTAACTTAGGTTAAAGTCCCCTAAAACCCTTTGGTAATCAAAATCCCTTAGAAAATCAAACTACACTATTTTGACTAAGGACCAATTGAAAACTAATCCAAACCAAGAACTCAATCCCTTGAAATCCCCAATTTGATTGTCTAGATCACCTAAGTGTTGAAGTATAAGTTGCTTCACTAATCAAATCCCTAAGAGAAGCTACACAACTTATATAATCAAAGTAAAGTCCAAAACAAAGATAACAAAGGATCTCTTAGCTAATTCTAACAACAAATTACAATCATCAACTCATAAATTCATCCAAACACAATCATAAACATAAATTAGAACAATCCTTAGCTTACAAGCTTCATAATCAAGTGTACATAACAAGAATCTAGCCTAGCATGGCTAGAACAATCACAATATATGTAGTAAGAGTAGAATCAAACATCATTATGCAATAATAAAGGTAAGATTGTACCAAACTATGAAAATTAAAATTTAGCTAGATGAAGAAGATGAAGATGATGAAGAACAAGCCCTGGCTCTTGAGCAAATCTCCAATCCTTAATGTAGATGTTGAAAATTGATGGAAACTTGATGAAAATCTTAATTATCTAGCTACCAAATCCTAATTACCCCAGCCACCAGCTACTTAATGATGTATTATCTAATGTTGTTATAAAAAACCCCATCTTATTCTATTTATACCTCTTTTAAAAACTGCCCAGAATTTCCAGTGGAACGTCGTTCATCTTTCAGGAACGCCGTTCTGGTGCCCGTTCAATGGAACGTCGTTCTGAATAATAAGAACGTCGTTCTGAATAATAAGAACGCCGTTCCTGATTCGTCCTCTAAATGCTCAAATGTTCTGTTACCATTTCCTTTGTAATGGGATGTCGTTCTTTGCTTAGAACGCCCTTTTTCTCCAGGTGGAACGTCGTTCCTTGAATTGGAATGACGTTCTTGTAAATGGAACGCCGTTCTATATAACAGAAACGTCGTTATTGGGGCAGTTTCAGCACTTTGCAGTTTTCTTGATATTTTTCACTCACTTTGGTCAATTTTACACCAAATTCAAAACCAAAACTGTAGTAGCACTCAGAACGCGACTAATCCCAATTTCTTCACTTTTGGAGCACTATGGACATAAAAAATCGAGTAAAACGAGGTAGATATTGCGTGAAAAACATAGTGTAAATGAGCAATATCAGCAATCCGAGCTCGTCATGACCTCAAAACGGAGATCAATATGTGGCCGAGCTCAAGAGATTTGATATGAGGTTAGATTGCGACGACATTTTTCTCATGTATGAGTTGAGAGTTAAGTGTATTTTCCCAACTCCATCTTTGATTCTCGAGCTAGGAAAAGGTTGTAACACGAAGAATGTCATGCACACATTACTATTTATATACTTCGTGCATCATAAAATTACGTACTAAACTGTAACATCCCGCCTTTTTTCGTTAAATTTATTTTAACACCGTCTTTTTTTTCTAGATAATATCTTTCGTCATCTATATTCGTACCTTCCGTTAACTAGCATTCTTAACATTTTCGTTGTTGGATTGTAACATCTCTCGTTTACTCTCGCATATTTAAATTAATTCGTTTGGTTAATTCACGCACCCGCTTTAAACTCGAGGGACCAAAGTTGGCTAGTGGGCAAACTAGTTGACTAGGTCAACTAGTCAACCCAACACCTCATCCATTCATTTCACTTCTTCTCCTACCTCCTCTTTTTTCTCTCTAGTCACCAAGAACACCCTTTCACCCAACTTCAAAGATTCATCATCCATTTCAATTCAAGCAAGCAAACATCAAAACAAATTGTACTTTTGCGATCCTCTCTTCATCCTCTACATTTTGGTACCAATTTCACTACTTGGGGTAAGATTTCTAAAAACTCTAGATTTCTCAAATTCGTTTTATAGACTTGAAATGGTGTTAGTTAGTGTCTATGGCTCGAGTCTAGCATGAATATGCGATTTATTTGCTCGATCTTGTTGTTTTGCATAAACTAGCATGAACTTGAAATGGGTGTGTGAAACGACCCGTCCATATTACTATAAACGCATTACATTCTCATTGGTCCCATAGCGAGCTATTTGACCTCTATATGATGCGTTTTAGGAAATATTGCATTCGTTTCATAAAAAGCACATCATTATTATACATAATGCATGTTTTAAACAAGTGGGCGATTATTTAAGAAATAATCCCCAAGATACATCGGTTTCCAAATACTACACACGTGACGTAACAGTCGAATATAATACATGACAAAGGTTTTATTGAATGCAACACTTTATTTAAATAAAAGTATGAGACTCCATGCACAGCTTCTTCAGATAATGCAACAGCGGAAGACTTTCTTAAGGACCTGAGAATAAACATGCGTAAACAGTCAAAACAAAGGTTGGTGAGATATATAGATTTATCATCGATATAAATATAGACCATAAGATTTCATAGTTATAAATATATGTACACTCGCAAGTGTATAAAAGTATTCTATAAGTTGTTGAGCGCTTTGGTAACCATATTTAACCATTAATGTGACATATTCCCTTTATTATGAAATCTCCCTACACTGTACCAAGTGTAGTAAAAACGAAGTACTATGCAACCGTTTACGATACTAGAGCGACTAGCCCGGTTGGGGTTGTCAAACCCGATAAATCTATCAATAGGATTCGCGTCTACATGTTCTTACAACATGTAAATATTAGTTACCAAACTATTAGGTAAGATATGCAAAGTGGTACAACTCAACGTAGAATATATTTTAAGTACTTGTGTCTATGGCGTAAAACATAAAATGCATGTATTCTCATCCCAAAATATTTGTAGAGTTTAAAAATGGGACTATATACTCACAGTAGTAAAAGTATATTAATAATAAGTTTTTAACTTATTAAAAATATGACCGGCGTCCTTGGATTCACGAACCTATAAC
This sequence comes from Rutidosis leptorrhynchoides, assembly GCF_046630445.1. Lineage (NCBI taxonomy): Eukaryota > Viridiplantae > Streptophyta > Magnoliopsida > Asterales > Asteraceae > Rutidosis > Rutidosis leptorrhynchoides. The sequence continues at coordinate 90,471,599 of NC_092334.1, read as the reverse complement.
AATAATAATGATTCAGATAATAATACGACATATGAATAAAATAAAGCAAGTTCATAGAATACTTATATAATAATTTTTAACATTTTATGTTAGTAGTCCATTGTTAGTAGTCCTTTGTTAGTAGTCCAAAATAGTCTGAAAAGTCCAACAGTCCAATAATCGGTATATATATATATATATATATATATATATATATATATATATATATATATATATATATATATATATATATATATATAATCTTAGAATTACCCCACGAGGTATTGTATACGCATTATATTTGCATCAACCCAGAGATGTATTGTATACGTATTGTCTTAGAATTAAATAAGACGTATTGTGTACGTATTGTCTTAGGATTTATCAAAATGTATTGTATACTTATTGTGTTAGGACGTACCAAGAATATTATTATACATATATACAATCACAGAATTAACCAAGATTATAATATTTTGTTATACTACTGATAACATATCCAAATATATATAGGATATAGAAAAAGTTAACAGGGATATGGTTATTATAGTTTTTATAATATAAATTTCGTCCATACAACGTTAATTTTAGCAGATTTTTTTTTGCTCGCCAAATATTCATTACAACTCCGTTTAAAGTGAATCAAATTGCTATGGATTCATTAAGAAGTAAATTTTACAAAACCAATTCAAAAAGTTCATCCCAAGTAGTAATTTTTAGAGCTTTACCCTCTTTTTTTGTCGGTGGACAGATTTGAAAAAATCCCGGCATCCACCCAATATATGATTTTTGATAAAATACTTCCACTTTGTCTAAAATCATGAAAACAATACTGAAAGTCTTATTTACATATATTAACATATTTCCAAAGTCTTAGCCTCGAACTCCAAGTCTAAGATAGGTTTTTAATTCCCAATCCAAAACAGCCCGCTTTTTACCGAATGGAGATTAAAGGATATATATTAAGTTTCATGGTGTTCTTCATATGTACAAGTTATAAGTTCTTATATTAACTTAATATAACATCATAATACATATAAATAAGTGTTATTAGAGTTAAGTTAGAAAGATTATATTAGATTTTCAAACAAGCTTGGTGTTCACCAAAACAAGTTCTAGTTTTTACAAGTTTTATAAGTATAATAAGATAGCAACTATACAAGGAATTGAACAAGGATTTTGAGAAGTATTTTACTTTGATTATGAAGAGGAAATTTGTTAAGATTAAAGTATGATATGAGAGTATTCAAGTGTGTGTTTTTAGTTTAAGAAAATGTGGAGTAAAAATGAGTTAAAATGGTCCTTATTTATAAGCTTATAATTTTGGCTTTTAGTGAAAATATCTAAGATAAGTTAAATTGTATTAAGTCATGCATGACATATTAAATTGATTAGGTCATGGATGACATATTACAAAAATAATTGCAGATTTCTATTGGTATATACCAATAGTAAATACTTCTAAAAGCTGTGTATAATACGGGTAAAAATACCGTATGAATGCGAGTAGAATTTTTTGAGGAAATTGAACGGAAATATGAGTATAGCTATCCTTTATATGTATTGGTATATTATAAAGTGTATTCAATACTTGTAAGGATGTATTTACACTCGTAATACATTATATGTAAATACATTTTAACATAGGTTAATTACGTCGTTTAAATAGTAATATATATATTGTTTGAAAACTCTTTAAATTAGTAGTATGAATATATATATATATATATATATATATATATATATATATATATATATATATATATATATATATATATATATATATAATACTTTGTTAATATACTTAATGAGATATTTAATTATCATATTTTTAAGTTAAATATATATAAATTCATATATATACATAATAATTAAATAATTAAACAATTAAATCAAGTTATGACGTTCGTGAATCGTCGGAATAAAAGGGTGACCAAAAGCTTGTGTAAAACTCTTTTCGGAGGTTCAAGATTTATTAAAATTCATTGCTTATCAAGTCAGAATTATATAAAGATTAAGTTTAAATTTGGTCGGAAATTTCCGGGTCATCACAGTACCTACCCGTTAAAGAAATTTCGTCCCGAAATTTGATCGAGGTCGTCATGGCTAACAATAAGAATGTTATTATGATGAATATAAGTTGATTCATAGGGTTTTATCATGATTGAGAAATATGGATAAAATAATTTGATTACTCGAAACGTATGAGTGAAGCTATCGTAAAAGAGTGAAATGAGAAAATAGGGATTCGTCTTATCTTTTGACGTCATCACGGTTGATCTCCGAATTTAAGAAAATCTTTGTAATCTATATAAGATTTGATTCTTCGGTGATTAAGGAAATTATGATCCTCTTCGATTTAATGCAATAATCTGTCTCGATTTCTCTATCGGATATTTTACTATAAATCAACCTCCTACGTTTCCTTATTTCCACATCTCCCATCATTTATACTTTCTTCCTTTTTTCGTACTTCCAAAACATTCGTTAATATGCTCCATCCGGTTTTAATTCTTGATATATTCTTGACTATCACATCTGTCATTCTTCTTTTTCATCTTCCACCAGAGGAATCCATTAATTTCTACTATGCTCTTGGGTTTATAGTGTTCTTAGTTTTCCCGTGTCTTTATATTGCTATACGCATCGATATACACGGTTTGTAATTTCTGCATTGTCTTCGTGCTTATATTTTTCCTTATATTTTGGAGTTTCATGCTTCCGTCTTCTTTTCCCTACTTCAAGTCAAGCGAATAATAGTCTAGAATTCATAGATATGAAATTCGGAATGAACATAGCTAATACTCTAAGAGAGAAATTGTAATAGCACAATTTGACTTGTGAAATTACCAGAATCCAAAGGAAAAGATAGAACTATAAATAGAATATGTTCTTGATATGTTTAGAGATTAGATTGAATGTAAGAGTCATGTAACATGGCAAATGATGACGTTATGGTCTGTGAATCATTACGTTCCATTTAGAAACTCAGCATGACTTACTGTAATATAATCACGTTGATCAAGTGTCATTATATTATACTAACTCATGCTTCAGTTCCCAACATTACTTCAAAAACAATCATACTTTACACTCAGAGGTTTCAGATATTTAGAAACTAAAACAGTTTTCTTTATGATGTGAAACAGATAACGTGAAGGAATAAATGATTTTAGATAAGAATCATTATGAAAATATCTTCAGAAATATGAAGGATATTTATAATGGAAGATACGATGATATCTTATAATATTTAAGATAAGAGGATGATGAAGAATATTGTCCGCAAGGGTTTTAGAGTAAGGAGCAAGGTATTTGCTAAGGATTTTAGCAGACACCGAATCATTTGGATTCTTTGAAGGTAGATTTCGTCCTTGTGATTTGTCTACAGCCTCCTTCAGGGTTTGCTCAATCCGTTTTCCAGTTCCAAACCTTCTCTTTTTCTGTGCTTTGCTAACACAATATTCTTTATCATCAACTTTTGACTGTTACGGTTGTCTACAGTTTCTGCTGCTTCATTCAGCTTTTTCAAAACTTCATAGTACTGATTCGTAGGCTGAAGTTCTATTCTGGATTTTAGAATTATAATTCCAGGAAATAACGTTATATGTATATGAAGAAATGATGTGAGATTCAAGAATAATTATTGATGCTTCCCGGGGTTTGGTATGACAATTATTGTTACAAGATTTAGATGGGTACATCACAAGGTTTTATAGTGATCTTTCAGAGAGATTTAAGTCAAAGAGCAATAAAGTTGCTGGTAAGCTTACTACTAATGTGGTGGAATATAAAAGGTTCCCCAGTAACGATGGCGAAAAGACAACGTATATATCAAGGTTATAATAAGGCTACTCCGGATGAAAAGTCGAAGTTGTCTTTTTGGAGCTGTGATAAAATTCGCTATTTTGAAAAGGGATTGTAAAGTTATTTTGGGTAATAATAATGCTAAAGGATCTGACACGGATACGTGTTAAACCTTTGCTTAGGTTCAAGTGTCCTCCGAATGCATATCTATATGCATATATTCTTCGTATGTATCGTGTGATTGGTTCATTCTCTCAATTGTTCCTTAGTTGAGATGTTTTCAAGAATTTTGAAGGGTTTAGATGCATGTTGTCATCTTCAATATCCGTATAATGAATTCGTCGTGAATCTTGAATGATACGAATATCTTTATGAGTTATGTGAATGAAAGTGATGTTCTAGTATAGTTTGAATTTAAAGTATGATTTTGAAGGATGTAGGAATTTAAGATTGATGGCACTTCTTAAATCTTGACTTGGATTTTGATCTGTCAAAATCAGAATATGTAATTGAATTGGTATGGAAAATGGTTGTCTTGAATTTTGTGAAATGATGTATATTGCTATGAAAGGAGAGAGTATATTTAACGATTGTCGAAACATCATTGAAAATGTACAGTGTAACATATTAATGTGAACTTAAGAATTTCTCGGGTATTACCTACCCGTTAAAATAAAATTTCACAAGTAATATTTTGTACAAAAGAATTTTTATTACAGTCTTTATGAAAGATATGTATGTATATTTTCTTCAGATGTAATATGGATTTAATGAGTTAATATTATATTAATCTTATTTGGTTTACGGTTGGAACTAGAAATGAATAATTCCTAAAACTTTAGAGATTACATAATCGCCGCGGAATATTTCTTCAATGTAAATGAAATAATGAATTAATACTTCATCACTCATTATTGTTGGTATCCCTCAGTGCCTGCGGTGCGTATGATGTTAATGCTCGTAATACGGATTGCGATGTTGAGGCTTGTGATGTTGTTGGTAATGCTGGTGCTGGTGCTGGTAGTGGTTTGATGTGAGTATAGATGATGAGAATTTGTTTTGTTTTGTATTGTGAAAGAAGATGTTTAAAGTTTCTTGAATAAAAAGAGAGGTCAAGAGCTTTATAAAGGGAATGAAATGATGTAGGATGCACTTGCTAATGAAGTTTTGCTTTTCATGACAGTAAATTTTTTTTTTACTAAATAATTCACCATGCAAGATACGGAGTAAAGGTCGGATAGCCTCAATAATGTTAGTAATATTATACTTGCGGCATATCCTGGAAAGGAGAGAGAAAATGGTGTTACAAACGGGTTCGCCGGTAAGTGCCTCATGTTCTTCACCAAGAGGGCAATGTGGTGGATGGAAGGGATCACCTTCTTCTTGTCTCCAATGATTAAGTAGACTACGAACCCATCCCCAATTCATCCAAAATAGATGATGGCTAATTGGTTGATCCATTCCGGTCACACTGCTTTCGGAGCTCGAGTGAAATTCCATATCGGAATTTGAGGGACTTGAACTAGTGGAGAGTTCCATTTCGTACGATTGAATAAAGGATTTTTTGATATGAAATGATTTCCGGCTATCGGATGGTATTCTAATTACATAGAATATCTATATATATAGAGCAAAAAATTTCATAGATTACGGAGGAATTTACGGAATATGTTAGGCAAAGTTTATAGTAACAGATACGCTAAGATATGAATTAGCATATACGCTAAAATATGAACTTTGTCTATACACTATTTATGCATTCAATGCAGTAAGATGTGTCTAGACTAAGAATGATAAGCATGTAATTTTCTAAGGGTGATAAGCAGATGATTTCCGACTAGAAATGATAAGCAAAACTTTTGACATGCAGTTAAGGTCGAAGTCCAGACTCCAGACTCACTAATGCATCTTAATAACTATCCGTTAGACACACTAATGCAAGACATGGTTCGCTAAGACCACCGCTCTGATACCAACTGAAACGACCCGTCCATATTACTATAAACGCAGTACGTTCTCATTGGTCCCATAGCGAGGTATTTGACCTCTATATGATACGTTTTAGAAAATATTGCATTCGTTTCATAAAAAAGCACATCATTATGATACATAATGCATGTTTTAAACAAGTGGGCGATTATTTAAGAAATAATCCCCAAAATACATCGGTTTTCAAATACTACAAACGTGACGTAACAGTCGAATATAATACATGATAAAGGTTTTATTGAATGCAACACTTTATTTAAATAAAAGTATGAGACTCCATGCACAGCTTCTTCAGATAATGCAACAGCGGAAGACTTTCTTAAGGACCTAAGAATAAACATGTGTAACAGTCAACACAAAGGTTGGTGAGATATATAGGTTTATCATCGATATAAATATAGACCACAAGATTTCATAGTTATAAATATATGTACACTCGCAAGTGTATAAAAGTATTCTATAAGTTGTTGAGCGCTTCGGTAACCATACTTAACTATTAATGTGACATATTCCCTTTATTATGAAATCTCCCTACACTGTACCAAGTGTAGTAAAAACGAAGTACTATGCAATCGTTTATGATACTAGAGCGACTAGCCCGGTTGGGGTTATCAAACCCGATAGATCTATCAATAGGATTCGCGTATACATGTTCTTACAACATGTAAATATTAGTTACCAAGCTATTAGGGAAGATATGCAAAGTGGTACAACTCAACGTAGAATATATTTTAAGTAATTGTGTCTATGGCGTAAAACATAAAATGCATGTATTCTCATCCCAAAATATTTGTAGAGTTTAAAAATGGGACTATATACTCACAGTAGTAAAAGTATATTAATAATAAGTTTTCAACTTATTAAAAATATGACCGGTGTCCTTGGATTCACAAACCTATAACAATAATAACGATTCAGATAATAATACGACATATGAATAAAATAAAGCAAGTTCATAGAACACTTATATAATAATTTTTAACATTTTATGTAAGTAGTCCATTGTTAGTAGTCCAAAATAGTCCAAAAAGTCCAACAGTCCAATAATCAGTATATATATATATATATATATAATCTTAGAATTACCCCACGATTTATTGTATACGTATTGTATTTGCATCAACCCAGAGACGTATTATATACGTATTATCTTAGAATTAACTAAGACGTATTGTGTACGTATTGTCTTAGGATTTATCAAAACATATTGTATAGTTATTGTGTTAGGACGTACCAAGAATATTATTATACATATATACAATCACAGAATTAATCAAGATTATAATATTTTGTTATACTACTGATAACATGTCCAAATATATATAGGATATAGGAAAAGTTAACAAGGATATGGTTAATATAGTTTTTATAATATAAATTTCGTCCATACAACGTTAATTTTAGCAGATTTTGTTTTGCTTGCCAAATATTCATTACAACTCTGTTTAAAGTGAATCAAATTGCTATAGGTTCATTAAGAAGTAAAGTTTAAAAAACCAATTCGAAAATTTCATCCCAAGTAGTAATTTTTAGAGCTTTACCCTCTTTTTGTGTCGGTGGACAGATTTGGAAAAATCCCGGCATCCACCCAATATATGATTTTTGATAAAATACTTCCACTTTGTCTAAAATCATGAAAACAATACTGGAAGTTTTATTTACATATATTAACATATTTTCAAAGTCTTAGCCTCGAACTCAAAGTCTAAGATAGGTTTTTAATTCCCAACCCAAAACAGCCCGCTTTTTACCGAATGGAGATTAAAGGATATATGTTAAGTTTCAAGGTGTTCTTCATATGTACAAGTTATAAGTTCTTATATTAAGTTAATATAACATCATAATACATATAAATAAGTGTTATTAGAGTTAAGTTAGAAAGATTAGATTAGTTTTTCAAACAATCTTGGTGTTCACCAAAACAAATTCTAGTTTTTACAAGTTTTATAAGTATAATAAGATAGCAACTATACAAGAAATTGAACAAGGATTTTGAGAAGTATTTTACCTTGATTATGAAGAGGAAAGTTGTTGAGATTAAAGTATGATATGAGATCATTCAAGTGTGTGTTTTTAGTTTAAGAAAATGTGGAGTAAAAATGAGTTAAAATGGTCCTTATTTATAAGCTTATAATTTTGGCTTTTAGTAAAAATATCTAAGATAAGTTAAATTGTATTAAGTCATGCATGACATATTAAATTGATTATGTTATGGATGACATATTACACAAATAATTGCAGATTTCTTTTGGTATATATCAATAGTAAATACTTCTAGAAGATGTGTATAATACGAGTAAAAATACCGTATGAATGCGAGTAGAATTCTTGAGGAAATTGAACGGAAATATGAGTATAGCTATCCTTTATATGTATTGGCATATTATAAAGTGTATTCAATACTTGTAAGGATGTATTTACACTCGTAATACATTATATGTAAATACATTTTAACATAAGTTAATCACGTCGTTTAAATAGTAATATATATATTGTTTGAAAACTCTTTAAATTAGTAGTATGAAAATATATATATATAATACTTTGTTAATATACTTAATGAGATATTTAATTATCATATTTTCAAGTTAAATATATATAAATCCATATATATACATAATAATTAAACAATTAAACAATTAAATCAAGTTATGACGTTCATGAATCGTCGGAATAAAAGGGTGACCAAAAGCTTGTGTAAAACTCTTTTCGAAGGTTTAAGATTTATTAAAATTCATTGCTTATCAAGTCGAAATTATATAAAGATTAAGTTTAAATTTGGTCGGAAATTTCCGGGTCATCACAGTGTGCTTAATCTTTGATTTTGGTTGATTAAATGTTGTTTAAATGTTAAAGTTCATGTATTAAATATGTTACTAGCATCATTAGCTTCAATTTGATGTGTAGGTTGACTTGGAAAATATCACTAACATGATTATTGATTTTGCGATTCTTGGTTAGGGTTTGATAGCTTTTAAAATGAACTTTTGATGTTTTGAATGCTATGAAACATTGTTAGAAAGTATTTAGTTGCATTGTATGCGTAATTACCTTCGAAATGGCATATCGTATGTGTAAATCGGTTTCCCGAATCATCTTATGCATTTTGTGAACTTGAAACTTTGATAATGAACCTTTAATGATCACTTGACGTGAATTCGGTTATTGTAAATGATGTTTTTGCTTGATGAAAAGTGTTTAATTGTATTCCTCATTAAAATACCTTTCCAACGATATAAGATACGTGTTGTAAGTGTTTACGGTTCATTAATTGTGTTCAAATGAGATTTGGTTAGAGGCTTGAACTTTTGAAATAGACCAGGCACCAGTTCACGTTGATTGCCGCGGCGCAGCACTCCTTGGTCGCGGCGCAACATTAGGCGTGGCCAGGGACTGATCAACTTTACTTTTACACCGAAATTCTAACTATGCTACGCACCTCCGATTGACATGTAACTTGTTCTAATATGCTTATATATGATTAACTAGCTCAGAAAAATTGTCGGATACCCGACCCGACCCCATTGACTTTGACTTTAACCAAGTTTGACTTTTGGTCAAACTTAACCAAACACTTATGCAATCGTTTTAACGTGCTTTTATACTTGTATCATGCATGAAACTTGACAATTTGACTCACATGCTATATTAATAGAGTCGTAACGAGCCACAGGACTAATTGAACACTTTGACCGATCGTGTTTACCGATATTGATACAACCTATTTGTTTAGGTCAAGACTAGCATTTGTTCTTTGCACACGTTTACTTTGTGAAGTACCTATTTACCCGTGCACTCAAGGTGAGATCATAGTCCCACTTTTACTCTTTTAAACTTACATTGGGATGAGAAAACATAAACGTTTCATTTTATAAAGTGAACACAAGTACGAAAACAAACATTCTACATACGAGTTAGAACAAAAATCCTCAATTCGATTATCATTAGTTACACTTGCCGGGTGTAAGCGAGAAATTTTGTTGTGTGGCCATACGGGTTTGACAAACCCTCATTCGGACGGCTCGCTACCGTTATTCGGATGAAATATATTTTCGAGAAACAGTGTATGTTCTAACACTATTGTGATAGGGTTCGTGGAAAGTTAAGCCTTGATAATTGGGTGCTCGTGATAACAAATTTTAGAATGGTTTACTATTATTTCAACGTTATAAATCTTGTGGTTCATTTGTACTTACTCACTTACTTACTTAAACCTATGATTTCACCAACATTTTCGTTGACAGATTTCTATGTTTTTCTCAGGTCCTTGAACAATAGTTGTTACATGCTTCCGTTCACTATTTTTGATACTTGCTTAGATGTCGAGTTTACTTGCATACATGGAGCGTCTTTTGACTTTACATTAAATCGTGTCGCATAAGTTTCATTTGTACTTAAAAACATTGTATCGTATTAGTCATTGAACTACTTTGTAAACTTTGAAACATCTTTACATATGAAATGAATGCGACATATTTTGGTCAAACATTGTTTTGAAGACTTATGACCACGTAACAGGACCTAAGTAGACGGCGCCGTCAATGACGATTTTGTCGGGTCACTACAGATGGTATCAGATCGTTGGTTGTAGGGATTTAGAGTTCATTGGTGTCAACCCCGAGTCGTAGGGTACATTAGTGAGTCTAGTCTACAACCGGCATATACACTTGAAGTAAGACTTACTTGACTACTTGTGCATTTATACTCGAATTCTTTTATTCATATCTAACTGTTATTCCATCTTAATCTCACGTTTTTGATTTGATTGACACGCCATCTTGACTTTATGAGGTAATGTTAAATGCACATATGAATTAGGATAATATAATTGCCGGGATTATATTATGGTGATTCATGTGGACATTCCGACATTACGACATAGAGAATCGAGGGCGGATCAAGGAAAATTTTTTCTCTATCTTTATTCCATATCACGAATAGTATTATTGAGAATACTAATCAACGATATTCTTGCATTTTCAAGGAACAATGGCTCACCAAGGTCAACACAACACTCCTCCCGAAACTGTGATGACCCGAAAATTTCCGACCAAATTTAAACTTAATCTTTATATAATTCCAACTTGATAAGCAATGAATTTTAATAAATCTTAAACCTCCAGAAAGATTTTTACACAAGCTTTTTGTCACCCTTTTATTCCGACGATTCACGAACGTCATAACTTGATTTAATTGTTTAATTATTTAATTATTGTGTATATATATGGATTTATATATATTTAACTTGAAAATATGATAATTAAATATCTCATTAAGTATATTAACAAAGTATTATATATATATATATATATATATATATATATATATATATATATATATATATATATATATATATATATATATATATATATATATATATATATATATATATATATATATATATATATATATATTTTCATACTACTAATTTAAAGAGTTTTCAAACAATATATATATATATATATATATTACTATTTAAACGACGTGATTAACTTATGTTAAAATGTATTTACATATAATGTATTACGAGTGTAAATACATCCTTACAAGTATTGAATACACTTTATAATATACCAATACATATAAAGGATAGCTATACTCATATTTCCGTTCAATTTCCTCAAGAATTCTACTCGCATTCATACGGTATTTTTACCCGTATTATACACAGCTTCTAGAAGTATTTACTACTGATATATACCAATAGAAATCTGCAATTATTTGTGTAATATGTCATCCATAACATAATAAATTTAATATGTCATGCATGACTTAATACAATTTAACTTATCTTAGATATTTTTACTAAAAGCCAAAATTATAAGCTTATAAATAAGGACCATTTTAACTCATTTTTACTCCACATTTTCTTAAACTAAAAATACACACTTGAATGATCTCATATCATACTTTAATCTCAAAAACTTTCCTCTTCATAATCAAGGTAAAATACTTCTCAAAATCCTTGTTCAATTTCTTGTATAGTTGCTATCTTATTAAACTTATAAAACTTGTAAAAACTAGAACTTATTTTGGTGAACACCAAGATTGTTTGAAAAACTAATCTAATCTTTCTAACTTAACTCTAATAACACTTATTTATATGTATTATGATGTTATATTAACTTAATATAAGAACTTATAACTTGTACATATGAAGAACACCTTAAAACTTAACATATATCCTTTAATCTCCATTCGGTAAAAAGCGGGCTATTTTGGGTTGGGAATTAAAAACCTATCTTAGACTTTGAGTTCAAGGCTAAGACTTTAGAAATATGTTAATATATGTAAATAAGTCTTCCAGTATTTTTTTCATGATTTTAGACAAAGTGGAAGTATTTTATCAAAAATCATATATTGGGTGGATGCCGGGATTTTTCCAAATCTGTCCACCGACACAAAAAGAGGGTAAAGCTCTAAAAATTACTACTTGGGATGAAATTTTCGAATTGGTTTTGTAAAATTTACTTCTTAATGAATCCATATCAATTTGATTCACTTCAAACGGAGTTGTAATGAATATTTGGCGAGCAAAACAAAATCTGCTAAAATTAACGTTGTATGGACGAAATTTATATTATAAAAACTATATTAACCATATCCTTGTTAACTTTTCCTATATCCTATATATATTTGGACATGTTATCAGTAGTATAATAAAATATTATAATCTTGGTGAATTATGTGATTGTATATATGTATAATAATATTCTTGGTACGTCCTAACACAATAAGTATACAATACATTTTGATAAATCCTAAGACAATACGTACACAATATGTCTTAGTTAATTCTAAGACAATACGTATACAATACATCTCTGGGTTGATGCAAAGACAATACGTATAAAATACGTCGTGGGGTAATTCTAAGATTATATATATATATATATATATATATATATATATATATATATATATATATATATATATATATATATATATATATATATATATATATATATATATATATATATATATATATATATATATATATATATACCGATTATTGGACTGTTGGACTTTTCGGACTATTTTGGACTACTAACAAAGGACTACTAACAATGGACTACTAACATAAAATGTTAAAAATTACTATATAAGTATTCTATGAACTAGCTTTATTTTATTCATATGTCGTATTATTATCTGAATCGTTATTATTGTTATAGGTTCGTGAATCCAAGGACGACATTCATATTTTTAATAAGTTGAAAACTTATTATTAATATACTTTTACTATTGTGAGTATATAGTCCCATTTTTAAACTCTAAAAATATTTTAGGATGAGAATACATGCATTTTATTTTTTACACTATGGACACAAGTACTTAAAATATATTCTACGTTGAGTTATACCACCTTGCATATCTTCCCTAATAGCTTGGTAACTAATATTTACATGTTGTAAGAACATGTAAGCGCGAATCCTATTGATAGATCTATCGGGTTTGACAACCCCAACCGGGCTAGTCGCTCTAGTATCGTAAACGGTTGCATAGTACTTCGTTTTTACTACACTTGGTACAGTGTAGGAAGATTTCATAATAAAGGGAATATGCCACATTAATGGTTAAGTATGGTTACCGAAGCACTCAATAACTTATACACTTGCGAGTGTACATATATTTATAACTATGAAATCTTGTGGTCTATATTTATATCGATGCTAAACCTATATATCTCACCAACCTTTGTGTTGACTGTTTAAGCATGTTTAATCTCAGGTCCTTAAGAAAGTCTTCCGCTGTTGCATTATCTGAGCAAGCTGTGCATGGAGTCTCATGCTTTGGTTTAAATAAAGTGTTACATTCAATAAAACCTTTGTCATGTATTATATTCGACTGTTATGTCACGTGTGTAGAATTTGGAAACCGATGTATTTTGAGGAATATTTCTTAAATAATCGCACACTTGTTTAAAACATGCATTATGTATAATAATGGTGTGTTTTTTTAGAAACGAATGCAATATTTTCTAAAACGTATCATATATAGGTCAAATACCTCGCTATGGGACCAATGAATAACGTACCGCGTTTATAGTAATATGGACGGGTCGTTTCAGTTGGTATCAGAGCCAGGTTCTTAGCGAACCAGAATTTGCATTAGTGTGTCTAACTAGTAGTTGTTAGGATGCATTAGTGAGTCTGGACTTCGACCGTATCTGCATATTATAAATTTTGCTTATCATTTTTGTCAGAAATTACCTGCCTATCAATTTTTAATCTAGACACGTTTTACTGCAATTATTGCATAGATAGTGTATAGACATATTCATATCTATCACGGTAGATTCTGCCTGACATCTTCCGTAAATTCCCTCGTAACTTATGGGATTTTGGTATTAAATATACATATGTAAATTATGTATTAAGAATATCAATCTAAGTCCTAATTTTTTTTTTTCATATCAACAATCATTTCTCTGATCGTGTAAGGCGGATCCGTCACAAAGCTCGAGTTCATCGGATTCTAAAAGCTATTCCGATATGGAATTTCATTTGAGCTCCGAGAGCAGTTTAACCGAAATGAACCAACCAATTAGTCATCACTTTTTTGGATGAATTGGGAGTGGGTTTGTGGACGAATCAATCAATTTAGACAAGAAAAAGACGATCTCTTTCATGAATCTAATTCGCCTCTCGGTGGAGAACATGAGGCACTTATCGGCAAACCCGTTCGTAACACCATTTTCTCTCTCCTTTCCAGGATATGCCGCAATGAATATAATATTACTAATATTATTGAGGCTATCCGACCTTTACTCCGTATCTTGCATGGTGAATTATTTACTGTCATGAAAAGCAAAACTTCATTAGCAAGTGCTTCCTACATCATTTCATTCCCTTTATAAAGCTGTTGACCTCTTTTTTTTTTCAAGAAACTTTAAACATCTTCTTTCACAATACAAAACAAAACAAATTCTCATCATCTATACTCACATCAAACCACTACCAGCACCAGCACCAGCAATACCAACAACATCACAAGCCTCAACATCGCAAGCCGCATTACGAGCATCAACATCATACGCACCGCAGGCACTGAGGGATACCAACAATAATGAGTGATGAAGTATTAATTCATTATTTCATTTACGTTGAAGAAATATTCCGCGGCGATTATGTAATCTCTAAAGTTTTAGGGATTATTCATTTCTAGTTCCAACTGTAAACCAAATGAGATTAATATAATATTAACTCATTAAATTCATATTACATCTGAAGAAAATATACATACATATATTTTTATAAAGACTATAATAAAAATTCTTTTGTACAAAATATAACTTGTGAAATTTTATTTTAACGGGTAGGTAATACCCGAGGAATACTTAAGTTCACATTAATATGTTAGATTGTACATTTTCAATGATGTTTCGACAATCGTTAATTATACTCTCTCCTTTCATAGCAATATACATCATTTCACAAAATTTAAGACAACCATTTTCTATACCAATTCAATTACATATTCTGATTTTGACAAATCAAAATCCAAGTCAAGATTTAAGAAGTGCCATCAATCTTAAATTCCTACATCCTTCAAAATCATACTTTAAATTCAAACTATACTAGAACATCACTTTCATTCACAGAACTCATAAAGATATTTGTATCATTCAAGATTCACGAGGAATTCATTATACGGATATTTACGATGACAACCTGTGTCCAAACCCTTCAAAATTCTTGAAAACACCTCAACTGAGGAACAATCGAACCAATCACACGATACATACGAAGAATATATGCATATAGATATGCATTCGGAGGACACTTGAACCTAAGCAAAGGTTTAACACATATCCGTGTCAGATCCTTTAGCATTATTATTACCCAAAATAACTTTACAATCCCTTTTCAAAATAGCGAATTTTGTCACAGCTCCAAAGAGACAACTTCGACTTTTCATCCGGAGTAGCCTTATTATAACCTTGATATATACATTGTCTTTTCGCCATCGTTACTGGGGAACCTTTTATATTCCATCACATTAGTAGTAAGCTTACCAGCAACTTTATTGCTCTTTGACTTAAATCTCTCTGAAAGATCACTATAAAACCATATCATGTACCCATCTACATCTTGTAATAATAATTGTCATACCAAACACCAGGAAGCATCAATAATTATTCTTGAATCTCACATCATTTCTGCATATACATATAACGTTATCCCCTGGAATTATAATTCTGAAATCCGGAATAGCACTTCAGCCTACGAATCAGTACTATGAAGTTTTGAAAAAGCTGAATGAAACAGCAGAAACTGTAGACAACCGTAACAGTCAAAAGTTGATGATAAAGAATATTGTATTAGCAAAGCACAGAAAAAGAGAAGGTTTGGAACTGGAAAACGGATAGAGCAAACCCTGAAAGAGGCTGTGGAAAAATCACAAGGACTAAATCTGCCTTCAAAGAATCTAAATGATTCAGTGCCTGCTGAAGTCTTTAGCCAATACCTTGCTCCTTACTCTAAACCCTTGTGGACAATATTCTTCATCATCCTCTGATATTAGATATTCTAAGATATCATTGTATCTTTCATTATAAATATCCTCCATATTTCTGAAGATATTTTCATAACTATTCTTATCTGAAATAATTCATCTTTTCGCGCTATCTATGTTACATCATAAAAGAAACTATTGTAGTTTCTAAATTCTGGAACCTTTGAGTTTAAAATATGAATGTTTTGAAGTAGTGTTAGGAACTGAAGCATGAGTTAGTATAATATAATGACACTTGATCAACGTGATTATATTACAGTAAGTCATGCTGAGTTTCTAAATGGAACGTAATGATTCACAGACCATAACGTCATCATGTGCCATGTTACATGACTCTTACATTCAATCTAATCTCTAAACATATCAAGAACATATTCTATTGATAGTTCTATCTTTTCCTATGGATTATGGTAATTTCACAAGTCAAATTGTGCTATTACAATTTCTCTCTTAGAGCATTAGCTATGTTCATTCTGAATTTCATATCTATTAATTCTAGACCATTATTCTCTTGACTTGAAGTCGGGAAAAGAAGAAGGAAGCATGAAACTCCAAAATATAAGGAAAAAATATAAGCACGAAGACAACGCAGAAATTACAAACCGTGTATATCGATGCATATAGCAATATAAAGACACGGGAAAACTAAGAACACTATAAACCCAAGAGCATAGTAGAAATTAACGGATTCCTCCGGTGGAAGATGAAAAAGAAGAATGACAGATGTGATAGTCAAGAATATATCAAGAATTAAAACTGGATGGAGCATATTGATGAATGTTTTGGAAGTACGAAGAAAGGAAGAAAGTATAAAAGATGGGAGATGTGGAAATAAGGAAACGTAGGAGGTTGATTTATAGTAAAATATCCGACAGAGAAATCGAGACAGATTATTGCATTAAATCGAAGAGGATCATAATTTCCTTAATCGCCGAAGAATCAAATCTTATATAGATTATAAAGATTTTCTTTAATCCGGAGATCAACCGTGATGACATCAAAAGATAAGAGGAATCCCTATTTTCTCATTTCACTCTTTTACGATAGCTTCACTCATACGTTTCGAGTAATCGAATTATTTTATCCATATTTCTCAGTCATGATAAAACCCTATGAATCAACTTATATTCGTCATAATAAAATTCTTATTGTTAGCCATGACGACCTCGATCAAATTTCGGGACGAAATTTCTTTAACGGGTAGGTACTGTGACGACCCAGAAATTTCCGACCAAATTTAAACTTAATCTTTATATAATTCTGACTTGATAAGCAATGAATTTTAATAAATCTTAAACCTCCAGAAAGAGTTTTACACAAGCTTTTGGTCACCCTTTTATTCCGACGATTCACGAATGTCATAACTTGATTTAATTGTTTAATAATTTAATTATTGTGTATATATATGGGTTTATATATATTTAACTTGGAAATATGATAATTAAATATCTCATTAAGTATATTAACAAAGTATTATATATATATTTTCATACTACTAATTTAAAGAGTTTTCAAACAATATATATATTACTATTTAAACGACGTGATTAACTTATGTTAAAATGTATTTACATATAATGTATTACGAGTGTAAATACATCCTTACAAGTATTGAATATAGTTTATAATATACCAATACATATAAAGGATAGCTATACTCATATTTTCGTTCAATTTCCTCAAGAATTCTACTCGCATTCATACGGTATTTTTACCCGTATTATACACAGCTTCTAGAAGTATTTACTATTGATATATACCAATAGAAATCTGCAATTATTTGTGTAATATGTCATCCATGACCTAATTAATTTAATATGTCATGCATGACTTAATACAATTTAACTTATCTTATATATTTTTACTAAAAGCCAAAATTATAAGCTTAAAAATAAGGACCATTTTAACTCATTTTTACTTCACATTTTCTTAAACTAAAAACACACACTTGAATGATCTCATATCATACTTTAATCTCAACAACTTTCCTCTTCATAATCAAGGTAAAATACTTCTCAAAATCCTTGTTCAATTCCTTGTATAGTTGCTATCTTATTATACTTATAAAACATGTAAAAACTAGAACTTGTTTTGGTGAACACCAAGCTTGTTTGAAAAACTAATCTAATCTTTCTAACTTAACTCTAATAACACTTATTTATACGTATTATGATGTTATATTAAGTTAATATAAGAACTTATAACTTGTACATATGAAGAACACCTTGAAACTTAACATATATCCTTTAATCTCCATTCGGTAAAAAGCGGGCTGTTTGGGGTTGGGAATTAAAAACCTATCTTAGACTTTGAGTTCGAGGCTAAGACTTTAGAAATATGTTAATATATGTAAATAATACTTCCAATATTTTTTTCATGATTTTAGACAAAGTGGAAGTATTTTATCAAAAATCATATATTGGGTGGATGCCGGGATTTTTCCAAATCTGTCCACCGACACAAAAAGAGGGTAAAGCTCTAAAAATTACTACTTGGGATGAAATTTTCGAATTGGTTTTGTAAAATTTACTTCTTATTGAATCCATATCAATTTGATTCACTTCAAACGGAGTTGTAATGAATATTTGGCGAGCAAAACAAAATATGCTAAAATTAACGTTGTATGGACGAAATTTATATTATAAAAACTATATTAACCATATCCTTGTTAACTTTTCCTATATCCTATATATATTTGGACATGTTATCAGTAGTATAATAAAATATTATAATCTTGGTGAATTATGTGATTGTATATATGTATAATAATATTCTTGGTACGTCCTAACACAATAAGTATACAATACGTTTTGATAAATTCTAAGACAATACGTACACAATATGTCTTAGTTAATTCTAAGACAATACGTATACAATACATCTCTGGGTTGATGCAAAGACAATACGTATACAATACGTCGTGGGGTAATTCTAAGATTATATATATATATATATATATATATATATATATATATATATATATATATATATATATATATATATATATATATATATATATATATATATATATATATATATATATATATATATGTATATATATATATACCGATTATTGGACTGTTGGACTTTTCGGACTATTTTGGACTACTAACAAAGGACTACTAACAATGGACTACTAACATAAAATGTTAAAAATTACTATATAATTATTCTATGAACTAGCTTTATTTTATTCATATGTCGTATTATTATCTGAATCGTTATTATTGTTATAGGTTCGTGAATCCAAGGACGACATTCATATTTTTAATAAGTTGAAAACTTATTATTAATATACTTTTACTATTGTGAGTATATAGTCCCATTTTTAAACTCTAAAAATATTTTAGGATGAGAATACATGCATTTTATGTTTTACACTATGGACACAAGTACTTAAAATATATTCTACGTTGAGTTATACCGCCTTGCATATCTTCCCTAATAGCTTGGTAACTAATATTTACATGTTGTAAGAACATGTAAGCGCGAATCCTATTGATAGATCTATCGGGTTTGACAACCCCAACCGGGCTAGTCGCTCTAGTATCGTAAACGGTTGCATAGTACTTCGTTTTTACTACACTTGGTACAGTGTAGGAAGATTTCATAATAAAGGGAATATGCCACATTAATGGTTAAGTATGGTTACCGAAGCACTCAACAACTTATACACTTGCGAGTGTACATATATTTATAACTATGAAATCTTGTGGTCTATATTTATATCGATGCTAAACCTATATATCTCACCAACCTTTGTGTTGACTGTTTAAGCATGTTTATTCTCAGGTCCTTAAGAAAGTCTTCCGCTGTTGCATTATCTGAGCAAGCTGTGCATGGAGTCTCATGCTTTGGTTTAAATAAAGTGTTACATTCAATAAAACCTTTGTCATGTATTATATTCGACTGTTATGTCACGTGTGTAGTATTTGGAAAAAGATGTATTTTGAGGAATATTTCTTAAATAATGGCCCACTTGTTTAAAACATGCATTATGTATAATAATGGTGTGTTTTTTTAGAAACGAATGCAATATTTTCTAAAACGTATCATATAGAGGTCAAATACCTCGCTATGGGACCAATGAATAACGTACTGCGTTTATAGTAATATGGACGTGTCGTTTCAGAAACTCTCGAACGAGCTCTTCAACAAATGATAGCCACCGCCGTGGATGCGGCCATGGCCGGTCACTCCTCCAACAACAACACTAACCATGGAGCCAATAATTCAAACGAGGGGTGCTCCTACAAGAACTTCATGGGGTGCAAACTGAAATGTCCCATTCATATCGATTATAAACGTTTCATATTTATTGGTTTTGTTACGAGGTTTTGACCTCTATATGAGACGTTTTTCAAAGACTGCATTCGATTTTAAAAACAAACCATAATCTTTATTTTATCGATAAAGGTTTAAAAGCATAAAGTAGATTATCAAGTAATGATAATCTAAAATATAACGTTTTACACACGACCATTACATAATGGTTTACAATAATATTACACATCGATTTAAATCTCCGAATGCAGTTTTTAAACAATATTTTACAAGCATGCTGACTCTAATTCTTGTCCTTAATTTAGCATGCAATAGCGGAAGCTCTTAATAATCACCTGAGAATAAACATGCTTAAAACGTCAACAAAATGTTGGTGAGTTATAGGTTTAATCTATATATATATATATATCAAATTGTAATAATAGACCACAAGATTTCATTTTTTTCATAAACATCCATCTCATATCAGGCATTTCGCAAACTGCATAGAGATAAAAATCATTCATATGGTGAACACCTGGTAACCGACATTAACAAGATGCATATAGAATATCCCCAAACCAGAATCCTCTCGTCTGTATAATAATAAATCGAAGTACTAAATCATCCGTACCTCGGATGGGGTTTGTTAGTGTAAAGACCCGTCCTAATTCATAAGAACGAATACAATAACACATGATTACATCGCGATGTCATGTAAAGACCCGTTCTAATCCATAAGAACGAATACAATAACATATGATTACATCGCGAGGTATTTGACCTCTATATGATACATTTTACAAATATTGCATTCGTTTTAAAAGACAATCTTTCATTACATCGAAAGTTGACAGGCAAGCATACTATTTCGTAATATTCACATATAAATGATCTAATCTGTCATTTACTTAATCATAATCTTTACTGAACTCAACGACTTGAATGCAACGTCTTTTGAAATATGTCATGAATGATTCCAAGTAATATCTTTAAAATGAGCTAATGCACAGCGGAAGATTTCTTTAATACTCGAGAATAAACATGCTTTAAAGTGTCAACCAAAAGGTTGGTGAGTTCATTAGTTTATCATAATCATTCATTTCCATCATTTTAATAGACCACAAGAATTTCATTTCCAGTTCTCATAAATATACGTCCCATGCATAGAGACAAAAATCATTCATATGGATTGAACACCTGGTAACCGACATTAACAAGATGCATATAAGAATATCCCCTATCATTCCAGGAAATCCACCGGACATGATAAAAACGAATTCGAAGTACTAAAGCATCCGGTACTTTGGATGGGGTTTGTTAGGCCCAATAGATCTATCTTTAGGATTCGCGTCAATTAGTAGATCGGTTTACTAATTCTTAGGCTACCAAGCAAAAGGAGCATATTCGGCTTCGATCATTCAACCATATAATGTAGTTTCGATTACTTGTGTCTATTTCGTAAAACATTTATAAAAATTTCGCATGTATTCTCAGCCCAAAAATATAAAGGGTAAAAAGGCAAATGAAACTCACCATACTATATTTCGTAGTAAAAATACATATAACATCATTGAACAAGTGCAGGGTTGGCCTCAGATTCACGAACCTAAATTAATTATATATATTTATGTGTTGGTCAATATTTGTCTAACAAATTAGGTCAAGTCATAGTGTATCACAATCCTAATGCTCGAGACTAATATGCAAAGGTCAACAAAAGTCAATTTGACTCAAAATGATTTCCAAAATCTATACCTGATTAATATATAGTTTAAATGTCTTCGTTTTATATTTTTAAATATTTTTGAAAGATCTATTAGAGTAAATAATATAATTCATTTATTAATAAATAAAATTTTCTATAAAATATACTTTTATATATCTTAAATAATAAAATTTATAAAGTTCATTTAACATCATAAAAATAATATGATAGGTTTATTAACGTAATTATATTACGTAGTAAAATATTTTTGTATCGTGTATTTATTTGATAAAATAATATCAATAATAACAATAGTAGTTAAAAAGAAATTGTAGTATTTTGTAATAATAATCATTATTATTCTATTAATAATAATAACAATATTTATATTTACTAAAAATGATATTATGATAAAATAATAATTCTTATTAATAAAAATAATGAAATTTTATATTAACAATGACATTCCTATTAAAAATAATAATTTTTGTAAAAATGATAGTTTTAATATTAATAACACTTTTGATAATAAAAATGATAAAAATTATAAAACGATATTTTTTATCTAAATCAATACCTTACAATATTTTAATTTCATCATGATACTTATACTCATTATTTCCTAATCAATTTGTTAATAGCTTTTAATCGTCTTTTATATCACGTTCATATTAATGATAATAATAGTAATCATAATAATTAGGTATTACTAGTATTAGTTTTAATTATAATCATACTAATTATCATAAATATTATGATAATATTAATGATAATACTAATTATAACTTTAACGATAATAACGATAGTAATAATAATAAAGATAAAAATTTTTAATGATAATATCTTTTATTGATAATGATGATGATGATAATAATAATAATAATAATAATAATAATAATAATAATAATAATAATTATTATTAGATAAAAACTATAACGATGATAATAACGACGATAATAATAATTATTTTTAATAATAATACAAAGATTCAATTGACTATAACTTCTAATCCGTTCATCGAAACCATTCGATATCTAAATGAAAAGTTCTTAATTTTTCGCTAGCTTTCCAACGACATGCATATCTTATACCTTATCTTAACCGTATATGTAACTAATTTGAGATTCAACATAACCTATCTAACGGCAATATCAAAAGTACAAGCATGCATAATACTATATACTCGAGCACTAGTCAGGGATACACTATTAGTATGTAAAAATTAAATTATGAGTACTCACGTATCAATATTGAGATTTAATATTGCAGAAAGGTACGTAGACGCAACGGAGATGATAAACACTAGATTGACCTCATGAGCATACCCCTGACCCATACCCATAATCTCCATAGCTATAACCCATAATTTCCTTAGCCCTATCCCACTCGTAAAACCCGTTTTTAAATTACTTGAACTGCACTCCGTCGTAGTATTTTAGGTATAATACTACTAATAATAATATTTAGATTAATAATAATAATAATAATAATAATAATAATAATAATAATAATAATAATAATAATAATAATAATAATAAATAAATAAATCTTACAGAGTATATGAAGATAGATTGATAAAATGAATCAGAAAACTGAGAACGTTCGAGGTTTTAAAGGATGTGCACCACACCTAACCCCTCATGCACTCGCATGAGTTTGTGAGAGGATCCTCATTCGAGTGCATGAGCCTTGCTTTCAACTTACAATTGAATTAAACGTGGTTGCCGACACATATATATATTATTTAATATATAATATATTTAATCTTTAGAATTAATTAAATATTATATTATATTATATTTACGTGCGTAGTAAAAATGTAATTTTTGTTCAAATGGCTCGTACGTTGTCACTCGACTCATGTACCCCTTTCGGTTTTTCGAACGCACTTTCGTACGTTTAGAAAACTAGACTTTTACGTTACGCGACGTGTACCCTTATTAATAATTTGACTTACTCGTCAATAAATTACCTTATAAAAAATGTAACTCATAAAATTGAGCGTTGTGGTCATTTGCTTCTATAAATCAGTGACTCGTTGTTTATCAAAATATAATATTTTAAATCAGGACGTTTTATGACTAAGTTAAAATATATATATTTTTTTATTTAGAATTGTAAATTTGTACATAATATATATGCTTGAAATATTTATCTAATGATATAATATTTAGTCTTTCAAAACCAATTATATTTCAAAGTTCGTTTTATATAATTTAACTCGTTTTAAATAATAGTAGTTATTTTACCAAATAATATTTTTAATATGAAAACTAAATAGTTGATTTATCAAAGGACACGGTTTAATCAAAGTAAAGTACACTTTTGAAATTTAAACAGAAATGATTACTAACTTTTGACTAACTCTCGTTAATGACACTTTTGTAAATCACATTTACCAAATATTCCGGATACCGTTAAAAAGAAAATAGATTTCTTAAATCAAAGTGGACCTCTCAACAGGGACTCGTAATCATACAATGTATATGGTAAACCAATCATATTGTATTATCATAATTCCATCGATAGATACATTAAATGAATATGTTCATGTAAAGTGTTATTCATTTAAATACTTTGTTAATATTCTCAAGTTATAATATATACATATATATACATATTCATAAAAAATGGTTCGTGAATCGTCGGGATTTGGTCGAGGTCAAATGAATGTATGAACATAGTTTAAAATCCTTGAGATTTAACTTAACAAACTTTGCTTATCGTGTCGGAAACATATAAAGATTAAGTTTAAATTTGGTCAAAAATTTCCGGGTCGTCACAGTACCTACCTGTTAAAGAAATTTCGTCCCCGAAATTTGATAGAGGTCGTCATGGCTAACAATGAGAATGTTATTATGACGATTATAGAGTTTTATCATGTTTATGAAGTATGGATAAATTAATTCGATTACTCGAAGAGTATGAGGGAAGTTATCGTAAATAAATGAAATAAAATTATAGTGATTCGTCATATCTTTTGACGTCATCATAATTGATCTCCGAATTTAAAGAAAATCTTTGTAATCTAAATTAGATTTGATTCTTCGGCGATTAAAGAAATTATGATCCTCTTTGAATTAATGCGATAATCCATCTTGATTTCTCTGTCGGATATTTTATTATAAATCCACCTCCTTCGTTTCCTTTCAACTCACCCTTTCTATTCTTTCTCCCTCAACTCATATTATAAAATTTATTCGTCGATATGCTACATCCAGTGTTGATTCTCGATATACTCCTCACTTTCATATCTATCGTTCTTCTTTTTCATCTACCTCCGGAAGAATCTATTTACTTCTACTATACTCTTGGTTTTATAGTGTTTTTAGTTCTCCCGTGTCTTTATATTGCTATATGCATCGATATATACGGTTTATAGTTTCTGGGTTGTTGTTGGGTTTTATAGCTTTCCTTATATTTCGTTGTCCCTGCTTCTGTCTTCTATAATCATTGTCATCCTCAGTTAATGCTTTCTTTTATTTGCTACGATTTATATCCCAATTTCTATTTCAGAGTTTTGTCCTTTCGTTTCTTTTTCTTGCAATTAAGCACCGCTTATTATGGTCCAGAATTCGCAGATATGAATTTCAGAATGAACATTGTTAATGTTCTAAGAAGGAAATTGTAATGGCACGATCTTGACTTGTCAAATTACTAGAATACCTCGGAAAAGGCCGAATCATCAAGAAATATTTTCTTGATATTTTAGAGGTTAAAGAGAATGCAAGAGTCGTGTAACATAGCACATGATGACGTTATGATCTGTGAATCATCACGTTCTGATGTTTATGCGAGGTGTATATAAAATAGCTTTATATTTTACAAGGAAATACTATTGAATACGATACAATTTTACACAAGATATTTATTTATTTATTGAATGGATATACTTAAACCTTGCTACAACACTTATAGGCAGTGTACCTAATCGTACAGTAGTGTAGTTTTTAGTAAGTCCGGTTCGTTCCACAGGGAAAATCTTTAAACAAAGCTCAACGCTATATTAGTTTACTTTTATAAAAATACAAATATATATATAAGTAATATTATTATTATAAAGGGGGGTTTTTACCGTTTAATGACCGGTTTGTCGATTTTAAAAAAACTTTAGTTACAGTTAAAACAAAATGTAAAATATTAAATAAATAAAAGACTTAATTTAAAGTGTAAAGTAAATAACGATAATGAAATTGCGAATAATAAAAGTGCGATAAAATAAACTTGCGATAATTAAAAGTACGATAATTAAAAGTGCAATTAAATATAATAACAATAAATAAAAATGCGATAATTAGAAGTGCAATTAAATATAAAATAAAGGAAATTAAATATGAAATAAAAGAATTATGCTTATTTAAACTTCCGTAATCATGATGTTTGACGTGTTGATTTTAGTTTTATGCCCATGGGTTAATTGTCCTTTGTCCTGGATTATTTAATATGTCCGTCTGGTTTTTGTCCATAACAGTCCATCAGTCATAAATATAAAGTGCGAGTGTCCTCGTCAAATTATCCTTATACCCGAAGTTAAATATTCCAACTAATTGGGGACTTAAACTGTAACAAGGTTTTATTACTTTGTTTAATAATTACACCAGGATGTCGACTGAGTGTAACCCAAGGTTTTAATACTTTGTTATCAATTATGCCAAGTGTCCTTGTACATAATTTCACCCCTATTTTAATAATTCTAGTGGCTATTAATCCATTCCCGTGTCCGGTTAAATGAACGATTATTCGTACATATAAATATCCCGCCCATCGTGTTCGATCGAGTGTAAATGGTTATTTATAGGGACGCCCAATTGTAAATCTTTATATTAACATTAACAAACTATCATTTAGTTAAACAAATATAAAGCCCATTAATAGCCCATAGTCTAATTTCCACAAGTGTCGTTCTTTTGTCCAAACCCCAATTATGGTACAAAGCCCAATTACCCAATTTTAGTAATTAGCCCAACATCATGATTACTTCGGATTAAATAAGCATAATAATAACTTAGCTACGAGACATTAAATTAAAAAGGTTGAACATAACTTACAATGATTAAAAATAGCGTAGCGTTACACGGACAGAATTTCGACTTACACCCTTACAACATTCGCTAACACACCCTTATTATTATGATTTAAAATTAAAATTAAAATTAAAATTAAAATATAAATTATATATACATATACTACGTTGAGTGAAGAAGAAAAATATGTGTTTATTTTGGCCAAAACGCGTTGAATTTATAGGACCTGGGCTGGATTTCAGAGCCATGCGATCGCATGGCTTTTGTGCCTCCAGACCATGCGATCGCATGGCCAGCTAGGAGAAGTCACATTTCTTTGTTTTCTTTCTTGCCGACGTTTATAAATAATAATATAATATATAAATAATTATAAGAATTATTTAAATATTATATTTTATTTATGTGCATAGTTAACTTGTAATTTTTAGTCCGTTGTGTCGAGCGTTGAGAGTTGACTCTGGTCCCGGTTCCGGATTTTTGAACGTCCTTGCGTACAATTTAATATCTTGTACTTTGCGTTTTGAATCTTGTACTCTTGTAATTTTGAGACGTTTTTTATCAATAATTGGAACCTCATTGATTGTATTTTGTACTTTTGAGCTTTTTGGTCGTTTGCGTCTTCAATTCGTCGAATCTGTCTTTTGTCTTCACCTTTTATTATTTAAACGAATATCACTTGTAAATAGGACAATTGCAACTAAAAGCTTGTCTTTCTTGAGGAATAATGCTATGAAATATATGTTCGTTTTTAGCATTATCAAATATTCCCACACTTGAGCGTTGCTTGTCCTCAAGCAATATAGTAACAAGAATCACTTCTTTATTCTTCACATTTTGTACATCAGTGATTTCAATACAGCAGTATAAACAATGGTAGTAACGATGTGGTTTACAGTCCCACATGACTATAAAATTTAGATCCATTAAGGAAATTGGATCTTTATGAAAACATTTGATCTTTTAAAAATTAAATCTAGTTTTTACCCTAGATAAGTTTTCCGGAATAACCCTTCACCGGTGTTTGCAAAATATTTTTGTGGGCTTGGTGGGTTTCAGATTTGAAAATTTTAGCTCAAAACTTGCGGTTTTGTGTCACCCACTTGCTAACCTTGTATTAGGAAAGCAACACGTCCAGTTTACTTGTCCCGTATATTACCTTTCAGTAAACTACCGTCCGGTTGTAAAGGAAAGCGTTGAACAAGCAACTGTTAAGGCAATGTCCCCTGACATGCTTTTAATTATGGTCTATAACGTGTCGGACGCAATTACTATCCTTTGTAGGAGCAATAGTAAAGCTCACCCATATAATTTGTCGGTCTGGCACAAGGTCCTGTCTTTGACCATGCTATGCAAGCACCGTTCTTACGGTTGACACCCGATTTGGTTCAGATGACCTAATGAATTCCCGGTGAATTCCTAGAATTTTACGTTCAATGGTAATGAACGCATTGAAAATAGGTTTTCAGAAAACAAATCGGTTTATAATTTGATCAAAATATTTTCTCGTTCAAGCTCGAGTTTAAAAAATCATTGAATTCCATGAGTTTGAATTCTCAATCTTTAAGGTCAATCTCTAGGATTGAGTAATATCATGCTTAAAAGCTGATTTTTAATCTTTAAGGAGATTATCCTTTCTGGGGATCTGATTCATTAGTCTTATCCAGCTAATTTGCACGGTGCCCCCCCCATTTTACGAGATAAATCCTTCTCATGGTTAGGATAAATCTGACCACTTGGCGACCCTGTTTGATGCTGAGGACCGTGGATTTCCTGCTGATTTTAGTGATGACTTTTCTAGGTTTTTCGTCAACCTACAGCTGGTCTGGACGACAACTTCATGACCTAAATCAAGAAGCGCGTTTCTTTTTCGGAAGACTTTACTTCCTTTTAATGATGGAATTGATTCATCGTGTAGATCCATCTCTTCTTTTCTTTCATCGGGTAAAATAGTTTAGTTTAGTCCAAAGCAAAAGTATTTTTAGTTATTTGTTACAGAAATATGTGACATATGTTTAAGTTAACTTGGTAATTTTTCCCACACTTGGCTTTTATTTTCCTTTTTATTGTCCTCTATTCCATTTTAAATGAATTTTAATATTTTGGTTTGTTTCTCAATTTATGTCCTTTCTGAGGTAACAATAATTTCGGTGTTAACACCTAGTTTTATCGTTCATAAATATGTATAAACATGATTTTGAGTTCATTTAATTGAAAATTTTGAAAAATTTTACTAGAATTGGGTAGTCAGTATATAAGACTAGGGCTGTTCTTTATCATCAAAGAGCATTAGATTCTAATACAACTACTACGTTACTAGTATTTTTAATGGTAACCAAGTGTTTAAGATAAAAATTTTAAAAATCCGAAAGAATTTAACCCCTTCCCACACTTAAGATCTTGCAATGCCCTCATTTGCAAGAAATCAGTAACAATTTAAATTATTGAGAGTGATTAGCGTAAAAATGATTAAATTTTACCAATGTTTCCAAACATATTGGTGTTTGGTTGCTGAATGATAAATGGTGCATATCATTTGTTCATTTCGTCTGTTGTTACATCACATTTATTTGTCATCTTGTCGTCAAAATTAGTAGCTTTTGCTGAACTTAATGCCAGTCTTTGAAAATGCGCTGTTTTACCCTGTTTTGTACAATTTACAATATACATACATACAAATATAAACATGCATGGCAATTTGAAATGGGACTTAATATCCCACTTTCAAATCCTAAATGTGAAATATTAGTACACAATAATAATAAAAATGATAAAGATTACATAAGTATATTCAATAACATAAGTTTAAACATGAATAAGTAAAAAGATAAAAACATATAAATCATATAAATAACCAAATGGAACTAAATCAGTCTGGATATGGGTTCCAGTTCATCTCGTCAGGTGGGTTCCATTGTTGGTTATAGGTGTTTTGATAGGCTTGGTTATAGTCATACCGGTTAAAGGGTGGTCGGATATCGGGGCTATGTGGCGGAAAATGAGCAGGTCGAGTAGGTACATAGTTATTTGGTACCTGATATGATAGCTGGCTCATGATTTGGTGCTGATGAACTAACCAGCTATCGTGTTGGCGTCGCCTATAATCCTCGTATACTCGCTCGGAGTTCCACTGCTCATACATACTATGTCTGGCCGCGTTCGTCATTGCTTCCTCATCTATACGAACGTGGACGTCAAGAATAGCATCTCGAAAGACATCCCTAATGTCTTCCGCCTCCTCCATTTCCTCGTCTGAGCCTCTCTCTACCTGAGAATGAGATCCTTCATAGGGTACTACCTGGTTACGTCTACTTTTCAATACCTTAGCACCCACATAAACTTTCAATCCTAAGGGCTCAACCTGTTCTCTACAAAGCTGTAATGGACCCTCTTGGTTCCTATCAACACCTAAATACTCTCCAATGAGAGTAACAAAAATACCTCCTCCTATTATACTCCCGTCCTGCATTCCCTCTACCATTTTAGATAAATAAAAAGCAACACAGTAAGGGATATTGACAAATCTTCTAGGATCCCGAATACACTTTAGGTAGAATAAATCATGTAAGGTAATTTTTTCTTTATTATGACCTCTCTGTGTAATCGAGTTAGCCAAAAATCTATGAATAATACGAAGCTCGGCTCTGTCAATATGTGTATAGGAGTGTCCCCCTGCTCGTGTAAAAACATCAAAATGTGACATACGCCTCCAAATGGCGTCAGCGTCAAAGTTACTATCTACCCTTTCACCATAATGAATCAAATTTGTACAATCGGGTAATAGCAACTCACCAGGAGTATATATCTGTAAGGCCCTGGCCATGTCCAGCATGGACATTCTGTACATCCTACCGCCAAGGATAAACCTAATAAATCTTCTATCATCTATTCTAACTATATTTGTATCAAGTGATACAGTACTCATCAACTCAACACACCATTCCTTATATACAGGTCTACGAATGGTGAAAAGACGTTCCCAATCTGTAAAAGAAGAACTGCCATACCTTTGAACTAAAAGCTGTCTAACACGGTCAGCTAGATGGACCGTTTCCAAAGGGGCCCAATCGATTACTCTTGGCACCTCTACATTTTTTTTTACCAATTTGAATTTGTTCCTTTGATATGTCTCGTAATCTCTCCATCTTCTATCAAATCTCAGATTAGGATGTAGAGTGTGCTCAGGAATCGTTGGGAATTCTACTGGCGGCCTCATTGGGAATACTATGAATTCATCAACAAACTGTACCGGATCATAATAAGGTATGTGCTGATCAGGCTGTTGTTGTGGTTCTTGTTGTGGTTGTTGTTCGTGTTGCATTTCTGGTTCTGGTTCTGGTGCTGGTGCTGGTCGTCTAGATGATGATGCTCCTGAACCTCCAGTATCGGCTTTCTGCAAAACACATTAAATACAAAATTTATGCATCCAAATATGCATTAGTGTTAGCAAAATAACAAATTAAAACAATCACTATAACATGTTAAATCAAAATTAAACCTATACACATTTTCACAATTTTTCACAATTCCACACTTTTCAAATAAGCACATATGAAAATGTATACAAAATTTATAAGCATTTAACTCAAATAACATGTCAAAATAGTCATTACTAATAATTAAACAAGTCTCAAATGGCAAATATATCAAATTAATCAAGTTCATGAATTTTGGACTTAAAAAGTCCACTTTAATCTCCAAAAATCATGTTTAGGATCATTATTTGGATCATTTAACTATCTAAACACGTTACACTACTCAATTTAGCAATAATTCATGACAAAAATCGGCCATAACCTGTTTACATCAAAAAGCCCCAAATTGCTCAAGAACACAAACCCTAGATTTCTAAAAGGTTTGAAGTTTTTGGCTTCAAATCATGTTAAATAGCATCAATCTAGGTTATACATGCATAAAATACTAACAATTTAACACTAATTACACTAGAAATTAACAAAATTGCATTAGGTAAAAAAATTGGTAATTATCACAAAAACTAGGAATTTATAGAGTTTAGGGGTGTAATTTTTACCAATTTGCTGAAGAATGAGAATCTAGGCATGATTAGAGCAAGAAAAATGACGAATTACGGTGAAAAATGGCGAATTTTAGAGAGGATTTTGGGGTTGGTTCGTGGTTGAGTGTGTGTTTTGTGGATGAAGAGCAGAACTCGCTGTCTATTTGTTTCTGGCCTGCATTTGGTCCCCATGCGATCGCATGGGGTCCAAGTGCAAACCCCATGCGATCGCATGGGGTGCCGGCTACAGTAATTTCATGTTTTTTTTTATATAAAACCTTATACTTTATAAAACTTATAATTAATTAAATTTTAAAAATTTTGTTTTCCTTTAGGAGCGAGGGCGTTTCGGATCGTTGTCCTAGTCTGTCCCTCGACAAAATTTTAAAATTTGTCAAATCAAAGCGTGGTTTTTAAAAGTAAAGATTTTTGGGTTTTTTTTTTTGTTTTTGGCATACTTTAATTCAATAAGATTAAAAATAATGATAATAAAAGTTCTCGTCCCTCCCTCGGGTAAAGCAATTTCGGTTCAATGACCTAGTCTTCAACTTACGACGAATTTTAAAAATCATTTTTTTAACTTAATGAGATAAAGTAAATTTTTGTTTTTAAATTCACACCAAACTTAAAATAAAAATACATAAAATTCAAAATTAATATTAAAAATTCACACCAAACTTAAAATTTGAAATGCATAAAATTAAAAATTCTTATTTTAAAAATTAAAAACTCACACCAAACTTAATTTAAAAATTCATATTATAAAATCACACCAAACTTATATTATATTTTTTAAATATTTACAATTTTAAATATATTGTTTTTACAAAGTTTACAATATTAATTTAAGATTTATATATTAATTTTAAAAACATGGTAAAAATAAAATTAAAAATCTTTTTGGCTTTTTATCCCACTTTAATCAATCAAATATTATCAAAAATATGCGCCCCTCTTTTCGGTAAAGTAATTTCGGTTCCAAGACCTAATTTAACTCATGACGAATTTTTGAAATATTTTGGGTTGATTGATTAAAGATATTTATACCTTAAGAATAAACGTTAAATTTCGCAGTGATGTAATAAATTTTTGTATGATATCAATAATTTCGGCCGCCAAACCTAATTTTATTCAATACCAATTTAATACTTTATAGCGAACAAATTAGCGTTTATTATCAAAAGGTTAAAAATAAAAATAAATAAAAAATAAAAACTGTACAGACTTACCTGTGAGATAGTATTCTTAGTTATATGATCTATCACATTCATAAGATAGTCGGTTTAATTGGTTTTCCATGGCTACATAGGCGTAACCTCGAGCATTCAGTGTTTTTTCTTCTAAACATATGAACGGTCCGTCTCTGCATAAAGTAACAAATTCGGTATTTGAATAGGTTTGATTATTTAAACATTTACCTCCATGTGACCATTTTCCGCATTTGTGACATCTTTCTAGGTGTCGTGCTCTTCTTTTCGCTGCGGATTTTGATTTTCCTTTACCAAATTGTAACTTATTATCTTCGCATCTGGATTCTTTTCTTACTCCGTCCAATCTTTCTCTGATTACTGATACTATTTCACTCGGTAGTGTGTCATTATTACATTTAGTGATCAAAGCGTGTAGCATTAGACCATGGTTTAGTTCACATGCAGTCTTCATTTCCTAAAAAAATAAAAATTCAGAATGGGGGGAGAAGACTAGTTCTTTAGGGTCTGCTAGGGAAAGACCATTCGGGTTCCATTTTCGAGAACTACACGAAAACAGACAATCTAACTCTAACAGAAATACATATTATCCTTTAAAGACTTGATTTTCCCCACACTTAGTTAGATGTGGTATCGAAATCGTGATTAACTTCATTGTCGAATTCCATCGGACTATCTATGTAGTGTTTAACTCTGTGACCATTAACTTTAAATTCAATCCTATTTGAATTTATTAATTCTATCGTTCCGTATGGGAAAACTCTTTTGACTATGAATGGTCCAGACCATCTTGATTTCAATTTTCCAGGAAATAGCTTGAATCGTGAATTGAAAAGAAGAACTCTGTCTCCTTCTTTAAATTCTTTTAAACTTCTGATTCTTTTATCATGCCATTTCTTCGTTCTTTCTTTATAGATTAACGAATTTTCGTATGCTTCATGTCTTAATTCTTCTAATTCTTTTAGTTGACTTAATCGTGGACGTCCGGCTTCATGTAAATCAAGATTACATGTCTTCAAAGCCCAAAATGCTTTGTGTTCAATTTCTACTGGGAGATGATATGCTTTTCCATAAACAAGTCTAAAAGGTGTGGTTCCAATTGGAGTTTTGTAGGCTGTTCTAAAAGTCCAGAGTGCATCCTCCAATTTAATGGACCATTCCTTCGGATTTGATCCTACGGTTTTCTCTAGAATACGTTTTAAAGCTCGGTTAGTATTTTCAACTTGTCCACTTGTTTGTGGATGATATGCGGTGGAGATTTTATGAGTTACTCCATATCTTTTAAGAACTTTCTCAAGTTGATTATTACAAAAATGAGTACCCCGATCACTTATTAAAGCTTTCGGTGTTCCAAACCTTGCAAAAAGACGTTTTAAAAAGTTGACTACAACTCGTGCATCGTTAGTTGGGAGAGCTTGTGCTTCCGCCCATTTAGATACATAATCAATGGCTACGAGAATATAGAGATTATTATGAGATTTTGGAAATGGACCCATAAAGTCAATACCCCAAATTTCAAATACTTCGCATACTTGAATGACATTTTGTGGCATTTCATCACGTTGACTTATTTTTCCGACCCTTTGACAAGCATCACAGGATTTGCAAAGAAGGTGTGCATCTTTGTAAATTGTGGGCCAATAGAATCCAGCTTCATAAACTTTTCTTGCTGTTAATTGAGGCCCATAATGCCCTCCTATTGGTCATGTGTGACAATGGTTTAAAATTTTACTAGCTTCATCTCCGAATACACATCGGCGTATTATTCCATCTGGACAACTTTTAAACAAATGTGGATCTTCCCAGAAATAGTGTTTTATATCACTGAAGAATTTCTTTCGTTTTTGGTACGATAATCCTTTTTCAAGGAATCCACATACTAAGTAGTTTGCATAGTCTGCAAACCATGGAATTTCATTATATTCTATCTTCAATAGATATTCATCAGGAAAGTTGTCTTGTATGGTCGATTCGTTTAGAACTTCTAATTCGGGATATTCTAGACGAGAAAGATGATCAGCGGCGAGATTTTCTGCTCCTCTTTTATCTCGGATTTCAATATCAAACTCTTGTAAGAGTAAGATCCAACGGATTAATCTTGGTTTAGCATCTTGTTTCGAAAATAGGTATCTAAGAGCAGAATGGTCGGTATAGACCACCGTTTTTGCTAGAACGAGATATGATCGAAATTTGTCAAAAGCAAAGACAATAGCAAGGAGTTCTTTTTCAGTAGTTGTGTAATTTGTTTGTGCTCCTTGTAACGTCTTACTAGCATAATATATAGGTTGAAATCGTTTTTTAATCCTTTGTCCTAAAACGGCTCCCATTGCAAAATCACTTGCATCGCACATTAGTTCAAATGGTAGATTCCAATTTGGTGTTATCATGATTGGCGCATTAGTGAGCTCCTCTTTAAGAATATTAAAAGATTTGATACATTCATCTGAAAATATGAATGGAGCATCCTTTTCTAGGAGTTTATTCATAGGAGTGGCAATTTTAGAAAAATCTTTTATGAAATGTCGGTAAGGCATGCCCTAGAAAACTCCTAACTCCTCTAACATTGGTTGGATGTGGAAGTTTAGCAATTACATCTACTTTAGCTCTATCCACTTCAATTCCTTCCTTTGAAATTTTATGTCCAAGAACAATTCCTTCTTTAACCATGAAATGGCATTTCTCCCAATTAAGTACTAGATTTGACTGTTCGCATCTAATCAGCATTCGTTCAAGATTAACTAGACATGATTCAAATGTATCACCGAAGACTGAAAAGTCATCCATGAGAACTTCCATGCATTCTTCTATCATGTCGTGAAAAATCGCCATCATGCACCTTTGAAAGGTTGCAGGGGTGTTGCAAAGTCCAAATGGCATGCGTTTGTAAGCAAAAGTACCATAAGGGCACGTGAACGTGGTTTTCTCTTGGTCCTCGGGTGCTATTGGAATTTAAAAATATCCGGAAAATCCATCAAGAAAGCAATAGTAACTATTTCCGGCTAATCTTTCCAACATTTGATCAATGAAAGGTAAGGGAAAGTGATCTTTTCTGGTGGCGTCATTTAATTTTCTATAATCAATACATACACGCCATCCTGTTACAGTCCTAGTAGGAATAAGCTCATTTTTTTCATTTGTAATGACAGTCATGCCACCCTTCTTAGGTACGCATTGAACTGGGCTTACCCATGGACTATCAGAAATTAGATATATCAAACATGCATCTAGCAGTTTAATAATCTCTTTCTTAACTACATCTTTCATATTAGGATTTAGTCTTCGTTGGCGTTGCACATACGTTTTATGACCTTCTTCCATAAGGATTTTATGTGTGCAATACGAAGGACTTATTCCTTTAATATCATGAATCTTCCATGCAATGGCTGGTTTATGAGCTTTCAATACAGAAATGAGTTGTGATTTCTCATTTTTAGTAAGAGAAGACGATATTATTACAGGTAATTCAGATTCACCATGTAAATAAGCGTATTCCAAATGGTTTGGAAGTGGCTTTAACTCTAATTTCAGAGGTTCTTCTATCGATGATTTATATCGATATCTGTCTTCTTCTTTTAGCATTTGAATTTCTTCTGTTGTTGGTTCATATCCATTAGCTATAAGTGTAGCTAACATTTCAGCTTCATTAATTTGTTCTGTTCCTTCTCCTAAAGAACATTCTCCTGTTCCTTGTAATTCTAGAAATTCTTCTAATAATTCTGCATGTGAATCTATAGTTTGAATATAATAGCATGTATCATCTGCAGATTGAGGTTGTTGCATTGCTCTATCAACTGAGAAGGTAACACTCTAGTCCTCTATACTTAGGGTCAGTTTCTTACCGAACACGTCTATCATTGCTTTAGCCGTGTTTAAGAATGGTCTTCCTAATATGAGAGGAACTTGAGAATCTTCTTCTATGTATAGAACAACAAAATCTACTGGAAATACTAAAGTACCAACTTTAACTAGCATGTTCTCCATTATCCCTCTAGGATATTTTATTGATCGATCGGCTAGTTGTATACTTATTCTAGTTGGTTTCAATTCTCCAAGGTCTAGTTTAGCGTATAGTGAATACGGCATTAAATTTATACTAGCACCTAAATCTGCTAATGCTTCGATTGAACTAAGACTATCCAGAAAACATGAAATTGTGAAACTTCCTGGATCAGATAGTTTTTCTGGTATCTTATTCAACAGCACTGCTGAACAATTAGCATTCATAGTAACAGCCGAGAGTTCTTCCATTTTCTTTCTATTCGTGATCAGATCTTTCAAGAATTTAGCATATCTAGGCATTCCTGAAATCACATCAATGAAAGGAAGATTTACATTTATCTGTTTAAACATATCCAAGAATTTGGATTGCTCGGCTTCAAGTTTCTATTTCTTCATTTTACTCGGGTAAGGAAGTGGTGGTTGGTATGGTTTAACATAAGGTTTATCCTTAACTGTGTTATCTTCATTAACCTTTTCAACTACCGGTTCTGTTTCCTTATCTTGTTCAGGTTGTGGTTCTTGTGGAGTAGGAATAGTTTCATCAGAAGTTACAGGTATTTCAGGTGGTTTAAGTGTTGTACCACTTCTTGTGGTAATAGCTTTAGCTGTTTCATTTCGGGGATTAGCATTTGTATCACTAGGTAAACTTCCTGGTTTTCTTTCACCTATTAACCTTGCTAGGTTACTTACTTCTTGTTCCAGATTTTGAATAGAAGCTTGTTGATTTCTAAATGCTTGAGCATTTTGTTCATTGGTTTGTTTTTGAGATGTGAAAAACTGCGTTTGAGTTTCAACTAGCTTCGTCATCATATCTTCTAAATTCGGCTTTTTATCATCGGTTTGTTGTGGTAGTTTATTTTGAAAATTAGGTCTTTGCTGATTGTAAGTATTATTGGATACTTGTTGATTGCTAGGACCTTGTTAGTTGTTGTATGGAATATTTCGATTATAATTCTGGTTTTGATTGTAAATTGGTCTTGGCGGTTGATAATTATTCTGATAATTATTTCCAGGCCTTTGGTTTATGTATGAAATATTCTCTCTTTGTTCCATCGTTAATTCAATACTAAGACAATCTTTTGTCAAATGTGGTCCTCCACACTGCTCACAACTAATTCGTATTGAGTGAATATCCTTAGTCATCTTTTCCATTCGTCTCTCGACAACATCTATCTTTGCGGAAATGGAATCTAAGTCATGGCTAGAATCGGCTCTAGCTGCTTTAGATGATCTAACGATATCTTTTTCTTGGTGCCACTCATGTGAGTGGGAAGCAGTGTTATCAATAATTTTATAAGCATCAGTTTCGGTTTTCTTCATAATGGAACCACCAGCTGCTATATCTATGTCTTTCCTTGTAGTGATGTCGCATCCTTGGTAGAATATTTGTACTATTTGGCAGGTGTCTAAACCATGTTGCGGACATCCTCTTAATAACTTTCCAAATCTTGTCCACGCCTCATATAGAGTTTCATTTGGCTTCTGTGTAAACGTAACAATTTCTCCTTGAAGTCTTACGGCTTTAGATGCCGGAAAGAATTGTTTAAGAAATTTTTTAACTAAAACGTCCCATGTATCAATCGCCCCTTCAGGTAATGATTCCAACCAATCTTTGGCTTCTCCCTTTAAAGTCCAGGGAAATAACATGAGATATATCTGTTCATCCTCCACTTCTCGGATTTTAAATAGTGTGCAGATCCTATTAAAGGTACGTAGATGTTCATTTGAATCTTCCTTCGGCGCACCACTAAATTGGCATTGATTAGTCACCATGTGTAGAATTTGTCCTTTGATTTCATAATCTGGCGCATTAATGTCTGAATGAGTAATTGCGTGACCTTGGCCAGTGCGTTTAGCTCTCATTCGGTCTTCCATACTTAAAGGTTCCAGATTCTCCATAATTGAATTTGTTGAATCGGAATCACTAGAGGATTCTGATTTAATGGTTCGTTCCTCAACAATCTCTATTTGAATGATTGGTGGTTCCGGAGGAAAATTTAATGGTTCAGGATCTATGAATCGTCCCTGAATATTCTCCGGATTCTCAATTGTGAGGTCGGGTTCAAAAAATGGATTATCGGAAATTTGAACTGGAGTAATTGGTCGACTGGATGACGATTCTAAAGAAAAATCAACGGCGGTAATATTTGCTAAATGTCTTGATCTAGTTACAGGTGGTGAACGTACAAAAGGTGGTAAACGTCTTGCTCGGTGCATTCACTGAATATCCTATTAGTTTTTAAAAAGGAAAGAAAAATTATATAAGTTATCCAATCAATAGACTTTTCTGATTTTGCCCACGTTTCGAATAGCCAAAAGATACAGCAGAGGGGCAGGATTCGTTTGGTCTCAATATAATTGAGGACTGTTTGGCTCCAATAACCCGGTCCACGTACAAATCCAACTATTACTACGAACCAGAAAATTTTGATGTCTATCAATTTAACCACTTAAAATAAATTTTCGTAATTTTAAGAAATTTAGATAAGAAGTAGAATAAAAATCTATGTCCTAAAAACTAGAATAGCGAGAAATAAAAAAGAAAAAGAGTGCGTCGAAAAAGGTCGAAAAAGAAAAATGGTTGAAAAATAAAAGGTGACGGAAAAATAAAAGAAACTTATAAAACTTAAAAACACTTGACTAACCTAACCTTATTACTACAACTAACTTAAAATTATAATTGATACATAGGTAAAAGGTGTCTAAAAATATTAAAGCTTACAAGTAAAACTATATTCCAAATCGCAATAACTTAAAAAGAAACTAAAACTTAAAAAGGCGTCGCAAAATTCTAAAGTACCTAAATCTTAGTCTAAAGAAAAAGCACTTAAGGAATTTTACGGCAAAGCCTAAAATTCTAGATATAAAAATAACTATGGCAAAAACTATGAATTAAAACTAAATACGAGCGAAAAATACAAAAGTTACGCTAAAACTATTAAAAAGGGACAAAATATAAAAATATATAAAAAGTTGTAAAAATTACAATTTTTATAAAAATATTATTTTTAAATTATTTATTTTATAAAACTATTAATTTTACAATTTAATTAAACTAATTAAACTTTAAAATACAAAATAAATAATATAACTAAACTAATTATATAATATATAACCCTAATTAGGGTTTAAATATATTAATAATAATAATTATCCGTAATTAATGCAGGCTGCAGTCAACTGTGGCGTGTCAGACGGGCTCATGCGATCGCATGAGTCCTAAGTTGCCCAGCCATGCGATCGCATGGGCTAGGGTTTCGGGCCACAGAATGGGCTGCTACAGTACAGGCCGAATTAATTTTTTTTTTTCTGTTTTTGCTGTCAAATATATTTATAAAATATATTTATAAATTAAATAAAACTTATATTTTTACAAACTAAAAAAATAGAAATAAAGAAACTTTATAAAACTTAAATATTTACCAAACTCAAAAAAAAATATTTATATTTTTGTTTTTTTTTTTTATATTAGCGTTGCGCTTCCGGCTTTTAAGCGTTTCCCCGGCAGCGGCGCCAAAAATACTTGATGTTTATGCGTGGTGTATATAAAATAGCTTTATATTTTACAAGGAAATACTATTGAATACGATACAATTTTAGACAAGATATTTATTTATTTATTGAATGGATATACTTAAACCTTGCTACAACACTTATAGGCAGTGTACCTAATCGTACAGTAGTGTAGTTTTTAGTAAGTCCGGTTCGTTCCACAGGGAAAATCTTTAAACAAAGCTCAACGCTATATTAGTTTACTTTTATAAAAATACAAATATATATATAAGTAATATTATTATTATAAAGGGGGGTTTTTACCGTTTAATGACCGGTTTGTCGATTTTAAAAAAACTTTAGTTACAGTTAAAACAAAATGTAAAATATTAAATAAATAAAAGACTTAATTTAAAGTGTAAAGTAAATAACGATAATGAAATTGCGAATAATAAAAGTGCGATAAAATAAACTTGCGATAATTAAAAGTACGATAATTAAAAGTGCAATTAAATACAATAACAATAAATAAAAATGCGATAATTAGAAGTGCAATTAAATATAAAATAAAGGAAATTAAATATGAAATAAAAGAATTATGCTTATTTAAACTTCCGTAATCATGATGTTTGACGTGTTGATTTTAGTTTTATGCCCATGGGTTAATTGTCCTTTGTCCTGGATTATTTAATATGTCCGTCTGGTTTTTGTCCATAACAGTCCATCAGTCATAAATATAAAGTGCGAGTGTCCTCGTCAAATTATCCTTATACCCGAAGTTAAATATTCCAACTAATTGGGGACTTAAACTGTAACAAGGTTTTATTACCTTGTTTAATAATTACACCAGGATGTCGACTGAGTGTAACCCAAGGTTTTAATACTTTGTTATCAATTATGCCAAGTGTCCTTGTACATAATTTCACCCCTGTTTTAATAATTCTAGTGGCTATTAATCCATTCCCGTGTCCGGTTAAATGAACGATTATTCGTACATATAAATATCCCGCCCATCGTGTCCGATCGAGTGTAAATGGTTATTTATAGGGACGCCCAATTGTAAATCTTTATATTAACATTAACAAACTATCATTTAGTTAAACAAATATAAAGCCCATTAATAGCCCATAGTCTAATTTCCACAAGTGTCGTTCTTTTGTCCAAACCCCAATTATGGTACAAAGCCCAATTACCCAATTTTAGTAATTAGCCCAACATCATGATTACTTCGGATTAAATAAGCATAATAATAACTTAGCTACGAGACATTAAATTAAAAAGGTTGAACATAACTTACAATGATTAAAAATAGCGTAGCGTTACACGGACAGAATTTCGACTTACACCCTTACAACATTCGCTAACACACCCTTATTATTAGGATTTAAAATTAAAATTAAAATTAAAATTAAAATATAAATTATATATACATATACTACGTTGAGTGAAGAAGAAAAAGATGTGTTTATTTTGGCCAAAACGCGTTGAATTTATAGGACCTGGGCTGGATTTCAGAGCCATGCGATCGCATGGCTTTTGTGCCTCCAGACCATGCGATCGCATGGCCAGCTGGGAGAAGTCACATTTTTTTATTTTCTTTCTTGCCGACGTTTATAAATAATAATATAATATATAAATAATTATAAGAATTATTTAAATATTATATTTTATTTATGTGCATAGTTAACTTGTAATTTTTAGTCCGTTGCGTCGAGCGTTGAGAGTTGACTCTGGTCCCGGTTCTGGATTTTCGAACGTCCTTGCGTACAATTTAATATCTTGTACTTTGCGTTTTGAATCTTGTACTCTTGTAATTTTGAGACGTTTCTTATCAATAATTGGAACCTCATTGATTGTATTTTGTACTTTTGAGCTTTTTGGTCGTTTGCGTCTTCAATTCGTCGAATCTGTCTTTTGTCTTCACCTTTTATTATTTAAACGAATATCACTTGTAAATAGGACAATTGCAACTAAAAGCTTGTCTTTCTTGAGGAATAATGCTATGAAATATATGTTCGTTTTTAGCATTATCACGTTCCATTTAGAAACTCAGCATGAATTACTGTAATATAATCACGTTGATCAAGTGTCATTATATTATACTAATTCATGCTTCAGCTCCCAACACTACTTCAAAAATATTCCTATTTTAAACTCGAATGTTTCAGAATTTAGACACTTAAATAGTTTCTTTTATGATGTAATACAGATAGCGCGAAGAGGTAAATAATTTCAGATGAGAATAGTTATGAATATATCTTCAGAAATATGGAGGATATTTATAATGAAAGATACGATGATATCTTAGAATATCTAAGGTCAAAGGATGATGAAGAATATTGTCCTCAAGGGTTTAGAGTAACGAGCAACGTATTCACTAAAGACTTCAGCAGGCATTGAATCATTTGGATTCTTTAAAGGCAAGTTCAGTCCTTGTGATTTGTCCACAGCTTCCTTCATAC
Source organism: Rutidosis leptorrhynchoides (assembly GCF_046630445.1). Taxonomy (NCBI): domain Eukaryota; kingdom Viridiplantae; phylum Streptophyta; class Magnoliopsida; order Asterales; family Asteraceae; genus Rutidosis; species Rutidosis leptorrhynchoides. The sequence continues at coordinate 90,428,136 of NC_092334.1, read as the reverse complement.
TTTGCTCAATTCGTTTTTCAGTACCAAACCTTCTCTTTTTCTGAGCTTTGCTAGCACACTACTCTTGATCATCAAACTTTTTACTGTTAAGTTCGTTTATAGTTTTTACTGCTTCATCAGCATTTCAAGAACTAGTTCGCAGTTCAGGGTATTTTTCAGAAACTTCACATTCTAAGTATATAAGTCCAAGAGATAGACGTTATCTGTACATGTATATCTGTTGGCGTAGACATGTTGCGAGATTTCAAAATACAGATTGCTGATTCCCATTAATTGTCATGACAATTCTTCTTACAAGATGTGGATGAGTAAATGATGGGGTGTCGATAAATATAATGATTCTTCAGAAGGTCAAAGATCAGTGAAGTTGTGAATAATTTTATTGCTAATGTGGTGGAATATGAAAGGTTCTCCGGTAACAAAGGGGTAATCATATATATCAAGATTATGATAAGGCTACTCCGAATGAAAAATTGAAGTTGTCTTACTGGAGCTGTGATAGAATTTGCTACTTTGCAAAGGAATTGCAAAGTTATTTTTGCTAATAAATGCCAAAGGATCTGACACAGATATGTGTTGAATTATGACTTTGGTTTTGAGAGCTTTTTAAGTACATGTGTTGAATTATGACTTTGGTTTTTGAGAGCTTTTTAATAAGTAGATGATTTCCGACACAAAATGATAAGCAAAACTTTTAACATGCAGACACGGTCGAAGTCCAGACTCACTAATGCATCCTAACGACTTATCAGTTAGACACACTAATGCAGACCTGGTTCGCTAAGACCACCGCTCTGATACCACATGTAAAGACCCGTCCTAATCCATAAGAACGAATACAATAACATATGATTACATCGCGAGGTCATGCAAAGACCCATCCTAATCCATAAAAACGAATACAATAACATATGATTACATCACGAGGTATTTGACCTCTATATGATACATTTTATAAACATTGCATTCATTTTAAAAGACAATCTTTCATTACATCAAAAGTTGACAGGCATGCATACTATTTCGTAATATCCACCTATAAATGATCTAATCTGCCATTTACTTAATCATAATCTTTACTGAACTCAACGACTTGAATGCAGCGTCTTTTGAAATATCTCATGAATGATTCCGAGTAATATCTTTAAAATGAGCTAATGCAGCGAAAGATTTCTTTAATACCTGAGAATAAACATGCTTTAAAGTGTCAACTAAAAGGTTGGTGAGTTCATTAGTTTATCATAATCATTCATTTCCATCATTTTAATGGACCACAAGAATTTCATTTCCAGTTCTCATAAATATACGTCCCATGCATAGAGACAAGAATCATTCATATGGATTGAACACCTGGTAACCGACATTAACAAGATGCATATAAGAATATCCCCTATCATTCCGGGAAATCCATCGGACATGATAAAAACGAATTCGAAGTACTAAAGCATCCGGTACTTTGGATGGGGTTTGTTAGGCCCAATAGATCTATCTTTAGGATTCGCGTCAATTAGTAGATCGGTTTACTAATTCTTAGGCTACCAAGCAAAAGGGGCATATTCAGCTTCGATCATTCAACCATATAATGTAGTTTAGATTACTTGTGTCTATTTCGTAAAACATTTATAAAAATTTCGCATGTATTCTCAGCCCAAAAATATAAAGGGTAAAAAGGCAAATGAAACTCACGATACTGTATTTCGTAGTAAAAATACATATAACGTCATTGAAAAGTGCAAGGTTGGCCTCGGATTCACGAACCTAAATTAATTATATATATTTATGTGTTGGTCAATATTTGTCTAACAAATTAGGTCAAGTCATAGTGTATCACAATTCTAATGCTCGAGACCAATATGCAAAGGTCAACAAAAGTCAATTTGACTCAAAATGATTTTCAAAATCTATACCTGATTAATATATAGTTTAAATATCGTCGTTTTATATTTTTAAATATTTTTGAAAGATCTATTAGAGTAAATAATATAATTCATTTATTAACAAATAAAATTTTATATAAAATATACTTTATATATCTTAAGTAATAAAATTTATAAAGTTCATTTAACATCATAAAAAAATATGATAGGTTTTATTAATGTAATTATATTACGTAGTAAAATATTTTTGTATCGTATATTTATTTGATAAAATAATATCGATAATAACAATAGTACGTAAAAAGAAATTGTAGTATTTTGTAATAATAATCATTATTATTCTATTAATAATAATAACAATATTTATATTTACTAAAAATGATATTATGATAAAATAATAATTCTTATTAATAAAAATAATGAAATTTTATATTAACAATGATATTCCTATTAAAAAAATAATTTTTGTAAAAATGATAGTTTTAATATTAATAACACTTTTGATAATAAAAATGATAAAAATTATGAAACGATATTTTTTTATCTAAATCAATACCTTTCATTATTTTAATTTCATCATGATACTTATACTCATTATTTCCTAATCAATTTGTTAATAGCTTTTAATCGTCTTTTATATCATGTTCATATTAATGATAATAATAGTAATCATAATAATTAGGTATTACTAGTATTAGTTTTAATTATAATCATACTAATGATCATAAATATTATGATAATATTAATGATAATACTAATTATAACTTTAACGATAATAACGATAGTAATAATAATAAAGATATCAATTTTTAATGATAATATCTTTTATTGATAATGATAATAATAATAATAATAATAATAATAATAATAATAATAATAATAATAATAATAATAATAATAATAATAATAATAATAATAATAATAATAATAATATTAATAATAATAATAATAATAATAATAATAATAATAATAATAATAATTAGATAAAAACTATAACGATGATAATAACGACGATAATAATAATAATTTTTAATAATAATACAAAGATTCAATTGACTATAACTTCTAATCCGTTCATCGAAACCATTCGATATCTAAATGAAAAGTTCTTAATTTTTCGCTAGCTTTTCAACGACATGCATATCTTATACCTTACCTTAACCGCATATGTAACTAATTTGAGATTCAACATAACCTATTTAATGGCAATATCAAAAGTACAAGCATGCATAATACTATATACTCGAGCACTAGTCAGGGATACACTATTAGTATGTAAAAATTAAATTATGAGTACTCACATAGCAATATTGAGATTCAATATTGCAGGAAAGGTACGTAGATGCAACGGAGATGATAAACACTAGATTGACCTCATGAGCATACCCCTGAACCATACCCATAATCTCCATAGCTATAACCCATAATTTCCTTAGCTCTATCCCACTCGTAAAACCCGTTTTTAAATTACTTGAACAACACCCCGTCGTAGTATTTTAGGTATAATACTACTAATAATAATATTTAGATTAATAATAATAATCTTTATTAATAATAATAATAATAATAATAATAATAATAATAATAATAATAATAATAATAATAAATAAATAAATCTTACGGAGTATATGAAGATAGATTGATAAAATGAATCAGAAAACTGGGAACGTTCGAGGTTTTAAAGGATGTGCATCACACCTAACCCCTCATGCACTCGCATGAGTTTGTGAGAGGATCCTCATGCGAGTGCATGAGCCTTCCTTTCAACTTACAATTGAATTAAACGTGGCTGCCGACATATATATATATATATATTATTTAATATATAATATATTTAATCTTTAGAATTAATTAAATATTATATTATATTTACGTGCGTAGTAAAAATGTAATTTTTGTTCAAATGACTCGTACGTTGTCACTCGACTCATGTACCACTTTCAGTTTTTCGAACGCACTTTCGTACGTTTAGAAAACTAGCCTTTTACGTTACGCGACGTGTACCCTTATTAATAATTTGACTTACTCATCAATAAATTACCTTATAAAAATGTAACTCATAAAATTGAGCGTTTTGGTCATTTGCTTCTATAAATCAGTGACTCGTTGTTTATCAAAATATATTATTTTAAATCAGGACGTTTTATGACTAAGTTAATAATATATATATATATATATATATATATATATATATATATATATATATATATATATATATATGTATATATATGTATGTATATATATATATATGTATATATATATATATGTATATATATATATATATATATATATATTTAGAATTGTAAATTTGTACATAATATATATGCTTGAAATATTTATCTAATGATATAATAATTAGTCTTTCAAAACCAATTATATTTCAAAGTTCATTTTATATAATTTAATTCGTTTTAAATAATAGTAGTTATTTTACCAAATAATATTTTTAATATGAAAACTAAATAGTTGATTTATCAAAGGACACGATTTAATCAAAGTAAAGTACACTTATGAAATTTAAACGGAAATGATTACTAACTTTTGACTAACTCTCGTTAATGACACTTTTGTAAATCACATTTACCAAATATTCTGGATACCGTTAAAAAGAAAATAGATTTCTTAAATCAAAGTGGACCTCTCAACAGGGACTCGTAATCATACAATGTATACGGTAAATCAATCATTTTGTATTATCATAATTCCATCGATAGATACATTAAATGAATATGTTCATGTAAAGTGTTATTCATTTAAATACTTTGTTAATATTCTCAAGTTATAATATATACATATATATACATATTCATAAAAAAAATGGTTCGTGAATCGTCGGGATTTGGTCGAGGTCAAATGAATGTATGAACATAGTTTAAAATCCTTGAGATTTAACTTAACAAACTTTGCTTATCGTGTCGAAAACATATAAAGATTAAGTTTAAATTTCCGGGTCGTCACAATTAGGCCCATAGATCTATCTTTAGGATTCGCGTTAATTAGGGGTACCGTTCCCTAATTCTTAGGCTACCAAGCTAAAAGGGGCATATTCGATTTAGATAATCCAACCATAGAATGTAGTTTCGATTACTTGTGTCTATTTCGTAAAACATTTATAAAACTGCAAGTATTCTCATCCCAGAAATATTAGATTTTAAAAAATGGAACTATAACTCACTTTCACAAATTTTTACTTTGCCGGAAATAAGACTTGACCACTGGTCAATTCACGAACCTATAACAAATATATACATATATATCAAAGTATGATCGAAATATATTCACAACATTTTTATTACGTTTTAATGATTTAAGTTTGTTAAGTTAGCAGTCCATCGTTAGTAATCTACAACTAATTGTCCATAGCTAATAGTGCAGAAATAAATCAATATATATTATCTCGAATCAATCCACGACCCAGTGTATACAAGTATCAGGCTAGATCATAACTCAAAGTATATATATTTTGGAATCAACCTCAACCCTGTATAGCGAACTCTAGCATTACAGCATATAGAGTGTCTATGGTTGTTCCAAATAATATATATAGATGACGTCGATATGATATGTTAAAACATTGTATACGTGTCTATGGTCTATCAAGATTACATAATATGTTAGAGTACATGTATAATATAATATAAGTTAGTTAAGTTATGGTTAGAATAGATTTGTTACAAATTTCTCGTAGCTACAACAAGCAAAAATATCCAATTTTGTTTTACCCATAACTTCTTCGTTTTAAATCCGTTTTGAGTGATTCAAGTTGCTATAGTTTCATAATGAACTGAAATTTATGAAACTAAACAGAAAATGTATAAGTTTATAGTCAAAAATACAGGTTACAAGTCATTTTCGTAAGAGGTAGTCATTTCAGTCGAAAGAACGACGTCTTGATGATCATTTTGAAAAACATACTTCCACTTTGAGTTTAACCATGATTTTTGGATATAGTTTCATGTTCATAAGAAAAATCATTTTCCTAGAAGAACAACTTTTAAATCAAAGTTTATCATAGTTTTTTTATTATCTAACCCAAAACAGCCCCCGGTTTTACTACGACGGCGTATGTCCAGTTTTACGGTGTTCTTCGTGTTTCCAAATTTTAAATCATTAAGTTAGAATATCATATAGATATAGAACATGTGTTTAGTTAATTTTAAAAGTCAAGTTAGAAGGATTAACTTTGTTTGCAAACAAGTTTAGAATTAACTAAACTATGTTCTAGTTATTACAAGTTTAAATCTTCGAATAAGATAGTTATATATATATGAATCGAATGATGTTATGAACATCATTACTACCTCAAGTTTAGTAGGTAAACCTACTGGAAGTGACAAGAAATGATTTAGCTTCCAAGGATCTTGGATGGCTTAAAAGTTCTTGAAGTAGAATCATGACACGAAAACAAATTCAAGTAAGATTCCTACTCGAATTAAGATTGTTATAGTTATAGAAATTGAATCAAAGTTGGAATATGAGTATTATCTTGAATTAGAATGATAACCTACTATAAATAACGGAGATTTCTTGATCTTAGATGATTACTTAGAATGGATTAGAAAGCTTGAAAGTAGATTTGCAAACTTGAAAGTGTTCTTGAAGTTTACTTGAGTAGTTGTTTTGAAAGTTGATCTAGGTTAGGATTTATGAACTAGATTGAGCTAGATATTGTTAAAGATGATGAAGAACACTTAGAACACCAAGAGAGAACTTGAGAGAGATAAGTTTGATGCATGAAAGTTGAAAAATGAAAGTGTTATAGTTGGTGAAGAAAAACGTGATCCTACCCTTGAATATAAGGTTCCATTAGTTTGTATTTTTGTTAGATATTTAATGATAGTTTCCAAATGATGGTTCCCACATATTTAGGTGACTCATTAAGGTTGCTAAGAGCTGATCATTGAAGTGTATATACCAATAGTATATACATTTAGAAGTTGTGTATTGTACGAATACGAATACGGATTGAATACGAGTAAATAGTGTACTGTAGTAAATAGTGTTTACTGTAGCAAATAGTATTTTACTGTAACGAATAGTATTTTACTGTTGCTAAGCGAAAATTTACGGTAGCAAATAGTATTTTACTGTAGCAAATAGTGTTTTACTGTAGCAAATAGTGTTTTAGTTGTACATCTTTGATTTAATTGTATTTCTTCTTATATATATATATATATATATATATATATATATATATATATATATATATATATATATATAAAATAAAAACTTACATCATAAAAAATAAAATGATTATATAATTATCACAAGTTATGACGTTCGTGAATCATCAGGCAAACGGGGTGGTCAATTTTCTACATAAACTCATTTCAATTAATCAAGTCTTAACAAGTTTGATTGCTTAACATGTTGGAAACATTTAATCATGCAAATATAGTTTTCATTTAATATATAATCATGGAAAATTTAGGGTCACTACAGTACCTACCCGTTAAATGAATTTCGTCCCGAAATTAAGGTGTTGACGCATCTTCTGGAAATAGGTGCGGGTATTTCAGCTTCATCTGATCTTCACGCTCCCAGGTGAACTCGAGTCATCTACGAGCATTCCATCGAACCTTAACAATTGGTATCTTATTTTGCTTAAGTCTTTTAACCTCACGATCCATTATTTCGACGGGTTCTTCAATGAATTGTAGTTTTTCGTTAATTGTAATCTCAGCTAATGGAATGGTGAGATCTTCTTTAGCAAAGCATTTCTTCAAATTCGAGATGTGGAAGGTGTTATGTACACCCGCGAGCTGTTGTGGTAACTCAAGTAGGTAAGCTACTGGTCCGACACGATCAATAATCTTGAATGGTCCAATGTACCTTGGATTTAGTTTCCCCCGTTTACCAAATCTAACAGTGCCTTTCCAAGGTGAAACCTTAAGTATGACCATCTCTTCAACTTCAAATTCTATATCTTTTCTTTTAATGTCCGCGTAGCTCTTTTGTCGACTTTAGGCGGTTTTCAATCGTTGTTGAATTTGAATGATTTTTTCGCTAGTTTCTTGGATTATCTCTGGACCCATAATTTATCTATCCCCAACTTCACTCCAACAGATCGAAGACCTGCACTTTCTACCATAAAGTGCCTCAAACGGTGCCATCTCGATACTCGAGTGGTAACTATTGTAGGAAAATTCTGCTAACGGTAGATGTCGATCCCAACTGTTTCAAAAATCAATAACACATGCTCGTAGCATGTCTTCAAGGGTCTGTATCGTCCTTTCACTTTGCCCATCAGTTTGTGGATGATAGGCAGTACTCATGTCTAGACGAGTCCCCAATGCATGTTGTAACATTTGCCAAAACCTTGAGACAAATCTGCCATCCCTATCAGAGATAATAGAGATTGGTATTCCATGTCTGGAGACAACTTCCTTCAAGTATAGTCGTGCTAACTTCTCCATTTTATCATCTTCTCTCATTGGCAGAAAGTGTGCTGACTTGGTGAGACGATCGACTATTACCCAAATAGTATCATAACCACTTGCAGTCCTTGGCAATTTAGTAATGAAATCCATGGTAATGTTTTCCCATTTCCATTCTGGGATTTCAGGTTGTTGAAGTAGACCTGATGGTTTCTGATGTTCAGTTTTGACCTTAGAACACGTCAAACATTCTCCTACGTATTTAGCAATATCGGCTTTCATACCCGGCCACCAAAAGTGTTTCTTGAGATCTTTGTACATCTTCCTCGCTCCGGGATGTATCGAATATCTGGTTTTATGTGCTTCCTAAAGTACCATTTCTCTCACATCTCCAAATTTTGGTACCCAAATTCTTTCAGCCCTATACCGGGTCCCGTCTTCCCGAATATTAAGATGTTTTTCCGATCCTTTGGGTATTTCATTCTTCAAATTTCCCTCTTTTAAAACTCCATGTTGCGCCTCCTTTATTTGAGTAGTAAGGTTAGTACGAATAATTATATTCATAGCTTTTACCCACATAGGTTCTCTGTCCTTCCTGCTCAAGGCGTCGGCTACCACATTTGCCTTCCCCGGGTGGTAACAAATCTCAAAGTCGTAATCATGCAACAATTCAATCCACCTACGCTGCCTCATGTTTAGTTGTTTCTGATTAAATATGTGTTGAAGACTTTTGTGGTCGGTATATATAATACTTTTGACCCCATATAAGTAGTGCCTCCAAGTCTTTAATGCAAAAACAACAGCGCCCAATTCCAAATCGTGAGTCGTATAATTTTGCTCATGAATCTTCAATTGTCTGGACTCATAAGCAATTACCTTCGTTCGTTGCATTAATACGCAACTGAGACCTTGCTTTGAGGCATCACAATATATCACAAAATCATTATTCCCTTCAGGCAATAACAATATAGGTGCCGTAGTTAACTTTTTCTTCAACAATTGAAACGCTTTCTCCTGTTCATCTTTCCATTCAAATTTCTCTCCTTTATACGTTAATGCAGTCAATAGTTTTGCTATTTTGGAAAAATCTTGGATGAACCTTCTGTAGTAACCAGCCAGTCCTAAAAATTGGCGTATATGCTTCGAAGTTTTCGGGGTTTCCCACTTTTCAACGGTTTCAATCTTTGTCAGATCCACCTGAATACCCTCTTTGTTTACTATGTGACCGAGGAATTGAACTTCTTCCAACCAAAATGCACACTTTGAAAACTTAGCGTACAGTTTTTCTTTCCTCAGCAACTCTAGCACTTTTCTCAAATCTTCTTCGTGCTCTTGATCATTCTTTGAGTAAATGAGTATGTCATCGATGAAAACAATGACAAACTTGTCAAGGTATGGTCCACACACTCGGTTCATGAGGTCCATGAACACAGCCGGTGCGTTAGACAACCCAAACGGCATAACCATAAACTCGTAATGACCGTAACGCGTTCTGAAAGCGGTCTTCGGAATATCATCCTCCTTCACCCGCATTTGATGATACCCAGAACGTAAATCGATCTTCGAATAAACTGACGAGCCTGGAAGTCGATCAAATAAGTCGTCGATTCTCGGTAGTGGGTAACGGTTCTTGATGGTAAGTTTGTTCAACTCTCGGTAGTGGATACACAACCTGAATGTATCATCCTTCTTTTTGACAAACAAAACAGGAGTTCCCCATGGTGATGTACTTGGTCGTATGAAACCACGCTCTAATAGTTCTTGTAGTTGGCTTTGGAGTTCCTTCATTTCACTGGGTGCAAGTCTGTATGGAGCACGAGCTATTGGTGCAGCTCCTAGTATAAGATATATTTGAAATTCAATGGATCGGTGTAGAGGTAGTCCCGGTAATTCTTTCGAAAATACATCGGGAAATTCTTTTGCGACGGGAACATCATTGATGTTCTTTTCTTCGGTTTGTACTTTCTCGACATGTGTAAGAACAGCATAGCAACCTTTTCTTATTAGCTTTTGCGCCTTCAAATTACTAATAAGATTTATCTTCGCGTTGCTCTTTTGTCCGTACACCATTAATGGTTTTCCTTTTTCTCGTACAATGCGAATTGCATTTTTGTAACATACGATCTCTGCTCTCTCCTTTTTCAACCAGTCCATGCCAATTATCACATCAAAACTCCCTAACTCTACTGGTACCAAATCAATCTTAAACGTTTCGCTAACCAGTTGAATTTCTCGATTCCGGCATATTTTATCTGCTGAAATTAATTTACCGTTTGCTAATTCGAGTAAAAATTTATTATTCATAGGCGTCAATGGACCACTTAATTTAGAACAAAAATCTCTACTCATATAGCTTCTATCCGCACCCAAATCAAATAAAACATAAGCAGGTTTATCGTCAATAAGAAATGTACCCGTAACAAGCTCCGGGTCTTCCTGTGCTTCTGCTGCATTAATATTGAAAACTCTTCCGTGGCCTTGTCCATTAGTATTCCCTTGGTTCGGGTAGTTAGTCCTGAAGTGGCCCGATTTCCCACATCCATAACAAATAATGGCGGCATTCTTTATCCCGACATTATTTGTTCCGACATTATTTGTTCCTTTAATTATGTTGGTCATTGGTCCGTAGACCGCTTTTCCGATTATCATAAATTGAGGGTTAAGGGAGAAGATGTCTCCAAAACCTCTTTTCAAACTCGCTACGATAGTTATGAATTTCTTTTAGTGTCTTTCAGTTTAACTAAGGCTCCGTCCGTATTTATGGAACTTATGAATCGCGTTTGCAAGCTTATCTAGACAAATCCATTATCGTATTCATAGATGATGTCTTAACCTATTCAAAGCAAAAAAGAAAACGAACAACATCTCCGTCCTACGCTCGAACTCTTGAGGAAAGAGCAACTCTATGCCAAATTCTCTGAGTGTGAATTTTAGTTAAATGAAGTCCAATTTCTAAACCATGTTGTTAGTGGTCAAGGTATTAAAGTAGATCTCGCAAATATCGAAGCCACACATAATCGGGAAACCCTCACGACTCCGATTTATATTCGTAAATTTTTGGATCTCACCGGCTACCGAAGATTCATTTCCGACTTTTCTGTATTCTCGTCATTTAACCTCGTTAACTCATAAAGGAAAGAAATTCGTTTGGTCCATCGAACAAGAATCGACATTTCGTATCTTTAAGAAGAAGTTAACCACCGCACTTATCCTATCTCTTTCCGAAGGCACCGATGATTTTGTTGCATGTTGTGATGCCTCCAAACAAGGTTCTAGTTATGTGTTAATACCATGGGGGAAAGTTATTGCCTACTCTTCTCGACAATTGAAATCTCACGAACGAAACTACTTGACACACGAACTTGAATTAAGAACCATTGTATTTGCACTTAAAATGTGGAGACACTATCTTTATGGGACCAAAGGTACCATTCTCACCAACCACAAAAAGCCCCAACACATTTTCGATCAAAAACAACTCAACACGAGACAACGACGGTGGACTGAAACATTAAATGATTACCATCTGGGCAAGACAAATGTTGTAGCCGATGCTTTGAGCCAAAAGTAAAGAATTAAACCTCTCCGTGTCCGAACCTTGAATGTGACTATCCACACCAACCTCGCTAGCCAGATTCGTGTAGCACAAAATGGAAATCAAATATGAAAATACTTTTAAGTAAACGCCTGAAAGGCATCCTCTCTCGACTCGAAATCAAGGAAACAGAAATTCGTTATTTTGTATGAAGAATTAGAATACTTAGTTTCGGACCCGATCAACCTTCTCATCACCACGTACCACGATACATGACTCGGTTATTACACTGTTAGCGTCTGATATTACTGGAGCCCAAGATAACATACAATCCAAGGATACCCCCTTTATCCTTTGACTTATCGTCCCTATTGAAATGTCCCATTCATATCGATTATAAACGTTACATATTAATTGATTTCGTTTCGAGGTTTGACCTCTATATGAGACGTTTTTCAAAGACTGCATTCGTTTTATTTAAAAACAAACCATCACGTAGATTATCAAGTAATGATAATCTAAAAGATAACGTTTTACACACGAATATTACATATTGGTTTACAACAATATTACACATCGATTTAAATCTCCGAATGCAGTTTTTAAACAATATATTACAAGCATGCTGACTCCAATTCTTGTCCTTAAATTAGCATGCAACAGCGGAAGCTCTTAATAATCACCTGAGAATAAACATGCTTAAAAGTCAACAAAAATGTTGGTGAGTTATAGGTTTAACCTATATATTTATCAAATCGTAATAATAGACCACAAGATTTCCATTTCCATTTTTAAATAACATGCGAAAGGCATAAAAAACATTCATATGTTGAACACCTGGTAACCGACATTAACAAAATGCATATAGAATATCCCCAAAATAGAAATCCATCTGTATTAATAACTCGAAGTACTAAAGCATACCATTTTCTAGTATGGGGGGAGTTAGTGCCCGTAGATCTACCTTTAGGATTCGCGTCAATTACGGTGTCTGTTCCCTAATTCTTAGGTTACCAAGCTAAAAGGGTGATATTCGGTATTCATAATCCAACATAAAATAAAATTTCAAGCACTTGTGTCTATTTTGTAAAACATTTACAAAACTGCATGTATTCTCATCCCAAAATATTAGATAGTAAAAATGGGACTATAACTCATTTTCACAGATTATCACTTCGTCGGAAAATAACACTTGGCCACTGGTCGATTCACGAACCTATAACAAATATGTATATATATATATATATATATATATATATATCAAAGTATGTTCGAAATATAATTATACTATATTTTATTATGTTTTAACAATTTAAGTTTGTTAAGTTGATAGTCCAACGTTTGTAGTCCACAAATAATTGTCCACAGTTAGTAGTACAGAAATAAATCAATATATATTATCTCGAATCAATCCACGACCCAGTGCATACAAGTCTCAGACTCGATCACAACTCAAAGTATATATATTATTTTGGAATCAACCTCAACCCTGTATAGCTAACTCGGTCATTACCGCATATAGAGTGTCTATGGTTGTTCCAAATAATATATATAGATGACGTTAATATGATATGTCAAAACATTGCATACGTATCTATGGTCTATCAAGGTTACATAATATGTTAGAGTACATGTATAATACAATATAAGTTAGTTAAGTTATGGTTAGTATAGATTTGTTACAAATTTCACGTAGCTACAACAAGAAAAATTATCCAATTTTGTTTTACCCATAACTTCTTCGTTTTAAATCCGTTTTGAGTGATTCAAGTTGCTATGGTTTCATAATGAATTGAAATTTATGAAACTAAATAGAAAAAGTATAAGTTTATAGTCGGAAATACAGGTTACAAGTCAATTTTGTAAGAGGTAGTCATTTCAGTCGAAAGAACGACGTCTTGATGACCATTTTGAAAAATGTACTTCCACTTTGAGTTTAACCATGATTTTTGGATTTAGTTTCATGTTCATAAGAAAAATCATTTTCCCAGAAGAACAACTTTTAAATCAAAGTTTATCATAGTTTTTAATTATCTAACCCAAAACAGCCCCCGATTTCACTACGACGGCGTATGTCCGGTTTTACGGTGTTCTTCGTGTTTCCAGGTTTTAAATCATTAAGTTAGCAGATCATATAGATATAGAACATGTGTTTAGTTGATTTTAAAAGTTAAGTTAGAAGGATTAACTTTGTTTGCGAATAAGTTTATAATTAACTAAACTATGTTCTAGTGATTACAAGTTATAATCTTTGAATAAGATAACCTACTGTAAGTAACAAAGGTTTCTTGATCTTAGATGATTACTTGGAATGGATTAGAAAGCTTGGAAGTATACTTGCAAACTTGAAAGTATTCTTGATTTTATGAAACTATAACTTATAGAATTTATGAAGAACACTTAGAACTTGAGAGAGTTCAATTAGATGAATAAAATTGAAGAATGAAGGTGTTTGTATGTGTCTTAGGTCATGATATATGGATTAGATATAAAGGATATGTAAGTTTGTTTTCTTGTAAATATGTCATGAATGATTAATAATATTTTTATAATCTTGCTAAATAATTCATACTAGATTACAAAGAATGGTTTCCACATGTTTAGGTGACTCACAAGGGCTGCTAAGAGATGATTATTAAAGTGTATATACCAATAGTAAATACATATAGAAGCTGTGTATTGTACGAGTACGAATACGGGTGCATACGAGTAGAATTGTTGATGAAAATGAATGAGGATGTAATTGTAAGCATTTTTGTTAAGTAGAATTACTTTGATATGTGTCTTGAAGTCTTTCAAAAGTGTACAAATACATCTTAATGCACTACATGTATATACATATTAACTGAGTCGTTAAGTCATCGTTAGTCGTTATATGTAAGTGTTGTTTTGAAACCTTTAAATTAACGATCTCATTTAATGTTGTTAACCCATTGTTTATTATATCTAATGAGATGTTAAATTATTACATTATCATGATATTATAATGTATGAATATATCTTAATATGATATATATATTAAAATGTCGTTACAACGATTATCGTTACATATATGTCTTGTTTCGCAATCCTTAAGTTAGTAGTCTTGTCTTACATATGTAGTTCATTATTAACATACTTAATGATATATATAATTATCATTTTATCATGTTAAATATAGTGTATCAATATTTTAATATGATTCATATGTATTTAGTAAGACGTTGTTATAACGATAATTGTTATGTATATCGTTTCGAGCTTCATAATTCAATAATCTCATTTTTTATGTATATCACACATTGTTAATATACTTAGTGAGATACTTACTTATCATAATCTCATGTTAACCATATATATGTCCATATATATATCATCATGTCATTTTTACAAGTTTTAACGTTCGTGAATCGCCGGTCAACTTGGGTGGTCAATTGTCTACATAAAACTCATTTCAATTAATCAAGTCTTAACAAGTTTGATTGATTAACATGTTGGAAACATTTATTCATGTAAATATTAATCTCATATAATATATAATCATGGAAAAGTTTGGGTCACTACAGTACCTACCCGTTAAATAAATTTCGTCCCGAAATTTTAAGCAGTTGGAGGTGTTGACGCATCATCTGAAAATAAGTGTGGGTATTTCTTCTTCATCTGATCTTCACGCTCCTAGGTGAACTCGGGTCCTCTACAAGGATTCCATCGAACCTTAACTATTGGTATTTTGTTTTGCTTAAGTCCTTTAACCTCACGATCCATTATCTCGACAGGTTCTTCAATGAATTGAAGTTTTTCATCGATTTGAATTTCGTCTAAAGGAATAGTGAGATCTTCTTTAGCTAAGCATTTCTTCAGATTCGATACGTGAAAAGTATCATGTACGCCGGTGAGTTGTTGAGGTAATTCAAGTCGGTAAGCTACTGGTCCGACACGATCTATACTCTTGAATGGTCCAATGTACCTTGGATTCAATTTCCCCGTTTACCAAATCGAACAACACCTTTCCAAGGTGATACCTTAAGCATGACCATGTCACCAATTTCAAATTCTATATCTCTTCTTTTACTGTCCGCATAGCTCTTTTGTCGACTTTGGGCGATTTTCAACCGTCGTTGAATTTGAATGATTTTCTCGGTAGTTTCTTGGATAATTTCTGGACCCGTAATTTGTCTATCCCCCACTTCATTCCAACAAATCGGAGACCTGCACTTTCTGCCATAAAGTGCCTCAAACGGTGCCATCTCAATACTCGAGTGGTAACTGTTGTTGTAGGAAAATTCTGCTAACGGTAAATGTAGATCCCAACTGTTTCCAAAATCAATAACACATACTCGTAGCATGTCTTCGAGAGTTTGTATCATCCTTTCACTCTGCCCATCAGTTTATGGATGATAGGCAGTACTCATATCTAGACGAGTTCCCAACGCTTGTTGTAACGTTTGCCAAAACCTTGAAACAAATCTACCGTCCCTATCAGAGATAATAGAGATTGGTATTCTATGTCTGGAGACAACTTCCTTCAAGTATAACCACGCCAACTTCTCCATTTTATCATCTTCTCTTATTGGCAGAAAGTGTGCTGATTTAGTGAGACGGTTGACTATTACCCAGATAGTATCATAACCACTTGCAGTCCTTGGCATTTTAGTAATGAAATCCATGGTAATGTTTTCCCATTTCCATTCCGGGATTTCGGGTTGTTGAATTAGACCTGATGTTTTTTGATGTTCAACTTTGACCTTAGAACACGTCAAACATTCTCCTACGTATGTAGCAATGTCGGCTTTCATACCCGGCCACCAAAAATGTTTCTTGAGATCTTTGTACATCTTTTCCGCTCCGGGATGTATTGAGTATCTAGTTTTATGCGCTTCCCTAAGTACCAATTCTCTCACATCTCCAAACTTTGGTACCCAAATTTTTTCGACTCTATACCGGGTTCCGTCTTCCCGAATATTAAGATGTTTCTCCGATCCTTTGGGTATTTCATTCTTCAAATTTTCCTCTTTCAAAACTCCTTGTTGCGCCTATTTGAGTAGTAAGGTTAGCACGAATAATTATATTCATAGATTTTACCCGTATAGGTTCTCTGTCCTTTCTACTCAAAGCGTCGGCTACCACATTCGCCTTCCCCGGGTGGTAACGACTCTCAAAATCGTAATCATTTAACAATTCAATCCACCTACGCTGCCTCATGTTCAGTTGTTTCTGATCAAATATATGTTGGAGACTTTTGTGGTCGGTATATATGATACGTTTGACCCCATTTAAGTAGTACCTCTAAGTTTTTAAGGCAAAAACAACAGCGCCCAATTTCAAATCGTGAGTCGCATAATTTTGCTCGTGAATCTTCAATTGTCTGGACGCATAGGCAATTACATTCGTTCGTTGCATTAATACACAACCGAGACCTTGTTTTGAAGCGTCACAATAAATCACAAAATCATCATTCCTTTCAAGCAATGACAATATAGGTGCCGTAGTTAACTTTTTCTTCAACAATTGAAACGCTTTCTCCTACTCATACTTCCATTCAAATTTCTTCCCTTTATGCGTTAATGCAGTCAAGGGTTTTGCTATTTTAGAAAAATCTTGGATGAACCTTCTGTAGTAACCAGCCAATCCTAAAAATTGGTGTATCTGCGTCGGAGTTTTCGGGGTTTCCCATTTCTCAACGGTTTCAATCTTTGCCGGATCAACTTGAATACATTCTTTGCTCACTATGTGACCGAGGAATTGAACTTCTTTCAACCAAAATGCACACTTTGAAAATTTAGCGTACAGTTTCTCATTCCTCAACAATTCTAGCACTTTTCTTAAATGTTTTTCGTGCTCTTGATTATTCTTTGAGTAGATAAGGATGTCATCAATGAAAACAATAACAAATTGTCAAGATATGGTCCACACACTCGGTTCATGAGGTCCATGAACACAGCTGGTGCGTTAGTCAACCTAAACGGCATAACCATAAACTCATAATGACCGTAAGGTGTTCTGAAAGCAGTCTTCAGAATATCATCCTCCTTCACCCGCATTTGATGATACCCAGAACGTAAATCAATCTTCGAATAAACTGACGAGCCTTGTAGTTGATCAAATAAGTCATCGATTTTTGGTAGTGGATAACGGTTCTTGATGGTAAGTTTGTTCAACTCTCGGTAGTCTATAAACAACCTGAATGTACCATCTTTCTTCTTGACAAACAAAACAGGTGCTCCCCACGGTAATGTGCTTGGTCGAATGAAACCACGCTCTAAAAGTTCTTGTAATTCACTCTGGAGTTCCTTCATTTCGCTGGGTGCGAGTCTGTATGGAGCACGAGCTATTGGTGCAGCTCCCGGTACAAGATCTATTTGAAATTCAATGGATCGGTGTGGAGGTAGTACCGGTAATTCTTTCGGAAATACATCGGGAAATTCTTTTACGACGGGAACGTCACTGATATTCTTTTCTTCGGGTTTGACTTCCTCGATGTGTGCTAGAATGACATAGCAACCTTTTCTTATTAGTTATTGCGCCTTCAAACTACTAATAAGATTTAACTTCGCGTTGCTCTTTTCTCCGTACACCATTAAAGGTTTTCCTTTTTCGCGTACAATACGAATCGCATTTTTGTAACAAACGATCTCTGCTTTCACCTCTTTCAACCCGTCCATGCCAATTATCACATCAAAACTCCCTAACTCTACTGGTATCAAATCAATCTTAAACGTTTCGCTAACCAGTTTAATTTCTCGATTCCGACATATATTATCTGCTGTAATTAATTTACCGTTCGCTAATTCGAGTAAAAATTTATTATCCAAAGGCGTCAGTGGACAACTTAATTTAGCACAAAAATCACTACTCATATAGTTTCTATCCGCACCCGAATCAAATAAAAAATAAGCAGGTTTTTCATCAATAAGAAACGTAACCGTAACAAGCTCCGGGTCTTCCTGCGCTTCTGCCGCATTGATGTTGAAAACTCTTCCACGAATTTGCCCATTTGTATTCCCTTGGTTTGGGCATTTACTCTTGACGTGGCCCGGTTTTCCACAACCATAACAAATAAAGGCGGCATTATTTGTCCCGACATTATTTGTTGCATTATTTTTGTTAATCACCGGTCCGTAGACTTCACACTTCGTCGCGCCATGACCACTTCGTTTACACTTAGTACACGTTGTCGGGCAGAACCCAGTCGGTGTTGGGATTTAACAAGTTTCATAATACTTATAATCATTCAAGAAATAAGATTTGCGGAAGCGTGTAGATTACCATTTTGAAACTTGTAAATCTTTAACCAATTAAAGTTAAATCCCAATAAGGATCAAGTTGTGAAACATACTTACAAACTAAGAGTGGGTTTAAAGTTTATACCTCCTCAAGCTAGTTGAGGGTTAGTTCAAAAGAAGATGATGAAGATGATGAAGAATGGAGCTTCAAAGTGATGAAACCTCAAGGAGAAATACCCCAAGCTTTTGCACCAACACCTAGCCTTTGGTTAGGATTTAATAACACTTGAATTGAGCTTGCAATAACCAAATGAAGAACCCTTTCTTCCTCCCAAAAGGCCACCAAATTCAGCTGGGTTTTAGGAGAGTTTTGTGCAGAATTTTGATGTACAATTGCATGTATATCTTGCTACTAGTCAAAGGACATGTATATGTGGAATTGTGTTATGGAAAGCAACAAGAATAAGCATGGGATAGACTTTCTTGGGGCTCCAAAATCTGCCCACCATCCATTATTTTATAACAAGAATGATTTTATAAAACTTGTTACAAGTTTTATAAAACTTGTATAAAATAAAATGTATTTGTTACTTGCAATAATTTTATAAACCATTTTATAAAATATAACATAACATAATTATTTAAACCTATAAATAATTAAATTCACATCATATATAAATTATCCAAATAATTTATCTCAAGTGATTATGATTTAGAAAACCGATTTTCTAAAGTTCAAGTGTCGCGTATTTATTTAACAATCCAACCGTTAAAATAAATACATATAAAGTGTTGGTAAGCTTGTTATTGGGAATGACCCGACTTGGATCATAACATAGTGGCCACGTTAATTTAATATGTCTCTCGGGCATACGAAATACCTTCAATCTCCCACTTGCACGAGAAACATAAGAAATTAATGCAAGTGATGGATACCACCTAACGACCGTCCATCACCCCCAATATGTTATGACTTTTGCCATTCAATAACATCATCCCTTTCGAGTTCCCATCTCGAATATGAATAGGTGAATCTTCCATCACATCCTTTCGTCCTAGATGTCATGTTAAATCCAAGAGACATAGAGTGATCACTCTCTTCTAGATTTAACTTTATCAGGCCTTAGACATCTGACTCTCAACGAATAAGAGGGACAAATTCCATCTTGACTACATATGTCCTAAATATATACCTTGCATTATACCTGAGCTCCTCCTTATGAACTACCATATTTCAGAATAGCGAAGGAAAGAATCAAGGCACAATACTTGGCAAATATCTGAACCCAATATGTATCTCAGGTCAGAGGATACAATAATATTCGCCTTTACTCAAGATTACATGTGATCAACCACAAAGGCTCCATTTAGTGAATCTTGAGAGCGGGTCTTCCAATATTTGTATCCCACAAATATCTATGAACCTTGGTAGCAACCTTGCCCCACATTCAGTCCGTGAATGTATACCAATCCAAGTTCATAATAGTCTAACCCTCACATTTGCTCCCACAAATGTATCGACTACGGAATTTAGAATAATTACTTATTCATGGATAAAATATGCAAAATAGAAACATAACTCAAAATAAATTAATACCATAATTATATTAATGAGTTTGAACAATTTCGTTCCGTTACAATACTTAAAACAGATCATGACCAATCACTAGAATATCGAAGCCCTAATGCACAAACATGTCCAATATGTTTTGCTCCATGTAAGAGCTTCGTGAGAGGATCCGCTATATTAAGATCTGTGTGAACTTTGCGAATACATATCTTTCCCTTTTCAACTTCATCCCTTATGTAGTTGAATCTCCGCTCAATGTGACGGGTCTTTTGGTGAGCACGAGGTTCTTTGATTTGAGCAATCGCACCCTCATTGTCACAAAAGATCTCAAGAGGGTCCTGAATGGAAGGGACTACTCCTAAGTCGTCGATGAATTTCTTCATCCATGCAGCTTCCTGAGCTTCCAATGATGCGGCGATGTACTCCGACTCTGTAGTGGATAAAGCAACAACATCCTGTTTTGAACTCTTCCAAGAGACCGCACCTCCATTTAATGTGAAGACATAACCGGATTGTGATCGAGAATCATCTCGATCAGTTTGGAAACTCGCATCTACGTAACCTTTTACAGCAAGTTCCTCCTCACCAGACCCATATATCAGAAACATATCCTTAGTCCTCCTAAGGTATTTCAATATACTTTTGACAGCAATCCAATGACTGTTTCCTGGGTTATTCTGGTATCTACTTGTCAGGCTAAGAGCGCATGACACATCCGGTCTAGTGCATATCATTGCATACATGATTGACCCAATGGCAGACGCATATGGGACCTTCTTCATTTTCTCTTGTTCATCTTTCGTGGTGGGGCACTGAGATGAACTAAGGAGTGTTCCTCTTTGAATAGGTACCAAACCTTTCTTAGAGTTCTCCATCTTGAACCTTTTCAAGATCTTTTCAATGTATGCACTTTGATTCAAACCTATCAGTTTCTTGGATCTATCCCTGTAGATCCCAATCCCCAAAACGTATTGTGCTTCTCCAAGATCCTTAATGGTGAAGCATTTACTTAGCCAAGTTTTAACTCTTTGCATTGCCGGAATATCATTTCCAAATACCAATATATCATCCACATATAGTACAAGGAACATGATAGTGCTCCCACTAGCTTTCTTATATACACAAGCTTCATCACCATTTTTAATGAAGCCAAATTTCTCGGCTTCCTCATTAAAACGATGATTCCACATTCTAGATGCTTGTTTCAATCCGTAGATTGACTTCTTTAACTTGCATACCTTTTTAGGATATTTCGGATCAACAAAACCTTCAGGCTGAACCATATAGACATCTTCCACAAGATATCCATTTAGGAAAGCGGTCTTGACATCCATTTGCCATATTTCATAATCATAATGAGCAGCAATGGCAAGTAATATCCTAATAGACTTTAGCATTGCCACAGGCGAAAAAGTTTCATCATAGTCAACCCCTTGAGTTTGAGTGAAACCTTTTGCTACAAGTCTAGCTTTATATGTATCCAAGTTTCCATGTATGTCGGTTTTCATTTTGAAAAGCCATTTACAATCAACTAGCCTTGAGCCAGCAGGTTGTGTAACAAGTTCCCAAACTTGGTTGTCATACATGGATTGCATCTCAGCGTTCATGGCTTCCTGCCATTTATCTTTATCAATCCTTGATAAAGCATCTTGGTAGTTTATTGGTTCATCCAAATCAACCACATTGCAACCATCCATGAGAAACCCATATCTCTCAGGAGGATTACTAATCCTACCAGATCTACGAACGTCTTGTGTATTTTGATCATCCATTTGATCACTCTCAACATTTTCATGTTGAGTGCTAGTGTCAACCAATTGTGTATCATCTACTTGATCTTGAACCTCTTCAAGATCTATCTTCCTTTCACTACTTCCTTCCATTAGGAACTTAGTTTCAAGGAATTCCGCCTTCCGAGCAACAAATACATTCTGCTCGGATGGATCATAGAAATAATATCCCATATTATCCTTGGGATATCCTATGAAGATACACTTCGTGGATCGAGCATTCAACTTATTAGGGACGTAACGCTTAGGATAAGCTTCACATCCCCATACCTTTAAGTATGATAGAGATGGAGGTTTTCCAAACCACATCTCATGAGGTGTTCGTTCCACTTTCTTGGTTGGGGCCATATTTAAAATACGAGCTGCGGAGCATAGACAATAACCCCAAAATGATAGAGGTAACGAGCTTCTAGCCATCATAGATCGAACCATATCCATTAGGGTTCGGTTCCTCCTTTCGGAAACTCCATTCAGTTGGGGTGTTCCAGGAGGAGTGAGTTGCGAGATAATCCCACAACTTCTAAGATGATCTTGGAAAGCATTACTTAGGTATTCACCTCCTCTATCGGTACGAAGTACCTTGATTGTCTTATTGAGTTGATTTTGTAAATCGCTTTGATACTCTTTGAATGCTTCAAAAGTTTCGTCCTTATGTCTTAACAAGTAGACATATCCGAAACGACTGAAGTCATCAATGAAAGTAACGAAGTATCTTTCACCATTCCTAGTTATGGGCTTAAAGGGTCCACATACATCCGAATGTATTAATCCCAATAAGTCCTTAGCCCTTTCATAGGTCCCTTTGAAAGGTGCTTTAGTCATTTTGCCTTGTAAAAAAGATTCACATACATCAAACGAGTCTAGTTCATTTGATTTCAAAAGGCCATTCTTTTGAAGTGTATGCATTCGATTCTTGTTTATGTGACCAAGGCGACAATGCCATAAGTAAGAATCACTCAAATCCCTTTTGAGTTTCTTGGTGCTAGTATGGTATATTGAGCTACTAGATGATGTGTCATCATGAACCAATTCATAAATTCCATTTGAAGGCGAAGCCTTAAAATAGAATACATTATCTAAATAAACGTGAATATCATCATTAACAAAATTAAGATAAAAACCACATTGTTTTAAACGGGAAACTGAAATAATGTTTCGACATAAATCCGGTGCATACAAAACATTGTTCAAAATAAGTTCCAAACCACTTGGAAGCTTTAATACAAAGTCTCCTTGAGCCTTCACTTGCACTTTGGCTCCATTACCCATAAAGAGACTTGATGTTCCCGTTTGCTTGCTACTTCTTTTGAACCCCTGCAAAGAATTGAAAATGTGAGTTCCACATCCAGTGTCTAATACCCATGTATTAGAAGAAGTAATACTAAGCTCTATATATACCATATATATATTACCTGAGGTTTGCCCCGCATCCCTCTTTTCCTTCAACTCCTTAAGGTAGACCGGGCAGTTTCGTTTCCAGTGACCCATTTCACCGCAACCGAAGCACGGGTCTTCCTTGGGGTTTGCTTGTCCGGCAACCTTTTGCTTCTTGTTCTTGTTTTTGGTTGGGGTAACCATCCTCCCCTTTTCCTTGCCTTGATGGGCGGGTCCTTTCCTCTTAGCCGCCTTTGGCTTAGAGGTGTTATTACCTTTGGACCCACCATCATTGATCATTAGCACGGGTGAAGCCCTCTTACCCATTCTAGTTTCTGCCGTCCTAAGCGTGCCATGAAGTTCGCCAATGGTCTTATCCATCCCATTCATATTGTAATTAATTACAAATTGGTCAAACCTCTTTGACAAGGAGTTTAGGATAAGATCCGTGGCTAGCTCATTAGATATGTTGAGATTAAGACGGTTTACGCGATCAATGAGGCTTTTCATCTTAAGGACATAAGATGAAACGGATTGGGAGTCGTCCATACGACATGCATGAAGCGCTCGGACCGTTTCAAAGCGCTCGACACGAGCTTGTTGAAGGAACATCTCCTTCAATTGCGTGATCATGTCGTATGCAGTATGATGCTCGAAATCCTTTTGGAGTTCGGGTATCATAGTCCCAAGCATTAGGCAAGCGACTTGCACCGAATCAGCGCAATACTTATCCCAATAAGCCATGCCTTCCGTATCATCCTCGTCGGGTTGATCGGGAATGGGGTCTTCCAACACATACGCCTTATCCTCAAGTTTGAGGACAATCCTAAGATTGCGGAACCAATCCATAAAGTTCGTATGGTTGAGTTTGTCTTTCTCGAGGAGAGACCTTAACGATAGGTTGTTCAAGTTAATAGGTGCATTTTGCATGTTGTTGTTATTGGCGGCCATCTACAAAATTTAACAAAGTTCATTTAAGTATCGATTTTAAATTTAACAATCAATACCCTTTAAATCCAATTGATATATATTAAATTTTAGAATCCAACGGTAAACCAAATTTCGGTTAGGTGACCTTTATCCCGTCATTTGATTTAGCTAGGTAGTCATTATATGACAATTGCAATCCTTTTGCAACTTCTAAGTTATGGGATCATGCAATCCTTTTGCATGACATATTATCCCATCAACGCCTATTTGTTCATCATGCTTCGGTGACCCTAAGTTCATGATTTCCAAATCAAGTCGTCCTACTTGTTTAGACATGTAAACTTAACATACAAGTGGTTAGGTGACCTTTATCCCACTAGTGTGCGAAATTTACCTTAATCATATTAGTTTGCTCATAACGGTTAGGTGACCTTTATCCCATTATAAGTTCCTTAATACGTCTAAGTGTCATACAATAGGATGGCGTTTAAACTTGTTAACCTAGTGTGTTAAAGGGATTTTAAGTTTTCATTATTTCTAGTTTGAGAAAACTTTTATGCCATACACCAACATGCATTTAGTGTATGGTTCTTATGAAAATCCATTTTCATGTCTATAAACCATTTTATATATATGAGCCTAATCATGTTCTTAATAACCGTTTATTAATGTCCTTTTAGCCATTTTTAATTTAACCAATTAAATTGTCGTTTTGCATGTCGTTAATTAATGTATAATTTAACCAATTAAATTGCCATTTTGCTTGTTGTTAACTTGTGTGATTAACTTGTAGCATACAAACATACAATCCACAATCATACAATAAACAACCATGCATGCAAAACAAATATGTTCACAATCAAGCCATTTTGGTAGACATTTGTTTAGCCGAAAACAAATGCCACCGGATAAGGGGTAATTACACAAAGTAGGAGATTTCAAATCTCCCACTTAACCTTGCATCCAAATGCTTCTTCATGTGTTCTTCAAGTCTTCATCATTCTTCATCATTTTACAAAATATATCCTAATACATTTTGTCTAAAAAATGAAATTACAACCTAATCTATTTTACATACCAAATATAAAATAAATTACATAACCAAATGAATTATTACATGCCAAATGAATAAATATTATTACAAACCAATTGAATAAATATCAATCAACCATGCATGCAACCAAACACAAGGTCAAGGCTTAGATTGTGAACTTTAACTACATAAGAGATAGGCAATACAGAATCACAAGTGATTGGCAGTGCAGAATCACAAGTGATTGTCAGTACAGAATCACAAGTGATTGGCAGTACAGAATCACAAGTGATTGGCAGTACAGAATCACAAGTGATTTTGGCCAAAATGACAAACCACCCAAAACCGAAAATTTTACATTCTACTTCATGCATGTTCATAGAATGCAAAATTATAGTGGGTTTAATAACCATCTCGAAGCATATTTCAACAACTTCGGCTCTAGATACCATTGTTGGGATTTAACAAGTTTCATAATACTTATAATCATTCAAGAAATAAGATTTGCGGAAGCGTGTAGATTACCATTTTGAAACTTGTAAATCTTTAACCAATTAAAGTTAAATCCCAATAAGGATCAAGTTGTGAAACATACTTACAAACTAAGAGTGAGTTTAGAGTTTATACCTCCTCAAGCTAGTTGAGGGTTAGTTCAAAAGAAGATGATGAAGATGATGAAGAATGGAGCTTCAAAGTGATGAAACCTCAAGGAGAAATACCCCAAGCTTTTGCACCAACACCTAGCCTTTGGTTAGGATTTAATAACACTTGAATTGAGCTTGCAATAACCAAATGAAGAACCCTTTCTTCCTCCCAAAAGGCCACCAAATTCAGCTGGGTTTTAGGAGAGTTTTGTGCAGAATTTTGATGTACAATTGCATGTATATCTTGCTACTAGTCAAAGGACATGTATATGTGGAATTGTGTTATGGAAAGCAACAAGAATAAGCATGGGATAGACTTTCTTGGGGCTCCAAAATCTGCCCACCATCCATTATTTTATAACAAGAATGATTTTATAAAACTTGTTACAAGTTTTATAAAACTTGTATAAAATAAAATGTATTTGTTACTTGCAATAATTATATAAATCATTTTATAAAATATAACATAACATAATTATTTAAACCTATAAATAATTAAATTCACATCATATATAAATTATCCAAATAATTTATCTCAAGTGATTATGATTTAGAAAACCGATTTTGTAAAGTTCAAGTGTCGCGTATTTATTTAACAATCCAACCGTTAAAATAAATACATATAAAGTGTTGGTAAGCTTGTTATTGGGTATGACCCGACTTGGATCATAACATAGTGGCCACGTTAATTTAATATGTCTCTCGGGCATACGAAATACCTTCAGTCGGATGGTATCCTTCACACCTCTGGCATGGCTTCTGCCTTTTGTTATTATTGTTGGGATGTTTGTTGTTGTGGTTGTTGCTGTTGTTGAATCGGTTGTTATAGTTGTTGTTGGGGTTGCGATTTTTGTTGTTGCGGTTGATGTTGCGGTTGATGTTACGGTTGTTGGGATAGTTGTTGAGATTGTGATTGTGATTATTGTCGTTGTTGTATTGGTGACCCTTGTCATTGGTTTCTTCCCACTTTCTCTTGACTTGTTTCATGTTGGTCTCTTCGGCCGCCTGTTCTTTAATCCTTCCTTCAATCTGATTTATGAGTTTGTAAGCCATTTAACTTACCTTTTGTATGGAGGCGGGTTCGTGCGAACTCACATCTTCTTGAATTCTTTCTGGTAACCCTTTTACAAATGCGTCGATCTTCTCTTTTTCATCTTCGAATGCTCTAGGACACAATAAGCACAACTCTGTGAATCATCGTTCGTACGTGGTGATGTCAAAACCTTGCGTTCGTAATCCTCTAAGCTCTACCTTGAGCTTATTGACCTCGTTTCTGGGACGATACTGCTAGTTCACCAAGTGCTTGAATGCTAACCACTGAAGTACATAAGCAGCATCTTGTCCCACCTGCTCAAGATAGGTGTTCCACCATGTTAACGCATTACCTGTGAAGGTATGCGTAGCGTACTTTACTTTGTCTTCTTCAGTGCACTTACTTATGGCAAACACCGATTCGACCTTCTCGGTCCACCGTTTCAATCCGATTGGTCCTTCAGTTCCATCAAATTTCAAAGGTTTGCAGGCAGTAAATTCTTTGTAGGAGCATCCTACACGATTTCTTGTGGAATTAGTTCCACTGCTAGAACCAGAGTTATTGTTATTATTTTGCATTGCGGCCTGCACTGCGGCTATGTTCGCAGCAAGGAAAACACGGAAGTCTTCCTCACTCATGTTCAAGTTCTGACGAGTCGTCGGTGCCATTTCCTTCAAAAATAGCCAAAAGAATTGAGTTAATCATATAGAATATTAAGAGTAGTCAATAGTATTTCGTAGCATAATATGAACTTATTTATAAAAGCTTTTTCTTCATATTAGCATTTTATAAGTTTTAATTCGGGTAGTACCTACCCGTTAAGTTCATACTTAGTAGCTAACATACAATTCAACTACTACAATTCTATATGAAAAATTGATTACAATAAATTTCACGTTCAAACTTTTATACAATAATTTACAAACGTACAATACCGCTATTTTTCATATCGCATGAAATATAGCACACAATAACTTTGATACAAGGCAATTGTGAAGACACTTCTAGTTTAACGCAAGTCATTCCGCGAAGGCAATAAAGATACGTAATTCATAGGTCCAGAAGCAAGTCATGCATTCAGGTTTTACTAATACTAATTCTCATCCTTGGTTTTGTGGAAAATAACCGTTATGGCCATTGGCTAGGCAGCATGTTGTAACGTCATCAAAAGGACGAGGGTTACGTAATGCCCAACAGCCCCGTAACAATCTAAAAACCTTATTTCTCACTTCACCTACTAAATCCGTCACTTGTGGGAATGTTTTATTTAGAAGTTGCAACCCGATGTTCTTTTTCTCAATTTGGTGAGAAGCGAACATCATTAACCCGTAAACATAACATGCTTCTTTATGTTGCATGTTTGAAGCTCTTTCTAAATAATGAAGTCCTATGTTGGGATATGTGGAGTCAAAATAGGCTCTCAACCCGTAGCGGAAAGTTGTAGTAGGGTTTCCCGCACTTAATGCCTTAAAGAAAACACGGCGTAACTTAGGTTCTCCCCAATGTGATATACACCATCTATTAAAGAAAAGCCTTTTATAAACCAAGGCATGCCTGGAATGTCTTTCAAATGTCCTACAAACTAATTTCGCCATAAATAATTGTACCGATGAATTCTGACCGACTTTAGACAAGATTTCATCAATCATATCCCCTGGTAAGTCTTCTAAAATATTTAGTTGTCTATCCTTAACGTCCATTGTGAGTTTTTATACTGTAAAATAGACGAGGATTAGATTCATAAAAGATAATTAACACACAATACAAGCAATTTTTACATATAACATAAAAGTACAAGCACACTTCAATACATATATTACACATCATGGTTACTACTCTTCATTCCGACTCACTTGTTTCTTCTTCTTCAGACTCATTTCGTTTTGCTAATTTTTTGGGGATAGATGGTGCTCCTCTAATACGAGTCGTCCTTTTCACAAATGGTCTAGAAAAACCTGGTGGCTTAGATATTCCCGGGTTATAGTGAAAGTTTAAGAAATACGGGTGTTTACGATATATCCCATCGGGATATTTCATGTTAACATGGAGTTCATCTGCTTTGGACTCGAGTTTTTCTATTTTGATAGCTTTTCCTTTATTATTTTCTTTTGCCTTATTAAATTGAGCCGGGGTAATTTCTATAACATCATCAAAATCCTCGTCGGGATCCGATTCATCGGAAAATTGGTAATTTTCTCAATATTTTTCTTCCTCGGCGGAAACACCATTAACCATTTTTAACTTTGGTCCATTGGTTGAGGATTTTCTTTTATTTAACCGTTTTTCTATAGTTATTAATATTTCTTCCTCCGGAACCTCTTCTTCTTCTGGTTCCTCCTCTTCCGGTTCCTCCTCTTCGGGTTCCTCTTCTTCCGGTTCCTCTTCGGGAATTTGTGAATCTTCCCAAAATACATTCGGGTCTTCATTATTATTAGGTGAGTCGATGGGATTTGTACTAGAGGTAGACATCTATCACACAATATCAAACATGTTAAGAGATTAATATATCACATAATATTTACATGTAAAAATATGTAGTTTCCAACAAAAGTGTTAAGAAATCGTTTTTCAAGTAAACACGGTCGAAGTCCAGACTCACTAATGCATCCTAACAAACTCGGTTAGACACACTAATGCAAATTTCTGGTTCTCTAAGACCAACACTCGGATACCAACTGAAATGTCCCGTTCATATCGATTATAAACATTTCATATTAATTGATTTCGTTGCGAGGTTTGACCTCTATATGAGACGTTTTTCAAAGACTGCATTCATTTTATTTAGAAACAAACCATAACGTAGATTATCAAGTAATGATAATCTAAAAGATAACGTTTTACACACGAATATTACATATTGGTTTACAACAATATTACACATCGATTTAAATCTCCGAATGCAGTTTTGAAACAATATATTACAAGCATGCTGACTCCAATTCTTGTCCTTAAATTAGCATGCAACGGCGGAAGCTCTTAATAATCACCTGAGAATAAACATGCTTAAAAGTCAACAAAAATGTTGGTGAGTTATAGGTTTAACCTATATATTTATCAAATCGTAATAATAGACTACAAGATTTCCATTTCCATTTTTCAATAACATGCGAACTGCATAAAAACCATTCATATGTTGAACACCTGGTAACCGACATTAACAAAATGCATATAGAATATCCCCAAAATAGAAATCCATCTGTATTAATAACTCGAAGTACTAAAGCATACCATTTTCCAGTATGGGGGAAGTTAGTGCCCGTAGATCTACCTTTAGGATTCGCGTCAATTAGGGTGTCTGTTCCCTAATTCTTAGGTTACCAAGCTAAAAGGGTGATATTCGGT
The DNA here is from genome assembly GCF_046630445.1 of Rutidosis leptorrhynchoides. Taxonomy (NCBI): domain Eukaryota; kingdom Viridiplantae; phylum Streptophyta; class Magnoliopsida; order Asterales; family Asteraceae; genus Rutidosis; species Rutidosis leptorrhynchoides. The sequence goes on along the minus strand of NC_092334.1, from coordinate 90,397,429 downwards.
ATTCATAATCCAACATAGAATGTAATTTCAAGTACTTGTGTCTATTTTGTAAAACATTTACAAAACTGCATGTATTCTCATTCCAAAATATTAGATAGTAAAAATGGGACTATAACTCACTTTCACAGATTATCACTTCGTCGGAAAATAACACTTGGCCACTGGTCGATTCACGAACCTATAACAAATATGTATGTATATATATATATATATATATTACATATATATATATATATATATATATATATATATATATATATATATCAAAGTATGATCGAAATATAATTATACTATATTTTATTATGTTTTAACGATTTAAGTTTGTTAAGTTGATAGTCCAACGTTTGTAGTCCACAAATAATTGTCCACAGTTAGTAGTACAGAAATAAATCAATATATATTATCTCGAATCAATCCACGACCCAGTGCATACAAGTCTCAGACTTGATCACAACTCAAAGTATATATATATTATTTTGGAATCAACCTCAACCCTGTATAGCTAACTCGATCATTACCGCATATAGAGTGTCTATGGTTGTTCCAAATAATATATATATATGAAGTCAATATGATATGTCAAAACATTGCATACGTGTCTATGGTCTATCAAGGTTACATAATATGTTAGAGTACATGTATAATACAATATAATTTAGTTAAGTTATGGTTAGTATAGATTTGTTACAAATTTCACGTAGCTACAACAAGAAAAATTATCCAATTTTGTTTTACCCATAACTTCTTCGTTTTAAATCCGTTTTGAGTGATTCAAGTTGCTATGGTTTCATAATGAACTAAAATTTATGAAACTAAACAGAAAAAGTATAAGTTTATAGTCAAAAATACAGGTTACAAGTCAATTTTGTAAGAGGTAGTCATTTCAGTCGAAAAAATGACGTCTTGATGACCATTTTGAAAAACGTACTTCCACTTTGAGTTTAACCATGATTTTTGGATATAGTTTCATGTTCATAAGAAAAATCATTTTCCCAGAAAAACAACTTTTAAATCAAAGTTTATCATAGTTTTTAATTATCTAACCCAAAACAGCCCCCGGTTTCACTACGACGGCGTATGTCCGGTTTTACGGTGTTCTTCGTGTTTTCAGGTTTTAAATCATTAAGTTAGCATATCATATAGATATAGAACATATGTTTAGTTGATTTTAAAAGTTAAGTTAGAAGGATTAACTTTGTTTGCGGACAAGTTTAGAATTAACTAAACTATGTTCTAGTGATTATAAGTTATAATCTTCGAATAAGATAGTTTTATATATATGAATCGAATGATATTATGAACACCATTACTACCTCAAGTATAGTAGGTAAACCTAGTGGATATAACAAGAAATGATCTAGAGCTTCAAAGGATCTTGGATGGCTTGGAAGTTCTTAAAGTAGAATCATGATACAAAAACAAGTTCAAGTAAGATTTTCTACTCGAATTAAGATAGTTATAGTTATAGAAATTGAATCAAAGATTGAATAAGAGTATTACCTTGAATTAGAATGATAACATACTGTAAGTAACAAAGGTTTCTTAATCTTAAATGATTACTTGGAATGGATTAGAAAGCTTGGAAGTATACTTGCAAACTTGAAAGTATTCTTGATTTTATGAAACTAGAACTTATAGAATTTATGAAGAACACTTAGAACTTGAAGATAGAACTTGAGAGAGTTCAATTAGATGAATAAAATTGAAGAATAAAGGTGTTTATATGTGTCTTAGGTCATGATATATGGATTAGATATAATGGATATGTAAGTTTGTTTTCTTGTAAATATGTCATGAATGATTAATAATATTTTTATAATCTTGCTAAATAATTCATACTAGATTACAAAGAATGGTTTCCACATGTTTAGGTGACTCACAAGGGCTGCTAAGATATGATTATTAAAGTGTATATACCAATAGTAAATACATATAGAAGCTGTGTATTGTACGAGTACGAATACGGGTGCATACGAGTAGAATTGTTGATGAAAATGAATGAGGATGTAATTGTAAGAATTTTTGTTAAGTAGAATTACTTTGATATGTATCTTGAAGTCTTTCAAAAGTTTACAAATACATCTTAATGCACTACATGTATATACATATTAACTGAGTCGTTAAGTCATCGTTAGTCGTTATATGTAAGTGTTGTTTTGAAACCTTTAAGTTAACAATCTCATTTAATGTTGTTAACCCATTGTTTATTATATATAATGAGATGTTAAATTATTACATTATCATGATATTATAATGTATGAATAATCTTAATATGATATATATACATTAAAATGTCGTTACAACGATAATCGTTACATATATGTCTTGTTTCGCAATCCTTAAGTTAGTAGTCTTGTCTTACATATGTAGTTCATTGTTAACATACTTAATGATATATATAATTATCATTTTATCATGTTAAATATAGTGTATCAATATTTTAATATGATTCATATGTATTTAGTAAGACGTTGTTATAACGATAATCGTTATGTATATCGTTTCGAGCTTCATAATTCAATAATCTCATTTTTATGTATATCACACATTGTTAATATACTTAGTGAGATACTTACTTATCATAATCTCATGTTAACCATATATATGTCCATATATATATCATCATGTCGTTTTTACAAGTTTTAACATTCGTGAATCGCCGGTCAACTTGGGTGGTCAATTATCTACATAAAACTCATTTCAATTAATCAAGTCTTAACAAGTTTGATTGCTTAACATGTTGGAAACATTTATTCATGTAAATATTAATCTCATATAATATATAATCATGGAAAAGTTCGGGTCACTACACCTATGCTTCTGATATACGGCCAGCTACTACTCAGCTCCAGTATATATATGACTACGTGTGCTATCTCCTTTCCACCAAGTCTCAACATTTGACCACAAGACACGCGATGCGACTGCATCGAAAATGAAAACTCCTCCTATCATTACACTCATACTTCCGTATAAGGAAATCTTATCATCCGATCTCTCAATGGGGAGGGACCCCTCATACAATCCCATCTTTCACCACGAAAGGGAATAACCTTATTAAACGTATTCAGAAACCGACGAGATAGGAATACTTACACAACTATTCATTGAAGGGAATTCTTTTCCAACACGGTGTACCCTTGTCAATTATCTCGGATCGAAATGCTCGTTTCACTTCTAGATTTACAAGAAGCCTTGGGACACATTTAGACATGAGTACCGCGTATCATCCACAACCTGACGGACCAAGCAAACGTACGATTCAAATCTTGAAAAGACATGTTACAAACTTGTATTGTGCCCCTAGTTGTCTCCTCTTACAACGATAGCTATTACCCGAGTATTAACGCCGCACCTCTTCGAAACTTTATATGGTCGCAATTGTCGTTCGTCTATTCGTTGGGCCGAAGTAGGTGACAAGAAAATCACCGGATCCGAACTCATTCAAGAAATAACCGTTAAGATTGTTCAAGTCCGAGAAGGGCTCAAGACGACCCGTAGTCGCTAAAAGAGCTATGCCGATGTTAGACATAAACCTCTCGAACTCCAAGTGAGTGATCGCGTAATATTAATAAATCGCACCTTGAAAAGGTGTAATCCGTTTTCAGAACGTAGAAAGCTAAATCCGCGATATTTTGATCCTTTTGAAATCTTGGGGCGTATTGTACCCGTTGCTTACCGTTTCGAACTCCCAACTCAATCGAATTCCGTTCATCCTACATTCCACGTATCAAACTTAAAGAAGTATCTTATGAAACAAGAACTTGTTATCCTTTTCGACGAGCTTACTATCGATGACGAACTCCACTTCCTAGGAGAACCGGTTGAAATTATGGATCGTAAAACCAAACTTTAAAACAACGTAAAATCCCGACCGTCAAAGTTCGTTGGAATGCCCAAGGAAGTACCTTCACTCACTCCTTCGTAGAATTGGCAACACAAGATTTCGAGGAAGAAACAACGACTACTACTTCCAATTAAATTTCGAGACGAAATTTCTTTTAAGGTGTAGGTAATGTAACATCCCGCCTTTTTCCGTTAAATTTATTTTAACACCGTCTTTTTTTCTAGATAATATCTTTCGTCATCTATATTCGTACCTTCCGTTAACTAGCGTTCTTAACATTTCTGTTGTTGGATTGTAACATCTCCCGTTTACTCTCGCATATTTAAATTAATTCGTTTGGTTAATTCACGCACCCGCTTTAAACTCGAGGGACTAAAGTTGGCTAGTGGGCAAACTAGTTGACTAAGTCAACTAGTCAACCCACCACCTCATCCATTCATTTCACTTCTTCTCCTACCTCCTCCTTTTTCTCCCTAGTCACCAAGAACACCCTTTCACCCAACTTCAAAGATTCATCATCTATTTCAATTCAAGCAAGCAAACATCAAAACAAATTGTACTTTTGTGATCCTCTCTTCATCCTCTACATTTTGGTACCAATTTCACTACTTGGGGTAAGATTTCTAAAAACTCTAGATTTCTCAAATTCGTTTTATAGACTTGAAACGGTGTTAGTTAGTGTCTATGGCTCGAGTCTAGCATGAATATGTGATTTATTTGCTCGATCTTATTATTTTGCATAAACTAGCATGAACTTGAAATGGGTGTGCTTAATCTTTGATTTTGGTTGATTAAATGTTGTTTAAATGTTAAAGTTCATGTATTAAATGTGTTACTAGCATCATTAGCTTCAATTTGATGTGTAGGTTGACTTGGAAAACATCACTAACATGATTATTGATTTTGCGATTCTTGGTTAGGGTTTGATAGCTTTTAAAATGAACTTTTGATGTTTTGAATGCTATGAAACATTGTTAGAAAGTGTTTAGTTGCATTGTATGCGTAATTACCTTCGAAACGGCATATCGTATGTGTAAATCGGTTTCCCGAATCATCTTATGCATTTTGTGAACTTGAAACTTTGATAATGAACCTTTAATAATCACTTGACGAGAATTCGGTTATTGTAAATGATGTTTTTGCTTGATGAAAAGTGTTTAGTTGTATTCCTCGTTAAAATACCTTTCAACGATATAAGATACGTGTTGTAAGTGTTTACGGTTCATTAATTGTGTTCAAATGAGATTTGGTTCGAAGCTTGAACTTTTGAAATAGACCAGGCACCAGTTCATGTTGATTGCCGCGGCGCGGCACTCCTTGGTCGCGGCGCGACATTAGGCGTGGCCAGGGACTGATTAACTTTACTTTTACACCGAAAATTCTAACTATGCTACGCACCTCCGATTGACATGTAACTTGTTCTAATATGCTTATATATGATTAACTAGCTCAGAAAAATTGTCGGATACCCGACTCGACCTCGTTGACTTTGACTTTGACCAAGTTTGACTTTTGATCAAACTTAACCAAACACTTATGCAATTGTTTTAACGTGCTTTTATACTTGTATCTTGCATGAAACTTGACAATTTGACTCACATGCTACATTAATAGAGTCATAACGAGCCATAGGACTAATTGAACACTTTGATCGACCGTGTTTACCGATATTGATACAACCTATTTGTTTAGGTCAAGACTAGCATTTGTTCTTTGCACACGTTTACTTTGTGAAGTACCTATTTATCCGTGCACTCAAGGTGAGATCATAGTCCCACTTTTACTCTTTTAAACTTACATTGGGATGAGAAAACATAAACGTTTCATTTTACAAAGTGAACACAAGTACGAAGACAAACATTCTACATACGAGTTAGAACAAAAATCCTCAATTCGATTATCATTAGTTACACTTGCCGGGTGTAAGCGAGAACTTATGTTGTGAGGCCATACGGGTTTGACAAACCCTCATTCGGACGGTTCGCTACCGTTATTCGGATGAAATATATTTTCGAGAAACAGTGTATGTTCTAACACTATTGTGATGGGGTTCGTGGAAAGTTAAGCCTTGATAGATGGATGCTCGTGATAACAAATTTTAGAATGGTTTACTATTATTTCAACGTTATAAATCTTGTGGTTCATTTGTACTTACTCACTTACTTACTTAAACCTATGATTTCACCAACGTTTTCGTTGACAGATTTCTATGTTTTTCTCAGGTCCTTGAACAATAGGTGTTACATGCTTCCGCTCACTATTTTTGATACTTGCTTGGATGTCGAGTATACTTGCATACATGGAGCGTCTTTTGACTTTACATTAAATCGTGTCGCATAAGTCTCATTTGTACTTAAAAACGTTGTATCGTATTAGTCATTGAACTACTGTGTAAACTTTGAAACATCTTTACATATGAAATGAATGCGACATATTTTGATCAAACGTTGTTTTAAAGACTTATGACCACGTAACGGGACCTAAGTAGACGGTGCCGTCAATGACGATTTTGTCGGGTCGCTACATAAACTTATACGTTAAATTTGTAATCTGCTCTCATTCAAATATTACCGTTAGTATTTACTGAGAAACTAAATTGGCCCCTTTATTTACCTTCTAATAGAAAAAATATACACCAATGTTTGATAACGCCTATTTTATACGGTGTATACGTTTTACAAATAATTTTAATGCGGTATTTCACCCATTTAAGATATATTATTCCTTATTACTGTGAACAATTAACATTTTATGTGTCAAGAATAGTTTGTGTGTAATATTAGACATAATAATGGAAAAGGTAAAAATGACAAGGACGAAAATTCGAAAGATCATGGCCGCCGACTACTTCCCTAGCTGTCGGCTATATTGCTCAAAATAAAGTTTGAAGACGGATGAAGAGGTCGTTGGCTAAACAACAGAACATTCGCCGGCTATTCAGTTAGCGTCCGGTTGTATTGTGAATGCTGATGAGGAGGTTGCCGGCTATTCAAAGAGTCGTCTGCTAAAAGTCGAAAGTTGAAAATCTTAATTCGTAAAATAGATGCCGACTAAAGACAAAGTTTCCGAATGTAGGAGGAAGATTTTAGAAGATGGAAAAGTGATGTCGGCTAACCACTACAGTCGTTGGCTGAAATTGGTGAACAGTCGATGTCGGATGCTAATACGGTTTTTTAGGGTTTTCAACTAAATAGGAGATCATTTGTAAAGTTTTGAATATTCGGTTTTCTCTCAACTTCAATTAATAATTTTATAGTTTTTCAATTTTAGTTTTCAATGTTTTTAGGCTTAGTTTATTGTTTTTGGATTTAATGGTTTAACCATAACGCTTTTTAACTTTCGCAAAAATTTAAGGTACTCTTTAATGGTTAGAAGAAAAATTGTCTACATCTCATCTCTCTTATACCTTGCATGCGCGGGATTGGGTATTGTTGTTGTTTGTAATTCAAGGTATTCTTTATTCAATTTCGATGTCTTATTTACTTTTTGCTATTTATTTTATTGATTTTCTAACCCAAATATGGGCTAAATTTGTTTAGTATTCGCTTTAAAATTACACGAACGCTAGTTAAGATTAACAATATTTAAAGAGTTTAACACTTTGTGTGATTTAATATTTTTATGCCTAATTAATGAATCATAGATTTTTTAGATGGTTGTGATAGAAGTGTGTGCGTAAGTCAGACATTATTTAAATTAATTATATTTTATGCGTACATAAATTTTATTATATGTTTATATTTGGTTACAAGTGACTAGTTGTATTGGTTGTTTAGCCCAAAATAGTATTGACGCACTACTAGCGAAACTAATGTTTGCAGCTGCTATTTATTTTATCTGGCAAGAAAGGAATAATAGGCTTTTTAAGAAGAAGAGCAGATCAATTGAGACGGTGTTTGAACTTATTTATGCTACGGTTCGGTTGAAGCTCATGGCTGTTAGATTCAAGCTCATGGCTGTTATTTAGTTGGTTTGCTGTGCTTTAAGATTATCTTAAAGCAGCTGAGTTTATTGTAATCATTTCTTTTATTATTATTAATAAAATTCACCGGGGTATCCCTTTACCCAATAAAAATGATGATCTACGTCTCAAGATTACAGAACTTATGTTTATTTAATATAGTGAACCGTAAAATCGCCGAGATTTTTCTCGAGCAAGACAAAATTTTCATCCCGAAGGTAAATGATCCTCTAAACTTCTTAAACTATTGTCCTATTAGTCTTATCGGTAGCTATTACAAAATACTTTTAAAAATCCTTACAAATAGAATTAGGACGATAATCCCAAGATTAATAGGCGACGAAAAGAGTGCTTTCATTAGTGATAGATATATTATTGATGGAGTTCTAATAGTTCGTGAAACAATCGGTGATCTTAAAGCTAAGAAACAAAAAAGTTTTATTTTTAAAGTGGATTTCGAAAAAAACTTTTGACTGTTTAGACTGGGATTTCATTAATGATATAATGAGCCACATGGAGTTTGGGATTAAATGGATGAAATGGATCCAAGCGAGTTTAAATTCTACATCTATCTATGTGCTTATAAATGGCTCTCCAACCGAGCAATTCTTCCCAAAAAGGGGAGTGAGACAAGGCGATCATCTATCTTCTTTCTTGTTCATCATAGAAGTGAGGGTTTAAACTATCTCCTAAATATGGCCGTTACAAAAAATCTAATAAATGGGGGTGGAAGTTGGAAATGATAAAGTCACTGTGTCTCATCTTCAATATGCGATTGCCACAATCATCTTTGGGAAATGGAATAAAATGGAGGTAAAAAATATTTCAAAGATACTTAAATGTTTCGAGGAACTCTCAGGCCTCAAAATTAACCTAAGTAAAAGTTGTGTCTATGGTATCGGAACTTCAAAGAATGAATTAAGCATCATGGGTTCATTGTTCGGATGTAAAGAGGGGACTTTTCCGTTCAATTATCTTTGTTTGTCAATTGGTGCCAATCCTAAACTTCACTTTAATTGGTTACCCATTTATGAAAAGTTCAAAAAATGACTTTCGAATTAGAAGGCAAAATCCATATCCTTCGATGGTTGCCTAACCCTTATCAAATCAGTGTTGAGTAGTTTGCCATTGTACTACTTCGCCGTCTTTAAAGCTTCACTAAGTGTAATTAAAGAACTTGAAGGTTTACGTCGCGATTATTTTTGGGGCGGGTCTATGGATCAAAAGAAAATGGCTTGGGTAAGTTGGAACCAAATCTTATTACCATACGATTAAGGTCGCCTAAATGTTGGTTCCCTTAAACACAAGAACCTTGCACTTTTATTAATATGGTGGTGGAGATTTCAAATAATAATAACTCTTTTTGGGTATGCATTATTAAAAGTATTTATGGGTCAAATGGTGGGTTGGGTTGTATTTCTCCATCGCCCGAAAATGCTTTTAAAAAACTCTCGTGAAAAACTTGGTTTAGTATTATTAATGTTGAACAAACTTTAACAAAAAATAGGGTGCGATATTTCTAATGCGTTTTTTAAAATGATAGGAAGAGGAATGGAAACAAGCTTTTGGAATGACAAATTGTGCGGGAACGATCCTCAAAAAGTCACTTTCCCAAGACTACATAGATTGGAGACTAACAAAAATGTAGTTGTTGTAGATCGAGTCTCTGGGGCTCACGATGCTGCCTCCTTCTGTTGGGCATGGATCTCTAAATGATGTGCAGCCATAGACTTAACAAAACTCATTGATACCCTAAATCTTTACTCCCCATCCGGAAACAACAGTGACGAATGGAAATTGATTTTCAGCAACAACAAACTTTTCTCCTCCAAATCTCTCATGTATTTGCTGAATGTGCAGACTTCTTCACAAAGTAATAATCATTGGCCAACCTAATTCAACTCCATGTTACCGCAAAAGATTGGTATTTTTATTTGGCGGGCCAAACAAAACAAACTTTTCGTAAGATCGGAGCTCGATGCCCGTGGTATGGACCTTCACTCGACTAGGTGCCCGGTATGTGACGACGATAATGAAACACTTCATCATACACTCTTAACTTGCAATAAGGCCATGGATATTTGTGATAAAATTCGCAATTGTTGGAAACTAGATCACCTAAATATTTCAACTGTTACGGATATTTCCAATGGCCAAACCCCGAGTATTAACACATATACGGGATCCTCCATTTGGCAAACGACAGTATGGGTCTCGAGTTATTTTATTTGGAAGAATTGCAATAACTATGTCTTTAGTAACAATAACGAGAGCAGCCCGAAAATTGTTTCAGAAACTCAAACCAAATGTTTCGAGTGGATCAATTCTAGCAGAAAAAATGTTAATCTAGACTGGTTAAGGAGGATAACCAACCTTATGACATTCGATGTTAACCCAAATTCGAAGGTAGGAATTGGCTAAAATACATGTTTTTTTCATGACTCCTCGATCGACCTTTGATTAGAGATTAATTGGTATGATTTTGGGGTCCTTTGTAGCTAAGGTATCGGCACTACACTTCGTTTCCATCCCAACTTGTTATTACAAGTCATGTCCCTCCCGTTGTGTGTTGTTCGGGTAAGGAAAAGTTTTCATGTTGGCCTACGTTTTTCTCGTGCTTCTCCTCGTGTTTTTATTTTTTCTTCTTCACATATGTATAAATAGTCATTATTTAGATCTCATGTAGTATGGGCTCCTTTTGAGTCCCTTAATGTTGTAAAATGTTCATTTAATTAATAAAATTTTGATCTTTCACAAAAAAAAAAAAAAAAAAAAAAAAAAAAAAAAACACCTCTCGTAACACAAAATAATATGGATGAAGTAATGTGAGTAGTAATAGAAATATTTGTAAAATTGACCATCTACCCACTTTATAGTGTCAATCTTCTCATTCATAACTACAAGAATTATTTATGTAAACAATTGAAAGTCCTTCCTTCCCTTTCTATCCTTCCTCCCATTTCTAACAGTTTAGTTTGCTTATGTACTTAGTATTATGGTTAAATATAGGGATTCAAAGTGTAAAATATTTTGTTCACCAGTGTATATAAAGATGTTAATGTTAATTGCTCACGTTTCAAAGTCTCAAACAAATCCAAAGTAAGTTTTAAGGTAGGTTAATCTTACTACTACACAAATCCCAATTATGCTATACAGAGTGCAATCTTCACACAGTAACCATCTGAATCCACTGTTGTCTGCCCTTTTATAATACAAGAGTCCCACCCAATCACTTACCGACAAGTGTCACAACACTTACAGGGTGAAAGCTTCTCGTACATTTTTTGGGCATCTATCATCTGCCATAGCACCACATGGTAGCTAGTGTGGACCCTCAACTCTATACCAAGATTCTGCAATACTCCCGTATCAAACTATACAATAGGATTTTCCATGTTATGTAATCTACGGAGCAGATTAACTGAAAACCAAAAATGGGTATAAGATGTAGGGGACTCATGTGATGACGTGGAGACGGTTAATTGGTTGAATTAATACCAAATAATTTTCATGGTTGATGTGAGGTCGGCGGGAGATAGGTCATATAGGATAGTAACATAGGTGGCTCACGCGGTCCGAGTTATTATTGTATTTGATACCTTATATATTTTGTGAGGACCACATATTTTAGGGTATTTTGATTAAGAGTTTCTTAAAGATTTTTACCTTTTAGTTTTGAAAAAAAAAAAATTATTTATTTAAAAATTGTGTTTGTTTAAAAAGTTTAAAGCTTTTAGAAAAGAGGGAAAAACTAGAAGTTAAAATCTAATAAAACTAACGTTTGGGAAAAGTTTCTAACTCTTGTCATTATACTCCTTTTTTTCTTGAGTGTCGCCTACTATACTAAATACTTAAATTAGATATAAAAAAAATTACTAACAACCAGCTAAAAGTTGTTAGATCAGCTAATTTTGCTAAACATATCCTTTATATGTTTCCCTTGTACTGAAAACATCTTTTGTATTATTATTCCTCATTATAATCCTTTATAGTAACATTTTATTGAAGTTGTGATGTGGTTCATGTTCTGTATGAAATAGATGCGGGTTTCCTTCTGGATAGGCAATTGGGGGTGGGTATAACAATTGCAATAGATGATCGCGTGGGTGGTTAAGTCTTCTTGAGTGATTTAAAGTAATTGTTGTCCAAAAAAAAAAATTGTTTTAACTTTTTATTAGTACGCCCCCGCAAGACTTTTACATACATTCCCGAAAGTAACTTGGATGTAACTAATTATGAACTACATTTCCACGGTTAGTTATTGTATAACCAACAATAACTAAATAAGATCAATAAGTGCATATAGTGTTTCAATATTTTTCCCTAAAAGGAAATAAACTATTAGATGTAGATATTTGCCACTATTGGAGCTTGTTAAAATCGTATATAAATGCTTGATTTCCAATTCAAAAGATTTGATAGTGAAACACCCTTTATGTAAACTTTAATTTATAGGTGAGATTCAAATGTTCATCATCAAACTATACATCATAGACTTTATAAAATACTTGAACTCTCGTTAATATCTTTCGTTGGCATAAAAGATGTTAATTTGAAACTTTTTTTGGGTGGACAAATAAAATTCAAAAATTTGCTTACCCTCAAATATTATAAAGATATAAATTTGCTTACACTAATTAATCGATTACAAAACATTCAAATTCCGCATTACACGGGTTACTCTGTTAGCCGTATAAATTCAAGTAAAAATAATAATCTTGGATAGTTGAAGAATAAAAAAAATTCGCTTTAACAATTTAATTTATTATTAAGATACACATACTATTATGGAAAAATCGAAATTAATGGAGTAATAAATCAAGAGTACGGAGTAAAAGGTAGTTGTCGAACAGGGAGGCACGCAAATTGTTCCTTGACCGGCATGCATATAATGTTTGGGGATTATGGGTCGTAATCGTAATCCACATAAAAAAGTGCGACCCTCTCCCTTAACCTAATCATTCCATACTTATTTTAGCCATTGCTAACCCTATCCACTAATAATAATCTTGGATAGTTGAAGAATAAAAAAAATTCGCTTTAACAATTTAATTTATTATTAAGATACACATACTATTATGGAAAAATCGAAATTAATGGAGTAATAAATCAAGAGTACGGAGTAAAAGGTAGTTGTCGAACAGGGAGGCACGCAAATTGTTCCTTGACCGGCATGCATATAATGTTTGGGGATTATGGGTCGTAATCGTAATCCACATAAAAAAGTGCGACCCTCTCCCTTAACCTAATCATTCCATACTTATTTTAGCCATTGCTAACCCTATCCACTAACTCACACACCTTCCATTCTACCTATCTAGTGGGGACCACCTTCTTTCTCAATATTCCTTGTTATTTCGATTGTTGCTTCACGCGCCCCTCTCTTTGGTGGCGTTATATCCATGCCAAATTATCAAATATCAAATACTCCGTAACAAATTATAAATGTGTTTGAGTGACAAATATGTTACAAGAGCCAATGAAAATTTTTACTTAAACTTTGGTTTTCTAGCATTTTAAGAGCTTATATATTATTTACTCTTTTAGTACTGTATTAATATTTTAGTTTTTGTTTTATATACTTATAATAATAATAAACTCTAATATAATTTACCAAACACTTTTTTTAGTAAAAGGTATTATCCGATTTATATATTAAACATAAAACAGATTACAAATAAGAACAAGCGGTTATAGGACAAATGTGTAGTCAAACAACTGGCGAAGAAGCACATTACTTAAATGCGTATAGTATAAAGTATTTATTAGAATATGTACATTAGGATTAGCCTCTGTAATAAAGTAGAACCCCGTGAGAATTATGTATTACATTGATAACTATTTATAGTGTACAACAGAAACCTTATTCACCTCATTAATGGACCTTAAGCTCATCTATACAATTGGGCTGGGCTAATCCTAATATACATATTCTAATAATCCTCACGGAGTTCTACTTTATTACAGTATTACACACTTTTTGCATAAAAAATGGAACCATTAATTGTTAGTTGTCACATAGGTACGTACTTAATGGAGCATTACGGACTTTAGTTTAATTTTAGGGAGGTGATCCTTAAACCATCATTTTTACCAGAGCCGTCTCAACAATTTAAAGGCCCTAGATGAAATAAAAAATGGGTTCACATATACGTTAAATTTTTTACCACGCATAAATAAATAATACTCCAATTTATCTATATATTTACTTACATTGTATTTAACTATTAAAAATAAGGTATTTTAACCTTAATTGATAATTTTTTATTTGATTTAATTAAATATATTTAGAAAAATATTTATATATTCAAACTTTTGAGTCCTTCTAAATTTTTGAACCCTAGGCGATTGCCTATCTTGCCTATGCTTGAAGACACCTCTGATTTTTACTCATACACAATTAATGTGTCTTTAAACGTTTTATATACAATAAAATATAATGCTTAGAAACATATTAAGAAACTTTTAATTAAGGAGGTGATCCTTAAACGTTTTACGAATATTAGTTGCATTCTCGAGTTTTTTTTTAGTCGAAAGAAAAAGAAGGTATAGTAACTGAGAAATTTATAAAAAGTCATTCTCGAGTTGTTTTAGGTAAAAGATGAATGAAAAACATTTTATTTGTATATGTACAAACCAATATATGCCTATTAATCTTAATACAAATTAAAGAGTATTAATATCACTTATCACTCCGTATTATTTAAACTAACACAATAAATATAAAAAAAACTTGGCCACCTTTTTTCTTGCTCTCTGTCGCATCAACCTTCTAACTATATTACTACGCGTAAATCATTTTTCTTTTTATTCTTTTACTTTCATTATGACTCAAGAATACATTTAAGTTAGTGTAATTACCTTCATTTACGTTCTTTTTCACTCTTCTCCTTTTCATTATATTCTTTTTAACCAAAAAAAAAAATTCGAAGACACACTACACAGGGTTAATAAGCTACCTTTTCATCCAAGTAACAATATACACCAACAATGTTGTTTTTAACAATATTGTTTTTGATGTTTTGTATTTTTGTAATAAGTTCGAACTTTAGTACTATCAAGTGGTGCTTCATTTTTACTATTTCCACACCTTGAATCTTTAGTATACTACATAGTAAAGACAACACAAGAAAACAATACTTCTGGAAATAGTAACATTTTGCCTGGTAAAAACAATATTTCATTTCCTATATATAGTCTCATTTTTTACTGTAGAAACACAACCTCACTTTAATTTTATATCACTAAAAACCCTGCTACTAATCAACACCTTCAATGGTGATGGATATCGATATGAACCTAGGTGAAAATAATGGTTCAAGAAGAACCGTTAATAATGGCGGTAGAAGAAGAAGATCAAAGGAAACTGAGTTGACTCAGAAAAAAACTAGACAACCTCAAAGGGGAATGGGGGTTGAACAGCTTGAACGTCTTCGGTTGAAAATGACTGAAATACCCTCATCACTCCATTCACTTCCTATTCCTTCTTTTAACCCTTCCGTTACTTTTACGACGTCGTCTTCCGTTAGCGTCCCGATTAACGGCGCTTTTCAGTTCCGTCAACCTCATGTTTCGTCTCATAATACGGCGATGGTGTTTCCGACTGTCGGAATGCACTCACAGATTCCGTTTTGTTCGGATCAGTTCATGGATCCGAATGTGATTGGATCCGGTTACGGTGGATACCGATTTGAGAACAGATATTCTTCCGATGGATGCGGTCTTTGTCATAAGGTAAAATACATTTATCATTCAATTCATCATCTGTACTACGGAGTAATTTATTATCTAGATACTTTATTGCAATTTTATGTATAAATCGACTTAATTAATTGTTGTAACCAGAAAATGCGGATTAACGGTGGTGCGAGTAACGGAAGTCAGCTGAATCCGTTTCCTAATGTTATGGTTAACAACGCCGTCGTTGAAATCGACGCCGGCAAAACTCACCGTTGTTCTGGACAGGTAATAGTTTTTTTTTTTTTTTTTTTTTTGAAAGGCAAAATGAAATATCTGTAGGATATAATTAAATGTCTGCATGTATGATAATTACTCGTAAATATGTGATCAGGTGAGGAGAGTGATGAGGAACGGATCGGTAAATGCTATGACGGAGTATGAATTTATTCCGGTGAAAGGTGGCGGAGAGGAGGCGGCGGCGGCAGCATGGTGTGTTGGTGGTAGGAGTTCAGTTGGAGGAATGATAGCGTTACGTGGTGGTGAGGGAAGTTATGTGACAGCTGTTACTGGTAATGAACAAGGATGCACCGTTGATCTGTCTCTGAAGCTTTAGTATTAGTGTTTTCTTTCACATTTATATGTATAGCTGCATGTGATGGAAGCAATATTTGGTTCACTAGCTTAATATATATTTATATATTATATATTATATATATTATATTACATATATAAATATATATTATATTATATTCTAATGTCTTTTAATATTTTCTAGTTTCATAGTTAGTCAAAGTGTAATCAGTTTAGCTATATTAAGATACACTCCAATTAGTTATGGCGCATTGGAATGGTATCTAATTGTAGCTTTATTTTCATGAATGATTAATTAATTTTATATATTTATTTATACTAAGCTTTTAATTGAGGTTAATGTTATTATTGTATCTATAGATAATGATTAATTAATGAATTAGATGAGTTATTGAAAATGATCTTTGTAGTGATGGTCAAATAGTCAATCGTGTATGAATTTGATGAGTCTATAGGTATCTCATACAATAAGCATGAGAGAAACATGATAATGATGTTACATATTCATGTCTTATGCCACATATTTTATATATCATATATCATACAAACAATATGAACCACCAATTGACTCAAGTTACAGACAATACTACTCAAATCTTACATGACACACTAAACCAAAATGAACAAAACATGTGTTAACTAATATATTTAGCTAGTGATCAAAAGAAAATGCATGTATGTATGTAAGTATGACATGAAAGAGAAGCCATAAAAATGGTAAACTTGTGGGAGTGAAAATATGTTGGGGACAAGATGAAGCTTTTTTGCTGCAAATCTAAAAAGTATACCTAGCATAAATTAGAATACAGAATTTTTATTTTATGTTTGAAAGCATTAAAATATATTTAGAAATTAAAAGCATAAATTTATGATCAAGGTATTTAAATGTGTGTGTGTGTGTGATGAAAAGATTATTGTGGTTTGGAAAAGGGGAAAGAAGCTTTTTGTTAAGGGAAGAGACATTAAAGTTGAAGAGTTGTTGTTGAGGTAAAAAAGAGTGTGAAAGAGAAACAGAGATCTGGAGATGAGCAGTGGCTGCTATTTACAGATTATGGCGCAGCAGCAGCAGCTGCTGCAGTGAGATCTCCCATTATAGGCTTCTCATTTGTTGCCTATTGGAGTAGTACTTTCTTATTCTTGTTACTTCTTGTTAATACTAATTAATCTGTAATATATAATATATTTATAATTTATAATGTATAATTTGTAATTATATATTATATGGTACAATAGCATTTAAATATGTAGAGAGTAGAGATTTATTATATACGGAGTATTCTGTAAAAATATATTTTCTTGCAAATATAAAAGCTAGCTAGCTATAATCAACTTGCGGCTTAGATATTGCCTGTCAAAAGGCACAAAGCATCAAAGTTAATTTGTTTAAGCTACATATTAACATAAAGGTATCTTTTTAATTATTTTTGGAGTTGAGTTTTTATGAGTTTAGAATAAGTTTGTTACGAAACAGGTTTTTTACTTTTATTATACAGGAGTATATCACTATCCCTATGTTTAAAATGGTAGAGATCACTGGATTACTATTAACTAAAGTGCATTTTCAAGGAAAGATATGCAAAACTTTGATTTATAATTATAATTATTAACATTTTTGTGAAATTAGAAAACTAAAACTTTGAGTTAATGTTTAGATTGATTTGGGTCAAAGAGATTTTATGTACGTACAATGTTGGAAGATTATTTTATCAAAAACACGTGTCCCTATATTCACATTATAATAGGCTTTTTAACTTTTTGGTTGACCAAAAAATAATACCCGGTATTCCTTAAACTATACACAATGATTGTGTTCCATCCTACACAAAACATTCGATAACCACCTCGGCTATTATGAGTAAAACATCCTTAAAGTTTAAAGTTTTTAGGACCCAATAATAAGATTAATTCCAAAAAAATTACTTTTTCCATAAATATATATAAACGAAAACAATAACAAGAAAAATAAGAATGCAACAATTTAACGTGGTTATATGTAATTAAGTGTTGATTAATTTAATCTATGGGCCAAACTAGAGAAATTTTATTGATATAATTCGTGATACATGCTATGGGTTACAATAGAGTGTTCATTTAGACAAAAATTAACAAAGAAACAACTTAATGAGCAAGAAAACTCGGTTTTGGAAACTTTGGTCCCTCAGATCCATTCTCGCGATCGCGAGATCTTGCCCAGCTTTATTCTCGCGTTCGCGAGATATCATTCGAGCATATCTTCCACTCGCGAGATCCTTTTTCCCACTTGTGATTCCTGTCCACACTAGCCTTGCGATCGCGAGTCCGAGCTTTGCGGTCGTGAGTTGCACCTACTCCTTTGTTTTTTGTTTAAGTTCCTTCATTCCAACAATCTGTTCTCACTTGAATGAGACTTCAACCAAAACCCAATCTTCGTCAACCCAACACATCAACAAACTAACCAAGAATGTTAAACCACCATTCATACCGCCAAAACGCCATTTGGGACACGCACACTCAACACATTTTTCGGATGAGTAGACTTTCGATACAAGGTCTTCAACACTTCTTGCTAGACTCGAACCATCACCTCTTTATCTCTCTAGTCGGCCATCTTCTCTCATCAATTCATGAGAAGACCGGTTGAGGTAATGCAAAACCTCAACTTGTCCGTCGTCACCACCAGTAAGCATATCCTCGGGATTCTTCGAACCAAGGACTTTCTTCAATACCAAAGTGCCATCTTTTATATGTTGATGAATAAAATGATACATTAACTTGATGTGTTTCATACGACTATGAAACACCGGATTCTTCCCAAGATGAACCACACTTTAATATCACAATACAAAACACAATAGTCTTGTCTTTTACCCAACTCACTCAAGAAGTTCTTCAACAAACAAACTCTTTAGAAGCTTTCACAAAAGCCATGTATTCGGCCTCCGTGATTGAAAAAGCAACACTCCTTTGTAGTCTATACATCCAACTAATCGTCGTCTTCCCTATCTTGAAAACATAGCCCGTAGTACTTTTATCCGAATCATCACATACACCCAAATTAGCATCCGTATAACCCTTAAGTATGACATTGTTTTTAAAGAAGCACAATCTCATACTAGAAGTACCTTTCAAATAACGACGAAACCATTTGATCGCTTCCATATGCTCTTTCTCGGGATTAGACATATAATGGCTCACAACTCCTACCGAATGGGCAATATCTGGTCTTGTACAAACCATGACATACATAACACTACCCACAACCGATACATACAGAACCTTTTCCATCTCCGCCTTTTATTCTTCCTTTTTAGGTGATTGACTTTCGATAACCATATCGCGTTACCCAAAGGCATAGAACGAGCCTTTGAATTCTCCATGTTAAACCTCGATACTACTTTCTCAATATATTTGGATTGAGACAAGTATAAAGTACCTTTCACACGATCACGCACAATACTCATACCAAGTATTTGTCTAGCACCACCAAGATCTTTCATCTCGAACTCATGAAAAAGTAATCTCTTCACCTTGTTGATTTCGGACATGTTAGAACCCGCAAGTAACATATCATTAACATACAACAGTAAGATGATATAAGAATACTTGAATTTCTTCAAGTAGTAACAATGATCCACTTCACATCTTAAGAAATCAATCTTCTTCATAAACTCATCAAACTTCAAGTACAATTGCCGAGGTACTTGCTTTAATCCATACAAACTCTTCTTTAGCTTACAAACACACTTCTCTTTACCCTTTACCTCAAATCCATCTGGTTGCTTCGTATAGATCTCTTCATTAAGATCTCTGTGTAAGGATGCGTTCTTCACATCTAGTTGCTCAAGATGTAAGTCCTCGGATGCAACTATAATAAGTATCAACCGAATAGTAGTCATTTTAACTACCGGTGAAAATATCTCGTTGTAATCATGTCATACCCCATCCTAATCCATCTGGACGAGGTCACCAAGATCTGGTCCCATTGCGATGATCGACTCCAAATAATGTCTTTAAAATGAGCAAATGCACAGCGGAAGATTTCTTTCATACCTGAGAATAAACATGCTTTCAAGTGTCAACCAAAAAGTTGGTGAGTTCATAGGTTTATCATAAAACAATAAAATTCATCATTTTGATAGACCACAAGATATAAATCCTGCATGGTACAAATGGGCCCGAATCCTATACCCACCTGTAATGTACATGCGATATCTTTCATTCTCTCGATACATAACATTCAATTTTCATTCATTGATTGGCTTGGTAACCGACCTTACCATATAATGCGCATAATAATATCCCCAAAACAGAACATCTCGTCTGTATAATAATCATATAAACTTCGAAATACTAAACACCATGCCCACTAGCCCTTCCGTCTAGTGAACATTCTGGGTGGGGGTGTTAAACCTGGTAGCTACCTTTAGGATTCGTGTCAATTAGGCGTGCACTAATTCTCAAAATTAGTGATGTTCTCTAATTCTTAGGTTACCAAGTAATAATAATCAGGGAAAAAATATTCATATCAATTGTGGCAATTATCACGTCCACATAATTCAATGGTGGCAATTATCACGTCCACATAATTCATTCGAGGAATGTTTTACTTGTGTCTATCTCGTCAAACATTTATAAAAGCATTTCATGTATTCGCAGTTCAAAATGTATTTCAAAAGCATTTAATAAAGCAGTTGTAAAAGTAGCGCATGTATTCTCAGTCCCAAAAATATAAAGAGTAAAAGGGAATCAAATGAACTCACCTAATGTATTTTGTAATAAAAATACATATGACTATATTGAACAATGCAGGGTTGACCTCAGATTCACGAACCTATATCATGTATATATATTAACACATTATAATATAAATCAACTAAATTTATATATATTCTGTTGTGTATTACGATTACTATTCTTATATATAATTTTATTAATACTTATAATACGTTATGATACTTATTTGATATTTAATTAATGTTACATCAATAATCAATAATATTAGTTAAAATAAAATTTTATGTCATATTAGTATACTTTATATATTTTCTATATAAATATCTTTCGTTTGCAAAATTAATAATTTGTAGTAATACCAGCTTAAGGATAATACTACAATTTACATTTATGTTAATAATGATAATCATTTACTTAACAATAATAGTAATAATAATAATAATAATAATAATAATAATAATAATAATAATAATAATAATAATAATAATAATAATAATAATAATAATAATAATAATAATAATAATAGTTAAAATTTTTAATAAAAATGATAAGTTTTTAAAAGTGAAAGTTTTGATAATTTTAATTATAATGATAATAATAATATTAATAATAATAATATTAGTAATTCTAATAATAATAGTAATAATAATAGTACTACCTCAAGGTATTAACAAGCTTCCTTAAAAAGGATAAACAATCACTGCCCGGGCTCGAACCCGTGACCTCTCGCTTAACAGCACACCACCAACCCATTTCTCCACTTGTTACTTTCTTGTAATACTTCGCAGGTTTAATTATTTAACATATAGGAAACTGTTTGCTTTTCATCTTAAACTAAAACCCAAACAATTAACTAGTCTTGGAAACAAATATATCATATCATCATCATCGATAATTCAGTCCATAGCAAAATATAATTCGAATTTCTGGCCCACTAACATAAACGAACAAGACCCAAAGCTAGTAACTCATTAGTCTAATATATTGAAATCCATTTTCAACCCCAATTGGCCCATGTAGTATATTAAATAACAAAAGGGTTTGTGGTTTCTTTTGTTGCATGTCATTGTCTCTACCTAACACCGTAACCATGATTATATCCGATTAAAAAAATATAAGTGGGGTTGTTGGCTTAATATATGTCAGCTAAGAAAAAAAAATGCTAAAGTATTTATGCATGATAACATCGGAGAGTACAATCCATTATTTAACGACTTGTTTTGTTTTATGATTTAGTGGTGGTGGTTTGGTTGGGGTGGTAACCAGCTGTAAAGACAGCCGCAATGAAGGGTGATCGATGGTGGATATATGGTGGTAGTGGCGATGTAGTGATGGAGGTTCAGAGACGTTCGAAGGGTGGTTATTAGGCCTGAACGTCTGAGTTTATGTTACATCTCAACCGGTTAAAATGACTTAAAACTAAAAGGTCTTAATGAAAAGGAAATCGTTCAAGCAGGTACAGATCATCAGAAGTGTATAAGATTTCATAAATCTCTATGTAATCTTTTTATTTCTTGCAAGTTTAATCATTGCTTGTAACATTATACAGTAGTGTTTATGAACACCTTTAGTGATTATGGTGGTGAAAGGGTCTGAGTGGTACGATTTATGGTGGTTGATGGGTGATCTCGTTTGAAAAATGAAGAAGAAATAGAAACCCTAGTGTAGCAATAGTAGCGAAAAACAAAAGGTGCAAATGGTGATCTAGTTAGTGATGATCATGGGTGGTTATCGGTTTGTGGGTTTGGTGATGGTAGGTTTCGAGCAAAGCAAGGAACTAAAACTTTGATCATTGAACCGAAATATAAATGCTCGGTTGGTTTTTATTTTGGGTTGTAGTATTTTAATAGGAAACATATTGGGTTGATGATGGTGATCGATATGAGATTGTTTTGGGTTTTGGTTTGTGATGGTAATGAAAACAGTAACAACGAAAATGGTGGTGATTAGTTGTGAGTGATGGTTTGGATGATCAAACGAAGACAAGGTGATCGGTGGTTCATGGTATTCTTTGAATGTGTAAAACAGTGGTCAAAGTGAGAAAGGATGATGAGGTGACGAGTTTCTCAAATGGGAGTTGCCATGGGTAACTAAGAGAAGATTGAATTGGTTATGGTTGATATTATAAGCCATATACATACATATATAGAGATATGATATAATAACATAAATTAATTAATAATAGAATAAAATAATGATTCTAATTATGAAGAGAACGTGCACAATTCACTAAACTAATCATCTCTGCCGACACTTATTCTCGGATAATAATTCGTACCCCGTTGCTAATCAGTGGCGGATAAAAGTATTCGGAAAAAACCCATATTTTTAAATTAAATAGTTTTATTTATTTTGGTCATTATGGTATAAAATTTGATCATTAATTTATTAAATAAAAATTACATCAACTGTCCCTATCAATTCTAGGTAAAATGTGAAAAGTGTTCAAATTTAATAATTAGCTCCTAAATACATTTTTAATAAGTCTATAATCTATATAACTCATTTTCAGATCACCATTTATTTTAAAATAATATAAGTTTGAATTTAACTTGTGTAATACCCATCAAATGGCCATTGAAGGTTACTGTCGTTTACTAAATAGATTCGAAATTACAAAATATATATTCTCATACTTTATTTATATGTATAGATATGTTGTAAATAATAATTATCATAGTATCATATTTTTATTTTATTTTACATAATTAATTTTAATACAACAACATATAATATTAAAAGTAAATTTTCAAATTATTATATTTATATATACATATATATTTAAATACACACAAATCTATTTACAATATTCTGTTCGTGAATCGTCGAGTACAGTCAAAGGGTAATTGATAAAAGAAATTTCTAAAAATTTTGAGACTTAACATTACAGACTTTGCTTATCGTGTCAGAAACATATAAAGATTAAGTTTAAATTTAGTCGGAAATTTTCGGGTCGTCAAAGTACCTAACCGTTAAAGAAATTTCGTCCCGAAATTTGATTGGGAAGGTCATGGGTGGCATTAAATATGTTTTCATAACGCATATGAATTGATAAATAGAATTTATCATCGTTAGTAATATGGAATAAATAAATCGTTTAGGTGAAGAGTACGAGTGAAGCTATCACAAAAGAGTGAAATGAGAGAAATAAAGTTTCGTCATATCTTTTGACGCAAATAGGGTTGATTTCTGGAGTTTAAGGGATTTAGAGAAAATCTTCGAAATCTAAAAGATTTGGTTCTTCAGCGAATAAGGAAATTAAGATCTCTATAATTAAATACAGTGATCTGCCTCGATTACTCTGTCTGATATTTCCATTATAAATTAACCTTTTTTCGTTCCATTATTTTTACCACTCCTATACTCAATTCCCAATTTCAAAAGAATGTGAAAATGCTTAATCCAGTTCTGATCATTGTCCTTATCCTGACTATCGCAACAATCATTCTCCTTTTCTAAAATCTACCGGAGGAATCTGTTTAACCTCTATATGATACATTTTACAAACATTGCATTCATTTCCAAAAGACAACCTTTCATTACATCGAAAGTTGACAGGTATGCATACCGTTTCATAATATCTAAATTATAAATGACCTAATCTGTCATTTACTTAATAATAATCTTTATTGAAATCAATGACTTGAATGCAACATCTTTTGAAATATGCCATGAATGACTCCAAGTAATATCTATAAAATGAGCAAATGCACAGCGAAAGATTTCTTTAATACCTGAGAATAAACATGCTTTCAAGTGTCAACCAAAAGGTTGGTGAGTTCATTAGTTTATCGTATCAATCATTTCCATAATTTTAATAGACCACAAGATTTCATTTATTCAATAATCATACACTCGTAAGTGTTTTAAAATTCATTCATATGGATTGAACACCTGGTAACCGACATTAACAAAATGCATCTAGAATATCCCCATATATAATCATCGAAGTACTAAAGCAGTTCAAATTCTCTGACTGGGGCGTGTCACAGCTCATTGATCTATCTTTAGGATTCGCGTCAATTGGTGGCAATTATAATAAACACCAATTCTTAGGTTACCAAGTTCAACAAGGGCTATATCCGGTATAATAACTCAACCATAGAATATAGTTTCGATTACTTGTGTCTATTTCATCAATCATTTATAAAAGCTCATGTATTCTCAGTCCCAAAAATATATATTGCAAAAGCATTTAAAAAGGGAGCAAATGAAACTCACAATACTGTATTTCGTAGTGATAATACATATGACGTCATTGAACAAGTGCAAGGTTGGCCTCGGATTCACGAACCTATATTAATTATATATATTTATATGTTGGTCAATATCTGTCTAACAATTTAGGTCAAGTCGTAGTGTATCACAATCCTAATGCTCGAGACTGATATGCAAAAGTCAACAAAAGTCAACTTGACCCAAAATGACTTCCAAAATCTATACATGATTATTATATAACTTAAATAAAGTCATTTTAAATATATTTAACGGATTTTATTAGAGTAAATAAAATAAATCATTTATTAATAAATAAAAATTTATATTAGAATTTATATATAAAAACATACTTTTATATATCTTAAATAATAAAATTTATAAAGTTCACTTAATATCATAAAAATATTGTGGTATGTATTATTAATGTAATTATATTACATGTGCTAAAATACCTTTGTATCACACATTCATTTGATGAAATGATATTGATAATAATAATAATAATAATAATAATAATAATAATAATAATAATAATAAGTAAAAGTTGTATTATTTTGTAATAATAATAATAATTATTATTATTATTCTACTAATAATAATAACAATATTTATATTTATTAATGATGATATTAATTATGATAAAATGATAATTCTAATCATGATAATTTTAACAATAACGATACTTTTAATATTAACAGTAATAATAATAATATTTTATAAAAATAATAGTTCTATTCAAAATGATAATTTTTAATATTAATAATACTAAAATGATAATAATAATGATATTTTATAATAACATTGATATTTCTATTAAAATGATAATTTTAGTAAAAATGATAGTTTTAATATTAATAATACTTTTAATAATAATAATGATAAAAATAATGAAAATGACATTTTTTATTTAATCAGTATCTTATAATATTTTAATTTCATCATTTATTATAATGTATTAATGATAAAAATTTATGTTAATATATAGTAAAAATATATTTTTATATAGTAAGTATTATAATTTGTATAATGTTCACATAATATCTTTTTAATGATAAAAATGTAGTGATATGTATCATAAATATATATTTGTATCAAGTATTTATTTGATTAAATAATATAATATTGATAATAATAATAATGAACCAAAAGTTGTATTATTTTATAATAATAATAATATTAATAATAATAATAACAATATTGATATTTACTAATGATAATAATAATTTTGATAACAAGTAATAATCTTTGGTAGTAATACTAATGTCATAATAATATTACTAATAATGATAAAAATAATGAAAACAATATTTTTATCTAAATCATAATCTTAACAATAATTTAACTGAATCATGATACTTATACTCATTATTTCCTAATCGACTTGTTTAATAGCTTTTAGTCTTCTTTTATATCGTATTCATAATAATGATAATAATAGTAATCATAATAATTAGATGATACTAATATTAGTTTTAATGATAATGATACTAATAAGTATTATAATAATATCAATGATAATACTAATAATTATAATAATAATAATAATGATAATATTAATAATAACCTTAATGGTAATAACGATAGTAATAACAATAACAATCATAATACTTATATTAATAACGATAATGATATTAATAATAATAATTAAATAATAATAATAACGACGATAATAACGACGATAGTAATAATAATAATCATTTTAACAATAATTCAGTTGACTATATCTTTTAATCCGTTCATCGAAATCACACGAGTTCTAAAGGAAAAGTTCTTAATTTTTCGCTAGCTTTCCAACGACATGCATATCCTATACCATATCTCCGTAGCATATGTATCTAATTCAGGATTCAACATAACCTAACTAACGACAATATCAAACGTACAAGCATGCATAATCCTATATACTCGAGCACTAGTCAGGGATACACTAATAATATATAAAAGTTAAGTTATGAGTACTCACGTATCAATATTGAGATTCAATATTGCAGAAAAGTACGTAGACACAACAGAGATGATAAACACTAGTTTGACCTCACGAGCATACCCCCCGAACAATACCCATAACCTCCATAGCTATAACCCATGTTTTCCTTAGCTCTATCCCGCTCGAAAAATCCATTTTGAAATAATACGCTCATGACCTCGTCGTAGTATTTTATGTATACTAATAATATCTTGAAATAATACTGAGTAAATATATATATGTAAGTCAATTGAGAGAGTTTAGAGAAATATATTACAAGTTTTTATGAAATAATGAAACCTATTGAATTCTATTTATAATAGATTTTTGAATTATTAAAATGAATTATTAAAGTATAAATTATTAAAGTGAATTATTAAAGTATGAATTATTAAAGTGAATTATTAAAGTATGAATTATTAAAGTGAATTATTAAAGTATGAATTCTTAAAGTGAATTATTAAAGTATGAATTATTAAAGTAAAAGTAAAGTAAATGTAAAGTTAAAGTATAGTAAAAGTATAAAACTATGTACGTATAATACGCGTATAAATATATATAATATTAATTTAAATCGTTATTTATATTTAATAAAATAAAATATAAATATCGTTATCTTTATCATACTTGTTAAGTAATGAGTTGTCAAAAGTGGTTCTAGATATTTATAAAAGTTATATACGTTTTAATAATAAAGTTCTTTTTAAACTGAAAACGTTTTTGTACGTTTGAAACTAAATCAAATAGATATGATAATTTTCTTTTCCAAAACTAAATATATTTAAGAATTATTTTGTTAAAAGGTTAAAATAATGGAAATCGTTATATCATATAACGTTTTAGAAAAGTAGAATCATATATATTCATAATAGGTTTCAAGTTTTTAAATTACAGTCTGTTGGTGAAGCATGGGATAAAGTCCAAAGGTTAAATAAACGTATGAAATCATCTTAATGAAAAATGTCGAGTTACTTAACTTATCGATATCTAACATCTAAGTTATTTACACTCCACGTTTTTACTTATAAATCACTTTACCATTTTTCGAATGTTGTCAAAAAGAATAGATTTCTTAAATCACAGTGGACCTCATAACATAGACCCGTAATCATATCACAATGTATCTGATAAATCAATCATTTGATATTATCTTCTAATTCCATCGATAAACATATTGAAACAAATACGTTCGTGTAAAGTATTATACGTTTAATACTACTTTATTAATATTCTCAAGTTATAATATATATATATACATATATATACATATCTATCTATATATAAAAATTCGTGAATCGTCGGAATTTGGTCGAGGTTATAATGAATGTATGAACACAGTTTAAAATTCTTGAGATTTAACTTAACAAACTTTGCTTATCGTGTCGGACTAATATAAAGATAAAGTTTAAATTTGGTTGGAAATTTTCGGGTTGTCACAATACCTACCCGTTAAAGAAATATCGTCCCGAAATTTGAATGGAATGGTCATGGCTGACAATAAGTATGTTTTCATGACGTATATGAGTTGGAAATTAGAGTTTTATTATCATCAAGTAATATAGATAAAGCAATTTGATTTTTGTGAAGAGTACGAGTGAAGTTATCACAAAAGAATGAAATGAGTAAATGCACGTTATTTTTAACCAATGACATAGTCACGGTTGATTTCCAGAATTCAAGGAATTTAGAGAAAATCTTCGTAATAAGATTTGGTTCTTCGATAATTAAGGAAGTTAAGATCCGCTTTAATTAAATGCGATAATCTGTTTTGATTGCTCTGTCGGATATTTTACTATATATCCACCCCCTTTGTTTCCTTATTTCCACAACTCACACCTTTTATTCTTTCTCCCTCAATTCATACTTTATAGCATTCACTAATATGCTCCATCCAGTTCTGATTCTTGATATACTCCTAACTTTCATATCTGTCATTCTTCTCTTTCATCTGCCACCGGAAGAATCTATTTACTTTTACTATACTCTTGGTTTTATAGTGTTTTTAGTTCTCCCGTGTCTTTATATTGATATATGCATCGATATATATGGTTTATAATTTCTGGGTCGTCGTTGGGCTTTATATCCTCCTTTATATTTCGAAGTTCCTGCTTTTGTCTTCTATAATCATTGTCATCCACAGTTAATGCTCCCTTCTATTTGCTGTGATTTATACTCCTATTTCTATTTCGGAGCTTCATTCTTTCGTTTCCTCTTCTTGCGATTAAGCACCGTATGTAATGGTCCAGAATTCGTAGATATGAATTTCGGAATGAACATAGTTAATGTTCTAAGAAGGAAATTGTAATGGCACGATCTTGATTTGTCAAATTACCAGAATATCCCAGAAAAGGCCGAATCATCAAGAAAAATATTTTCTTGATATGTTTAGAGGTTAAGCGGAATGCAAGATTCGTGTAACATGGCACATGATGATGTTATGATCTGTGAATCATCACGTTCTATTTAGAAACTCAGCATGCCTTACTGTAATATAATCACGTTGATCAAGTGTCATTATATTATACTAATTCATGCTTCAGTTCCCAACACTACTTCAAAAATATTCTTATTTTAAACTCGAAGGTTTCAAAATTTAGAAACTAAAATAGTTTCTTTTATGATGTAATACAGATAGCGCGAAGAGGTAAATGATTTCAGATAAGAATAATTATGGAAATATCTTCAGAAATATGTAGGATATTTATAATGAAAGATACGATGATATCATAGAATTTCTAATATCAGAGGATGATGAAGAATATTGTCCGTAGGGTTTAGATTCAGGAGCAAGGTATTCGTTAATGACTTTAGCAGATACTGAATCATTTGGATTCTTTGAAGGCAGGTTTAGTCTTTGTGATTTGTCCACAGCCTCCTTCATACTTTGCTCAATCCGTTTTCCAGTTCCAAACCTTTTCTTTTTCTGAGCTTTGCCAACACAGTATTCTTTATCATCAAATTTTTACTGTTAAGATCGTTTACAGTTTTTGCTGCTTCATCAGCATTTTTTTTTTAAATTTCGAGAAATAGTTCGCAGTTTAGGGTGTTATTCAAAAACTTCACATTCAAAGTATGTAAGTCTAGGAGCTAGACGTTATATGTACACATATAATTGTTGGCGTAGACATGCTACGAGATTTCAAAATACTGATTGCTGAATCCCAGTAATTGGTATGACAATTCTTGTTACAAGATGCAAATGAGTAAATGATGGGGTTTAGATAAATATAAAGATTTTTCAAAAAGTCAAAGATCAGTGAAGTTGTTGGTAAGTTTATTGCTTAATGTGGTGGAACATAAACGGTTCCCCGGTAACGATGGCGAAATGGAAACGTATATATCGAGGTTATAATAAGACTGTTTCAACTGAAAAGTCGAGGTTGACTTGCTGGAACTGTGACAAAACTGACTACTTTGGAAAAGTATTGAAAAGTTATTTTAGCTAATAAATGCCAAAGGGTCTGACACGGATACGTGTTAAACTATGACATTGGTTTCGAGAGTTTTTCAGGTACATAACTATGGGTAACATGTGGTTGGATCATCATCTCGATTGTTCATTATTTGAAGTGTCTTCAGGAATTTCGAAGGATTTGAACACATATTGTAATCGTTAATATACCTATGATGTTCTAGCACAGTTTTGAAGTCAAAGTATAGCTTTGAAAGATGTAGGAATCTAAGAGTGATGATACTGGTTATATCTTGAATAGAATTCTGTGATTTCAAAATTTGAATGAGTATGGTTGTTTTGATTTCTATGAAAGAATGTATATTGTTGTGAAAGTAGTGAGTATAGTTGATGAGTTGCTGAACCAGAATCGAAGATTGTATAATGAAATATGTTAATTGTGAATTTATATTTTCCTCGGGTATTACCTACCCGTTAAAAAAAATTCACAAGTAACATTTTTGTACAAGAGAATTTTTATGACAGTCTTTATGAATATATATATATATATATGTATATATATATATATATATGTATATTTTCTTTAGATGTAATACAGATTTAATGAGTTAATATTAAATTAAACTCATTTGATTTTCGGCTGGAACTAGAAATGGATAATCTTTAAAGATTACATAGTTTTCATGGAGGGTTTCACTAATGTAATTAGTACTTCATTATCGATACTAATTGATATTCCTCGGTGAAGGATGTTGATGTTCGTGGAATTCTTGTTAACTTCGTAAGATACGATGATGTTTTCTAGGGAATTTCGAGCATATCGAAAATGAAAGTGTAAAATCAAGCTTATAATTGAATAATACACTTGGTATATTATGAATTCGTTGAGTTGAAACGGATATTGTAGCTAACGATAGTTAAGTTATTAACGAAGGACGTATATCATAGCATATTAGTAACATGAATTAACCGAGTAGTATCTACCCTTTTTCAATTCATACATAATAGCTTAATACGAAAAGATTTATGATGATTTCAAAATTTATATGTATATAAGGTACACATATAAATTCTTCAGAGGAATTGAGTTAATACTTCATAACTCATTGATACAATATACTCGTTGTTGATTCGTAATAATGTCCACGGAGATTTCTTGAACTGGCGGAGCTTATGCTGTTATAGGTGCTGCTAGTGTTGATGATACTGACGGTACTGACGATGCTGGTGATGTTGATGGTACTGTTGATGCTGTTGGTAAAGCAAGTCTAGCTTGTAAATTACGCACCATTCTTGTCAGGGTTTCTACTCTTCCTTCTAACATTTTGGTTAACTCATCTGATTTATGGTTAGGGCTAGATTAGATAATCTCTAAGACTTTAGAGACTACATAATCATCGCAAAATGTTTCTACAATGAAGTTATGAATCAATACTTCATCGTTTGTTATTGTTGGTCTTCCTTGTTATCTATAGAGCTTATGTCGTTGATGATCGTGGGACAGATTGTGAAGTTGAGGTTTACGACGCGGTTGTGGTTGGGGGTGGTAATGGTACTGTTGGCGTTGATGATGGTGGTACTGGTTATGTTGTTGGTGCTGCTGCTGGTGTTTGTAACCTTTGCACCATATTCTCCAAAGCCACTACCCGAGCGCGAAGCTCGTTGACTTCTTCTATTACACCGGGGTGATTGTCAGTTCGGACGGGAAAATTTGATGTAGTATATAATCGTGATGAGATACTCTGGAAATGAGAGAGAAAATGGTGTTTTGGACAGGTTCAACGGTAAGTGCTTCAGGTTCTTCGCCAAGAGGACAATGTGGTGGATGAAAAGGATCACCTTCTTCTTATCTCCAATGATTAAGGAGACTACGAACCCATCCCCAATTCATCCAGAATAGATGATGGCTAATTGGTTGATCCATTCCAGTCACACTGCTTTCGGAGCTTGAGTGGGATTCCATTTCGGAATCCGAGGGACTTGAACTAATGATGAATTCCATTTCATACGATTGAGTAAAGGATTTTTCGATATGAAATGATATCCGATTATCGGTTGGTATTCTAATTACATAGAATATCTATATATAGTAAAAGATTTCGTAGATTACGGAGGATTTTTCAGAATATGTCAGGCAAAGTTTACAGTAACAGATAAGCTAAGATATGATTTAGAAGATACGCTAAGATATGAATTAGCAGATACGCTAAGATATGAATTTTGTCTATACACTATTTATGCAATCAATGCAGTAAGATGTGTCTAGACTAAGAATGATAAACAGGTAATTTCCGACAAAAATGATAAGCAAAACTTTTTGACATGCAGACACGGTCGAAGTCCAGACTCACTAATGCATCCTAACGACTATCAGTTAGACATACTAATGCAGACCTGGTTCGCTAAGACCACTGAAACAACCCAACCCGTACTCCATACGATAAATTTTTTTTTTTTTAAAATAATACACATTTACGCGCCAATTAAATATGTAAACCATTCCACACGTTTCGTTAAAACATACAACAAGTTTAGTGTTTACAAAAGGCACAAAGGCCATTAACGAATGTGATACAAGTTTGACCAATACAAAAATGATAGTTTTAAACCAAACAACACATCGAGCATGGTTTAGGACTAAACTACCCAAAACGCTAGGCCAACTTCCAAAAGCTCCAACATAACATCATCAGGGGACTCCTAGTGCCCAACAACCCCCTTGCCCTTGTCCACGCCTGCATCTAAAAAGATAAACAACGAGAGGGGTAAGCTAATGCTTAGTGAGTGCAACAATTATATGTTTACATATACAACCTACTTACTTGCAATCACTTACGCATTTACCGCATACATGCTAGCATTATAAGTAATCATACCATCACAAGTATAACACTAAACCTTCCACCATACGAGCTAGCATAACAATAGCATATAGTTTAAACAATATAATATGCTACAATCCACACACACAACCATGGTTAACCAAACGAACGAGGGAACGGTGTTTAAAGACCGTCGGAGTTCATAACAACCATTAGTGCACTTAACACTTCGTACACTAACCCCACGGGTGGCATCTTAACACCTCGATACTTCACCCCGGGTGGTGCCTTAACACTTCGACACTTCACCCCGAGTGGTGTCTTAGCACATCGACACTTCACTCGTTACATCTTTCGAAGTGGCATCTTAACACATCGATGCTTCACTCCCGAGTGGTGTCTTGACACTTCGACACTTCACTCGCCACGTGAGAAGTGGTGTCTTAACACATCGACACTTCACAACTCAACTACACAAATAAATACATCATATATGCACGCATATAATTATTCCACTCACCTTAACACTTCGGTGATGATTATGCACTTTCGAGCTTCAAAGCAAAGTACCTAATACATTAAGTACAATTTCAATACACAACTAGTGGAATTAACCACATTACACCTACTTGAGCATTTAATGACCCAACTCGCATTAAATGACTCAAACACACCACAACCGCCCCTTTAATGGCCAAGACTCGACTTTAATCACTAAAGCTAGTGAATTAAAGTCTAGTAACTTCAACTAGCACCAACTTAGGGTAATCCATACCTAATTCACCCAAACTAGGTCAACATTAGTCTTTTGACCCATTTTAACTCTTACACTACCAAACTTGTCAAACATGACCTATTTACCATTTCAACAACATTTTAACAAGTTTTTAATGCTTAACAACACCATCAACACTTACAAATCCTATTTTCATTAGACCAAACCCTAGCTTGTGGCTATTAGGGTTTCATTACAACCACATAACCCAAATTCGCCCATTTTACCCTCAAATGGGTCAAACAAGTCTCTAGTAACCAAAACCCTAGCCATTAACCAATTAAAACTCAAAACTTAGAGTTAGAACTTACCGAGACTTTCAACGCGTAGCTAGAGACAAGAGGAACAACTTTAATTCTTGCTCCAAAGATCAACCCTTAATCCTTCACTCTAAAATCTCACTTTTAATCCAAATGGGTTTTAAGTTTTGGGAGAGAAATTGGAAAGAAAAGAGAAAAGAAATTAAATGAAATGGATAAGTGGCTGGGATTTAATGCTCCCATCAGATTTATACGCCAAATTACCAATTTACCCCTTAATGTCATTTAATTTGAGCTAAAACCGGATTCTGTCCAGCAGGACTGCCGCGGTGCGGCATAATTCGTCGCGGCGCGACATACAACGGGAAAATCAACCCTCCTTAACTCACTTTCTGATCCTGGTTTGCTTGCAATGCCGCGACGCGGACCCATTTGTCGCGGCGCGGCTTAAGACTGCATCTGAACAGTTCGACCATCATAAACAAGTTTCGACTTAATTTAATTTGTACATTCCAAACCCGCTTCCTATTTTCACCTAGCCTTCAACAATAGTCTCACAAGACTTAACGCTAACTAAACCCACATATAGACTTGCATATGCACACATTATCAAGTATACATTTATATATATCTATACGTATATTCATACATTTACACATAAGCTAACGAGTTATAAACGTACAAATGATTAAGTATGTACCTTTCAATACGTACGGGAAAAACGGGATGTTACAACTCTCCCCCACTTGAATCGGAGCGCGTCCTCGCGATCCAAGCCGCATGACAAGCCGGAAGATAGACCAAGACAAACTCTTCGGATTCCCATGTAAACTCGGAACCCTTTCGATGTCGCCATTGCACCTTGAAAGTTCTAATTTCCTTGTTTCGCAACATCTTGACCTTCTCATCAAGGATTGCAACCGGTTCTTCCGCATACTCTAGCTTGTTATTCAACGTAATCTCATCTAAAGGCACCCAAGTCGAGTCATCCGTAAGACACTTACGAAGATGTGAAACATGAAACGTGTTATGAATTCCCGCAAGTTCTTCGGGTAACTCTAGTCGATAAGCAACCTCACCAATACGTGCCAAAACCTTGAAAGGACCAATAAACCGAGGAGCTAACTTTCCTCGTTTTCGAAAC
Source organism: Rutidosis leptorrhynchoides (assembly GCF_046630445.1). Lineage (NCBI taxonomy): Eukaryota > Viridiplantae > Streptophyta > Magnoliopsida > Asterales > Asteraceae > Rutidosis > Rutidosis leptorrhynchoides. The sequence continues at coordinate 90,362,040 of NC_092334.1, read as the reverse complement.
CGAATAACACCCTTCCATGGAGAAACCTTAAGCATCACCATGTCACCTTCTTGAAACTCAATCGTTCTCCTACCTTTATCGGCATAAGGCTTTTGTCTATCTTGCGCCGCTTTAAGTCGAGCCCGAATCATCTCAATTTTACTATTTGTCTCCAAAACCAAATCGGAACTTCCGATTTCTCGTTGACCCACTTCTGCCCAACAAATGGGAGTTCGACACCTACGCCCATAGAGCATCTCATAAGGTGGCATTCCAATACTAGTGTGGTAACTATTGTTGTATGAGAATTCCACCAAGGGTAAGTGCTCATCCCAACTTCCACCAAAATCAATAATACATGCCCTTAACCTATCCTCTAACGTTTGGTTCGTACGCTCGGTTTGACCGTCCGTTTGAGGATGATACGCCGTGCTCATTTTCAATTGAGTACCCATATCTTCATGAAACTTGTTCCAAAACCGGGACGTAAAACGAGTATCTCGATCCAAAACAATAGATATAGAAACCCCATGTCTCGATATCACCTCCTTGATAAACAACTTGGATAAAGTCTCCGATGATATCGTTTCCCGAATGGGAAGAAACAAAGCACTTTTCGTCAATCGATCAACTATCACCCAAATCGTATCATATTGGGTTCTTGCCTTCTTCGGTAACTTAGTAATGAAGTCCATGGTAATGTGCTCCCATTTCCATTTTGGGACTTCCAAGGGTTGTAACTTACCGTACGGCTTTTGGTGTTCAGCTTTAACTTGCAAACATGTGACGCATTGTTCAACATACTTAACCACGTCACGTTTCATACCGGGCCACCAATAATCTTTCTTCAAGTCATAGTACATCTTTGTTGCACCCGGATGAATGGAATACCTTGACTTATGTGCTTCATCTAGTAGCACTTGTCGGTTACCACCCATCTTAGGTACCCACACTCTTTCTTGAAATGACAACAAACCACGCGAACCCATAGTAATGAACTCCGTTTGCCCCACAATCCGCTCTTCATGCTTGTTGTGAACATACGCTTCTATTTGAATCTCACCAAGCTTTACAAGGAAATCGTTAGTAATAATCATGCGTAACGATCCTACTCGTATCGCCGGATGTTGACTCTTTCGACTCAACGCATCCGCGACCACGTTCGCCTTTCCCGGATGGTAAAGTATCTCACAATCATAATCCTTTACCACATCCATCCACCTACGTTGACGATAATTCAAATCTCGTTGAGTAAAGAGATGTTTCAAACTCTTATGGTCCGAATAAATCGTACACTTGACACCATACAAGTAGTGGCGCCAAATTTTCAACGCATGAACCACCGCTGCCAATTCAAGATCGTGAGTCGGGTATCTCTTTTCGTGTTCCTTTAATTGTCGAGAGGCATAAGCGATGACTTTACCTCTTTGCATCAAAACACACCCGAGCCCATTTAAAGAAGCATCACAATAAACCGTCATGTCTTCTACCCCTTCCGGCAACACTAACACCGGAGCTTGACACAATTTCTCTTTTAACAATTGAAAAGCGATTTCTTGCTCGTTCTCCCAATTGAACCTTACGTTCTTCCTCGTCAATTTAGTCAAAGGAGAAGCAATCTTAGAAAAGTCTTGGATGAACCGACGATAATAACCGGCCAATCCGAGAAAGCTTCAGATTTCCGTAGGCGTAGTCGGTTGTCCCCAACTCTTCACCGTTTCTATCTTCCCCGGGTCCACTTGAATTCCTTCTCGATTCACAATATGGCCAAGGAATTGAACTTCCCTCAGCCAAAATTCACATTTGGAGAATTTTGCATACAACTTCTCCTTCCTCAATGTCTTCAACACTTCACGCAAATGGTGCTCATGTTCCTTCATACTCTTAGAATAAACAAGTATGTCGTCGATGAACACAATTACCGACTTGTCCAACATAGGTTGGCACACTCGGTTCATTAGATCCATGAATACCGCTGGTGCATTCGTAAGACCAAAAGGCATAACTACAAATTCAAAATGCCCATAACGCGTTCGAAAAGCCGTTTTCTCTATGTCTTCCTCACGGACCCGCACTTGATGATATACGGACCGTAAGTCAATCTTAGAAAAATACGTTGCACCTTGGAGTTGGTCAAACAAATCGTCAATCCTAGGTAATGGATAGCGATTCTTGATCGTCACTTTGTTCAACTCCCGATAATCGATGCACATCCGCATACTTCCATCTTTCTTTTTCACAAACAAGACCGGAGCACCCCATGGCGAGGAGCTCGGTCGAATGAAACCCTTTTCAAGCAACTCTTGGGCTTGATTTAACAATTCTTGCATTTCCGTCGGCGCTAAACGATAAGGAGTTTTAGCAATGGGAGTAGCTCCTGGAACCAAATCAATGCGAAATTCTACTTGTCTTTCCGCCGGAACACCCGGTAACTCATCCGGAAAAACGTCTTCAAACTCATTAACCACCAGAATTTTATGAATACGTGGTGGCTCATCACGAGTATCAACTACATGAGCGAGATAACATACACCACCACTCTTGAGAAAACGTCGTGCCCGTGCATAAGTGCATAATGGTACGAGTCTTCTTCGTTTATCACCATAAATAATCAACTCTCCCCCACTTGGGGTTCTCACACGAATGAACTTATCATGGCATGCAATATCGGCTCTATAACGATCGAGCCAATTCATGCCAACAACAATATCAAACTCACCCAAAGTCATCGGAATGAGATCGATTTTAAACGTTTCGGTACCAAACACAACATTACAATCTTTACACACATCAACCCCTAGCACCGTCTTACCATCCGCTATTTCAACTTCTACCGGATGACTTAACTTAGCTAGTGTTTTGTTAAGCTTAGACACAAATCGAGGCGATACAAAAGACAAATTAGCACCTCTATCAAATAATATCTTTGCCGGATTAGAATTAACCATGAAAGTACCTGAGACAACTTCATTGGAATGCCTGGCCTCATCATTGGTCATCAAATAATTCCGCCCCTTAGCCGTGCCCGCCGCCTTTTCTAACCTCTTAACATGATCACCCCGCAAGTCGGGACACTCCGGCCTCTTATGCCCTTCTTTACCGCAATTAAAACAAGTGAGCTTGGTTGTGGTTGATTGTTTCGGGCACTCACGAGCCATGTGCCCCCTTTTGCCCACAATTGTAGCAAGCATAAGTAAAATCACCGGAAGCACCCTTCTTAACACTACCAACACTCTCGGAGCCCTTCTTGTGCTTCTTGTTAGAAAAGTTCGAATGACTAATAGCTTCAAACTTCTTTTTGCCAAAGGTAAAGCCACTCTTTCTCAAGATGAGCGACTCAAACCCTTTGGCCATATCAAACAACTCATCAAAACTCTTCACCACGTTCACACTAATCTTTTCTTGATAATTATCATTCAAGATTCGGTAAAAGTCTTCCTTCAACATTTTATCATTCCCGACATACTCCGGGCAAAATTGAGTTTTTGACAAGTAAACGGATTTAAGAGTATTCAAATCCATCGACCTTTGCCTCAAGGAATGCAACTCGTCCTTAAGCCTAGTAAGATCGGCCGAAGTTCGGTACTCTTTGAAGAACTCCGTTTTGAACTCATCCCAAGTAAAATCCATGCATTGTTCTTCGCCATAAACTTGGATTTTTGCATCCCACCATAGCTTCGCATCACCTCTTAGCATGCTACAACCATACCTTGTCTTTTTATCAATCGGGCATTCACAAGTTCAAAAGGCCCCCTCCATATCGGAGATCCACCGGGCACTCTTTAACGGGTCTCTTTCACTTTCAAAAGTAGGAGGTTGAGCATCTTTAAAATTCTTATAGAAAAAGTCTCGTCTCCCGACGTTGTCCCCTTGAAGGACAACTTTAATTTGCTCCTTTACTACGTTGACTAATTGCTCGTCAATCGTATCTAGAAACATTTTCTTAACATCTTCAAGGAAAGACGCATGATGACTTTTCAAAATGGCCTCGACTTTAGCCGTGAATTCGGGGTCCTCACTAGTGCCCCCATTTTCGGTGTCGTGTCCGTTTCTCATTTTCATTCTATAAAACGGAAAAGATTTAAACAACAAAACAAAACAAAAGGACATAACACGTATGCATATACGTATACCCCCACACTACTCCATCTTACTCAACAATCGTCGTACATTACTTGTTTGACACGATTTGCACCCGTAACAATGGTAGCTAATCATTGTTACGCGAGCACGTCGCATTAACTTGCTAGTACAACGTCCATCTCGCTTGATGCTTGTTAAACACAACACAAATAAATTAGCACGAGGTTAGTTCACATAACCAAAGCACTAACAATTCCCGATTAGACCCAAAGTCCTACAAGTCCCGCATAAAAGCGCATGCACAATAAAGTCTAAGTCTAGGCACCTATCTCAAGTCACCTAAATCCCTTAGACCACGCTCTAATACCAATTGAAACAACCTAACCCGTATTCCATACGATAAATTTTTTTTTAAAAAATAATACACATTTACGCTCCAATTAAATATGTAAACCATTCTACACGTTTCGTTAAAACATTGATAGTTATGCGAGGTGTGGTATAAAATACTATTAAATTTTAGCAGGAAAATACTATTAAATACGATACAATTTTACACAAGATATTTATTTATTTAGAGAATGGATATACTTAAACCTTGCTACAACACTTATAGGCAGTGTACCTAATCGTACAGTAGTGTAGTTTTTAGTAAGTCCGGTTCGTTCCACAGGGAAAATCTTTAAACAAAGCTTAACGCTATATTAGTTTACTTTTATAAAAATACAAATATATATATAAGTAATATTATTATTATAAAGGGGGGTTTTTACCGTTTAATGACCGGTTTGTCGATTTTAAAACTTTAGTTGCAGTTAAAACCAAATGTAAAATATTAAAAATAAATACAAGACTTAAATTAAAGCGTAAAGTAAATAACGATAATGAAATTGCGAATAATAAAAGTGCGATAAAATAAACTTGCGATAATTAAAAAGTACGATAATTAAAAGTGCAATTAAATACAATAACAATAAAAATGCGATAATTAGAAGTGCAATTAAATATAAAATAAAGGAAATTAAATATGAAATAAAAGAATTATGCTTATTTAAACTTCCGTAATCATGATGTTTGACGTGTTGATTTTAGTTTTATGCCCATGGGTTAATTGTCCTTTGTCCTGGATTATTTAATATGTCCGTCTGGTTTTTGTCCATAACAGTCCATCAGTCATAAATATAAAGTGCGAGTGTCCTCGTCAAATTATCCTTATACCCGAAGTTAAATATTCCAACTAATTGGGGACTTAAACTATAACAAGATTTTAATACTTTGTTTAATAATTATACCAGGATGTCGACTGAGTGTAACCCAAGGTTTTAATATTTTGTTATCAATTATGCCAAGTGTCCTTTTACATAATTTCACCCATGTTTTAATTATTCTAGTGGCTATTAATCCATTCCCGTGTTCGGTTAAATGAACGATTATTCGTACATATAAATACCCCACCCATCGTGTCCGATTGAGTGTATATGGTAATTTATAGGGACGCCCAATTGTAAATCTTTATATTAACATTAACAAACTATCATTTAGTTAAACAAATATAAAGCCCATTAATAGCCCATAGTCTAATTTCCACAAGTGTCGTTCTTTTTTCCAAACCCCAATTATGGTATAAAGCCCAATTACTCAATTTTAATAATTAGCCCAACATCATGATTACTTCGTTTTAAATAAGCATAATAATAACTTAGCTACGAGACATTAAATTAAAAAGGTTGAACATAACTTACAATGATTAAAAATAGCGTAGCGTTACACGGACAGAATTTCGACTTACACCCTTACAACATTCGCTAACATACCCTTATTATTAGAATTATAATTAAAATTAAAATTACAATATAAATTATAAATATAAATATTACGATATAGATAGAGAGATGGATGGATATATATGTTGGTTTTTGCGATCAGAATTCGTTTGCTTTTATAGGGAGTTTCAGAATTTGGGGCTCCGCGACTCGCGGCCCTTTTTGCCTTCAAACTCCGCAAGTCGCGGAGTTTGTAAATACAGCTCACCAACTTTGGAGTCTTTCTTGCCGACGGATTTTTATTATTTATATAATATATAAATAATTATAAGAATTATTTAAATATTATATTATATTTATGTGCATAGTTGACTTGTAATTTTTAGTCCGTTGCGTCGAGCGTTGAGAGTTGACTCTGGTCCCGGTTTCGGATTTTCGAACGTCCTTGCGTACAATTTAATATCTTGTACTTTACGTTTTGAATCTTGTACTCTTGTAATTTCGAGACGTTTCTTATCAATAATTGGAACCTCTTTGATTGTATTTTGTACTTTTGAGCTTTTTGGTCGTTTGCGTCTTCAATTCGTCGAATCTGTCTTTTGTCTTCACCTTTTATTATTTAAACGAATATCACTTTTAAATAGAACAATTGCAACTAAAAGCTTGTCTTTCTTGAGGAATAATGCTATGAAATATATGTTCGTTTTTAGCATTATCAAATATTCCCACACTTGAGCGTTGCTTGTCCTCAAGCAATATCGTCTTGAAATACTAGAATCACTTCTTTATTCTTCACACTTTGTACATCAGTGATTTCTATACGGCGGTATAAACAATGGTAGTAACGATGTGGTTTACAGTCCCACATGACTATAAAAATTTAGATCCATTAAGGAAATTGGATCTTTATGAAAACATTTGATCTTTTGAAAATTAAATCTAGTTTTTACCCTAGATAAGTTTTCCGGAATAACCCTTTACCGGTGTTTGCAAAATATTTTTGTGGGTTTGGTGGGTTTCAGATTTAAAAATTTTAGCTCAAAACTTGCGGTTTTGTGTCACCCACTTGCTAACCTTGTATTTGGAAAGCAACACGTCCAGTTTACTTGTCCCGTATATTACCTTTCGGTAAACTACCGTCCGGTTGTAAAGGAAAGCGTTGAACAAGCAACTGTTAAGGCAATGTCCCCTGACATGCTTTTAATTATGGTCTATAACGTGTCAGACGCAATTACTATCCTTGGTAGGAGCAATAGTAAAGCTCACCCTTATGATTTTTCGGTCTGGCACAAGGTCCTGTCTTTGACCACTATGCAACCACCGTTCTTACGGTTGACACCCGATTTAGTTCAGGTGACCTAATGAATTCCAGGTGAATTCCTAGGATTTTACGTTCAATGGTAATGAACGCATTGAAAATAGGGTTTTCAGAAAACAAATCGGTTTGTAATTTTGATCAAAATATTTTCTCGTTCAAGCTCTAGTTTAGATATCATTGAATTCCATGAGTTTGTAATTCTCAATCTTTAAGGTCAATCTCTAGGATTGAGTAATATCAGGCTTTAAAAGTTGATTTTTAATCTTTAAGGAGATTATCCTTTCTGGAGATCTGATTCATTAGTCTTATCAAGCTAATTTGCATGGTGCCCCCCCATTGTATGAGATAAATCCTTCTCATGGTTAGTGATGATGTAGCGGAGGGGTACGTGATAGTACTATATTTTACTACGAAATACGTTACAAATTACACAAGTTTTAATTATTTATTTACAAAATGGATATACCTAAACCTTGCTACAACACTATAGGCAGTGTACCTAATCGTAGAGTAGTATAGTTTTTAGTAAGTCCGGTTCGTTCCACAGGGAGCGGGCTTATTGCACACTATATTTTTAAACAACTATATTTGTACAAAATATATATAATTATATAAAATAATATATAAAAGGGGGTTTACCGTTTAATGACCGGTTTGTCGATTTATATTTTAAGCGAAGCGTATAGTAAATGATGATATTTAAATAACAATAAAATAAATAACCATAATTAAAATGACAATAAATAAAAGTACGAGGAAATATGAAATAAAATATATTATGCTTATTTAAACTTCCGTAACCATGATGTTTGACGTGTTGATTTTAGTTTTATGCCCATGGGTTAATTGTCCTTTGTCCTGGATTATTTAATATGTCCGTCTGGTTTTTTGTCCATAACAGTCCATCGGTCATAAATTTAAAGTGCGAGTGTCCTCGTCAAATTATCCTTATACCCGAAGTCAAATATTCCAACTAATTGGGGATTTAAACTGTAACAAGATTTTAATACTTTGTTTAATAATTACACCAGGATGTCGACTGAGTGTAACCCAAGGTTTTACTACTTTGTTAACAATTACACCAATTACCCTTGAATGTAATTTCACCCCTGTTTTAATTATTCTAGTGGCTATTAATCCATTCCCGTTTCCGGTTAAATGAACGATTATTCGTACATATAAATACCCCGCCCATCGTGTCCGATCGAGTGTATATGGTAATTTATAGGGACGCCCAATTGTAGATCTTTATATTAACATTAACAAACTATCATTTAGTTAAACAAATATAAAGCCCATTAATAGCCCATAGTCTAATTTCCACAAGTGTCGTTCTTTTGTCCAAACCCCAATTATGGTACAAAGCCCAATTGCCCAATTTTAGTAATTAGCCCAACATCATGATTACTTCATTTTAAATAAGCATAATAATAACTTAGCTACGAGACATTAATTTAAAAAGGAGAACATAGCTTACATTGATTATTTATCGCGTAGTGTTACACGGACAGAGTTTCGACTTCAAAAACCCGTAAAATAACCTTTACATAACCCGAACTAATCTAATATAACACTAATCTATACTATATATATATATTTATTTATTTATTATCTTATGGAGTATTATTATTATTATTATTTATTACTCGGCAGAATTCGCGACCTTTTATAGGGATTCTGAAATTTCTGTGCTCCGCGAGTCGCGGTACTTTTGGCCTTCCAGCTCCGCAAGTCGCGGAGGTTCCAAAACCAGCCCACAAGTTTAAGATCCAAGGCTGCCGACGGTTTTTATTTAAATATATATAATATATAAATAATTTTTATAATTATTTATATATTATATTATATTTATATACATAGTAGACTCGTAATTTTTTTTCGTTGCGTCGAGCGTTGAGAGTTGGTTCATGTACCGGTTCCGAATTTTCGAACGTCCTTGCGTACGCTGAGATATTTTGTACTTTGCGTTTCGTAACTTGTACTCTTGTCATTTTTAGACGTTCCTTATCAATAAATTGAACCTTTTTAATTGTATCTTGTACTTTTGAGCTTTTTGGACCTTTGCGTCTTCAATTCGTTGTTTTCGCCTTTTGTCTTCGCACTTATTTAATATAAATGAATATTACATGAAAATGGAACAATTTCAACTGAAATCTTTACATATCGGAGGGATATTGATACTAAATATATGTTCATTTGGAGCACTATCAAATATCCCCACACTTGAACGTTGCTTGTCCTCAAGCAATACAGTCTTGAAATAAAACACACTAGAATCACTTCTTTATTCTTCACACTTTGTACATCAGTGATTTTGATACGGCGGTATAAACAATGATAGTAGCATTTGTGGTTTACAGTCCCACATGACTATGAAAATTTAGATCCGTTAGGAAATTGGATCTTTATAAAAACATTTGATCTTTTGAAAATTCATGCTAGATTTTACCCTAGACAGGTTTTCCGGAATAACCCTTCACCGGTGTTTGCAAAATATTTTTGTGGGTTGGTGGGTTTCAGATTTGAAAATTTTAGCTCAAAACTTATGGTTTTGTTTCACCCACTTGCTAACCTTGTATTAGGAAAGCAACACGTCCAGTTTACTTGTCCCGTATATTACCTTTCGGTAAACTACCGTCCGGTTGTAAAGGAAAGCGATGAACAAGCAACTGTTAAGGCAATGTCCCGTGACATGCTTTTGATTATGGTCTTTAACGTGTCGGATGCAATACTATCCTTTGTAGGAGCACTAGTAAAGATCACCCTATAGTTTTTCGGTCTTGGCAAAAGGTCCTGTCTTCGACCAATATGCAACCACCGTTCTTACAGTTGACACCCGATTTGGTTCAGGTGACCTAATGAATTCCAGGTGAATTCCTAGGATTTTACGTTCAATGAACGCATTGAAAATGGGTTTTCAGAAAACAAATCGATTTTATTTTTGATCAAAATATTTTCTCGTTCAAGCTCGAGTTTAGATATCATCGAATTCCATGAGTTGTAATTCTCAATCTTTAAAGTCAATCTCAAGGATTGAGTAATATCAGGCTTAAAAGCTGATTTTTAATCTTTGAGGAGATTATCCTTTCTGGGGGTCTGATTCATTAGTCTTATCAAGCTAATTTGCACGGCGCCCTCCCCATTTTACGAGATAAATCCTTCTCATGGTTAGGATAAATCTGACCACATGGCGACCCTGTTTGATGCTGAGGTCCGTGGATTTCCTGCTGATTTTAGAGTTGACTTTTCTAGATTTTTCGTCAACCTACAGCTGGTCTGGACGACAACTTCATGACCTAAATCAAGAAGCGCGTTTCTTTTTTCGGAAGACTTTACTTCCTTTAAATGATGGAATTGATTCATCGTGTAGATCCATCTTTCATTACAGTAAATCGGGTAAAACAGTTAATTTAGTCCAAAACAAAAGCACTTGCAATAAACTTTACAGAAACATGTGATAGATAGTTTTTAATTGAATAACTTGGTACATTCTCCCCACACTTAGTTTCTTTCTTTGCCTTTTTATTCTCCTTTATTCTATTTTAAATGAATTCAATCGTTTTAGGGTGTTTCTCAATTTATGTCCTTTCCGAGGTAACGATAATTTCGGTATTAACACCTAGTTTTCATCGTTCATAAATATGTATAAACATGATTTTGACTTCATTTAGTTGAAAATTTTTCAAATTTTCACAAAATTTGGCAAATAAACTAAGTGCAAACCCGAGAGAATTTATAACCCTTCCCCACACTTGAGATCATGCAATGCCCTCATTTACATGAAATCAGACTATAATTATAAATTCATGAGGGTGATTAGTGTAGAAAAGTAATTAAAAATACCCAGTTTGTAATTACAAAGCTCGTCGAATGATAGATGGCGCGCCTCATCGTTCATTCCTTCATGTTTTATCACACATATTTTTCTTCAAAAACGGTTGCTTTTCTGAACTGTTTGCTAATCTTTAAAAATATGTCTTTTGCCCTAATTTATTATGCATGTTTATTAACGAGTTATGCACTAACCCGAACCCCTAATTTAACGTTAAGTGGGGTTAAACTTCCCCACACTTAGCTGACGATATGTGAAGTCAGTAGAATAAGTTCCAAGAATTAAAATAGTGAGCCAGTTATTTACATCTCGGGTGGTATATATTATATCAATGGGTTTAAAGTTTAGACCCACCCGATTGTCACTACTTAATTCTTTTTTAAGTGTAGCTTTTAGTAAATGGATATGTCTCTTTTCTGGTTCTTGGTCAAATGGATCGATATACACCGACATACATATTTCTATAGGGTGGACAATTCCTAACATTTCCTTCCTTTTATTCTCAGGATCAAAGTTTTCACCTCTATTACCCAATTGGGTGAAATTCGAGGTGTCATTATCTATTACAGCTCGTAGTTCATTTCCGGTGGATGACTCGTCTATTGAGAATATTGTGTTGGAAGGTTGTGGAATGGTGAAGTTCGGTTTGGCCTCGGGGGTAAAATTTTCAACGTTATCGTATTCCCAAGAGTACCAATTTGTCACCCTTACTTCTTCTTTATCCATTGATGGATCGATGATTTCGTCGGTAGAGGCTAATGGGTCGATATGTTGTGAAATTGGTAAGACTGAATAAAAAGTATCATCGGGATAGTTGGTGATTTCGGAGCTCTCGAATTCATCAAAATTCGATGATATGAGATTTTCTTGCACACGACTCCTCAGATCAACAGGTGTGTAGTCTGATAGAGTTTCAGCTTGCCGGTTTACAAACTCTCTCATTTGTTCATTTTGAGCATTGAGTTCTTCGAGTTTGATTTTCATATAATCTAAAGAATTTTCAGGCACATAATTTTCCTCGTCTTCTGGTTGTTGAGTTTGGATATATTCTTGGGAATAATCCCAATTTGAATTGTATTCTTCGTAATCGTTCCATTCAGGTTCCGTGGGTGCGTAATTTTCCATAGGAACGTAATAGTAACATTCCCATGTTGAGTGATAATCTCCACAAATTTCACAACCAGTTATTGTTTCGTCGTTCGTGATCCAAGATTGACCGAATGAATTTTTATCAACACTCGTTTGAGAGTATTGATTTAATTGATTTTGGATATCAAAAAGAGTTTCCATAGCCTTGTTTTCAAAATTTTCCATTTTATTGCGATGGCCAAATTTTAGCTACAATGTGGTGCATTTACTAATTATCCTATTAGTTATAAAAATAGAAAAACTTATATAAGTTGTCCAATTAATAGACTTTTCTGCTTTTGCCCACGTTTCGAATAGCCAAAAGATGCAGCAGGGAGCCAGAACCCTTTAAATCGGAAGCTCACAACTCAGCCACTAACAAATCCAACTATTACTACGAAGCAGAAAATTGTCAACGTCCATTAATTTAACCACTTAAATAATTTTTCTTTCCGTTTGAGATAAGAAATAGAGAAAATTTCTAAGTCCTAAAAACTAAAGCGTTGAGAAATAAGAAAGAAAAAGAATGCGCGTCGAAAAAAACGTCGAAAAATAAAAATAAGAAAAGAGCGCGTCGAAACTTAAAAGTCTAAAAATTAAATCTAAAAAGTTGCGCTTAAATGTATTAAAGCTTACAGGAATTCTATATCCAAAACGGCAATAACTTAATTAGGCACTAAAATCTAAAAACTGCGTCGCAAAATTCTAAAGCACCTAAATCTTAGTCTAAAGAAAAAGCACTTAAGGGATTTTACGGCAAAGCCTAAAAATCTAAAAATAAAAATAAGCTACGGCAAAATACTAGAACTTAAAACTAGCTACGAACAATAACGATACAAATATTACACAAAAATATTATTTTTTATACAAATAAAAATAAACTTAAAGTTGTAAAAAGTACAATTTTTATAAAAATATTATTTTTATATTTTTATTTTTATATTTTATAAAAGTATTAATTTTTTATATATTAAAATTAAATATAATTAATTATAACTAATTAATTAAAACTTAAAACTAAATTATATTAATAATAAACTAATTAGGTTTAAATAATAATAAATAATAATCCGTAATTAATGCGATTTTAGGGTTTCTGTCAGCTCGTCAGGGCGGCTCCGCGAGTCGCGGTTCCACTTGCCTTACAACTCCGCAAGTCGCGGAGGATGTAAAACGTTTTTTTTTTTTTTTTTTTTTAATAAATTTTATATTATTTTTCTAAAAATATATTTATACAAATATATATTAAAAATATAGTGTTTCACCGATTCCCCGGCAGCGGCGCCAAAAACTTGATGATGTAGCGGAGGGGTACGTGATAGTACTATATTTTACTACGAAATACGTTACAAATTACACAAGTTTTAATTATTTATTTACAAAATGGATATACCTAAACCTTGCTACAACACTATAGGCAGTGTACCTAATCGTAGAGTAGTATAGTTTTTAGTAAGTCCGGTTCGTTCCACAGGGAGCGGGCTTATTGCACACTATATTTTTAAACAACTATATTTGTACAAAATATATATAATTATATAAAATAATATATAAAAGGGGGTTTACCGTTTAATGACCGGTTTGTCGATTTATATTTTAAGCGAAGCGTATAGTAAATGATGATATTTAAATAACAATAAAATAAATAACCATAATTAAAATGACAATAAATAAAAGTACGAGGAAATATGAAATAAAATATATTATGCTTATTTAAACTTCCGTAACCATGATGTTTGACGTGTTGATTTTAGTTTTATGCCCATGGGTTAATTGTCCTTTGTCCTGGATTATTTAATATGTCCGTCTGGTTTTTTGTCCATAACAGTCCATCGGTCATAAATTTAAAGTGCGAGTGTCCTCGTCAAATTATCCTTATACCCGAAGTCAAATATTCCAACTAATTGGGGATTTAAACTGTAACAAGATTTTAATACTTTGTTTAATAATTACACCAGGATGTCGACTGAGTGTAACCCAAGGTTTTACTACTTTGTTAACAATTACACCAATTACCCTTGAATGTAATTTCACCCCTGTTTTAATTATTCTAGTGGCTATTAATCCATTCCCGTTTCCGGTTAAATGAACGATTATTCGTACATATAAATACCCCGCCCATCGTGTCCGATCGAGTGTATATGGTAATTTATAGGGACGCCCAATTGTAGATCTTTATATTAACATTAACAAACTATCATTTAGTTAAACAAATATAAAGCCCATTAATAGCCCATAGTCTAATTTCCACAAGTGTCGTTCTTTTGTCCAAACCCCAATTATGGTACAAAGCCCAATTGCCCAATTTTAGTAATTAGCCCAACATCATGATTACTTCATTTTAAATAAGCATAATAATAACTTAGCTACGAGACATTAATTTAAAAAGGAGAACATAGCTTACATTGATTATTTATCGCGTAGTGTTACACGGACAGAGTTTCGACTTCAAAAACCCGTAAAATAACCTTTACATAACCCGAACTAATCTAATATAACACTAATCTATACTATATATATATATTTATTTATTTATTATCTTATGGAGTATTATTATTATTATTATTTATTACTCGGCAGAATTCGCGACCTTTTATAGGGATTCTGAAATTTCTGTGCTCCGCGAGTCGCGGTACTTTTGGCCTTCCAGCTCCGCAAGTCGCGGAGGTTCCAAAACCAGCCCACAAGTTTAAGATCCAAGGCTGCCGACGGTTTTTATTTAAATATATATATAATATATAAATAATTTTTATAATTATTTATATATTATATTATATTTATATACATAGTAGACTCGTAATTTTTTTTTCGTTGCGTCGAGCGTTGAGAGTTGGTTCATGTACCGGTTCCGAATTTTCGAACGTCCTTGCGTACGCTGAGATATTTTGTACTTTGCGTTTCGTAACTTGTACTCTTGTCATTTTTAGACGTTCCTTATCAATAAATTGAACCTTTTTAATTGTATCTTGTACTTTTGAGCTTTTTGGACCTTTGCGTCTTCAATTCGTTGTTTTCGCCTTTTGTCTTCGCACTTATTTAATATAAATGAATATTACATGAAAATGGAACAATTTCAACTGAAATCTTTACATATCGGAGGGATATTTATACTAAATATATGTTCATTTGGAGCACTATCAGTTAGGATAAATCTGACCACTTGGCGACCCTGTTTAATGCTGAGGTCCGTGAATTTCCTGCTGATTTTAGTGATGACTTTTCTAGATTTTTCGTCAACCTACAGCTGGTCTGGATGACAACTTCATGACCTAAATCAAGAAGCGCGTTTCTTTTTTGGAAGACTTTACTTCCTTTTAATGATGGAATTGATTCATCGTGTAGATCCATCTCTTCTTTTCTTTCATCGGGTAAAACAGTTTAATTTAGTCCAAAGCAAAAGTATTTTCAGTTATTTGTACAAAAATATGTGACATATGTTTTGAATAACTTGGTAATTTTTCCCACACTTGGCTTTTATTTTCCTTTTTATTGTCCTCTATTCCATTTTAAATGAATTTTAACATTTTGGTTTGTTTCTCAATTTATGTCCTTTCTGAGGTAACAATAATTTCGGTGTTAACACCTAGTTTTATCGTTCATAAATATGTATAAACGTGATTTTGAGTTCATTTAATTGAAAATTTTGAAAATTTTTTACTAGAATTGGGTAGTCAGTATATAAGACTAGGGCTGTTCTTTATTATTAGAGAGCACTAGATTCTAATACAACTACTACATTACTAGTATTTTTAATGGTAACCAAGTGTTTAAGATAAAAATTTTAAAATCCGAAAGAATTTAACCCCTTCCCACACTTAAGATCTTGCAATGCCCTCATTTGCAAGAAATCAGTAACAATTTAAATTATTGAGGGTGATTTGTGTGAAAATGATTAAATTTTACCGAAGTTTCCAAACATATTTGTGTTTGCTTGCTGAATGATAAATGGTGCATATCATTTGTTCATTCCGTCTTGTTGTTATTTTACATATATTTTGCACCTTGTCGTCAAAATTAGTTGCTTTTGCTGAACTTAATGCCAGTCTTTGAGAATGCGTTGTTTTACCCTGTTGTGTACATAAGATAAACTGCAAACATATATACATATTTTTGAAGTTTGGTATATTACCCCACATTCAAAAATTATTAAAATCTAAGAATAAAAGTTAGAAAATTATAAAAACTATTACAATATTAACATGAGTATTAAACGTATCAACATTACAAATTACAAAATAAATAAAACTAAGTAGACTAGGGATGATACTGATACCAATAGGGGTTCCATGCATAACCATAGGTGCTATAGAATGCTTCGGCTGGGTTATACGTAGGATACGGTGGTTGAATCTCTATAGACCAGGGAGGGAATATTGGCTTTGGAGTAGGAATATAGTTTCTACCTATATGTTGGCAATAAGCTATGATTTGGTTTTGATGAACTTACCAATCTTCAAATGCTCTTTGTCTAGCATTTTCGTACTCCTGTGAAGCTATAAACCTTTGCATTTCTTGCATTTCATTTCCCCCTCCTACATTACCTTGCTGTTGGTTTCTCTCAACCTGTGGATGTCTACCATGGTATTGTACTGCGGCGTTATTTCGCCTCTTCAAAACTTTCGCACCATGGTATACATTTAAACCTATAGTATCGCGGGGTTCTGGTTCTTCGACTAATAATCCCCCCGACTTATATCCACACCGAGATATTCAGCAATCAAAGTAATAAAAATACCACCTCCTATTATGCTATGCGGTCTCATCCCCCTAACCATAGCTGATAAATAATAACCCACACAATAAGGTATACTTACAGCGCTTTGTGGGTCTCGAATACACATATGGTAAAACAAATCCTGTTCATTTACCTTTTCCTTGTTCTTACATCTTCGTGTAATCGAATTAGCTAAAAACCTATGAATTACTCTTAATTCAGCTCTATCTATATCCAAATAAGAGTAATTTCCCCCTTTTAATCGGTGATGGCTTGTCATTTGACTCCATACACCATGTGTCTCAAAATTTTCATCTATCTTTCTACCATTTAGTATCAACCCTCTACAATCGGCAGATGCTAACTCCCCAGGCGTATATATACGTAAAGCCTGAGCCATGTCTAGTAAAGACATGTGGCGCATCAAACCTCCTAACAAAAATCTAATAAAAGATTGATCGGTTAAACTAGCTACCCGATCATTTAATTCTATACTACACAACAATTCTTCACACCATACTTTATATACAGGTCTACGCATGGTGAATAAACGTACCCAGTCATTAAAAATAGAATTACCATACCTCTGTGCAAGTAATTCCCTAATTGGCCCGGCCAATTCTACAACTTCTAATGGTCCCCATTCTATGACCCTAGGTACCTCAACAACTTTAGAATGAAGAGTATGCAAACCCCTTTGGTATTTTGGATAATCTATCCAAAGTCTGTCAAATCTCAGGTTCGGGTGCAAATCTTCCAAGTGCATATCAGAAAATGTCATGACTGGATGAGGTATATTTTGTTTGTAGAAGTTATCCACCTCCTGTTGTTCCGCATTCTCAGCAGGAGCATTGCGAGCTTGGGATGAAGATTCACCCCTTTCAGTCTGCAAAACACATTAAACACAATTTTTGTGCATCCAAATATGCATTAGTGTCAGCAAAATCATCAATCAAAATAATTACAATGATATGATCAATTTATATCAAACTTAAGCTCATTTTCATATTTTTATCAAATCTACACTTTTTCAAATAAGCATATACGAAAATGTTCGCCAAGTTCATAAGCATTTAACTCAAATAACATGTCAAAATAATCATTACTAGCAATTAAACAAGTTTCAAATGGCATTATCTTTCAAAAATCAAGTTCATGAATTTTAGACTTGAAAAAGTCCACTTTAATTCTCAAAATCATGTTTAGGCTCAAAGTTTGGATCATTTAACTACCTAAACATGTTACACTACTTAATTTACTTAATTTAGCAACAATTCATGACAAAAATCGGCCATAACCTGTTTATATCAAAAAGCCCCAAATTTGCTCAAGAACACAAACCCTAGATTACTCTAAATTTGAAGTTTAAGGCTTCTAATCATGTTAAATAGCATCAATCTAGGTTATACAAGCATAATACATAAACAATTTAAGAATAATTACACTAAAAAGCATCAAAATCAAATTGGAAAAAATTGCTCAAGAACACTAATTTTTGGATTAAATGGTGTTTAGGTGTAGAAATTTACCGTTTTTCTTGAGTAATTCCTTGATAGCATCCTTCTCAACATGATTTTAGTAAAAGATTTGATGATTAACGATTAAAAATTGTGATTTTGGGGGTGTTTTTTCGGGTTTTTGCGGCTTTATTTTCGCAGTTTTTTTCTGTGTTGTGGGTTGGGACTGATCAGTTCGATCAGTATATATTTTTTTTTGGATTTTTTATTCTCTGCGAGTCGCGGTGGATTTCCCTTTCAAACTTCGCGACTCGCGGAGTTTGTATTTTTTTTTTTTTATATCTTATACTAATTAAAACAATTAAGTAATTAATTTTAAAATTTTGTTTCCCTTGTTATTTAGGACGAGGTCGTTTCGGATCGATGTCCTAGTCCGTCCCTCGACAAAATTTTAAAATTTGTCTTTTTGTAGCTATTGTTTTAAAAGCTAAGATTTTTGGTTTTTTAATGTTTTTGGCATACTTTAATTCAATAAGATTAAAAATAATGATAATAAAAGTTCTCGTCCCTCCCTTGGGTAAAGCAATTTCGGTTCAAAGACCTAGTCTTCAACTTACGACGAATTTTAAAAATCATATTTTTAACTTAATGAGATAAAGTAAATTTTTATTTTTAAATTCACACAATTTAAATATAAAATTCAAAATTAATATTAAAAATTCACACCAAACTTTAAAATTTGAAATGCATAAAATTAAAAATTCATATTTTAAAAATTAAAAATTCACACCAAACTTAATTTAAAAATTCATATTATAAATTCACACCAAACTTATATTAATTTTTCAAATATTTACAATTTTAAAAATATTATTTTTACAAAGTTTACAATATTAATTTAAGATTTATATATTAATTTTAAAAACATGGTAAAAATAAAATTAAAAATCTTTTTGACTTTTTATCCCACTTTAATCAATCAAATATTATCAAAAATATGCGCCCCTCTTTTCGGTAAAGTAATTTCGGTTCCAAGACCTAATTTAACTCATGACGAATTTTTGAAATATTTTGGGTTGATTGATTAAAGATATTTATACCTTAAGAATAAACGTTAAATTTCACAGTGATGTAATAAATTTTTGAATGATATCAATAATTTCGGTCGCCAAACCTAATTTTATTCAATACCAATTTAATACTTTATAGCGAACAAATTAGCGTTTATTATCAAATGGTTAAAAATAAAAATAAAAATAAAGACTGTACAGACTTACCTGTGAAATAGATTTCTTAGTTATATGATCTATCCCATTCATAAGATAGTCGGTTTAATTGGTTTTCCATGGCTACATAGGCGTAACCTCGAGCATTCAGTGTTTTTTCTTCTAAACATACGAACGGTCCGTCTCTGCATAAAGTAACAAATTCGGTATTTGAATAGGTTTGATTATTTGAACATTTACCTCCATGTGACCATTTTCCGCATTTGTGACATCTTTCTAGGTGTCGTGCTCTTCTTTTCGCTGCGGATTTTGATTTTCCTTTACCAAATTGTAACTTATTATCTTCGCATCTGGATTCTTTTCTAACTCCGTCCAATCTTTCTCTGATTACTGATACTATTTCACTCGGAAGTGTGTTATTATTACGTTTAGTGATCAAAGCGTGTAGCATTAGACCATGGTTTAGTTCACAGGCAGTCTTCATTTCCTAAAAAAAATAAAAATTCAGAATGGGGGGAGAAGACTAGTTCTTTAGGGTCTACTAGGGAAAGACCATTCGGGTTCCATTTTCGAGAACTACACGAAAACAGACAATCTAACTTTAACAGAAATACATATTATCCTTTAAAGACTTGATTCTCCCCACACTTAGTTAGCTGTGGTGTCGAAATTGTGATTAACTTCGTTGTCGACTTCCATCGGACTATCTATGTAGTGTTTAACTCTGTGACCATTAACTTTAAATTCAATCCCATTTGAATTTATTAATTCTATCGTTCCGTATGGGAAAACTCTTTTGACTATGAATGGTCCAGACCATCTTGATTTCAATTTTCCAGGAAATAGCTTGAATCGTGAATTGAAAAGAAGAACTCTGTCTCCTTCTTTAAATTCTTTTGAACTTCTGATTCTTTTATCATGCCATTTCTTCGTTCTTTCTTTATAGATTAACGAATTTTCGTATGCTTCATGTCTTAATTCTTCTAATTCGTTTAGTTGACTTAATCGTAGACGTCCGGCTTCATGTAAATCAAGATTACATGTCTTCAAAGCCCAAAATGCTTTGTGTTCAATTTCTACTGGAAGATGACATGCTTTTCCATAAACAAGTCTAAAAGGTGTGGTTCCAATTGGAGTTTTGTAGGCTGTTCTAAAAGCCCAGAGTGCATCCTCCAATTTAATGGACCATTCCTTCGGATTTGATCCTACGGTTTTCTCTAGAATACGTTTTAAAGCTCGGTTGGTATTTTCAACTTGTCCACTTGTTTGTGGATGATATGCGGTGGAGATTTTATGAGTTACTCCATATCTTTTAAGAACTTTCTCAAGTTGATTATTACAGAAATGAGTACCCCGATCACTTATTAAAGCTTTCAGTGTTCCAAACCTTGCAAAAAGACGTTTTAAAAAGTTGACTACAACTCGTGCATCGTTAGTTGGGAGAGCTTGTGCTTCCGCCCATTTAGATACATAATCAATGGCTACGAGTATATAGAGATTATTATGAGATTTTGGAAATGGACCCATAAAGTCAATACCCCAAATGTCAAATACTTCACATACTTGGATGACATTTTGTGGCATTTCATCACGTTGACTTATTTTTCCGACCCTTTGACAAGCATCACAGGATTTGCAAAGAAGGTGTGCGTCTTTGTAAATTGTAGGCCAATAGAATCCAGCATCATAAACTTTTCTTGCTGTTAGTTGAGGCCCATAATGCCCTCCTGTTGGTCCTGTGTGACAATGGTTTAATATTTTACTAGCTTCATCTCCAAATACACATCGGCGTATTATTCCATCGGGACAACTTTTAAACAGATGTGGATCTTCCCAAAAATAGTGTTTTATATCACTGAAGAATTTCTTTCGTCTTTGGTACGATAATCCTTTTTCAAGGAATCCACAAACTAAGTAGTTTGCATAGTCTGCAAACCATGGAATTTCTTTATAATCTATCTTCAATAGATATTCATCAGGAAAGTTGTCTTGTATGGCTGATTCATTTAGAACTTCTAACTCAGGATTTTCAAGACGAGAAAGATGATCAGCGGCGAGATTTTCTGCTCCTCTTTTATCTCGGATTTCAATATCAAACTCTTGTAAGAGTAAGATCCAACGGATTAATCTTGGTTTAGCATCTTGTTTCGAAAATAGGTATCTAAGAGCAGAATGGTTGGTATAAACCACTGTTTTTGCTAGAACGAGATATGATCGAAATTTGTCAAAAGCAAAGACAATAGCAAGGAGTTCTTTTTCAGTAGTTGTATAGTTCGTTTGTGCTCCTTGTAACGTCTTACTAGCATAATATATAGGTTGAAATCGTTTTTCAATCCTTTGTCCTAAAACGGCTCCCATTGCAAAATCACTTGCATCGCACATTAGTTCAAATGGTAGATTCCAATTTGGTGTTATCATGATCTGCGCATTAGTGAGTTTCTCTTTAAGAATATTAAAAGATTTGATACACTCATCGGAAAAGATGAATGGAGCATCCTTTTCTAGGAGTTTATTCATAGGAGTGGCAATTTTAGAAAAATCTTTTATGAAACGTCGGTAAAAACCGGCATGCCCTAGAAAACTCCTAACTCCTCTAACATTGGTGGGATGTGGAAGTTTAGCAATTACATCTACTTTAGCTCTATCCACTTCAATTCCTTCTTTTGAAATTTTATGACCAAGAACGATGCCTTCTTTAACCATAAAATGGCATTTCTCCCAATTAAGTACTAGATTTGATTGTTCGCATCTAATGAGCATTCGTTCAAGATTAGCTAGACATGTTTCAAATGTATCACCGAAGACTGAAAAGTCATCCATGAAAACTTCCATGCATTCTTCTATCATGTCATGAAAAATCGCCATCATACACCTTTGAAAGGTTGCAGGGGCGTTGCAAAGTCCAAATGGCATGCGTTTGTAAGCAAAAGTACCATAAGGGCACATAAATGTGGTTTTATCTTGGTCCTCGGGTGCTATTGGAATTTGAAAATATCCGGAAAATCCATCTAGAAAACAATAGTAACTATTTCTGGCTAATCTTTCCAACATTTGATCTATGAAAGGTAAGGGAAAGTGATCTTTTCTGGTGGCGTCATTTAATTTTCTATAATCAATACATACACGCCATCCTGTTACAGTTCTAGTAGGAATAAGCTCATTTTTTTCATTTGTAATGACAGTCATGCCACCCTTCTTAGGCACGCATTGAACTGGGCTTACCCATGGACTATCAGAAATTGGATAAATTAAACCCGCATCTAGCAGTTTAATAATCTCTTTCTTAACTACATCTTGCATATTAGGATTTAGTCTTCGTTGGCGTTGCACATACGTTTTATGACCTTCTTCCATAAGGATTTTATGTGTGCAATAAAAGGACTTATTCCTTTAATATCATGAATCTTCCATGCAATGGCTGGTTTATGGGCTTTCAACACAGAAATGAGTTGTGATTTCTCATTTTCAGTAAGAGAAGACGATATTATTACAGGTAATTCAGATTCACCATGTAAATAAGCGTATTCCAAATGGTTTGGAAGTGGCTTTAACTCTAATTTCGGAGGTTCTTCTATCGATGATTTGTATCGATATCTGTCTTCTTCTTTTAGCATTTGAATTTTTTCTGTTGTTGGTTCATATCCATTAGCTATAAGTGTAGCTAACATTTCAGCTTCATCAATTGGTTCATTACCTTCTCCTAAAGAACATTCTCCTGTTCCTTGTAATTCTGGAAATTCTTCTAATAATTCTGCATGTGCATCTATAGTTTGAATATAATAACATGTATCATCTGCAGATTGTGGTTGTTGCATTGCTCTATCAACTGAAAAGGTAATACTCTCATCCTCTATACTTAGAGTCAATTTCTTACCGAACACGTCTATCATTGCTTTAGCCGTGTTTAAGAATGGTCTTCCTAATATGAGAGGAACTTGAGAATCTTCTTCCATGTCCAAAACAACAAAATCTACTGGAAATACTAAAGTACCAACTTTAACTAACATGTTCTCCATTATCCCTCTAGGATATTTTATTGATCTATCGGCTAGTTGTATGCTTATTCTGGTTGGTTTCAATTCTCCAAGGTCTAGTTTAGTGTATAGTGAATATGGCATTAGATTTATACTAGCACCTAAGTCTGCCAATGCTTCTATTGAACTAAGACTACCCAGAAAACATGGAATTGTGAAACTTCCTGGATCAGATAGTTTTTCTGGTATCTTACTCAACAGCACTGCTGAACAATTAGCATTCATGGTAACAGCCGAGAGTTCTTCCATTTTCTTTCTATTTGAGATTAGATCTTTCAAGAATTTAGCATATCTAGGCATTCCTGAAATCACATCAATGAAAGGAAGATTTACATTTATCTGTTTAAACATATCCAAGAATTTGGATTGCTCGGCTTCAAGTTTCTCTTTCTTCATTTTACTCGGGTAAGGAAGTGGTGGTTGGTATGGTTTAACATAAGGTTTATCCTTAGCTTTGTTATTGATGTCAAAGCTAAGGTATACGAAATAGTTTATATTTTACTAGGAAAAACTATTAAATACGATACAATTTTACACAAGATATTTATTTATTTATAGAATGGATATACTTAAACCTTGCTACAACACTTATAGGCAGTGTACCTAATCGTACAGTAGTGTAGTTTTTAGTAAGTCCGGTTCGTTCCACAGGGAATCTTTTTTAAACAAAGCTCAACGCTATATTAGTTTACTTTTATAAAAATACAAATATATATATAAGTAATATTATTATTATAAAGGGGGGTTTTTACCGTTTAATGACCGGTTTGTCGATTTTAAAACTTTAGTCGCAGTTAAAACCAAATGTAAAATATTAAAAATAAATACAAGACTTAAATTAAAGCATGAAGTAAATAACGATAAATAAACTTGCGATAATTAAAAAGTACGATAATTAAAAGTGCAATTAAATACAATAACAATAAAAATGCGATAATTAGAAGTGCAATTAAATATAAAATAAAGGAAATTAAATATGAAATAAAAGAATTATGCTTATTTAAATTTCCGTAATCATGATGTTTGACGTGTTGATTTTAGTTTTATGCCCATGGGTTAATTGTCCTTTGTCCTGGATTATTTAATATGTCCGTCTGGTTTTTGTCCATAACAGTCCATCAGTCATAAATATAAAGTGCGAGTGTCCTCGTCAAATTATCCTTATACCCGAAGTTAAATATTCCAACTAATTGGGGATTCGAATTGTAACAAGGTTTTAATACTTTGTTTAATGAATACACCAGGTTATCAACTGCGTGTAAACCAAGGTTTTACTACTTTGTTAGCAATTACACCAATTACCCTTGAATGTAATTTCACCCCTGTTTTAATTATTCTAGTGGCTATTAATCCATTCCCGTGTCCGGTTAAATGAACGATTATTCGTACATATAAATACCCCGCCCATCGTGTCCGATCGAGTGTATATGGTAATTTATAGGGACGCCCAATTGTAAATCTTTATATTAACATTAACAAACTTTCATTTAGTTAAACAAATATAAAGCCCATTAATAGCCCATAGTCTAATTTCCACAAGTGTCGTTCTTTTGTCCAAACCCCAATTATGGTACAAAGCCCAATTACCCAATTTTAGTAATTAGCCCAACATCATGATTACTTCGTTTTAAATAAGCATAATAATAACTTAGCTACGAGACATTAATATAAAAAGGTTGAACATAACTTACAATGATTAAAAATAGCGTAGCGTTACACGGACAGAATTTCGACTTACACCTTTACAATATTCGCTAACATACCCTTATTATTAGAATTATAATTAAAATTAAAATATAAATTATAAATATATATATATTTTACGTATGAGGAGAAGAAGAAAAAGATTGATGAAAATGATCAGAATTCGGTTTGCTTTATAGGGAGTTTTAAAACTGGGGGCTCCGCGACTCGCGGCCATTTTGGCCTTCAAACTCCGCGAGTCGCGGAGAATGAAATTACAGCTCAGTCCCTTGGAGTCTTTCTCTGCCGACGGTTTTTATTTATAAATATAATATATATATAATTAATATAATTAATTATATATTATATTATATTTATATACATAGTTAACCTGTAATTTTTAGTCCGTTGCGTCGAGCGTTAAGAGTTGACTCTGATCCCGGTTCCGGATTTTCGAACGTCCTTGCGTACAATTTAATATCTTGTACTTTGCGTTTTAAATCTTGTACTCTTGTAATTTCGAGACGTTTCTTATCAATAATTGGAACCTTTTTGATTGTCTTTTGTACTTTTGAGTTTTTTTTCGTTTGCGTCTTCAATTCGTCGAATCTGTCTTTTGTCTTCACCTTTTATTATTTAAACGAATATCACTTGTAAATAGAACAATTGCAACTAAAAGCTTGTCTTTCTTGAGGAATAATGCTATGAAATATATGTTCGTTTTTAGCATTATCAAATATTCCCACACTTGAGCGTTGCTTGTCCTCAAGCAATATCGTCTTGAAATACTAGAATCACTTCTTTATTCTTCACACTTTGTACATCAGTGATTTTCTATACGGCGGTATAAATAATGGTAGTAACGATATGGTTTACAGTCCCACATGACTATAAAAATTTAGATCCATTAAGGAAATTGGATCTTTATGAAAACATTTGATCTTTTGAAAATTAAATCTAGTTTTTACCCTAGATAAGTTTTCCGGAATAACCCTTTACCGGTGTTTGCAAAATATTTTTGTGGTTTGGTGGGTTTCAGATTTAAAAATTTTAGCTCAAAACTTGCGGTTTTGTGTCACCCACTTGCTAACCTTGTATTTGGAAAGCAACACGTCCAGTTTACTTGTCCCGTATATTACCTTTCGGTAAACTACCGTCCGGTTGTAAAGGAAAGCGTTGAACAAGCAACTGTTAAGGCAATGTCTCCTGACATGCTTTTAATTATGGTCTATAACGTGTCGAACGCAATTACTATCCTTGGTAGGAGCAATAGTAAAGCTCACCCTTATAATTTTTCGGTATGGCACAAGGTCCTGTCTTTGACCACTATGCAACCACCGTTCTTACGGTTGACACCCGATTTGGTTCAGGTGACCTAATGAATTCCAGGTGAATTCCTAGGATTTTACGTTCAATGGTAATGAACGCATTAAAAATAGGGTTTTCAGAAAACAAATCGGTTTGTAATTTTGATCAAAATATTTTCTCGTTCAAGCTCGAGTTTAGATATCATTGAATTCCATGAGTTTGTAATTCTCAATCTTTAAGGTCAATCTCTAGGATTGAGTAATATCAGTCTTAGAAGCTGATTTTTAATCTTTAAGGAGATTATCCTTTCTGGGGATCTGATTCATTAGTCTTATCCAGCTAATTTGCATGGTGCCCCCCCATTTTACAAGATAAATCCTTCTCATGGTTAGGATAAATCTGACCACATGGCGACCCTGTTTGATTGTGAGGTCCGTGGATTTCCTGCTGATTTTAGAGATGACTTTTCTAGATTTTTCGTCAACCTACAGCTGGTCTGAACGACAACTTCATGACCTAAATCAAGAAGCGCGTTTCTTTTTCGGAAGACTTTACTTCCTTTTAATGATGGAATTGATTCATCGTGTAGATCCATCTCTTCTTTTCTTTCATTGGGTAAAACAGTTTAGTTTAGTCCAAAGCAAAAGTATTTTCAGTTATTTGTTACAGATATATGTGACATATGTTTAAGATAACTTGATAAATTTTCCCACACTTGGCTTTTATTTTCCTTTTTATCGTCCTCTATTCCATTTTAAATGAATTTTAACATTTTGCTTTGTTTCTCAATTTATGTCCTTTCCGAGGTAACAATAATTTCGGTGTTAAAACCTAGTTTTATCGTTCATAAATATGTATAAACATGATTTTGAGTTCATTTAATTGAAAATTTTTAAAAATTTTACTAGAATTGGGTAGTCAGTATATAAGACTAGGGCTGTTCTTTATTATCAGAGAGCACTAGATTCTAATACAACTACTGCTTTACTAGTATTTTTAATGGTAACCAAGTGTATAAAGTAAAAAATTTTAAAATCCGAAAGAATTTAACCCCTTCCCACACTTAAGATCTTGCAATGCCCTCATTTGCAAGAAATCAGGAATAATTTAAATTATTGAGGGTGATTTGTGTGAAAATGATTAAATTTTTACCAAAGTTTCCAAATATATTGGCGTTTGTTTGCTGAATGATAAATGGTGCACATCATTTGTTCATTCCGTCTTGTTGTTATTTCACATATATTTTGCATCTTGTCGTCAAAATTAGTTGCTTTTGCTGAACTTAATGCCAGTCTTTGAAAATGCGTTGTTTTACCCTGTTGTGTACATAAGATAAACTGCAAACATATATACATATTTTTGAAGTTTGGTATATTACCCCACATTCAAAAATTATTAAAATCTAAGAATAAAAGTTAGATAATTATAAAAATGATTACAATATTAACAAAAGTATTAAACGTATCAATCATTACAAATTACAAAATAAAAAAAATAAGTAAACTAAGGATGATATTGGTACCAATAGGGGTTCCAGGCATAACCATAGGTGCTATAGAATGCTTCGGCTGGGTTATACGTAGGATATGGTGGCTGCATCTCTATAGACCAGGGAGGGAAGATGGGTTTCGGTGTAGGAATATAGTTTCTACCTATATGTTGGCAATGAGCTATGATTTGGTTCTGATGAACTTGCCAATCTTCAAATGCTCTCTGTCTAGCATTTTCGTATTCCTGAGAAGCTATAAACCTTTGCATTTCTTGCATCTCAATCCCCCCTCCTACATTACCTTGCTGTTGGTTTCTCTCCACCTGTGGATGTCTACCATGGTATCGTACTGCGGCGTTATTTCGCCTCTTCAAAACTTTCGTACCATGGTATACATTTAAACCTATAGTATCGCGGGGTTCTGGTTCTTCTACTAATAATCCCCCCGACTTATATCCACACCGAGATATTCACCAATCAAAGTAATAAAAATACCACCTCCTATTATGCTATGCGGTCGCATCCCCCGAACCATAGCTGATAAATAAAAACCCACACAATACGGTATACTTACAGCGCTTTGTGGGTCTCGAATACACATATGGTAAAACAAATCCTGTTCATTTACTTTTTCCTTGTTCTTACCCCTTTGTGTAATCGAATTAGCTAAAAACCTATGTATCACTCTTAATTCGGCTCTATCTATATCCAAATAAGAGTAATTTCCCCCTTTGAAACGGTGATGGCTTGTCATTTGACTCCACACACCGTGTGTATCAAAATTTTCATCTATCTTTCTACCGTTTAGTATCAACCCTCTACAATCAGCAGATGCTAACTCCTCAGGCGTATATATACGTAAAGCCTGAGCCATGTCCAGTAAAGACATGTGGCGCATCGAACCGCCTAACAAAAATCTAATAAAAGAACGATCGGTTAAACTAGCTACCCGATCATTCAACTCTATACTACATAACAATTCTTCACACCATACTTTATATACAGGTCTACGCATGGTGAATAAACGTACCCAGTCATTAAAAGTAGAATTACCATACCTCTGTACAAGTAATTCCCTAATTGGCCCGGCCAATTCTACATCTTCTAAGGGTCCCCATTCTATGACCCTCGGTACCTCAACAACCTTAGAATGAAGAGTATGCAAACCCCTTTGATATTTTGGATAATCTATCCAAAGTCTGTCAAATCTCAGGTTCGGTTGCAACTCTTCCAAGTGCATATCAGAAAAGGTCATGACTGGATGAGGTATATCCTGTTTGTAGTAGTTATCCACCTCCTGTTGTTCCGCATTCTCAGCAGGAACATTGCGGGCTTGGGATGAAGATTCACCCCTTTCAGTCATTTTTCTTGAGTAATTCCTAGATAGCATCCTTCTCAACATGATTTTAGTAAAAGATTTGGTGATTAACGGTTAAAAATTGTGATTTTTGGGGTTTTTTCTCGGGTTTTTTCGTGGGTTTTCGCAGTTTGTTTGAGTTGTGGAGTGTGAAACTGAGCTGTTGCAGCTCTTTATTTTTTTTCTGTAATCCGGCCCCTCCGCGACTCGCGGTGAATAACCCTTCAAACTCCGCGAGTCGCGGAGTTTGATAATTTTTTTTTTTTTTTTTTTTTTATAATCAATAACTTATAAAACAATTAAGTATTTAATTTTAAAATTTTGTTTCCTTTGTTATTTAGGACGAGGTCGTTTCGGATCGATGTCCTAGTCCGTCCTTCGACAAAATTTTAAAATTTGTCTTTTTGTAGCGATTGTTTTAAAAGCTAAGATTTTTGGGTTTTTTAATGTTTTTGGCATACTTTAAATCAATAAGATTAAAAATAATGATAATAAAAGTTCTCGTCCCTCCCTTGGGTAAAGCAATTTTGGTTCAAAGACCTAGTCTTCAACTTACGACGAATTTTAAAAATCATATTTTTAACTTAATGAGATAAAGTAAATTTTTGTTTTTAAATTCACACAACTTAAATATAAAATTCAAAATTAATATTAAAATTTCACACCAAACTTAAAATTTGAAATGCATAAAATTAAAAATTCATATTTTAAAAATTAAAAATTCACACCAAACTTAATTTAAAAATTTATAAATTCATACCAAACTTATATTAATTTTTCAAATATTTACAATTTTAAATATATATTTTTTTTTTACAAAGTTTACAATATTAATTTAAGATTTAAATATTAATTTTAAAAACATGGTAAAAATAAAATTAAAAATCTTTTTGTCTTTTTATCCCACTTTAATCAATCAAATATTATCAAAAATATGCGCCCCTCTTTTCGGTAAAGTAATTTCGGTTCCAAGACCTAATTTAACTCATGACGAATTTTTGAAATATTTTGGGTTGATTGATTAAAGATATTTATACCTTAAGAATAAACGTTAAATTTCACAGTGATGTAATAAATTTTTGAATGATATCAATAATTTCGGTCGCCAAACCTAATTTTATTCAATACCAATTTAATACTTTTTAGCGAACAAATTAGCGTTTATTATCAAAAGGTTAAAAATAAAAATAAAATAAAAACTGTACAAACATACCTGTGAAATACATTTCTTAGTTATATGATCTATCCCATTCATAAGATAGTCGGTTTAATTGGTTTTCCATGGCTACATAGGCGTAACCTCGAGCATTCAGTGTCTTTTCTTCTAAACATATGAACGGTCCGTCTCTGCATAAAGTAACAAATTCGGTATTTGAATAGGTTTGATTATTTGAACATTTACCTTCATGTGACCATTTTCCGCATTTGTGACATCTTTCTAGGTGTCGTGCTCTTCTTTTCGCTGCGGATTTTGATTTTCCTTTACCAAATTGTAACTTATTATCTTCGCATCTGGATTCTTTTCTAACTCCGTCCATTCTTTCTCTGATTACTGATACTAATTCACTCGGTAGTATGTCATTATTACGTTTAGTGATCAAAGCGTGTAGCATTAGACCATGGTTTAGTTCACAGGCAGTCTTCATTTCGTAAAAACCTAAAAAAAATAAAAATTCAGAATGGGGGGAGAAGACTAGTTCTTTAGGGTCTGCTAGGGAAAGACCATTCGGGTTTCATTTTCGAGAACTACACGAAAACAGACAATCTAACTCTATCAGAAATACATATTATCCTTTAAAGACTTGATTCTCCCCACACTTAGTTAGCTGTGGTGTCGAAATTGTGATTAACTTCGTTGTCGACTTCCATCGGACCATGTATGTAATGTTTAACTCTGTGACCATTAACTTTAAATTCAATCCCATTTGAATTTATTAATTCTATTGTTCCGTATGGAAAAACTCTTTTGACTATGAATGGTCCAGACCATCTTGATTTCAATTTTCTAGGAAATAGCTTGAATCGTGAATTGAAAAGAAGAACTCTGTCTCCTTCTTTAAATTCTTTTGAACTTCTGATTCTTTTATTATGCCATTTCTTCATTTTTTTCTTTATAGATTAACGAATTTTCGTATGCTTCATGTCTTAATTCTTCTAATTCGTTTAGTTGACTTAATCGTAGATGTCCGGCTTCATGTAAATCAAGATTACATGTCTTCAAAGCCCAAAATGCTTTGTGTTCAATTTCTACTGGAAGATGACATGCTTTTCCATAAACAAGTCTAAAAGGTGTGGTTCCAATTGGAGTTTTATAGGCTGTTCTAAAAGCCCAGAGTGCATCCTCCAATTTAATGGACCATTCCTTTGGATTTGATCCTACGGTTTTCTCTAGAATACGTTTTAAAGCTCGGTTGGTATTTTCAACTTGTCCACTTGTTTGTGGATGATATGCGGTGGAGATTTTATGAGTTACTCCATATTTTTTAAGAACTTTCTCAAGTTGATTATTACAGAAATGAGTACCCCGATCACTTATTAAAGCTTTCGGTGTTCCAAACCTTGCAAAAAGACGTTTTAAAAAGTTGACTACAACTCGTGCATCGTTAGTTGGGAGAGCTTGTGCTTCCGCCCATTTAGATACATAATCAATGGCTACGAGTATATATAGATTATTATGAGATTTTGGAAATGGACCCATAAAGTCAATACCCCAAATGTCAAATACTTCACATACTTGGATGACATTTTGTGGCATTTCATCACGTTGACTTATTTTTCCGGCCCTTTGACATGCATCACAGGATTTGCAAAGAAGGTGTGCGTCTTTGTAAATTGTAGGCCAATAGAATCCAGCTTCATAAACTTTTCTTGCTGTTAGTTGAGGCCCATAATGCCCTCCTGTTGGTCCTGTGTGACAATGGTTTAATATTTTACTAGCTTCATCTCCAAATACACATCGGCGTATTATTCCATCGGGACAACTTTTAAACAGATGTGGATCTTCCCAAAAATAGTGTTTTATATCACTGAAGAATTTCTTTCGTCTTTGGTACGATAATCCTTTTTCAAGGAATCCACAAACTAAGTAGTTTGCATAGTCTGCAAACCATGGGATTTCATTATAATCTATCTTCAATAGATATTCATCAGGAAAGTTGTCTTGTATGGCTGATTCATTTAGAACTTCTAACTCAGGATTTTCAAGACGAGAAAGATGATCAGCGGCGAGATTTTCTGCTCCTCTTTTATCTCGGATTTCAATATCAAATTCTTGTAAGAGTAAGATCCAACGGATTAATCTTGGTTTAGCATCTTGTTTTGAAAATAGGTATCTAAGAGCAGAATGGTCGGTATAGACCACCGTTTTTGCTAGAACGAGATATGATCGAAATTTGTCAAAAGCAAAGACAATAGCAAGGAGTTCTTTTTCAGTAGTTGTATAGTTCGTTTGTGCTCCTTGTAACGTCTTACTAGCATAATATATAGGTTGAAATCGTTTTTCAATCCTTTGTCCTAAAACGGCTCCCATTGCAAAATCACTTGCATCGCACATTAGTTCAAATGGTAGATTCCAATTTGGTGTTATCATGATCGGCGCATTAGTGAGTTTCTCTTTAAGAATATTAAAAGATTTGATACACTCATCTGAAAAGATGAATGGCGCATCCTTTTCTAGGAGTTTATTCATAGGAGTGGCAATTTTAGAAAAATCTTTTATGAAACGTCAGTAAAAACCGGCATGCCCTAGAAAACTCCTAACTCCTCTAACATTGGTGGGATGTGGAAGTTTAGCAATTACATCTACTTTAGCTCTATCCACTTCAATTCCTTCTTTTGAAATTTTATGTCCAAGAACGATGCCTTCTTTAACCATGAAATGGCATTTCTCCCAATTAAGTACTAGATTTGATTGTTCGCATCTAATTAGCATTCGTTCCAGATTAACTAGACATGATTTAAATGTATCACCGAAGACTGAAAAGTCATCCATGAAAACTTCCATGCATTCTTCTATCATGTCGTGAAAATTCGCCATCATGCACCTTTGAAAGGTTGCAGGGGCGTTGCAAAGTCCAAATGGCATGCGTTTGTAAGCAAAAGTACCATAAGGGCACGTGAATGTGGTTTTCTCTTGGTCCTCGGGTGCTATTGGAATTTGAAAATATCCGGAAAATCCATCTAGAAAACAATAGTAACTATTTCCGGCTAATCTTTCCAATATTTGATCAATGAAAGGTAAGGGAAAGTGATCTTTTCTGGTGGCGTCATTTAATTTTCTATAATCAATACATACACGCCATCCTGTTACAGTCCTAGTAGAAATAAGCTCATTTTTCTCATTTGTAATGACAGTCATGCCACCCTTCTTAGGCACGCATTGAACTGGGCTTACCCATGGACTATCAGAGATTGGATAAATTAAACCTGCATCTAGCAGTTTAATAATCTCTTTCTTAACTACATCTTGCATATTAGGATTTAGTCTTCGTTGGCGTTGCACATACGTTTTATGACCTTCTTCCATAAGGATTTTATGTGTGCAATACGAATGATTATTCCTTTAATATCATGAATCTTCCATGCAATGGCTGATTTATGAGCTTTCAACACCGAAATGAGTTGTGATTTCTCATTTTCAGTAAGAGAAGACGATATTATTACAGGTAATTCAGATTCACCATGTAAATAAGCATATTCCAAATGGTTTGGAAGTGGCTTTAACTCTAATTTCGGAGGTTCTTCTATCGATGATTTGTATCGATATCTGTCTTCTTCTTTTAGCATTTGAATTTCTTCTGTTGTTGGTTCATATCCATTAGCTATAAGTGTAGCTAACATTTCAGCTTCATCAATTGGTTCATTACCTTCTCCTAAAGAACATTCTCCTGTTCCTTGTAATTCTGGAAATTCTTCTAATAATTCTGCATGTGCATCTATAGTTTGAATATAATAACATGTATCATCTGCAGATTGTGGTTGTTGCATTGCTCTATCAACTGAAAAGGTAACACTCTCATCCTCTATACTTAGGGTCAGTTTCTTACCGAACACGTCTATCATTGCTTTAGCCGTGTTTAAGAATGGTCTTCCTAATATGAGAGGAACTTGAGAATCTTCTTCCATGTCCAAAACAACAAAATCTACTGGAAATACTAAAGTACCAACTTTAACTAGCATGTTCTCCATTATCCCTCTAGGATATTTTATTGATCTATCGGCTAGTTGTATGCTTATTCTGGTTGGTTTCAATTCTCCAAGGTCTAGTTTAGTGTATAGTGAATATGGCATTAGATTTATACTAGCACCTAAGTCTGCCAATGCTTCTATTGAACTAAGACTACCCAGAAAACATGGAATTGTGAAACTTCCTGGATCAGATAATTTTTCTGGTATCTTATTCAACAGCACTGCTGAACAATTAGCATTCATAGTAACAGCCGAGAGTTCTTCCATTTTCTTTCTATTTGAGATTAGATCTTTCAAGAATTTAGCATATCTAGGCATTCCTGAAATCACATCAATGAAAGGAAGATTTACATTTATCTGTTTAAACATATCCAAGAATTTTGATTGCTCGGCTTCAAGTTTTTCTTTCTTCATTTTACTCGGGTAAGGAAGTGGTGGTTGGTATGGTTTAACATAAGGTTTATCCTTAACTGTGTTATCTTTATTAATCTTTTCAACTACCGGTTCTTTTTCCTTATCTTGATCAGGTTGTGGTTCTTGTGGAGTAGGAGTAGCTTCATCAGAAGTTACAGGTATTTCAGGTGGTTTAAGTGTTGTACCACTTCTTGTGGTAATGGCTTTAGCTGTTTCATTCCGGGGGTTAGCGTTTGTATCACTAGGTAGACTTCCCGGTTTTCTTTCACCTATTAACCTTGCTAGGTTACTTACTTCTTGTTCCAGATTTTGAATAGAAGCTTGTTGATTTCTAAATGCTTGAGCATTTTGTTCATTGGTTTGTTTCTGAGATGTGAAAAACTGCGTTTGAGTTTCAACTAGCTTCGTCATCATATCTTCTAAATTCGGCTTTTTATCATCGGGTTGTTGTGGTGGTTTGTTTTGAAAATTCGGTCTTTGCTGATTGTAAGTATTATTGGATACTTGTTGATTGCTAGGACCTTGTTGGTTGTTGTATGGAATATTTCGGTTATAATTCTGGTTTTGATTGTAAATCGGTCTTGGCGGTTGATAATTATTCTGATAATTATTTCCAGGCCTTTGGTTTATGTATGAAATATTCTCTCTTTGTTCCATTGTTAATTCAATACTGAGACAATCTTTTGTCAAATGTGGTCCTCCACACTGCTCACAACTAATTCGTATTGAGTGAATATCCTTAGTCATCTTTTCCATTCGTCTCTCCACAGCATCTATCTTTGCGGAAATGGAATCTAAGTCATGGCTAGAATCGGCTCTAGCTGCTTTAGATGATCTAATGATATCTTTTTCTTGGTGCCACTCATGTGAGTGGGAAGCAGTATTATCAATAATTTTGTAAGCATCAGTTTCGGTTTTCTTCATAATAGAACCACCAGCTGCTATATCTATGTCTTTCCTTGTAGTGATGTCGCATCCTTGGTAGAATATTTGTACTATTTGACAGGTCTCTAAACCATGTTGCGGACATCCTCTTAACAACTTTCCATATCTTGTCCATGCCTCATATAGAGTTTCATTTGGTTTCTGTGTAAACGTAACAATTTCTGCTTGAAGTCTTACGGCTTTAGATGCAGGAAAGAATTGTTTAAGAAATTTGTCAACTAAAACATCCCATGTATCAATCGCCCCTTCAGGTAACGATTCCAACCAATCTTTGGCTTCTCCCTTTAAAGTCCAAGGAAATAACATGAGATATATCTGTTCATCCTCCACTTCTCGGATTTTAAATAGTGTGCAGATCCTATTAAAGGTACGTAGATGTTCATTTGGATCTTCCTTCGGCGCACCACTAAATTGGCATTGATTAGTCACCATGTGTAGAATTTGTCCTTTGATTTCATAATCTGGCGCATTAATGTCTGGATGAGTAATTGCGTGACCTTGGCCAGTGCGTTTAGCTCTCATTCGGTCTTCCATACTTAAAGGTTCCAGATTCTCCATAATTAAATTTGTTGAATCGGTATCACTAGATGATTCTGATTTAATGGTTCGTTCCTCAACAATCTCTGTTTGAATGATTGGTGGCTCCGGAGGAAAGTTTAATGGTTCAGGATCTACGAACCGTTCCTGAATATTTTCCGGATTCTCAATTGTGAGGTCGGGTTCAAAAAATAGATTATCGGAAATTTGAACTGAAGTACTTGGTCTACTGGATGACGATTCTAAAGAAAAATTAACGGAGGTTATATTTGCTAAATGTCTTGATCTAGTTACAGGTGGTGAACGTACAAAAGGTGGTGAACGTCTTGCTCGGTGCATTCACTGAATATCCTATTAGTTTTAAAAAGGAAGAAAAATTATAATAAGTTATCCAACCAATAGACTTTTCTGATTTTGCCCACGTTTCGAATAGCCAAAAGATGCAGCAGAGGGGCAGGATTCGTTTGGTCTCAATATAATTGAGGACTGTTTGGCTCCAATAACCCGGTCCACGTACAAATCCAACTATTACTACGAACCAGAAAATTTTGATGTCTATCAATTTAACCACTTAAAATAAATTTTCGTAATTTTAAGAAATTTAGATAAGAAGTAGAATAAAAATCTATGTCCTAAAACTAGAATAGCGAGAAATAAGAAAGAAAAAGAGTTCGTCGAAAAAGTGTCTAAAAAGAAAAATGGTTGAAAAATAAAAGGTGACGGAAAAATAAAAGACTTATAAAACTTAAAAATACTTGACTAACCTAACCTTATTACTACAACTAACTTAAAATTATAATCGCAAATTGAAATTACTAATTGGAATGATAATTGATACATAGTAAAAGGTCGTCTAAAAATATTAAAGCTTACAAGAAAAACTAAATCCCAAATGGAAATAACTTAAAAAGAAACTAAAACTTAAAAAGGCGTCGCAAAATTCTAAAGTACCTAAATCTTAGTCTAAAGAAAAAACACTTAAGGAATTCTACGGCAAAGCCTAAAAATCTAGGAGTAAAAATAACTATGGCAAAAACTAAGTTTAAAACTAAATATGAGCTAAAAATACAAAAGTTACGCTAAAGAGATTAAAAAGGGACAAAATATAAAAATATACAAAAAGTTGTAAAAATTACAATTTTTATAAAAATATTAATTTTTATATTATTTATTTTATTAAACTATTAATTTTACAATTTAATTAAACTTAATTAAACTAAAATATAAATTAAATAAAAAGTAAAAGTTAAAATAAAACTAATAATAATAATAATAATAATTAGGGTTAAATAATAATAATAATTAATAATTTCCCGTAATTAATGCTGAATTAGGGTTTTGTCGCATGTCAGAAAATCTCCGCGAGTCGCGGTAATTAATGCAGCAAACCCCGCGAGTCGCGGGGTTCAGAAATTCAGATCTGAAACAGTTTAAAATTTACGCGTTTTTTTTTTATGTTTTTAATTTTTCTGTAAAAAAAAAATATGTGTATAAAAACTTATATTTTAAAAACTTAAATAAAATAGAACTACTTTATAATTTTAATAAATAAAATGCTTAAAACTAGATTTATATATATATATATTTTTTTTATGTTTTCAAATAAAAACAAAATACTTAAATAAAACTTATGTTTTTATAAAATAAAAATAAAGAAACTTTATAAAACTTAAATATTTAACAAAATCTTAAAAATACTTATATTTTTGTTTTTCTTTTTATATTTTCGAATATTTAAAACGTTTTTTTACAAAAACGAATTTTAATAAAAGTTAACTAAAAATCTTTTTTTTTTTTTATTAGCGTTGCGCTTCCGGCTTTTAAGAGAATTCCCCGGCAGCGGCGCCAAAAATACTTGATGTCAAAGCTAAGGTATACGAAATAGTTTATATTTTACTAGGAAAAACTATTAAATACGATACAATTTTACACAAGATATTTATTTATTTATAGAATGGATATACTTAAACCTTGCTACAACACTTATAGGCAGTGTACCTAATCGTACAGTAGTGTAGTTTTTAGTAAGTCCGGTTCGTTCCACAGGGAATCTTTTTTAAACAAAGCTCAACGCTATATTAGTTTACTTTTATAAAAATACAAATATATATATATAAGTAATATTATTATTATAAAGGGGGGTTTTTACCGTTTAATGACCGGTTTGTCGATTTTAAAACTTTAGTCGCAGTTAAAACCTAATGTAAAATATTAAAAATAAATACAAGACTTAAATTAAAGCATGAAGTAAATAACGATAAATAAACTTGCGATAATTAAAAAGTACGATAATTAAAAGTGCAATTAAATACAATAACAATAAAAATGCGATAATTAGAAGTGCAATTAAATATAAAATAAAGGAAATTAAATATGAAATAAAAGAATTATGCTTATTTAAATTTCCGTAATCATGATGTTTGACGTGTTGATTTTAGTTTTATGCCCATGGGTTAATTGTCCTTTGTCCTGGATTATTTAATATGTCCGTCTGGTTTTTGTCCATAACAGTCCATCAGTCATAAATATAAAGTGCGAGTGTCCTCGTCAAATTATCCTTATACCCGAAGTTAAATATTCCAACTAATTGGGGATTCGAATTGTAACAAGGTTTTAATACTTTGTTTAATGAATACACCAGGTTATCAACTGCGTGTAAACCAAGGTTTTACTACTTTGTTAGCAATTACACCAATTACCCTTGAATGTAATTTCACCCCTGTTTTAATTATTCTAGTGGCTATTAATCCATTCCCGTGTCCGGTTAAATGAACGATTATTCGTACATATAAATACCCCGCCCATCGTGTCCGATCGAGTGTATATGGTAATTTATAGGGACGCCCAATTGTAAATCTTTATATTAACATTAACAAACTTTCATTTAGTTAAACAAATATAAAGCCCATTAATAGCCCATAGTCTAATTTCCACAAGTGTCGTTCTTTTGTGCAAACCCCAATTATGGTACAAAGCCCAATTACCCAATTTTAGTAATTAGCCCAACATCATGATTACTTCGTTTTAAATAAGCATAATAATAACTTAGCTACGAGACATTAATATAAAAAGGTTGAACATAACTTACAATGATTAAAAATAGCGTAGCGTTACACGGACAGAATTTCGACTTACACCTTTACAATATTCGCTAACATACCCTTATTATTAGAATTATAATTAAAATTAAAATATAAATTATAAATATATATATATATTTTACGTATGAGGAGAAGAAGAAAAAGATTGATGAAAATGATCAGAATTCGGTTTGCTTTATAGGGAGTTTTAAAACTGGGGGCTCCGCGACTCGCGGCCATTTTGGCCTTCAAACTCCGCGAGTCGCGGAGAATGAAATTACAGCTCAGTCCCTTGGAGTCTTTCTCTGCCGACGGTTTTTATTTATAAATATAATATATATATAATTAATATAATTAATTATATATTATATTATATTTATATACATAGTTAACCTGTAATTTTTAGTCCGTTGCGTCGAGCGTTAAGAGTTGACTCTGATCCCGGTTCCGGATTTTCGAACGTCCTTGCGTACAATTTAATATCTTGTACTTTGCATTTTGAATCTTGTACTCTTGTAATTTCGAGACGTTTCTTATCAATAATTGGAACCTTTTTCTTTTGTACTTTTGAGTTTTTTTTTCGTTTGCGTCTTCAATTCGTCGAATCTGTCTTTTGTCTTCACCTTTTATTATTTAAACGAATATCACTTGTAAATAGAACAATTGCAACTAAAAGCTTGTCTTTCTTGAGGAATAATGCTATGAAATATATGTTCGTTTTTAGCATTATCAGTTATCTTCATTAACCTTTTCAACTACCGGTTCTTTTTCCTTATCTTGATCAGGTTGTGGTTCTTGTGGAGTAGGAATAGCTTCATCAGAAGTTACAGGTATTTCAGGTGGTTTAAGTGTTGTACCACTTCTTGTGGTAATGGCTTTAGCTGTTTCATTCCGGGGGTTAGCATTTGTATCACTAGGTAGACTTCCCGGTTTTCTTTCACCTATTAACCTTGCTAGGTTACTTACTTCTTGTTCCAGATTTTGAATAGAAGCTTGTTGATTTCTAAATGCTTGAGCATTTTGTTCATTGGTTTGTTTTTGAGATGTGAAAAACTGCGTTTGAGTTTCAACTAGCTTCGTCATCATATCTTCTAAATTCGGATTTTTATCATCGGTTTGTTGTGGTGGTTTGTTTTGAAAATTAGGTCTTTGCTGGTTGTAAGTATTATTGGATACTTGTTGATTGCTAGGACCTTGTTGGTTGTTGTATGGAATATTTCGGTTATAATTCTGGTTTTGATTGTAAATTGGTCTTGGCGGTTGATAATTATTCTGATAATTATTTCCAGGCCTTTGGTTTATGTATGAAATATTCTCTCTTTGTTCCATTGTTAATTCAATACTGAGACAATCTTTTGTCAAATGTGGTCCTCCACACTGCTCACAACTAATTCGTATTGAGTGAATATCTTTAGTCATCTTTTCCATTCGTCTCTCGACAGCATCTATCTTTGCGGAAATGGAATCTAAGTCATGGCTAGAATCGGCTCTAGCTGCTTTAGATGATCTAACGATATCTTTTTCTTGGTGCCACTCATGTGAGTGGGAAGCAGTGTTATCAATAATTTTGTAAGCATCAGTTTCGGTTTTCTTCATAATAGAACCACCAGCTGCTATATCTATGTCTTTCCTTGTAGTGATGTCGCATCCTTGGTAGAATATTTGTACTATTTGACAGGTGTCTAAACCATGTTGCGGACATCCTCTTAACAACTTTCCAAATCTTGTCCATGCCTCATATAGAGTTTCATTTGGCTTCTGTGTGAACGTAACAATTTTTCCTTGAAGTCTTACGGCTTTTGATGCAGGAAAGAATTGTTTAAGAAATTTTTCAACTAAAACGTCCCATGTATCAATCGCCCCTTCAGGTAACGATTCCAACCAATCTTTGGCTTCTCCCTTTAAAGTCCAGGGAAATAACATGAGATATATCTGTTCATCCTCCACTTCTCGGATTTTAAATAGTGTGCAGATCCTATTAAAGGTACGTAAATGTTCATTTGGATCTTCCTTCGGCGCACCACTAAATTGGCATTGATTAGTCACCATGTGTAGAATTTGTCCTTTGATTTCATAATCTGGTGCATTAATGTCTGGATGAGTAATTGCGTAATCATGGCCAGTGCGTTTAGCTCTCATTCGGTCTTCCATACTTAAAGGTTCTGTTACTTCCATAATTGAATTTGTTGAATCGGAATCACTAGAGGATTCTGATTTAATGGTTCGTTCCTCAACAATCTCTGTTTGAATGATTGGTGGTTCCGGAGGAAAATTTAGTGGTTCAGGATCTACGAATCGTTCCTGAATATTCTCCGGATTCTCAATTGTGAGGTCGGGTTCAAAAAATGGATTATCGGAAATTTGAACTAGAGTACTTGGTCGACTGGATGACGATTCTAAAGAAAAATCAACGGTGGTAATATTTGCTAAATGTCTTGATCTAGTTACAGGTGGTGAACGTACAAAAGGTGGTGAACGTCTTGCTCGGTGCATTCACTGAATATCCTATTAGTTTTTAAAAGGAAAGAAAAATTATAATAAGTTATCCAATCAATAGACTTTTCTGATTTTGCCCACGTTTCGAATAGCCAAAAGATGCAGCAGAGGGGCAGGATTCGTTTGGTCTCAATATAATTGAGGACTGTTTGGCTCCAATAACCCGGTCCACGTACAAATCCAACTATTACTACGAACCAGAAAATTTTGATGTCTATTAATTTAACCACTTAAAATAAATTTTCGTAATTTTAAGAAATTTAGATAAGAAGTAGAATAAAAATCTATGTCCTAAAACTAGAATAGCGAGAAATAAGAAAGAAAAAGAGTTCGTCGAAAAAGGTCGAAAAAGAAAAATAGTTGAAAAATAAAAGGTGAAGGAAAAATAAAAGAAACTTATAAAACTTAAAAATACTTGACTAACCTAACCTTATTACTACAACTAACTTAAAATTATAATCGCAAATTGAGATTACTAATTGGAATGATAATTGATACATAGGTAAAAGTCGTCTAAAAATATTAAAGCTTACAGGAAAAACTAAATCCCAAATGGAAATAACTTAAAAAGAAACTAAAACTTAAAAAGGCGTTGCAAAATTCTAAAGTACCTAAATCTTAGTCTAAAGAAAAAGCACTTAAGGAATTCTACGGCAAAGCCTAAAAATCTAGAAGTAAAAATAACTATGGCAAAAACTAAGAGTTAAAAATAAATACGAGCGAAAAATACAAAAATTACGCTAAAACTATTAAAAAGGGACAAAATATAAAAATATACAAAAAGTTGTAAAAAGTACAATTTTAATAAAAATATTATTTTTATATTATTTATTTATTAAAACTATTAATTTTATAAACTAATTAACTAAATAATACAAATTAAATAAATAAAACTAAATTAATTATTTAAAATACTAACCCTAATTAGGGTTTTAATTAAATAATAATAATAATAATTATTACACCGTAATTAATGCAGTCGACAGACTAATCAGACGTGTCAGGTGAGCTCATGCGATCGCATGAGTTCTATGTTACCCGGCCATGCGATCGCATGGGCTAGGGTTTCGGGCCAGTTACTGGGCTGCTACAGTACTGGACTCGAGTGTTGTTTTTTTTTTTTTTTCTAGTGTTTTATTTTTCTATTTTATATATTTATATAATATATTTATATAAATTAAATAAAACTTATATTTTTATAAAATAAAGATAAAGAAACTTTTATAGAACTTAAATATTTAACAAACTCTTAACAATATTTTTATTTTTATTTTTCTTTTTATATTTTAGAATATTTAAAACGTATTTTTACAAAAGCGTATTTTTTTTATAAAAGTAAACTTAAAAATAATTTTTTTTTTTTATATATAGCGTTGCGCTTCCGACTTTTAAGCAAGAAATTGAGTTTCCCGGCAGCGGCGCCAAAAATACTTGATAGTTATGCGAGGTGTGGTATAAAATACTATTAAATTTTAGCAGGAAAATACTATTAAATACGATACAATTTTACACAAGATATTTATTTATTTAGAGAATGGATATACTTAAACCTTGCTACAACACTTATAGGCAGTGTACCTAATCGTACAGTAGTGTAGTTTTTAGTAAGTTCGGTTCGTTCCACAGGGAAAATCTTTAAACAAACCTTAACGCTATATTAGTTTACTTTTATAAAAATACAAATATATATATAAGTAATATTATTATTATAAAGGGGGGTTTTTACCGTTTAATGACCGGTTTGTCGATTTTAAAACTTTAGTTGCAGTTAAAACCAAATGTAAAATATTAAAAATAAATACAAGACTTAAATTAAAGCGTAAAGTAAATAACGATAATGAAATTGCGAATAATAAAAGTGCGATA
The DNA here is from genome assembly GCF_046630445.1 of Rutidosis leptorrhynchoides. Classification (NCBI taxonomy): domain Eukaryota; kingdom Viridiplantae; phylum Streptophyta; class Magnoliopsida; order Asterales; family Asteraceae; genus Rutidosis; species Rutidosis leptorrhynchoides. Next base: position 90,318,144 of record NC_092334.1, on the reverse strand, counting down.
AAATAAACTTGCGATAATTAAAAAGTACGATAATTAAAAGTGCAATTAAATACAATAACAATAAAAATGCGATAATTAGAAGTGCAATTAAATATAAAATAAAGGAAATTAAATATGAAATAAAAGAATTATGCTTATTTAAACTTCCGTAATCATGATGTTTGACGTGTTGATTTTAGTTTTATGCCCATGGGTTAATTGTCCTTTGTCCTGGATTATTTAATATGTCCGTCTGGTTTTTGTCCATAACAGTCCATCAGTCATAAATATAAAGTGCGAGTGTCCTCGTCAAATTATCCTTATACCCGAAGTTAAATATTCCAACTAATTGGGGACTTAAACTATAACAAGATTTTAATACTTTGTTTAATAATTACACCAGGATGTCGACTGAGTGTAACCCAAGGTTTTAATATTTTGTTATCAATTATGCCAAGTGTCCTTTTACATAATTTCACCCTGTTTTAATTATTCTAGTGGCTATTAATCCATTCCCGTGTCCGGTTAAATGAACGATTATTCGTACATATAAATACCCCGCCCATCGTGTCCGATTGAGTGTATATGGTAATTTATAGGGACGCCCAATTGTAAATCTTTATATTAACATTAACAAACTATCATTTAGTTAAACAAATATAAAGCCCATTAATAGCCCATAGTCTAATTTCCACAAGTGTCGTTCTTTTGTCCAAACCCCAATTATGGTACAAAGCCCAATTACCCAATTTTAATAATTAGCCCAACATCATGATTACTTCGTTTTAAATAAGCATAATAATAACTTAGCTACGAGACATTAAATTAAAAAGGTTGAACATAACTTACAATGATTAAAAATAGCGTAGCGTTACACGGACAGAATTTCGACTTACACCCTTACAACATTCGCTAACATACCCTTATTATTAGAATTATAATTAAAATTAAAATTAAAATATAAATTATAAATATAAATATTACGATATAGATAGAGAGATGGATGGATATATATGTTGGTTTTTGCGATCAGAATTCGTTTGCTTTTATAGGGAGTTTCAGAATTTGGGGCTCCGCGACTCGCGGCCCTTTTTGCCTTCAAACTCCGCGAGTCGCGGAGTTTGTAAATACAGCTCACCAACTTTGGAGTCTTTCTTGCCGACGGATTTTTATTATTTATATAATATATAAATAATTATAAGAATTATTTAAATATTATATTATATTTATGTGCATAGTTGACTTGTAATTTTTAGTCCGTTGCGTCGAGCGTTGAGAGTTGACTCTGGTCCCGGTTCCGGATTTTCGAACGTCCTTGCGTACAATTTAATATCTTGTACTTTGCGTTTTGAATCTTGTACTCTTGTAATTTCGAGACGTTTCTTATCAATAATTGGAACCTCTTTGATTGTATTTTGTACTTTTGAGCTTTTTGGTCGTTTGCGTCTTCAATTCGTCGAATCTGTCTTTTGTCTTCACCTTTTATTATTTAAATGAATATCACTTTTAAATAGAACAATTGCAACTAAAAGCTTGTCTTTCTTGAGGAATAATTCTATGAAATATATGTTCGTTTTTAGCATTATCAAACATACAACAAGTTTAGTGTTTACAAAAGGCACAAAGGCCATTAACGAATGTGATACAAGTTTGACCAATACAAAAATGATAGTTTTAAACCAAACAACACATCGAGCATGGTTTAGGACTAAACTACCCAAAACGCTAGGCCAACTTCCAAAAGCTCCAACATAACATCATCAGGGGACACCTAGTGCCCAACAACCCCCTTGCCCTTGTCCACGCCTACATCTAAAAAGATAAACAACGAGAGGGGTAAGCTAATGCTTAATGAGTGCAACAATTATACGTTTACATATACAACCTACTTACTTGCAATCACTTACGCATTTACCGCATACATGCTAGCATTATAAGTAATCATACCATCACAAGTATAACACTAAACCTTCCACCATACGAGCTAGCATAACAATAGCATATAGTTTAAATAATATAATATGCTACAATCCACACACACAACCATGGTTAACCAAACGAACGAGGGAACGGTGTTTAAAGACCGTCGGAGTTCATAACAACCTTTAGTGCAATTAACACTTCGTACACTAACCCCACGGGTGGCATCTTAACACCTCGATACTTCACCCCGGGTGGTGCCTTAACACTTTGACACTTCACCCCGAGTGGTGTCTTAGCACATCGACACTTCACTCGTTACATCTTTCGAAGTGTCATCTTAACACATCGATGCTTCACTCCCGAGTGGTGTCTTAACACTTCGACACTTCACTCGCCACATGAGAAGTGGTGTCTTAACACATCGACACTTCACAACTCAACTACACAAATAAATACATCATATATGCACGCATATAATTATTCCACTCACCTTAACACTTCGGTGATGATTATGCACTTCCGAGCTTCAAAGCAAAGTACCTAATACATAAAGTACAATTTCAATACACAACTAGTGGAATTAACCACATTACACCTACTTGAGCATTTAATGACCCAACTCGCATTAAATGACTCAAACACACCACAACCGCCCCTTTAATGGCCAAGACTCGACTTTAATCACTAAAGCTAGTGAATTAAAGTCTAGTAACTTCAACTAGCACTAACTTAGGGTAATCCATACCCAATTCACCCAAACTAGGTCAACATTAGTCTTTTAACCCATTTTAACTCTTACACTACCAAACTTGTCAAACATGACCTATTTACCATTTCAACAACATTTTAACAAGTGTTTAATGCTTAACAACACCATCAACACTTACAAATCCTATTTTCATTAGACCAAACCCTAGCTTGTGGCTATTAGGGTTTCATTACAACCACATAACCCAAATTCGCCCATTTTACCCTCAAATGGGTCAAACAAGTCTCTAGTAACCAAAACCCTAGCCATTAACCAATTAAAACTCAAAACTTAGAGTTAGAACTTACCGAGACTTTCAACGCGTAGCTAGAGACAAGAGGAACAACTTTAATTCTTGCTCCAAAGATCAACCCTTAATCCTTCACTCTCAAATCTCACTTTTAATCCAAATGGGTTTTAAGTTTTGGGAGAGAAATTGGAAAGAAAAGAGAAAAGAAATTAAATGAAATGGATAAGTGGCTGGGATTTAATGCTCCCATCAGATTTATATGCCAAATTACCAATTTGCCCCTTAAAGTCATTTAATTTGAGCTAAAACCGGATTCTGTCCAGCAGGATTGCCGCGGCGAGGCATAATTCATCGCGGCGCGACATACAACGGGAAAATCAACCCTCCTTAACTCACTTTCTGATCCTGGTTTGCTTGCAATGCCGCGGCGCGGACCCATTTGTCGCGGCGCGGCATAAGACTGCATCTGAACAGTTCGACCATCATAAATAAGTTTCGACTTAATTTAATTTGTACATTCCAAACCCGCTTCCTATTTTCACCTAGCCTTCAACAATATTCTCACAAGCTTAACGCTAACTAAACCCACATATAGACTTGCATATGCACACATTATCAAGTATACATTTATATATATCTATACGTTTATTCATACATTTACACATAAGCTAACAAGTTATAAATGTACAAATGATTAAGTATGTACCTTTCAATACGTACGGGAAAAACGGGATGTTACAACCACCGCTCTGATACCAACTGAAAGGACCCGTTCATATACATTATAAACGATTCACAATAGTTGGTTACAACGCGATGTATTAACCTCTATATGATACATTTTACAAACATTGCATTCATTTCCAAAAGATAACCTTTCATTACATCAAAAGTTGACAGGTATGCATACCGTTTCATAATATCCAAATTATAAATGACCTAATTTGTCATTTACTTAATAATAATCTTTATTAAACTCAATGACTTGAATGCAACGTCTTTTGAAATATGCCATGAATGACTCCAAGTAATATCTCTAAAATGAGCAAATGCACAGCAGAAGATTTCTTTAATACCTGAGAATAAACTGCTTTCAAGTGTGATGACCCGGAAATTTTCAACCAAATTTAAACTTAATCTTTATATGTTCCAAGACGATAAGCAAAGTCTGTAATGTGAAATCTCAAAAACTTTGAACTGTGTTCATGTATGCATTTTGACCTTGACTAATCCCGACGATTCACGAACATTTGTGTGTAAATATATATATATATAGGTGTATATCTAATATTTTGAAAACAATAATACAATTTGATTATTTGATTTGAATATGTAAAGTAGTATACAAAATAATGGAATTGCTATTTAAATAAATATTTATATGAATCTATACATAATTAATGTTGTATGTATATATAAATAAATATGTAAATAATAGTTTATATGATAATTGGAAATTATATAATATAATTTAAACATTAGAATTGGATATTTAAAATAAGATACAACATAATTAAGTATAATTTAAAATAACTCTATATATAATTATATATAATTGCTATGAATGATTATTATTATATGTATGAAATATGAAATTTGATATGTATAAGTTGTTATATTATCATTACTATTAATATTATTATTATCGTTAATAATATTAATATTGTTATAACTAATGTTATTATTAGCAACATAAATAATATTATTATCATTTATTATTACTATTATTATTATTATTATTTATTATTAACATTATTATTATTATTATTATTATTATTTTAATTATTATTAATAAAAATTATAATTATTAATTATGAATGATATTTATATAAAGTCATATATATGGATTAAAAATCCAAATCGGTTACATCTCAGTCCAACTGTATTGATTGTGTTTATTGTCTCCAAATTCATAATCAGATCAAATGCAATCTCAGATAAAATCAAATACAGTTTAACATCGTTTTCTACTTTTATCTATTTTTTTCTTCATCACGGGTTGATTAAACTATAGATACAATTGGCTTTATACTAATTCAGTTGACTTAATGTTATAGATCAAAAACCGTTCAAATCTTTCCTCACCATTATAAATTATCAATTTTAACTCACTGTTTATTCAAGAATTAAAAAGAAAACTTATTTAAATGGTACGTATCTCTGTCTTGAACTCCATAATCAAAAAAACTCGATTTCGTTATGTTTTCAAAATGTATTAAAGCAAAGTTGTTAGAAATCATTCATTAAAACTTTCTGTAAAGTTTCAAATGTCAATTTATCCTATCAAGTCTCAATTTTGGAGTCAAAGTTTTCGAACAAAAAGTCAAACGAATCGTTCTTCATCAAATTCGTAATTGTTTCAATGTTTCAAGTCCAATTGATGAACCCAATAGTTTATAGGATGGATTTGCAAGGTAGTTTGTGTTATAATTTTTATTTAACGCGTTATAAAAATCGAAAAAAGCAAAAAAAATTTAAAAAATAACAGCGGCAGCAGATTACCTGCGATATGTATATATATATATTTTTTTTCAATCAGTTCAAGAACCTTTATAAATTATTTGTATTTCGTTTAAAATCCTAATTTCCAAAGTTATTTTACTATAAATGTTTGTTGGGGATTGTTGTTCGATGCATTGAAGACGGAGAAGAAGTTGAAACAGAATAAACCGATTTTAATATAATTATATTACGTAATAAAACAAGTAAGCTGTGATGGTGGAGTGGTTTGGTAGTGTTGAGGTTATTCGAGAGGTCTCTGGTTCAAGTCTAGTTCATGCCTTTGTTTTTTTATGAAAGAGCATTAAAGGTAGTACTCTTTATTTTAAAATTATTATTATTGTTATTATTATTATTATTATTATTATTATTATTATTATTATTATTATTATTATTATTATTATTATTATTATTATTGGTGTTATTGTTATTAGTGTTAATATTGTTATTATTATAATTATTATAAGTATTACAAATATAAGTATTAGTTGCTACTTATTATTATAAAAATAAAATAAAAAAATTTATAATTATGATTGTTATTATTATTATTATTATTGTTATTATTAATATCATTATCATTAATAACATTATTATTAAGTAATATTATTGTTAATTTTATCATTAGTATTGAGATTGTTATTTTTATTATTATTATCGTACAATTATAATTAAGATTATTAATAAGTATTATACGTTTATGAACTAAACTTGGAAAATATGGAAACTCTTATGATTTGAAATAAGATAAGTATTTAGATAAATATAAGATTTATATTGATTAGGATATAACTATGATTGTGCATATTGCAAACAAATAGCTATATATCGGTAAGTATAGATATAACACCGTTTAGTTCTTAAGATGGTAATAAGCATTATTATCAATAATATTATTATTATGAACACTACTAATATTTTATTATTATTATTATTATTATTATTATTATTATTATTATTATTTTTAGTTATTATCATTAAAACTAACATTAGTTATATTAACCATTAATATCTAGGTCAGTTATTAAAATAATTAATATTAATTATGAAAATAAAGGTTTTAATGACATTAATAAGGTTATAAGTAAAGATTATATATATATATATATATATATATATATATATATATATATATATATATATATATAATACACATAACTTAACTATATTAACAATTATATATATAAAATGAATGTATATATAAATAATGAAACCTACAAATTATTAAATATATAAATTACATCACTAATAATAATATATATTTATTTGATTACGACTATATGTATTAATAAATATACAAATGTTATAGGTTCGTGAATCCGAGGCCAACCCTACACTTATTCAATGACGTCATATGTATTTTTACTACAAAATACAGTAAAGTGAGTTTCATTATTCCCTTTTTATATACATTTTGGGGCTGAGAATACATGCAAAATGCTTTATCAATTGTTTTACAATATTTATATGCGTGAGTTTCATTTGCTCCCTTTTTAAATGCTTTTGCAATATATATTTTTTGGGACTGAGAATACATGCGCTATTTTTATAACTGTTTTACGAAATAGACACAAGTAATCGAAACTACATTCTATGGTTGGATTATTTAATCAAATATTCCCTTTTTTATTTAGTCTGGTAATCTAAGAATTAGGGAACAGACACCCTAATTGACGCGAACTCTAAAGATAGATCTATCAGGCCCAACAAGCCCCATCCAAAGTACCGGATGCTTTAGTACTTCGAAATTTATATCATGTCCGAAGGAGGATCCCGGAATGATGGGGATATTCTATTTTTGACTAATATAAACTACTTGAATCTTTACTAAAAAAACTTATTTAAGTGAATTGACTTATTCAATCTCGACGATTGAATATAAATAGGCTATTATGAGTTCGAGCAAGCCGCTATGGTGAAATCGGTAGACACGCTGCTCTTAGGAAGCAGTGCTAGAGCATCTCGGTTCGAGTCCGAGTGGCGGCATGCCATCTTCTAAAAGAGATCCAATACATCCTTCTAAAAGAATATGCATATTGTGAATGTCAGTTACCAGGTGTTCAATCCATATGAATGATATTTTGTCTCTATGCATGGGACGTATGTTTATGAGAAATGGAAATATGAAATCTTGTGGTCTATTAAAATTATGGAAATGATTGATACGATAAACTAATGAACTCACCAACCTTTTGGTTGACACTTGAAAGCATGTTTATTCTCAGGTATGAAAGAAATCTTCTGCTGTGCATTTGCTCATTTTAAGGATATTACTTGGAGTCATTCATGACATATTTCAAAAGATGTTGCATTCGAGTCGTCGATTTCATCAAGGTTATTATTAAGTTAATTATAGTTAGATATATTATGAAATGGTATGCATGCCGTCAACTTTCAATGTAATGAAAGATTGTCTTTTCAAAAACGAATGCAATGTTTGTAAAATGTATCATATAGAGGTCAAGTACCTCGCGATGTAATCAACTGTTGTGAATCGTTTATAATCGATATGGACTTCGTCCGGATGGATTAGGACGGGTCTTTACAGTTGGTATCAAAGCGATGGTCTTAGCGAACCAGGTCTGCAATAGTGTGTCTAACTGATAAGTTGTTAGGATGCATTAGTGAGTCTGGACTTCGACCGTGTCTGCATGTCAAAAGTTTTGCTTATCACTTCGTGTCAAAAATTACCTGCTTATCATTCTTAGAGAATCACTTGCTTATCATTCTTAGTCTAGACACGTTTTACTGCATTGATTGCATGATTAGTGTATGGACAAAATTCATATCTTAGCATATCTGCTAATTCATATCTTAACGTATCTGTTATTGTAAACTTTGCCTGACATTTTCTGTAGATTCCTCCATAACTTATGGGATTTTAGTATTATATATGCATATGTAAATTATGTATTGCAGGGTACTAATCTACATCCTATAATCTATTTCTTATCGAAAATCCTTCATCTGATTGTACGGGATGAATCCCTCAACCAGTTCGAGTCCCTCAGATTTCGATAGCTATTCCGATAGCTATTCCGACAGCTATTCCGACATGGATATTCACCTAAGCTCCGAAAGCGATGTCACCAGAATGAATCAATCAATCAGCCATTCCCAATTCATCTGATGCATTCGTAGTCGACTTAATCAATGGAGACGCGAAGAAGGCGATCCCTTCCACCAACCGAATTCACCTCTTGACAATGAACCTGAAGCGTTTATCGGTGGACCTATCCGAAACACCATCTTCAGCCTCATTTCCAGGGTAGATCGTCACGATTATATTCTATCTAAAATCCTAAACCTTATTCATCTGCTCGTTCCGACCGACAATCATCTTGGAATAATAGGAGAAGTCAACGAACTTCGCGCTCGAGTAATCAATCTGGAGAATATGGTACAAAATGTACCAGCTTCAGCAACATCACCGGCACCAACAGTACCATCAGTAACAACACCAGTACCATCAAAAATCCATGCCTTAACATCTCATTATGTACCTCGAGTATAATCATCGTTCTACGTATCGTTCTACATCGATTATCTTCGTTCTTCATGACGATTAAGTAATCTCTAAATGTTTTAGAGATTATGTATTCTAGTTCTAATGGTAAGCCAAATGAGTTTAATATCATATTAACTCATTAAATCCATGATTATATCTGAAGAAAATATATATGTATATATATTTTCATAAAGATTGTAATTAAAAATTCTTTTGTACAAACTGTTAATGATGAAAATATTTTAGCGGGTAGGTAATACCCGAGGAATATTTAAATTTCACATTAATAAGTTACATTGTACGTTCTTCGAATCTGTTTCAACAGTCATATACTATCCTACTTACATCTACCGATATACGTATCCGTTCACCAAAGAATAACTATTTTCATTCAAATTCAAAATTTCATATTAGGATTTTGACATATCAGAATCCAACAAGTGGCATAATGAGGAAAAAATGGACACAATAAAAATTGATTAGAAACACACTAATTAACAATATGAAATTTTGTTAAGAATCCACGCTAACAAAATCCTAGCTAACTGTTCCTAGCTAACTGTTAATTCCGTATTACATTTTATTTATCGCAATTTAATTATCGCAATTTATTTTATCGCAATTTAATTCTCGCAATTTTATTTATTGTTATTTAATTTCTGTTATTTACTTTACGTACTTTATTTATCGTTATTTAATTTCTGTTATTTATTTTACGCACTTTAAATATCGGGACACGTATTTAAGGTTTTGACATATCATATCGACGCATCTATATATATTATTTGGAATCACCATAGACACTCTATATGCAGTAATGATCGAGTTCTCTATACAGGGTTGAGGTTGATTCTACAATAATATATATAGTTTGAGTTGTGATCGAGTCTGAGACGTATACGGGTCACGACACGTATTAATTAATTCGAATATTATATATTAAACTATATATATGAATTATTGGACTGTCAACTGTGGACTATCGACTGTGGACTAATAACATTAAACAATTAAAATAAATTAAAATATTGATTATAACATATGAAACTAAACAAGTCTTCAAGTTTGCCACTTGATTTCATCTTAAACCTCAATTGTATCTTGACGATTACAATCTGCGTTCAAACCTTTCATGATTCTTGAAAACACCTCAATCGATAGGATGAATCAACCGCACTTCATCTACGGAAGGAAAAATTTATGCATATAGTTATGCACCTGAGAAACTCTCGACAACTGAGTAAAAGTTTAACACGTAGCCGCGTCAGATCCTTTGGCATTTATTAGCAAAAATAACTTTGCGATCCCTTTTCAAAGTAGCAAATTTTGTCACAGCTTTAGCAAATCAACTTCGACTTTTCGTTCGAAACAACCTTATTATCACCTTGATGTATATGTATGCTCTTTTATTGTTACCGGGGAACCTTTTATATTCCACCATATTACCGTCTGCGTTTAATCATCTAAAAACATAATTTTCTTGAAATCACCTCGGATTGATAACCAATGATTCAGATATGGTAGCAGTAAATGTAGAGGAATCGGCAATCAGTACTTTGAAAACTCACAACATATCTACATCAACAGTTATATGTATAAAATTTATCTCTAACAATAATGATCTTCCATTCTGAAATTTTGAAAAGCACCCAGCCTACGAATTAATACATCGAACTCTGAAAAAGCTGAATGAAGCAGTAGAAACTGTAGATAATCGTAAACGACCTTAACCGTCGAAAGTTTAATGATAAAGAATGGAGTATTGGAAACACTCAATAGAAAACTTAGTACCGAAAATCGGATTATGCGAAACTATGAAGGAAGCCGTGGACAAATCACAAAGAATAAGTTTGACTTCAAAGAATTCAAATGATTCAATGCCTGCTGAAATCTTTAGCGAATACCTTGCTTCTGACTCCAAACTCTTGCGGACAAATTTTCTTCACCATCCTTCGATATTAAAAATTCAAAGATACTATAGTGTCTTTCATTATAAATATCCTCCATATTTTTGAAAATATTTTTATAATTATTCTTATTTGAAATCATTAATCTCTTCGTGCTATAAGTATTACATCATATAGAAACTGTTAGTTTCTATATTCTGTAAACTTCGAGCTTAAAATATGAATGTTACTGAAGTAATGTTGGAAACTCATGCATGGGTTAGTATAATATAATGACACTTGATCAACGTGATTATATTACATTAAGTCATGCTGAGTTTCTAAATGAGACATGATGATTCACAGATTATAACGTCATCATGTGCCATGTTATACGACTCATACATTTTATCTGATATATAAGCATATCAAGAATATATTTTCTTGATAGTTCTATCTTTCCCGGATATTCTGGTAATTTGACGAATCAAGATCGTGTTATTACCATTTCTTTCTTAGAACATTAGCTACGTTCATTTCGAAATTCATATCTATGAATTCTGGACCGTTGCTCGCTTTAATAAAGGTCGAGAGGATAATAAAAAGGCAAAGAGATCCAAAATATAAGAGAAAATATAAAGCCCAATGACAACATCGAAATTACATACCGTGGGTATCAGTACGTATGGCAATATAAAGACACGGGAGGATTATAAATACAATAATTCCTAGAGCATAATAGAAATAAACAGATTCTTCAGGTGGGAGTTGGAAAAGAAGAACGATCATTACGATAGTTAGAATAAGAAGAAGGATCAGAACAGGGTTAAGGTTTTTCATAAATCTTTTGAATTTGGGAATTGAGTATAGAAGTGGTGAAAACTAATGGAACGGAAAAGGTAAATTTATAATGGAAAAACCAGACGTAGTAATCGAGGCTGATCACCGTATTTATTTATAGAGATCTTAATTCCCTTATTCGCCGAAGAATCAAATCTTTTAGATTTCGGAGATTTTCTTTATATCTCTTGAATTCCGGAATTCAACCATGACTAGTCAAAAGTTATGATGAAACTTATTTTTCTCATTTTGCTATTTAAGTGATAGCTTCATTCGTACGCTTCAAATAGTTGAATCGTTTTATTCAATTATTTCAATGGTGATAAAACTCTATTCTGCAACTCTTATTCGTCATGAAAACATTCTTATTGTTAACCATGACGACCTCACTCAAATTTCGGGACGAAATTTCTTTAACGGGTAGGTACTGTGATGACCCGGAAATTTTCAACCAAATTTAAACTTAATCTTTATATGTTCCAAGATGATAAGCAAAGTCTGTAATGTGAAATCTCAAAAACTTTGAACTGTGTTCATGTATGCATTTTGACCTTGACTAATCCTGACGATTCACGAACATTTGTGTGTGAATATATATATATAGGTGTATATCTAATATTTTGAAAACAATAAAATACAATTTAATTATTTGATTTTAATATGTAAAGTAGTATACAAAATAATGGAATTGCTATTTAAATAAATATTTATATGAATCTATACATAATTAATGTTGTATGTATATATAAATAAATATGTAAATAATAGTTTATATGATAATTGGAAATTATATAATATAATTTAAACATTAGAATTGGATATTTAAAATAAGATACAACATAATTAAGTATAATTTAAAATAACTCTATATATAATTATATATGATTGCTATGAATGATGGAAATTATATGTATGAAATATGAAATTTGATATGTATAAGTTGTTATATTATCATTACTATTAATATTATTATTATCATTAATAATATTAATATTGTTATAACTAATGTTATTATTAGCAACATAAATAATATTATTATCATTTATTATTACTATTATTATTATTATTTATTATTAACATTATTATTATTATTATTATTATTATTAGTATTTTAATTATTATTAATAAAAATTATAATTATTAATTATGAATGATATTTATATAAAGTCATATATATGGATTAAAAATCTAAATCGGTTACATCTCAGTCCAACTGTATTGATTGTGTTTATTGTCTCCAAATTCATAATCAGATCAAATGCAATCTCAGATAAAATCAAATACAGTTTAACATCGTTTTCTACTTTTATCTATTTTTTTCTTCATCACGGGTTGATTAAACTGTAGATACAATTGGCTTTATACTAATTCAGTTGACTTAATGTTATAGATCAAAAACCGTTCAAATCTTTCCTCACCATTATAAATTATCAATTTTAACTCACTGTTTATTCAAGAATTAAAAAGAAAACTTATTTAAATGGTACGTATCTCTGTCTTGAACTGCATAATCAAAAAAACTCGATTTCGTTATGTTTTCAAAATGTATTAAAGCAAAGTTGTTAGAAATCATTCATTAAAACTTTCTGTAAAGTTTCAAATGTCAATTTATCCTATCAAGTCTCAATTTTGGAGTCAAAGTTTTCGAACAAAAAGTCAAACGAATCGTTCTTCATCAAATTCGTAATTGTTTCAACGTTTCAAGTCCAATTGACGAACCCAATAGTTTATAGGATGGATTTGCAAGGTAGTTTGTGTTATAATTTTTATTTAACGCGTTATAAAAATCGAAAAAAGCAAAAAAAATTTAAAAAATAACAGCGGCAGCAGATTACCTGCGATATGTATATATTTTTTTTTTTCAATCAGTTCAAGAACCTTTATAAATTATTTGTATTTCGTTTAAAAATCCTAATTTCCAAAGTTATTTTACTATAAATGTTTGTTGGGGATTGTTGTTCGATGCAGTGAAGATGGAGAAGAAGTTGAAACAGAATAAACCGATTTTAATATAATTATATTACGTAATAAAACAAGTAAGCTGTGATGGTGGAGTGGTTTGGTAGTGTTGAGGTTATTCGAGAGGTCTCTGGTTCAAGTCTAGTTCATGCCTTTGTTTTTTTATGAAAGAGCATTAAAGGTAGTACTCTTTATTTTAAAATTATTATTATTGTTATTATTATTATTATTATTATTATTATTATTATTATTATTATTATTATTATTATTGGTGTTATTGTTATTAGTGTTAATATTGTTATTATTATAATTATTATAAGTATTACAAATATAAGTATTAGTTGCTACTTATTATTATAAAAATAAAATAAAAAAATTTATAATTATGATTGTTATTATTATTATTATTGTTATTATTAATATCATTATCATTAATAACATTATTATTAAGTAATATTATTGTTAATTTTATCATTAGTATTGAGATTGTTATTTTTATTATTATTATCGTACAATTATAATTAAGATTATTAATAAGTATTATACGTTTATGAACTAAACTTGGAAAATATGGAAACTCTTATGATTTGAAATAAGATAAGTATTTAGATAAATATAAGATTTATATTAATTAGGATATAACTATGATTGTGCATATTGCAAACAAATAGCTATATATCGGTAAGTATAGATATAACACCGTTTAGTTCTTAAGATGGTAATAAGCATTATTATCAATAATATTATTATTATGAACACTACTAATATTTTATTATTATTATTATTTTTATTATTATTATTATTATTATTATTATTATTATTATTATTATTATTATTATTATTATTATTAGTTATTATCATTAAAACTAACATTAGTTATATTAACCATTAATATCTAGGTCAGTTATTAAAATAATATTAATTATGAAAATAAAGGTTTTAATGACATTAATAAGGTTATAAGTAAAGATTATATATATATATATATATATATATATATATATATATATATATATATATATATATATATATATATATATATATAAATGTATTTAATACACATAACTTAACTATATTAACAATTATATATATAAAATGAATGTATATATAAATAATGAAATCTACAAATTATTAAATATATAAATTACATCACTAATAATAATATATATTTATTTGATTACGACTATATGTATTAATAAATATACAAATGTTATAGGTTCGTGAATCCGAGGCCAACCCTACACTTATTCAATGACGTCATATGTATTTTTACTACAAAATACAGTAAAGTGAGTTTCATTATTCCCTTTTTATATACATTTTGGGGCTGAGAATACATGCAAAATGCTTTATCAATTGTTTTACAATATTTATATGCGTGAGTTTCATTTGCTCCCTTTTTAAATGCTTTTGCAATATATATTTTTTGGGACTGAGAATACATGCGCTATTTTTATAACTGTTTTACGAAATAGACACAAGTAATCGAAACTACATTCTATGGTTGGATTATTTAATCAAATATTCCCTTTTCTATTTAGTCTGGTAATCTAAGAATTAGGGAACAGACACCCTAATTGACGCGAACTCTAAAGATAGATCTATCAGGCCCAACAAGCCCCATCCAAAGTACCGGATGCTTTAGTACTTCGAAATTTATATCATGTCCGAAGGAGAATCCCGGAATGATGGGGATATTCTTATATGCATATTGTGAATGTCGGTTACCAGGTGTTCAATCCATATGAATGATATTTTGTCTCTATGCATGGGACGTATGTTTATGAGAAATGGAAATATGAAATCTTGTGGTCTATTAAAATTTATGAAATGATTATTTATGTTAAACTAATGAACTCACCAACCTTTTGGTTGACACTTGAAAGCATGCTTATTCTCAGGTATGAAAGAAATCTTCCGCTGTGCATTTGCTCATTTTAAGGATATTACTTGGAGTCATTCATGACATATTTCAAAAGACGTTGCATTCGAGTCGTCGAGTTCATCAAGATTATTATTAAGTTAATTATAGTTAGATATATTATGAAATGGTATGCATGCCGTCAACTTTCAATGTAATGAAAGATTGTCTTTTCAAAAACGAATGCAATGTTTGTAAAATGTATCATATAGAGGTCAAGTACCTCGCGATGTAATCAACTGTTGTGAATCGTTTATAATCGATATGGACTTTGTCCGGATGGATTAGGACGGGTCTTTACAGTTGGTATCAAAGCGATGGTCTTAGCGAACCAGGTCTGCAATAGTGTGTCTAACTGATAAGTCGTTAGGATGCATTAGTGAGTCTGGACTTCGACCGTGTCTGCATGTCAAAAGTTTTGCTTATCACTTCGTGTCAAAAATTACCTGCTTATCATTCTTAGAGAATCACTTGCTTATCATTCTTAGTCTAGACACGTTTTACTGCATTGATTGCATGATTAGTGTATGGACAAAATTCATATCTTAGCATATCTGCTAATTCATATCTTAACGTATCTGTTATTGTAAACTTTGCCTGACATTTTCTGTAGATTCCTCCGTAACTTATGGGATTTTAGTATTATATATGCATATGTAAATTATGTATTGCAGGGTACTAATCTACATCATATAATCTATTTCTTATCGAAAATCCTTCATCTGATTGTACGGGATGAATCCCTCAACCAGTTCGAGTCCCTCAGATTTCGATAGCTATTCCGATAGTTATTCCGACAGCTATTCCGACATGGATATTCACCTAAGCTCCGAAAGCGATGTCACCAGAATGAATCAATCAATCAGCCATTCCCAATTCATCTGATGCATTCGTAGTCGACTTAATCAATGGAGACGCGAAGAAGGCGATCCCTTCCACCAACCGAATTCACCTCTTGACAATGAACCTGAAGCGTTTATCGGTGGACCTATCCGAAACACCATCTTCAGCCTCATTTCCAGGGTAGATCGTCACGATTATATTCTATCTAAAATCCTAAACCTTATTCATCTGCTCGTTCTGACCGACAATCATCTTGGAATAATAGGAGAAGTCAACGAACTTCGCGCTCGAGTAATCAATCTGGAGAATATGGTACAAAATGTACCAGCTTCAGCAACATCACCGGCACCAACAGTACCATCAGTAACAGCACCAGTACCATCAACAATCATTTCCATAATTTTAGGACGGGTCTTTACATCAAGTGTCAACCAAAAGGTTGGTGAGTTCATTAGTTTATCGTATCAATCATTTCCATAATTTTAATAGACCACAAGATTTCATTTATTCAATAATCATACACTCGTAAGTGTTTTAAAATTCATTCATATGGATTGAACACCTGGTAACCGACATTAACAAAATGCATCTAGAATATTGATAATGCTAAAAACGAACATATATTTCATAGCATTATCCCTCAAGAAAGACAAGCTTTTAGTTGCAATTGTCCTATTTACAAGTGATATTCGTTTAAATAATAAAAGGTGAAGACAAAAGACAGATTCGACGAATTGAAGACGCAAACGACCAAAAAGCTCAAAAGTACAAAGTACAATCAAAGAGGTTCCAATTATTGATAAGAAACGTCTCAAAATTACAAGAGTACAAGACACGAAATGCAAAGTACAAGATATTAAATTGTACGCAAGGACGTTCGAAAATCCGGAACCGGGACCAGAGTCAACTCTCAACGCTCGACGCAACGGACTAAAAATTACAAGTCAACTATGCACATGAATATAATATAATATATAATTAATTCTTAAAATTAATATATATATTATATTATATTATAAAACCGTCGGCAGAAGAAAACAACCACATGTGAGCCTCCCCAGCTGGCCATGCGATCACATGGCCTTGAAGGGCAAAGCTCATGCGATCGCATGAGCCCCTTTTTCTGGCCACAGCCCTATAAATTCACGTGTTTGGTTCAGTGTAAAATATATATCAATCCATCTCTCTATCTCACATACGATATATATATTTATATTATAATTTTAATTTTAATTTTAATTTTAATTTCTAATAATAAGGGTATGTTAGTGAATGTTGTAAGGGTGTAAGTCAAAATTTTGTCCGTGTAACGCTACGCTATTTTTAATCATTGTAAGTTATGTTCAACCTTTTTACATTAATGTCTCGTAGCTAAGTTATTATTATGCTTATTTAAAACAAAGTAATCATGATGTTGGACTAAATACTAAAATTGGGTAATTGGGCTTTGTACCATAATTGGAGTTTGGACAAAAGAACAACACTTGTGGAAATTAGACTATGGGCTATTAATGGGATTTATATTTGTTAAACTAAATGATAGTTTGTTAATTTTAATATAAAGATTTACAATTGGACATACCGATAAATAACCATATACACTCGATCGGACACGATGGGCGGGATATTTATATGTACGAATAATCGTTCATTTAACCGGACACGGGAATGGATTAATAGTTAATAGATTTATTAAAACAAGGGTGAAATTATGTACAAGGACACTTGGCGTAATTGTTAACAACGTATTAAAACCTTGGGTTACACGCAGTCGATATCCTGGTGTAATTATTAAACAAAGTATTAAAACCTTGTTACAGTTTAAGTCCCCAATTAGTTGGAATATTTGACTTCGGGTATAAGGATAATTTGACGAGGACACTCGCACTTTATATTTATGATGGATGGACTGTCATGGATAAAAACGAGACGGATATATTAAATAAACCAGGACAAAGAACAATTAACCCATGGGAATAAACTAAAATCAATACGTCAAACATCATGATTACGGAAGTTTAAATAAGCATAATTTCTTTATTTTTATATTTAATTGCACTTCTAATTATTGCACTTTTATTTATTGTTATTGTATTTAATTGCACTTTTATTTATTGTCATTGTATTTAATTGCACTTTTAATTATCGTACTTTTTAATTATCGTAATTTTATTTTATCGCACTTTTATTTATTGCAATTTCATTATCGTTATTTACTTTACGCTTTAAATTAAGTCTTTTATTTATTTAATATTTTACATTAGGTTTTAACTGCGACTAAAGTTTTAAAAATCGACAAACCGGTCATTAAACGGTAAAAACCCCCTTTTTATAATAATAATATTACTTATATATATTTGTATTTTTATAAATTAAAACTAATATAGCGTTAAGCCTTGTTTAAAAGATTTTCCTGTGGAACGAACCGGACTTACTAAAAACTACACTACTGTATGATTAGGTACACTGCCTATAAGTGTTGTAGCAAGGTTTACGTATATCCATTCTATAAATAAATAAATATCTTGTGTAAAATTGTATCATATTTAATAGTATTTCCTAGTAAAATATAAGCTATTTCATATACACCTCGCATAACATCAAGTATTTTTGGCGCCGCTGCCGGGGATTACACTATTGCTTAAACGCCGGAAGCGCAACGCTATAAAAAAAGATTTTTATTAATTTTTAAGTTTACTTTTATAAAAATACGTTTTTGTAAAAATACGTTTTAAATAATATATTCAAAAATATAAAAAGAAAAACAAAATTTATTTATTTTTTTGTTAAATATATAACTTCTATAAAAGTTTCTTTATCTTTATTTTATAAAAATATAAGTTTTATTTAATTTATATAAATATATTATATAAATATATAAAACAGAAAAATTAAAACAAAAAAAAAAAAATCACTCGAGGCCCGTACTGTTACAGCCCGTAACCTGGCCCAAAACCTAAGCTCATGCGATTGCATGAGCCCGAATGCATATTCTCATGCGATCGCATGAGAGTACCAGACACGCCAGAGTTGACTGAATTCTGCAATCATTACGGAGTAATTATTATTATTATTAATTAATTTATAACCCTAATTAGGGTTTTATATTAAATTAGTTAGTTTAGTTTTTATTATTTAATTTATATTTTTAGTTTAGTTAGTTTTAATAAATTACAAAATTAATAGTTTTATTAAATAAATAATATAAAAATAATATTTTTATAAAAATTGTACTTTTTACAACTTTAAGTATATTTTTATATTTTGTACTTTTTTTATTCGTTTTAGCGTAATATTTGTATTTTTCGCTCGTATTTAGTTTTAAATCATACTATTTGCCATAGTTATTTTTATTTCTAGATTTTTAGGTTTGTCGTAAAATCCCTTAAGTGCTTTTTCTTTAGACTAAGATTTAGGTACTTTAGAATTTTGCGACGCTGTTCTAAGTTTTTAGTACCTTTTTAAGATATTGCCATTTGGGATATAGAATTCCGTGTAAGCTTTAATATTTTTAGACGCAACTTTTAATTCTTAGTTTTTAGTTCCTTTTTAAGTTTCGACGCGCTACTTTCTTATTTTTATTTTTCGACGCCTATTATTTTTCAATCTTTTATTTTTCGACGTTTTTCGACGCGCTCTTTTTCTTTCTTATTTCTCGACATTCTAGTTTTTAGGACTTAGAATTTTCTCTATTTCTTATCTAAATTTCTTAAATTTCAACGAAAAATTATTTTAAGCGGTTAAATTTATAGACATTAAAATTTTCTGGTTCGTAGTAATAGTTGGATTTGTACATGGACCGGGTTATTAGAGCCAAACAGTACTCAATTATATTGAGACCAAACGAATCCTGCCCCTCTGCTGCATCTTTTGGCTATTCGAAACGTGGGCAAAATCAGAAAAGTCTATTAATTGGATAACTTATATAATTTTTCTTTCTTTTTAAAAACTAATAAGATATTCAGTGAATGCACCGAGCAAAACGTTCACCACCTTTTGTACGTTCACCACCTGTAACTCGATCAAGACATCTAGCAAATATTGTCGCCGTTGATTTTTCTTTAGAATCGTCATCCAGACGACCAAGTACTCCAATTCAAATTTCCGATAATCCATTTTTTGAACCCGACCTCACAATTGAGAATCCGGAGAATATTCAAGGACGATTGCGAGATCCTGAACCACTAATCTTTCCTCCGGAACCACCAATCATTCAAACAGAGATTGTTGAGGAACGAACCATTAAATCAGAATCCTCTAGTGATTCAGATACAACAAATTCAATCATGGAGAATCTGGAACCTTTAAGTATGGAAGACCGAATGAGAGCTAAACGCACTGGCCTAGGTCACATAATTACTCATCCAGACATTAATGCGCCAGATTATGAAATCAAAGGACGAATTCTACACATGGTGACTAATCAATGCCAATTTAGTGGTGCACCGAAGGAAGATCCAAATGAACATCTTCGTACCTTTAATAGGATCTGCACACTATTTAAAATAAGAGAAGTGGAAGATGAACAGATATATCTCATGTTATTTCTCTGGACTTCAAAGGGAGAAGCCAAAGATTGGTTAGAATCATTACCTGAAGGGGCGATTGATACATGGGACGTTTTAGTTGAAAAATTTCTTAAACAATTCTTTCCGGCATCTAAAGCCGTAAGACTTCAAGGAGAAATTGTTACATTCACACAAAAACCAAATGAAACTCTATATAAGGCATGGACAAGATTTGGTAAGTTATTAAGAGGATGTCCACAACATGGTTTAGACACTTGTCAAATAGTACAAATATTCTACCAAGGATGCGACATCACTACAAGGAAAGATATCGATATAGCAGTTGGTGGTTCTATTATGAAGAAAACAGAAACTGATGCTTATAAAATTATTGATAACACTGCTTCCCACTCACATGAGTGGCACCAAGAAAAAGATATCGTTAGATCATCTAAAGCAGCTAGAGCCGATTCTAGCCATGACTTAGATTCCATTTCCGCAAAGATAGATGCTGTCGAGAGACGAATGGAAAAGATGACTAAAGATATTCACTCAATACGAATTAGTTGTGAGCAGTGTGGAGGACCACATTTGACAAAAGATTGTCTCAGTATTGAACTAACAATGGAACAAAGAGAGAATGTTTCATACATAAACCAAAGGCCTGGAAATAATTATCAGAATAATTATCAACTGCCAAGACCGATTTACAATCAAAACCAGAATTATAACCGAAATGTTCCATACAACAACCAACAAGGTCCTAGTAATCAACAAGTATCCAATAATACTTACAATCAGCAAATACCTAATTTTCAAAACAAACCACCACAAACCGATGATAAAAAGCCGAATTTAGAAGATATGATGACGAAGCTAGTTGAATCTCAAACACAGTTTTTCACATCTCAGAAACAAACCAATGAACAAAATGCTCAAGCATTTAGAAATCAACAAGCTTCTATTCAAAATTTGGAACAAGAAGTAAGTAACCTAGCAAGGTTAATAGGTGAAAGAAAACCGGGAAGTCTACCTAGTGATACAAATGCTAACCCCCGGAATGAAACAGCTAAAGCCATTACCACAAGAAGTGGTATTACACTTAAACTACCTGAAATACCTGTAATTTCTGATGAAGCTATTCCTACTTCACAAGAACCACAACCTGATCAAGATAAGGAAAAAGAACCGGTAGTTGAAAAGGTTAATGAAGATAACACAGTTAAAGCTAAACCTTATGTTAAACCATACCAACCACCACTTCCTTACCCGAGTAAAATGAGAAAAGAGAGACTTGAAGCCGAGCAATCCAAATTTTTGGATATGTTTAAACTTTAAACAGATAAATGTAAATCTTCCTTTCATTGATGTGATTTCAAGAATGCCTAGATATGCTAAATTTCTGAAAGATCTAATCTCGAATAGAAAGAAAATGGAAGAACTCTCGGCTATTACTATGAATGCTAATTGTTCAGCAGTGCTGTTGAATAAGATACCAGAAAAATTATCTGATCCAGGAAGTTTCACAATTCCATGTTTTCTGGGTAGTCTTAGTTCAATAGAAGCATTGGCAGACTTAGGTGCTAGTATAAATTTAATGCCATATTCATTATACACTAAACTAAACCTTGGAGAATTGAAACCAATACGAATAAGCATACAACTAGTCGATCGATCAATAAAATATCCTAGAAGGATAATGGAGAACATGCTAGTTAAAGTTGGTACTTTAGTATTTCCAGTAGATTTTGTTGTTCTGGACATGGAAGAAGATTCTCAAGTTCCTCTCATATTAGGAAGACCATTCTTAAACACGGCTAAAGCAATGATAGACGTGTTTGGTAAGAAACTGACCCTAAGTATAGAGGACGAGAGTGTTACCTTTTCTGTTGATAGAGCAATGCAACAACCGCAATCTACAGATGATACATGTTATTATATTCAAACTATAGAATCACATGCAGAATTGTTAGAAGAATTTCCAGAATTACAAAGAACAGGAGAATGTTCTTTAGGAGAAGGAACTGAACCAATTGATGAAAACTGAAATGTTAGCTACACTTATGGCTAATGGATATGAACCAACAACAGAAGAAATTCAAATGCTAAAAGAAGAAGACAGATATCGATATAAATCATCGATAGAAGAACCACCGAAATTAGAGTTAAAGCCACTTCCAAACCATTTGGAATACGCTTATTTACATGGTGAATCTGAATTACCTGTAATAATATCGTCTTCTCTTACTGAAAATGAAAAATCTCAACTCATTTCTGTGCTAAAAGCTCATAAACCAGCTATTGCATGGAAGATTCATGATATTAAAGGAATAAGTCCTTCGTATTGCACACATAAAATCCTTATGGAAGAAGGTCATAAAACGTATGTGCAACGCCAACGAAGACTAAATCCTAATTTGCAAGATGTTGTTAAGAACGAAATTATTAAACTGCTTGATGCAGGTTTAATTTATCCAATTTCTGATAGTCCATGGGTAAGCTCAGTTCAATGCGTGCCTAAGAAGGGTGGCGTGACTGTCATTACAAATGAGAAAAATGAGCTTATTCCTACTAGGACTGTAACAGGATGGCGTGTATGTATTGATTATAGAAAATTAAATGACGCCACCAGAAAAGATCACTTTCCCTTACCTTTTATTGATCAAATGTTGGAAAGATTAGCCGGAAATAGTTACTATTATTTCCTTGATGGTTTTTCCGAATATTTTCAAATTCCAATAGCACCCGAGGACCAAGAAAAAACCACGTTCACGTGCCCTTATGGTACTTTTGCTTACAAACGCATGCCATTTGGACTTTGCAACGCCCCTGCAACCTTTCAAAGGTGCATGATAGCGATTTTTCATGACATGATAGAAGAATGCATGGAAGTTTTCATGGATGACTTTTCAGTCTTCGGTGATACATTTGAATCATGTCTAGTTAATCTTGAACGAATGCTTATTAGATGTGAACAATCAAATCTAGTTCTTAATTGGGAAAAATGCCATTTCATGGTTAAAGAAGGCATCGTTCTTGGACATAAAATTTCAAAGGAAGGAATTGAAGTGGGTAGAGCTAAAGTAGATGTAATTGCTAAACTTCCACATCCCACCAATGTTAGAGGAGTTAGGAGTTTTCTAGGGCATGAAGATTTTTACCGACGTTTTATAAAAGATTTTTCTAAAATTGCCACTCCTATGAATAAGCTACTAGAAAAAGATGCTCCATTCATCTTTTCAGATGACTGCATCAAATCTTTTAATATTCTTAAAGAAAAACTCACTAATGCGCCGATCATGATAACACCAAATTGGAATTTACCGTTTGAACTAATGTGCGTTGCAAGTGATTTTGCAAGGGGAGCCGTTTTAGGACAAAGGATTGAAAAACAATTTCAACCTATTTATTATGCTAGTAAGACGCTACAAGGAGCACAAACGAATTTCACAACTACTGAAAAAGAACTCCTTGCTATTGTCTTTGCTTTTGACAAATTTCATTCATATCTCGTTCTAGCTAAAACGGTGGTCTATACCGACCATTCTGCTCTTAGATACCTATTTTCGAAACAAGATGCTAAACCACGATTAATCCGTTGGATCTTACTCTTACAAGAGTTTGATATTGAAATCCGAGATAAAATAGGAGCAGAAAATCTCGCCGCTGATCATCTTTCTCGTCTTGAAAATCCCGAATTAGAAGTTCTAAATGAATCGGCCATACAAGACAACTTTCCTGATGAATATCTATTGAAGATAGATTATAATGAAATTTCATGGTTTGCAGACTATGCAAACTATTTAGTATGTGGATTCCTTGAAAAAGCATTGTCGTACCAAAACGAAAGAAATTCTTTAGTGATCTAAAACACTATTTCTGGGAAGATCCACATTTGTTTAAAAGTTGTCCAGATGGAATAATACGCCGATGTGTATTCAGAGATGAAGCTAGTAAAATCTTAAACCATTGTCACACAAGACCAACAGGAGGGCATTATGGGCCTCAACTAACAGCAAGAAAAGTTTACGATGCTGGATTCTATTAGCCTACAATTTACAAAGACGCGCACCTTCTTTGCAAATCCTGTGATGCTTGTCAAAGGGCCGGAAAAATAAGTCAACGTGATGATATGCCACAAAATGTCATTCAAGTATGTGAAGTATTTGACATTTGGGGTATTGACTTTATGGGTCCATTTCCAAAATCTCATAATAATCTCTATATTCTCGTAGCCATTGATTATGTATCTAAATGGGCGGAAGCACAAGCTCTCCCAACTAACGATGCACGAGTTGTAGTCAACTTTTAAAACGTCTTTTTGCAAGATTTGGAACACCGAAAGCTTTAATAAGTGATCGGTGAACTCATTTCTGTAATAATCAACTTGAGAAAGTTCTTAAAAGATATGGAGTAACTCATAAAATCTCAACCGCATATCATCCACAGACAAGTGGACAAGTTGAAAATACCAACCGAGCTTTAAAACGTATTCTAGAGAAAACCGTAGGATCAAATCCGAAGGAATGGTCCATGAAATTGGAGGATGCACGTTGGGCTTTTAGAACAGCCTACAAAACTCCAATTGGAACCACACCTTTTAAACTCGTTTACGGAAAAGCATATCTTCTTCCAGTAGAAATTGAACACAAAGCATTCTGGGCTTTGAAGACATGTAATCTTGATTTACATGAAGCTGGACGTCTACGGTTAAGTCAATTAAATGAATTAGAAGAATTGAGACATGAAGCATACGAAAATTCGTTGATCTATAAAGAAAGAACGAAGAAATGGCATGATAAAAGAATCAGAAGTTCAAAATAATTTAAAGAAGGAGACAGAGTTCTTCTTTTCAATTCACGATTCAAGCTATTTCTTGGAAAATTGAAATCAAGATGGTCTGGACCGTTCATAGTCAAAAGAGTTTTCCCATACGGAACAGTAGAATTGATAAATTCAAATGGAATTGAATTTAAGGTTAATGGTCACAGAGTTAAACATTACATAGATAGTCCGATGGAAGTTGACAACGAAGTTCACAATTTCGATACCACAGCTAACTAAGTGTGGGGAGAATCAAGTCTTTAAAGGATAATATGTATTTCTGTTAGAGTTAGATTTTCTGTTTTCGTGTAGTTCTCGAAAATGGAATCCGAATGGTCTTTCCCTAGCAGACCCTAAAGAACTAGTCTTCT
The DNA here is from genome assembly GCF_046630445.1 of Rutidosis leptorrhynchoides. NCBI lineage: Eukaryota > Viridiplantae > Streptophyta > Magnoliopsida > Asterales > Asteraceae > Rutidosis > Rutidosis leptorrhynchoides. The sequence continues at coordinate 90,292,085 of NC_092334.1, read as the reverse complement.
CCCCCCATTCTAAATTTTTATTTTTTTTAGGTTTTACGAGATGAAGACTTCCTGTGAATTAAACCATGGTCTAATGCTACATCCTTTGATTACTAAAGGTAAATAATGCTACATCCTTTGATTACTAAAGGTAATAATGACACACTTTCAAGTGAAATAGTATCATTAATCAGAGGTAAATTGGACGGAGTAAGAAAAGAATCCAGATGCGAAAATAATAAGTTACAATTTGGTAAAGGAAAATCAAAATCCGCAGCGAAAAGAAGAGCACGACACCTTGAAAGATGTCACAAATGTGGAAAATGGTCACATGAAGGAAAATGCTCGACGAATCAGACATATTCAAATACCGAATTTGTTACTTTATGCAGAGACGGACCGTTCATATGTTTAGAAGAAAAAACATTAAATGCTCGAGGTTACGCCTATGTAGCCATGGAAAACCAATTAGTCCGACTATCTTATGAGTGGGCTAGAGCATATCACTAAGAAATCTATCTCACAGGTAAGTTTGTACAGTTTTTTTTTTTTATTTTTATTTTTAACCTTTTGATAATAAACGCTAATTTGTTCGCTATAAAGTATTAAATTGGTATTCAATAAAATTAGGTCTTGCGACCGAAATTATTGATATCATACAAAAATTTATTACATCACTGCGAAATTTAACGTTTATTCTTAAGGTATAAATATCGTTAATCAATAAACCAAAAATATTTCAAAAATTCGTCATTAGTTAAATTAGGTTATGAAACCGAAATTACTTTACCGAAAAGAGGGGCGTATATTTTTGATAATATTTGATTGATTAAAGTGGGATAAAAGACCAAAAAGATTTTTAATTTTAATTTTACTTTGTTTTTAAAATTAATATTAAAATAATATTGTAAAATTTTTAAATCAATATATTTAAAATTGTAAATATTTGAAAAATTAATATTTTTAATATAAGTTTGTATGTATAAAAACAAAAATATAATTTAAGTTTGGTGTGAATTTTTAATTTTATGCATTTTAAATTTAAGTTTGGTGTGAATCTAAAAATAAAAATTTACTTTATTTCGCTAAGTTAAAAATATGATTTTTAAAATTCGTTGTGAGTTGAAGACTAGGTCGTTGAACCGAAATTGCTTTACCCGAGGGAGGAACGAGAACTTTTATTATCATTATTTTTAATCTTATTGAATTAAAGTATGCCAAAAACATTAAAAAACCCAAAAATCTTTACTTTTAAAACCGCGATTTAAAAAGTGACAAATTTTAAAATTTTGTCGAGGGACGGACTAGGACATCGATCTGAAACGCCCTCATCCTAAAAAGAAACAAATTTTTAAAATTTTATTAATTTTATGTTTTATAAAGTGTAAGGTTTTAAAAAAAAAAAAAGGCCAAAACACTGTTCCCGGACATCCATGCGATCGCATGGGAATTGAACTCCAACTCCATGCGATCGCATGGAGCTGGAAAACAGGCCAGATAGAAAAGGCAGTCTGTTCTGCTCTTCACCACAGTATACACATACATACACGAAAATCTCTCAAAACCTCACCAAATTTCATCATTTTTCCACCGTAATTCATCAAATTTCTTGCTCTAATCATGCCTAGATTCGCATTCTTCAGCAAAAAGGTAAAAATTACACCCCTAAACTCTATAAATTCCTAGTTTTTGTGATAATTACCAATATTTTACCTAATGTAATTTTGTTAATTTCTAGTGTAATTAGTGTTAAATTGATAGTATTTTATGCATGTATAACCTAGATTGATGCTATTTAACATGATTTGAAGCCAAAAACTTAAAAAAATTTAGAAATCTAGGGTTTGTGTTCTTGAGCAATTTGGGGCTTTTTGATATAAATAGGTTGTGGCCGATTTTTGTCATGAATTATTGCTAAATTGAGTAGTGTAACATGTTTAGGTAGTTAAATGATCCAAACATTGATCCTAAACATGATTTTTAAAGATTAAAGTGGACTTTTTAGGCGAAAATTCATGAACTTGATTATTTTGATATATTTGCCATTTGAGACTTGTTTAATTATTAGTAATGACTATTTTGACATGTTATTTGAGTTAAATGCTTATGAACTTTGTCTACATTTTCATATGTGCTCATTTGAAAAAGTATAGAATTGTAAAAAATGTGAAAATGTGTATAAGTTTAATTTTGATTTAACATGTTATTGTGATTGTTTTAAGTTGTTATTTTACTAACACTAATGCATATTTGGATGCACAAATTTTATGTTTAATGTGTTTTGCAGAAAGCCGATACTGGAGGTTCAGGATCATCATCATCTAGACGACCTGCTCCAGTACAGAACCAGAACCAGAAATGCAATACGAGCCAGAACCTGAACAAGTACCACAACAGGAACCACAACAACAGCCTGATCAGCACGTACCCTACTATGATCCGCTACAGTTACCTAATGAATTCATAGTATTTCCCCCGCATCCGCCTGTAGAATACCCAACAATTCCGGAAAACACATTGCATCCTAATTTGAGATTCGATAGACGATGGAGAGATTACCCATCATATCAAAGTAATAAATTCAAATTAGTAACAAAAGAGGTAGAGGTGCCGAGGGTAATTGATTGGAATCCTTTGGAAACGGTCCATCTAGCTGACCGTGTTAGACAGCATTTGATTCAAAGGTATAGCAGTTCTTCTTTTACAGATTGGGAACGTCTTTTCACCATTCGTAGACCTGTATATAAGGAATGGTGTGTTAAGCTGATGAGTACTATAGCGTTAAATGTAGATGTAGATAGATTAGATGATAGAAGTTTTCCTAGATTTATCCTTGGCGGTAGGATGTACAGAATGTCCATGATGGACATGGCCAGGGCATTACAGATTTACACTCCTAGTGAATTGCTACTACCCGATTGTATGAGTTTGATTTATCGTGGTGAAAGGGTAGATAGGAACTTTGACGCGAACGCCGTTTGGAGGCGTATGTCAAACTATAATGTTTTTACACTAGGAGGAAAACACTCCTACTTACATATTAACAAAGCCGAGCTTCGTGTAATTCATAGATTTTTGGCTAACTCGATTACACAAAGAGGTCACAATAAGGAGAAAATGACCTTACATGATTTATTTTACCTAAAGTGTATTCGAGACCCGAGAAGCTTTGTTAATATCTCTTACTGTGTTGGTTTTTATTTATCTAAAATGGTAGAAGGAATGCAGGACGGGAGTATAATAGGATGAGGTATTTTTGTTACTCTCATTGGAGAGTATTTAGGTGTTGATAGGAACTAAGGGGGTCCATTACAGGTTTGTAGAGAACAGGATGAGACCATAGGATTGCGGGTTTATGTGGGTGCTAAGGTATTGAAGAGTAGACGCAATCAGGCATTGCCCTATGAAGGTAATCATCCTCAGGTAGAGAGAGGGTCAGACGAGGAAATGGAGGAAGCGGAAGACATTAGGGATGTCTTTCGAGATGCTATTCTTGACGTCCATGTTCGTATAGATGAGGAAGCAATGACGAGCGCGGCCAGACATAGTATGTACGAGCAGTGGAACTCCGAACGAGTATATGAGGATTATAGGCGACGCCAACACGATCGCTGGTTAGTTCATCAGCACCAAATCATGAGCCAGCTATCAAATCAGGTACCAAATAACTACGTGCCTACTCGACCTGCTCATTTTTCGCCATACAACCCCGACATCCGACCACCCTTTAACCGGTATGACTATAACCAAGCCTATCAGAACACCTATAACCAACAATGGAACCCACCTGACGAGATGAACTGGAACCCCTATCCAGACTGATTTAGTTCCATTGGTTATTTTTATGATTTTTATGTTTTTATGTTTTTACTTATTCATATTTAAACTTATGTTATTGGATATATTTATGTAATTTTTATCATTTTTATTATTATTGTGTACTAATATTTCACATTTAGGATTTGAAAGTGGGATTTTAAGTCCCATTTCAAATTACCATGCATGTTTATATTTGTATGTATGTATATTGTCGATTGTACAAAACAGGGTAAAACAGCGCATTTTCAAACACTGGCATTAAGTTCAGCAAAAGCTAGTAATTTTGATGACAAGATGAAAAATAAATGTGATGTAACAACAAGATGGAATGAACAAATGATATGCACCATTTATCATTCAGCAAACAAACTCCAATATGTTTGGAAACTTTGGTAAAATTTAATCATTTTTCTACGTTATTTACCCTCAATAATTTAAAATGTTACTGATTTCTTGTAAATGAGGGCATTGCAAGATCTTAAGTGTGGGAAGGGGTTAAATTCTTTCGGAATTTTAATTTTTTTTTTATTTATACACTTGGTTACCATTAGAAATACTAGTAAAGCAGTAGTTGTATTAGAATCTAGTGCTCTCTGATAACAAAGAACAGCCCTAGTCTTATATACTGACTACCCACTTCTAGTAAAATTTTTCAAAATTTTCAATTAAATGAACTCAAAATCATGTTTATACATATTTATGAACGATAAAACTAGGTGTTAACACCGAAATTATTGTTACCTCGGAAAGGACATAAATTGAGAAACAAACCAAAATGTTAGAATTCATTTAAAATGGAATAGAGGACAATAAAAAGGCAAATAAAAGAAAATAAAAATCAAGTGTGGGAAAATTTACCAAGTTATTTTAAACATATGTCACATATTTCTGTAACAAATAATTGAAGATACTTTTGCTTTGGACTAAACTAAACAGTTTTACCCGATTTACTGTAAGAAAGATGGATCTACACGATGAATCAATTCCATCATTAAAAGCAAGTAAAGTCTTCTGAAAAAGAAACGCGCTTCTTGATTTAGGTCATGAAGTTGTCGTCCAGACCAGCTGTAGGTTGATGAAAAATCTAGAAAAGTCATCTCTAAAATTAGCAGGAAATCCACGGACCTCAGCATCAAACAGGGTCGCCAAGTGGTCAGACTTATCCTAACCATGAGAGGATCGGTCTTGTAAAATGGGGAGGACCCCGTGCAAATTAGCTGGATAAGACTAATGAATCAGATCCTCAGAAAGGATAATCTCCTTTAAAGATCAAAAATCAGCTTTTAAGAGTGATATTACTCAATCCTTGAGATTGACCTTAAAGATTGAGAATTACAAACTCATGGAATTCGATGATATCTAAACTCGAGCTTGAACGAGAAAATATTTTGATCAAAATTACAAACCGATTTGTTTTCTGAAAACTCATTTTCAATGCGTTCATTACCATTGAACGTAAAATCCTAGGAATTCACCTAGAATTCATTAGGTCACCTGAACCAAATCGGGTGTCAACCGTAAGAACGGTGGTTGCATAGCATCGTCAAAGACAGGACCTTGTGCCAGACAGGAAAATTATAAGGGTGAGCTTTACTATTGCTCCTACCAAGGATATTAATTGCATCCGACACGTTATAGACCATAATTAAAAGCATGTCAGGGGACATTGCCTTAACAGTTGCTTGTTCAACGCTTTCCTTTACAACCGGATGGTAGTTTACCGAAAGGTAATATACGGAGCAAGTATACTGGACGTGTTGCTTTCCCAATACAAGGTTAGCAAGTGGGTGACACAAAACCGCAAGTTTTGAGCTAAAGTTTTCAAATCTGAAACCCACCAAACCCACAAAAAGAATTTGCAAACACCGGTGAAGGGTTATTCCGGAAAACTTATCTATGGTAAAAGTTAGATTTAATTTTCAAAAAGATCAAATGTTTTCATAAAGATCCAATTTCCCTAATGGATCTAAATTTTATAGTCATGTGGGACTGTAAACCACATCGTTACTACCATTGTTTATACCGCCATAAAGAAATCACTGATGTACAAAGTGTGAAGAATAAAAAAGAGATTCTAGTATATTTCAAGACTATATTGCTTGAGGACCTGTATATAAGGAATGGTGTGCTAAAAACGAACATATATTTCATAGCATTATCCCTCAAGAAAGACAAGCTTTTAGTTGCAATTGTCCTATTTACAAGTGATATTCGTTTAAATAATAAAAGGTGAAGACAAAAGACAAGTTCGACGAATTGAAGACGCAAACGACCAAAAAGCTCAAAAGTACAAAGTACAATCAAAGAGGTTCCAATTATTGATAAGAAACGTCTCAAAATTACAAGAGTACAAGACACGAAACGCAAAGTACAAGATATTAAATTGTACGCAAGGACGTTCGAAAATCCGGAACCGGGACCAGAGTCAACTCTCAACGCTCGACGCAACGGACTAAAAATTACAAGTCAACTATGCACATGAATATAATATAATATATAATTAATTCTTAAAATTAATATATATATTATATTATATTATAAAACCGTCGGTAGAAGAAAACAACCACATGTGAGCCTCCCCAGCTGGCCATGCGATCGCATGGCCTTGAAGGGCAAAGCTCATGCGATCGCATGAGCCCCTTTTTCTGGCCACAGCCCTATAAATTCACGTGTTTGGTTCAGTGTAAAATATATATCAATCCATCTCTCTATCTCACATACGATATATATATTTATATTATAATTTTAATTTTAATTTTAATTTCTAATAATAAGGGTATGTTAGCGAATGTTGTAAGGGTGTAAGTCAAAATTCTGTCCGTGTAACGCTACGCTATTTTTAATCATTGTAAGTTATGTTCAACCTTTTTACATTAATGTCTCGTAGCTAAGTTATTATTATGCTTATTTAAAACAAAGTAATCATGATGTTGGGCTAGATACAAAAATTGGGTAATTGGGCTTTGTACCATAATTGGGGTTTGGACAAAAGAACGACACTTGTGGAAATTAGACAATGGGCTATTAATGGGCTTTATATTTGTTTAACTAAATGATAGTTTGTTAATTTTAATATAAAGATTTACAATTGGACGTACCTATAAATAACCATATACACTCGATCGGACACGATGGGCGGGATATTTATATGTACGAATAATCGTTCATTTAACCAGACACGGGAATGGATTAATAGTTAATAGATTTATTAAAACAAGGGTGAAATTATGTACAAGGACACTTGGCGTAATTGTTAACAAAGTATTAAAACCTTGGGTTACACGCAGTCGATATCCTGGTGTAATTATTAAACAAAGTATTAAAACCTTGTTACAGTTTAAGTCCCCAATTAGTTGGAATATTTGACTTCGGGTATAAGGATAATTTGACGAGGACACTCGCACTTTATATTTATGACTGATGAACTGTTATGGACAAAAACCAGACGGACATATTAAATAATCCAGGACAAAGAACAATTAACCCATGGGAATAAACTAAAATCAACACGTCAAACATCATGATTACGGAAGTTTAAATAAGCATAATTTCTTTATTTTCATATTTAATTGCACTTCTAATTATTGCACTTTTATTTATTGTTATTGTATTTAATTGCACTTTTATTTATTGTCATTGTATTTAATTGCACTTTTAATTATCGTACTTTTTAATTATCATAATTTTATTTTATCGCACTTTTATTTATTGCAATTTCATTATCGTTATTTACTTTACGCTTTAAATTAAGTCTTTTATTTATTTAATATTTTACATTAGGTTTTAACTGCGACTAAAGTTTTAAAAATTGACAAACCGGTCATTAAACGGTAAAAACCCCCTTTTTATAATAATAATATTACTTATATATATTTGTATTTTTATAAATTAAAACTAATATAGCGTTAAGCTTTGTTTAAAAGATTTCCCTGTGGAACGAACCGGACTTACTAAAAACTACACTACTGTACGATTAGGTACACTGCCTATAAGTGTTGTAGCAAGGTTTAGGTATATCCATTCTATAAATAAATAAATATCTTGTGTAAAATTGTATCATATTTAATAGTATTTCCTAGTAAAATATAAGCTATTTCATATACACCTCGCATAACATCAAATATCCCCATATATAATCATCGAAGTACTAAAGCAGTTCAAATTCTCTGAATGGGGCGTGTCACAGCCCATAGATCTATCTTTAGGATTCGCGTCAATTGGTGGCAATTATAATAAACACCAATTCTTAGGTTACCAAGTTCAACAAGGGCGATATCCGGTATAATAATTCAAATATAGAATGTAGTTTCGATTACTTGTGTCTATTTCGTCAATCAATTATAAAAGCTCATGTATTCTCAGTCCCAAAAATATATATTGCAAAAGCATTTAAAAGGGGAGCAAATGAAACTCACAATACTGTATTTCGTAGTGATAATACATATGACGTCATTGAACAAGTGCATAGTTGGCCTCGGATTCACGAACCTATATTAATTATATATATTTATATGTTGGTCAATATCTGTCTAACAATTTAGGTCAAGTCGTAGTGTATCATAATCCTAATGCTCGAGACTGATATGCAAAAGTCAACAAAAGTCAACTTGACCCAAAATGACTTCCAAAATCTATACATGATTATTATATAACTTAAATACAATCGTTTTAAATATATTTAACAGATTTTATTAGAGTACATAATATAAATCGTTTATTAATAAATAAAAATTTATATTAGAATTTATATATAAAAACATACTTTTATATATCTTAAATAATAAAATTTATAAAGTTCACTTAATATCATAAAAATATAGTGGTATGTATTATTAATGTAATTATATTACATGTGCTAAAATACCTTTCTATCACACATTCATTTGATGAAATGATATTGATAATAATAATAATAAGTAAAAGTTGTATTATTTTGTAATAATAATAATAATAATAATAATTATTATTATTATTATACTAATAATAATAACAATATTTATATTTATTAATGATGATATTATTTATGATAAAATGATAATTCTAATCATGATAATTTTAACAATAACGATACTTTTAATATTAACAGTAATAATAATAATATTTTATAAAAATAATAGTTCTATTCAAAATGATAATTTTTAATATTAATAATACTAAAATGATAATAATAATGATATTTTATAATAACATTGATATTTCTATTAAAATGATAATTTTAGTAAAAATGATAGTTTTAATATTAATAATACTTTTAATAATAATAATGATAAAAATAATGAAAATGACATTTTTTATTTAATCAGTATCTTACAATATTTTAATTTCTTCATTTATTATAATGTATTAATGATAAAAATTTATGTTAATATATAGTAAAAATATATTTTTATATAGTAAGTATTATAATTTGTATAATGTTCACATAATATCTTTTTAATGATAAAAATGTAGTGATATGTATCATATATATATATATATATATATATATATATATATATATATATATATTTGTATCAAGTATTTATTTGATTAAATAATATAATATTGATAATAATAATAATGAACCAAAAGTTGTATTATTTTATAATAATAATAATAATAATATTAATAATAATAATAACAATATTGATATTTACTAATGATAATAATAATTTTGATAACAAGTAATAATCTTTTGTAGTAATACTAATGTCATAATAATATTACTAATAATGATAAAAATAATGAAAACAATATTTTTATCTAAATCATAATCTTAACAATAATTTAACTGAATCATGATACTTATACTCATTATTTCCTAATCGAATTGTTTAATAGCTTTTAGTCCTCTTTTATATCGTATTCATAATAATGATAATAATAGTAATCATAATAATTAGATGATACTAATATTAGTTTTAATGATAATGATACTAATAAGTATTATAATAATATCAAAGATAATACTAATAATTATAATAATAATAATAATGATAATATTAATAATAACCTTAATGGTAATAACGAGAGTAATAACAATAACAATCATAATACTTATATTAATAACGATAATGATATTAATAATAATAATTAAATAATAATAATAACGACGATAATAACGACGATAGTAATAATAATAATAATCATTTTAACAATAAATATTCTAATATTAATAATAATTCAGTTGACTATATCTTTTAATCCGTTCATCGAAATCACACGAGTTCTAAAGGAAAAGTTCTTAATTTGTCGCTAGCTTTTCAACGACATGCATATCCTATACCTTATCTCAGTAGCATATGTATCTAATTCAGGATTCAACATAACCTAACTAATAACAATATCAAACGTACAAGCATGTATAATCCTATATACTCGAACACTAGTCAGGGATACACTAATAATATATAAAAGTTAAGTTATGAGTACTCACGTATCAATATTGAGATTCAATATTGTAGGAAAGTACGTAGACACAACGAAGATGATAAACACTAGTTTGACCTCACGAGCATACCCCCCGAACAATACCCATAACCTCCATAGCTATAACCCATGTTTTCCTTAGCTCTATCCCGCTCGAAAAATCCATTTTGAAATAATACGCTCATGACCTCGTCGTAGTATTTTATGTATACTAATAATATCTTGAATTAATACTGAGTAAATATATATATGTAAGTCGATTGAGAGAGTTTAGAGAAATATATTTCAAGTTTTTATGAAATAATAAAACCTATTAAATTCTATTTATAATAGATTTTTGAATTATTAAAATGAATTATTAAAGTACGAATTATTAAATGAATTATTAAAGTATGAATTATTAAAGTGAATTATTAAAGTATGAATTATTAAAGTGAATTATTAAAGTATGAATTATTAAAGTGAATTATTAAAGTAAAAGTAAAATAAAGGTAAAGTTAAAGTATAAAACTATGTACGTATAATACGCGTATAAATATATATAATATTAATTTAAATCGTTATTTATATTTAATAAAATAAAATATAAATATCTTTATCTTTATCATACTGGTTAAGTAATGAGTTGTCAAAAGTGGTTCTAGATATTTATAAAAGTTATATACGTTTTAATAATAAAGTTCATTTTAAACTGAAAACGTTTTTGTACGTTTAAAACTAAATCAAATAAATATGATAATTTTGTTTTCCAAAACTAAATATATTTAAGAATCATTTTGTTAAAAGGTTAAAATTATGGAAATCGTTATATCATATAACGTTTTAGAAAAGTAGAATCATATATCTTCATAATAGGTTTCAAGTTTTTAAATTACAGTCTGTTGGTGAAGCATGGGATAAAGTCCAAAGGTTAAATAAACCTATGAAATCATCTTAATGAAAAATGTCGAGTTACTTAACTTATCGATATCTAACATCTAAGTTATTTACACTCCACGTTCTTACTTATAAATCACTTTACCATTTTTTGAATGTTGTCAAAAAGAATATATTTCTTAAATCACAGTGGACCTCATAACATAGACCCGTAATCATATCACAATGTATCTGATAAATCAATCATTTGATATTATCTTCTAATTCCATCGATAAACATATTGAAACAAATACGTTCGTGTAAAGTATTATACGTTTAATACTACTTTATTAATATTCTCAAGTTATAATATATATATACATATATATACATATCTATTTATATATAACGGTTCGTGAATCGTCGGAATTTGGTCGAGGTTATAATGAATGTATGAACACAGTTTAAAATTCTTGAGATTTAACTTAACAAACTTTGCTTATCGTGTCGGAATAATATAAAGATAAAGTTTAAATTTGATTGGAAATTTTCGGGTCGTCACACGATCTTGATTGGTTAAATTACCAGAATTTAAGAGATATGATAGAACTACCAAGAAAATATGTTCTTGATATGTTTGGAGATTAGATAGAATGTAAGAGTCGTGTAAAATAGTACCTAATGATTTATTATTCTGTGAATCATCACGTTCCATTAGAAACTCAGCATGACTTACTATAATATAATCACGTTGATCAAGTGTCATTATATTATACTAACTCATGCATCAGTTCCCAACACTACTTCAAAAACATTCATAATTTAAACTCGAAGGTTTCAGAATTTAGAAACTAAAATAGTTTCTTTTATGATGTAACACAGATAACGCGAAGAGATAAATAATATCGGACAAAAATATTTATAAAGATATCTTCAGAAATATCGAAGATATTTATGATGATATTTTGGAATTTCTAAGATCGAAGGTTGATGAAGAAAGATTTTTCCACAAGATTTAACATGACTTCGGAGCAAGATATTTGCTGAAGATTTCATTGGATCCAGAATTACTTGGATTCTTTGAATATAGAGTTTGGTCCTTGTATTTGTCCTCGGTCTCCTTCAGGGTTAGCTCAATCCGTTTTTCAATACTAAATTTTCTATTGAGCATTCCCAACATTCCATTCTTTATCATCAACTTTCGACTGTTAAAGTCGTTTACAGTTTTTGTTACTTCATTCAACTGTTACAAAATTCAAAGTATTGATTCGTAGACTGGGAGCTTTTCAGAAGTTGAAGATCATAATTCTAGAAGATAAATGTTATATACATATAACTGTTGATGTAGACATGCTGCGAGATTCGAAATACTGATTTGCTGATTCTCGGTAATTGGTATGGCAATTCTCGTTACAAGATGCGGATAAGTATATGATAGGGTTTTAATGAACAAATATAATGGTTCTTCGGAGAGGCGTAAGTCAACGAGTAATGAAGTTGCTGGTAAGTTTACTGCTAATGTGGTGGAATATAAACGATTCCCCGGTAACGATGACGAAAGGCAACTTATATATCAAGGTTATAATAGAGTTTATTTGAATGAAAAGTCGAAATTGATTTGCTGAAGCTGTGACAAATTTGGCTACTTTGGAAAGGGATTGCAAAGTTATTTTTGGTGATAACAACGCCAAAGGAGCTAGCACATATACGTGTTAAACGTTTACTCAGGTTCCGAGTGTTTTCAGGTGCATAACCATATGCCTAAATCTTTTCTCCCGTAGTTGAAGTGCGGTTAGTTCATCCTCTCGATTGAGGTGTTTTCCAGAATCATGAAAGGTTTGAACGCAGATTATAATTGTCAAGATACAAATGAGGTTTAAGATGAAATCAAGTGGCAACTTGAAGAATTGTTTAGTTTCATATGTTATAATCAATATTTTAATTTATTTTAATTGTCCAATATTATTAGTCCACAGTCGATAGTCCACAGTTAACAGTCCAATAATTCATATATAGTTTAATTTATAGTATTCGAATTAATTAATACGTATCGTGACTCGTGTACATGTCTCAGACTCGATCACAACTCAAAGTATATATATTATTGTAGAATCAACCTCAACCCTGTATAGCTAATGTAGCGACCCCGACAAATCGTCAAGTGACGGCGTCGGCTACGTGGGTCCCATTACCTGATTATAAGTCTTAAGATAACGTTTGACCAAAATATGTCGCCTTCATTTCAAAATAAAGATTGTTTCAAAGTTTACAAGAATTGTTCAACCAAAAGTTAAGTTACAACGTTATAGATACGATTGAAATCTAGGCGACACGGTTTAAAGTAAAGTCAAAAGACGCTCCATGAAATGCATGTATACTCGACATCGGATGCAAGTATCAAATAGTAAGCGGAAGCATGTTTCACATATCGTGCAAGACCTGAGAAAAACATAGAAATCTGTCAACGAAAACGTTGGTGAAATCATAGGTTTAAGTAAGTAAGTACAAGTGAACCACAAGATTTGCATCAATGAAATAATAGTAATACATTCCAAAAGTTTGTTTCACGAGCACCCAATTATCAAAGCTTAACATTCCTTCCATTGTATACCCCATCACTTAGTTCTAGAACAAACACTGATTCTCGAAATTATATTTCATCCGTAGACGGTAGCGAACCGTCAAGAATGAGGGTTGTCAACCCATATGGCCATATAACATAAGTTCTCGCTTACACCCGGCAAGTGTAATTAATGATAATCGAATTGAGGATTTTGTTCTAAACTCGTATGTAGAATGTTTGTTTTCCCGTTCTTGTGTTCACTTAGTTCAAAAGAATCGTTTATGTTTTCTCATCCCAATATAAGTTCAAAAAGAGTAAAAGTGGGACTATGATCTCACCTTGAGTGCACGAGTAGTAAAGTACTTCAACAAGTAAACGTGTGCAAAGAACAATGCTAGTCTTGACCTAAACAATAGGTTGTATCAATAACGGTAAACACGATAGGTCAAAGATGTTCAATTAGTCCTATGGCTCGTTAAGACTCGATCATAATAGCATGTGAATCAAATTGTCATGTTTCATGCAAGGTACAAGTATAAAAACATGTTAGAACGATTGCACAAATATTTGGTTAAGTTTGATTAAAAGTCAAACTTTGGTCGGTCAAAGTCAACGAAAGTCAACACGTTCGGGTCGGGTTCCGAACTATTTTTCTGAGGTTTTTAATCATATATAAGCATGTTAGAACAAGTTACATGTGAATCGGAGGTCCATAGCATAGCAAACATTTTTCATAAAATGGAAAAGTTGGACAGAAGCTGGACGCGGCTTATGTCGCGCCGCGACCAGGGTTGCCGCGCCGCGGCCTTGGTCGTGGTCTGGTGTCTGTCAGTTACAAATGTTCAAGACTTGGTAAAACTTCAAACAAACGCAAAACGCAAACCGCAAACAATTAGAAGACGTATCTTATACCGTTGGAAAGCTCTTTTGACAAGGAATACAACTAAACACAAATCATCACCCAAAAACATCATTTACAACAATCGAATTCTCGTCATGTGATCAATAAACTTTCATAATCAAAGTTTCAAGTTCTAAAAACGCATTTCATGATTCGGGCAACCAATTTACATGTACAATATGCCGTTTCGAAGGTAATCAAACACACATTGCAACCAAACACTTATCAACAACAATTCGTGGCATTTGATGCACCAAAAGTTCATATAAAGCTTGTCAAACCCTAATCCAAGTTCATAAAATCACTAATCATGTTCTTGAAGTTTTCTTAATCAACCTATACATCAAAATGAAGCTAATGATGCTAGTAACACATTTAATACATGAACTATAACAATTAAACAGCTTTTAATCATCCAAAATTAAAGATTAAGCAAACCCACTTCAAAAACTCAAACTAGTTACTCAAAACAACAAATCGAGCAAACAAAACATATATTCATGTTACACACGAGCCATAGACACTAACTAACACAATTTCAAGTCAAAAACACGAATTTAGAGAAAATCTAGAGTTTTAGAAATGTTACCCAAACTTGATGAAATTGGTACCAAAATGTAGAGGATGAAGAGAGGATTAAGAATATGTAGTCGGATTTGTTGTGAGCTTCCTAGATCCAAATTAGATGATGAATTAGTGATTTGGTGTTTTGAGAGTAAAAATGGAAGAAAGGAAGAAATGGTTGGTGAAATGAATGGATAAGTGGTGGTGGTGGTGACTAGTTGCCAAATTTTGGCCAAGTGCCAAAATTAGTCCCTCAAGTTTCAAAGCGGGTGCGGGAATTTACCAAACGAATATTGTTAAAACGCTCGAGTAAACGGGTGACGTCAAAATTAAATAGCGGGAATATAATGAACGTTACTCACGGAAACTATTAATTTAAATACGAAAGATTATGTTAAAAAAAAAAAGACGGTGTTAAAATTAAATTTAACGGAAAAACGCGGGATGTTACATTATCCACGCCTCAAAAGAAATTTCGTCCCGAAATTTAGTTGGAAGTAGTAGTTGTTGAATCTTACTCGAGATCTTGCGTTGTAAATTCTACGAATAAGTGAAGGTACGTCCTTGAGCATTTCAACGAACTTGAAGGTCGGGGTCGTATGTTGTTTTAAGGTTTGGCTTCACGATTCATGGTTTCAACCGGTCCTCCTAGGAAGTGAGGGTTATCGTCGATAGTGAGTTCATCAAAGGAGATAACAAGTTCTCGTTTCGCAAAACACGTCTTTAAGTTGATACATCGAATGTAGGATAAACGGAGACTCGAAATGAGCCGGAAAATCTAAACGGCTAGCAACGGGTCTAAAACGCCCCAAGATTTCAAAAGGATAAAATATCACGGATTTAGCTTCCTACGTTTTCCCGAAACGGATTGCACCTTTCCAAGGTGCGACTCTTAACGTGACGCGGTTTCCCACGTGGAATTTTGAAACGTTTACGTCTAACATCGGCGTAGCTCTTGGTGATTACGAGTCGCGTAGGGTTTTACCTGAATATGAATAAATTTTCTCGGTTGCTCATGAATAAACTCGGCCCCGGTGAATTGATCATCGTTTACTTGGTTCGTCAAAGGAGAATGACGTTTCCGGTCACATGTGGTTTCAAAAGGTGTGACGTTAAAACTCGAATGAAGATCATTGTAGTACGAGGATTAAGCTAAAGGAAAATACTTTCCTCAAGTAAATTTGAAGTT
The DNA here is from genome assembly GCF_046630445.1 of Rutidosis leptorrhynchoides. Classification (NCBI taxonomy): domain Eukaryota; kingdom Viridiplantae; phylum Streptophyta; class Magnoliopsida; order Asterales; family Asteraceae; genus Rutidosis; species Rutidosis leptorrhynchoides. The sequence goes on along the minus strand of NC_092334.1, from coordinate 90,275,806 downwards.
AGTAATACAAATTCGTATTACGGTTTCCAAGGTTTGAATCATATGTTTGCTTGGTCCGTCGGTTTGTGGATGATACGCGGTACCCATGTCTAAACGCGGTCCCGAGGCTTTTTGTAAGGCACTCCGAAGTCTAGAAATGAAACGAGGATCTCGATCCGAAACGAGGTACATTTCCTTAAGATAAATTTGAATAAGTTTGTTAGGACTGTTCACCCTCGTGGTGAATACTAGTATAACGTGAAGAGTCTCTCTCTCCATTGAAAGTTTAGAATAATGATTTCCTTAAACGGAAGTACGAGTGTAATGCGAGAGAAGTTTCCGCCTCGATGTGAGCATACCAAACAGTTTGTAGTTCGTCGATAAAACTATGCGAAAGCGACTGATGTTGAAAGAATTTGCCATTCATTCGGAAGTATAACTATGGTTCGACAATAATCGAAAATGTGTCCCGGGTATGGTTGTTATCAGTATTCTCGGGGTTGAGTAGTAGTTGGCCGTATAACAGAAGCACAAGGACGTTAAGTCAAAGAAGAAAAGGGGTATCCTTGGATTGTGTGTTATCTTTGGTCTCAGTAATATCAGACGGTAATAGTGAAATAGCAGAGCTATGTATCGTGGTACGCGATAACGAGAAGATTGATCGGATCCATAAATAAGTATTCAAATTCTCCGTGTAAAGTAACGAATTTCAGCTTCCTTGATTTCGAGTCGAGAGGGGTTGCCTTTCAGGCGTTCACGTAGAAGTATTTCTATATTTGAGTTCCATTTCGTGCCACACGAATTTATCTAGTAAGGTTGGTGTGAAAAAAAAAATCACGTTCAAAGTCCGGACACGAAAAATGTTTAATTCTTTCCCTTAGTACGTTAACGAGGTTAAAGGACGAGCGATACGGGAAAAATTGGAAATTAATCTTTGGTAATAATCGCGAGATCCAAAATTTTACGAATACAAGTCGGAGTCGTGAGGGTTTCTCCAAAATTAATTAATTAATTAATTAAATTTTTTTTTTTTTTTTTTTTTTTTACCTTGACCACTAACAACATGGTTTAGAATTTGGACTTCGTTTAACCAAAATTCTCACTTGGATAATTCGGCATAGAGTTGCTCTTTTCTGAAGAGTTCGAGCGTAAGACGGAGACGTTGTCCGTTTTTCCTTTCCGCTTGAATAGCTTAAAACATCAATTATAAGTACGGTAACGGATTTGTCTAGATAAGTTTGCATACGCGGTTCCGGAGGTCTATGAATACGGGCGGAGCCTTAGATAAACTGAACGGCACTAAAAGAAATTTATAACTATCGTAGCGAGTTCGGAAAGCGGTTTAGGAGACATCTTCTCCCTTAACCCTCAATTGATGATAACCAGAATGAAGGTCGATTTTAGAATATACGCGAGATCTGTGTAACGGTTCAAGAGGTTGTTGATACGGGGAAGAGGATATCGGTTCTTAAACGGAAATCATTTAGTTCACTAAAATCACATATATGTGGGGAAAACATTCCCTTCCTAACGTATAGGTTTTGGGCTCCCTAGTTCTATAGATGTCAAATCAAAGTTCAAATTACCTACCCAATAAGTTTAACGTACTCCCTCCGATAAAATTTATCGATACGCAATGGTTTTCCGTTGGTCACTTGAATGGCGTAAGTATTATCTAGGGGGAGGGGTGGAGTGCAAAGAGTAGGCTCCAAAGCCTTGGATACAAAACATTTATCGATACCCGAATCGGATAAACATGAAACATAAGAGTCGTTGAGAAGAAACGTACCCGTAACTAATTTTCGTTCCGAGAATCCTATGTGTTAAGGTTGAAAGCTCATTCGCGTACATTAGGGTGGGCGTTCTTCTTGGGACATGCATTCTTAAAATGACCCAGTTGTCCACATTCAAAACAAGCACCCCTTCTGCGTGCACTGGGCACCTTTTTAGCGACGGGGGCGGCACCCTTACAACTATGGGCCACATGGCCACTTCTTTGACACTTGATGCAAAATGGTCCGCCACATTTTCCATAATGATGTTTGTGGCACGTGTTGCAAAAAGGTCGTGTTCCAGCATAATTTTTCCTGCCGCCGGGGGTGAAAGGCTTCTTGGTGGAGTCGTTGTGGTTGCTTGATTGAGAGGCTTCCCATGTTCTTTTGTTGTTACTCGGGTGGTTCTCGACCATTGATGCCGGTGCTTCCATTTCATTCACCGTTTCTAAGGCTTGGCGGGCCATTGTTAAAGCCTCTTGTAGGTTAGTGGGTTGAGATGTCATTACCTTGTGTTGAATGCTCTTAGGGAGGCCATCCATGTAAAGTTCGACTCTTAGGGATTCGGGAGTCATGAGAATTGGACACATCGAGACTAGTTCGGTAAACCGTTGATTATAAGCCTCGAGGTCCTTTCCGGCCGTTTTTAAATTCCTTAGACCCTGTTCGAGCCTTCGAGTCTCGTCGCGCGGGAAGTATTCGGTGATCATTCTTTCTCTTAATTCGGTCCAAGAGAGTGTGTGGGCTTCATCGCTTCCCACTAATTGTACATACGTGTTCCACCATGAGAGAGCAATACCGGTGAAAGTGAGGGTGGAAAACTTGACCTTATCTTGGTCTCGACAACCGCTTGTGTTAAAAACGGTCTCCATTTGTTCAAACCATCGGGTGAGAGTAACCGGTCCCCCGGTTCCATCGAAAGTGGGAGGATTGTACTTCATGAAGTTCTTGTAGGAGCAACCTTCGATTGAATTACCGGCTCCATGATTGTTGTTGTTAGAAAAGTGATCGGCCACGGCCGTACCCACGGCGGTGGTTATCATTCGTTGAAGAGCTTGTTCTAGAGTTTCGAGAGGAGTATTGTGTTGACTTTGGTGAGCCATTGTTCCTTCATGAGACAAGAATATCGTTGGTTAGTATTTTCAACAATACTAACCGTGGCATGGAATAAGGATAGAGAGAAAATTTTCCTTGACTCGCCTTAAATTCTCTATGTCATAATGTCGGAACGTCCATGTGAATCACCGTAATATAATCCCGGAAATTATATTACCCTGATTCTCATGTGCATTTAACATTACTTCATAAAGTCAAGGTGGCGCACCAACAAAATTTATCAACGTAAGATCAAGATCGAATACGAGTTAGATATGATAGAAGAGTTCGAGTATAAATGCACAATTAGTCAAAAAATTCCTACTTCAGTCTATATGCCGGTTGTAGTCTAGATTCACCTATGTACCCTATGACTCGGGGTGAACACAAATGAACTCTAAATCCCTACAACCAAGGCTCTGATACCACCTGTAGCGACCCCGAAAAATCGTCAAGTGACGGCGTCGGCTACGTGGGTCCCATTACCTGATTATAAGTCTTTAAGATAACGTTTGACCAAAATATGTCGCCTTCATTTCAAAATAAAGATTGTTTCAAAGTTTACAAGAATTGTTCAACCAAAAGTTAAGTTACAACGTTATAGATACGATTGAAATCTAGGCGACACGGTTTAAAGTAAAGTCAAAAGACGCTCCATGAAATGCATGTATACTCGACATCGGATGCAAGTATCAAATAGTAAGCGGAAGCATGTTTCACATATCGTGCAAGACCTGAGAAAAACATAGAAATCTGTCAACGAAAACGTTGGTGAAATCATAGGTTTAAGTAAGTAAGTACAAGTGAACCACAAGATTTGCATCAATGAAATAATAGTAATACATTCCAAAAGTTTGTTTCACGAGCACCCAATTATCAAAGCTTAACATTCCTTCCATTGTATACCCCATCACTTAGTGCTAGAACAAACACTGATTCTCGAAATTATATTTCATCCGTAGACGGTAGCGAACCGTCAAGAATGAGGGTTGTCAACCCATATGGCCATATAACATAAGTTCTCGCTTACACCCGGCAAGTGTAATTAATGATAATCGAATTGAGGATTTTGTTCTAAACTCGTATGTAGAATGTTTGTTTTCCCGTTCTTGTGTTCACTTAGTTCAAAAGAATCGTTTATGTTTTCTCATCCCAATATAAGTTCAAAAAGAGTAAAAGTGGGACTATGATCTCACCTTGAGTGCACGAGTAGTAAAGTACTTCAACAAGTAAACGTGTGCAAAGAACAATGCTAGTCTTGACCTAAACAATAGGTTGTATCAATAACGGTAAACACGATAGGTCAAAGATGTTCAATTAGTCCTATGGCTCGTTAAGACTCGATCATAATATCATGTGAATCAAATTGTCATGTTTCATGCAAGGTACAAGTATAAAAACATGTTAGAACGATTGCACAAATATTTGGTTAAGTTTGATTAAAAGTCAAACTTTGGTCGGTCAAAGTCAACGAAAGTCAACACGTTCGGGTCGGGTTCCGAACTATTTTTCTGAGGTTTTTAATCATATATAAGCATGTTAGAACAAGTTACATGTGAATCGGAGGTCCATAGCATAGCAAACATTTTTCATAAAATGGAAAAGTTGGACAGAAGCTGGACGCGGCTTATGTCGCGCCGCGACCAGGGTTGCCGCGCCGCGGCCTTGGTCGTGGTCTGGTGTCTGTCAGTTACAAATGTTCAAGACTTGGTAAAACTTCAAACAAACGCAAAACGCAAACCGCAAACAATTAGAAGACGTATCTTATACCGTTGGAAAGCTCTTTTGACAAGGAATACAACTAAACACAAATCATCACCCAAAAACATCATTTACAACAATCGAATTCTCGTCATGTGATCAATAAACTTTCATAATCAAAGTTTCAAGTTCTAAAAACGCATTTCATGATTCGGGCAACCAATTTACATGTACAATATGCCGTTTCGAAGGTAATCAAACACACATTGCAACCAAACACTTATTAACAACAATTCGTGGCATTTGATGCACCAAAAGTTCATATAAAGCTTGTCAAACCCTAATCCAAGTTCATAAAATCACTAATCATGTTCTTGAAGTTTTCTTAATCAACCTATACATCAAAATGAAGCTAATGATGCTAGTAACACATTTAATACATGAACTATAACAATTAAACAGCTTTTAATCATCCAAAATCAAAGATTAAGCAAACCCACTTCAAAAACTCAAACTAGTTACTCAAAACAACAAATCGAGCAAACAAAACATATATTCATGTTACACACGAGCCATAGACACTAACTAACACAATTTCAAGTCAAAAACACGAATTTAGAGAAAATCTAGAGTTTTAGAAATGTTACCCAAACTTGATGAAATTGGTACCAAAATGTAGAGGATGAAGAGAGGATTAAGAATATGTAGTCGGATTTGTTGTGAGCTTCCTAGATCCAAATTAGATGATGAATTAGTGATTTGGTGTTTTGAGAGTAAAAATGGAAGAAAGGAAGAAATGGTTGGTGAAATGAATGGATAAGTGGTGGTGGTGGTGACTAGTTGCCAAATTTTGGCCAAGTGCCAAAATTAGTCCCTCAAGTTTCAAAGCGGGTGCGGGAATTTACCAAACGAATATTGTTAAAACGCTCGAGTAAACGGGTGACGTCAAAATTAAATAGCGGGAATATAATGAACGTTACTCACGGAAACTATTAATTTAAATACGAAAGATTATGTTAAAAAAAAAAGACGGTGTTAAAATTAAATTTAACGGAAAAACGCGGGATGTTACAGCTAACTCCAGCATTACTGCATATAGAGTGTCTATGGTTATTCCAAATAATATATATAGATGCGTCGATGTGATATGTCAAAACTTTGTATACGTGTCTCGATATTTAAAGTGCGTAAAATAAATAACAGAAATTAAATGACGATAAATAAAATTGCGAGAATATAAATTGCGATAATTAAATTGCGATAAATAAAATGTAATCAGTTAGCTAGGAACAGTTAGCATGGATTCTTAATAAAATTTATCATAGTTAATTTGTTTGTTTCTAATAAATTTTATTTTGTCCAATGTTTTCTTTATTATGCCACTTGTTGAATTCTGGTAAATCAAAATCCAACTATGAAATTGGATGAAAATGGTTATTCTGCGGTGAACGGATACGTATATCGGTGGTTGTAAGTAGGATAGTGAACGACTGTTGAATCAGCTTCGAATATTGTACAGTGTAATTTATTAATGTGAAATCTAAATATTCCTTGGGTATTACCTACCCGTTAAAATATTTTTACCATTAACAGTTTGTACAAAGGAATTTTTAATTACAATCTTTATGAAAACATATACACATATATATTTTTTTCAGATGTAATTATGGATTTAATGAGTTAATATAGTATTAAACTCATTTGGTTACCGTCAAAACTATAATACATAATCTCTATAACATTAGAGATTACATAATCGCCCTGAAGAACGAAGATAATTGATGTAGAACGATACATAGAACGATGATTATACTCGAGGTACAGAATGAGATGTTGAGGCATGGATTGTTGATGGTACTGGTGATGTTACTGATGGTACTGTTGGTGCCAGTAATGTTACTGAAGCTGGTAAGTTTGCACCATATTCTCCAAATTGATTACTCGAGCGCGAAGTTTGTTGACTTCTTCTATTATTTCGGGATGATTGTCGGTCGGAACGTGTGGATGAATAAGGTTTAGAATTTGAGATAGTATGTAATCATGACGAGATATTCGGGAAATGAGGGTGAAAATGGTATTTCGGACTGGTTCACCGGTAAGTGCTTCAGGTTCTTCGCCAAAAGGTGAATTTGGTTGATGGAAAGGATCACCTTCTTTTTGTCTCCAATGATTAAGTAGGCTACGAACCCATCAAATGAATTGGTTGATTCGTTATGGTGACACTGCTTTCGGAGTTTAGATGAAACTCCATATCGGAATAGCTGTCGGAATCCGAGGAATTCGAACTGGTTGAGGGATTCATCTCGTACGATCAGATGAAGAATTTTCGATAAGAAATAGATTATAGGATGTAGATTAGTACCCTGCAATACTTTATTTACATATGCATATATAATACTAAAATCCCATAAGTTGCGGAGGAATCTACGGAAGCTGTCAGGAAAAGTCTATAGTAACAGATACGCTAAGATATGAATTTTGTCTATACACTATCGATGCACTAACTGCAGTAAGATGTGTCTAGACTAAGAATGATAAGCATGTAATTTCCTAAGGATGATAAGTAGGTAATTTTCGACACGAAATGATAAGCAAAACTTTTGACATGCAGACACGGTCGAAGTCCAGACCCACTAATGCATCTAAACAACTATCAGTTAGGCACACTAATGCAAGAGCTTGTTCGCTAAGACCACCGCTCTGATACCACATGTCATACCCCGTCCAAATCCATCTGGACGAAGTCACCAACATCTGGTCCCATTGCGATGATCGACTCCAAATAATGTCTTTAAAATGAGCAAATGCACGAAATAAACATGCTTTCAAGTGTCAAGTGTCAACCAAAAAGTTGTTTATTCTAATGTCTTTAAAAGAAATAAACATGCAGCATGTTTATTCTAATGTCTTTAAAAGAAATCTTTACCTGAGAATAAACATGCTTTCAAGTGTCAACCAAAAAGTTGGTGAGTTCATAGGTTTATCGTAAAACAATAAAATTCATCATTTTGATAGACCACAAGATTTAAATCCTGCATGGTACAAATGGGCCCGAATCCTATACCCACCTGTAATGTACATGCGATATCTTTTAAATACAGTACACATTTCTCGTGTACAAAATCATCTTTCATAAATCTTAATAACCGTACACATATCTCGTGCACAAAAATAACATACACATAACCTGTGTATAAAATCATTCTCTCGATACATAACATTCAATTTTCATTCATTGCTTGGCTTGGTAACCGACCTTAACATATAATGCGCATAATAATATCCCCAAAACAGAACATCTCGTCTGTATAATAATCATATAAACTTCGAAATACTAAACACCACGCCCACTAGCCCTTCCTTCTAGTGAACATTATGGGTGGGGGTGTTAAACCCGGTAGCTACCTTTAGGATTCGGTTCAACTAGGCGTACACTAATTCTCAAAATTAGTGATGTTCCCTAATTCTTAGGTTACCAAATAATAATAATCAGGGGAAAAATATTCATATCAATTGTGGCAATTATTACATCCACATAATTCAATGATGGCAATTATCACGTCCACATAATTCATTCGAGGAATGTTTTGCTTGTGTCTATCTCGTCAAACATTTATAAAAGCATTTCATGTATTCGCAGTTCAAAATGTATTTCAAAAGCATTTAATAAAGCAGTTGTAAAAGTAGCGCATGTATTCTCAGTTCCAAAAATGTAAAGAGTAAAAGGGAATCAAATGAACTCACCTAATGTATTTTGTAGTAAAAATACATATGACTATATTGAACAATGCAGGGTTGGCCTCAGATTCACGAACCTATATCATGTATATATATTAACACATTATAATATAAATCAACTAAATTTATATATATTCTGTTGTGTATTACGATTACTATTCTTATATATAATTTTATTAATACTTATAATACATTATGATACTTATTTGATATTTAATTAATGTTACATCAATAATTAATAATATTAGTTAAAATAAAATTTTATGTAATATTAGTATACTTTATATATTTTCTATATAAATATCTTTCGTTTGCAAAATTAATAATTTGTAGTAATACCAGCTTAAGGATAATACTATAATTTACATTTATGTTAATAATGATAATCATTTACTTAACAATAGCAATAATAATTATAATTATAATAATAATAATAATAATAATAATAATAATAATAATAATAATAATAATAATAATAATAAAAATAATAATAATAATAATAATAATAATAATAATAATAATAATAATAATAATAATAATAATAATAATAATAATAGTTAAAATTTTTAATAAAAATGATAAGTTTATAAAAGTGAAAGTTTTGATAATTTTAATTATAATGATAATAATATTAATAATAATAATATTAGTAATTCTAATAATAATAATAGTAATAATAATAGTACTACCTCAAGGTATTAACAAGCTTCCTTAAAAAGGATAAACAATCACTGCCCGGGCTCGAACCCGTGACCTCTCGCTTAATAGCACACCACCAACCCATTTCTCCACTTGTTACTTTCTTGTAATACTTCGCAGGTTTAATTATTTAACATATAGGAAACTGTTTGCTTTTCATCTTAAACTAAAACCCAAACAATTAACTAGTCTTGGAAACAAAGATATCATATCATCATCATCATCGATAATTCAGTCCACAGCAAAATATAATTCGAATTTCTGGCCCACTAACATAAACGAACAAGACCCAAAGCTAGTAACTCATTAGTCCAATATATTACAATCCATTTTCAACCCCAATTGGCCCATGTAGTATATTAAATAACAAAAGGGTTTGTGGTTTCTTTTGTTGCCTGTCATTGTCTCAACCTAACACCGTAACCATCATTATATCCGATTAAAAAAATATAAGTGGGGTTGTTGGCTTAATATATGTCTGCTAAGAAAAAAAAATGCTAAAGTAGTTATGCATGATAACATCGGAGAGTACAATCCATTATTTAACGACTTGTTTTGTTTTATGATTTAGTGGTGGTGGTTTGGTTGGGGTGGTAACCAGCTGTAAAGACAGCCGCAATGAAGGGTGATCGATGGTGGATATATGGTGGTAGTGGCGATGTAGTGATGGAGGTTTGGAGACGTTTGAAGGGTGGTTATTAGGCCTGAACGTCTGAGTTTATTTTACATCTCAACCGGTTAAAATGACTTAAAACTAAAAGGTCTTAACGAAAAGGAAATCGTTCAAGCAGGTACAGATCATCAGAAGTGTATAAGATTTCATAAATCGCTATGTAATCTTTTTATTTCTTGCAAGTTTAATCATTACTTGTAACATTATACAGTAGTGTTTATGAACACCTTTAGTGATTATGGTGGTGAAAGGGTCTGAGTGGTACGATTTATGGTGGTTGATGGGTGATCTCGTTTGAAAAATGAAGAAGAAATAGAAACCCTAGTGTAGCAATAGCAGCGAAAAACAAAAGGTGCAAATGGTGATCTAGTTAGTGATGATCATGGGTGGTTATCGGTTTGTGGGTTTGGTGATGGTAGGTTTCGAGCGAAGCAAGGAACTAAAACTTTGATCATTGAACCGAAATATAAATGCTCGGTTAGTTTTTATTTTGGGTTGTAGTATTTTAATAGGAAACATATTGGGTTGATGATGGTGATCGATATGAGATTGTTTTGGGTTTTGGTTTCTCATGGTAACGAAAACAGTAACAACGAAAATGGTGGTGATTAGTTGTGAGTGATGGTTTGGATGATCAAACGAAGAAAAGGTGATCGGTGGTTCATGGTATTCTTTGAATGTGTAAAACAGTGGTCAAAGTGAGAAAGGATGATGAGGTGACGAGTTTCTCAAATGGGAGTTGCCATGGGTAACTAAGAGAAGATTGAATTGGTTATGGTTGATATTATAAGCCATATACATACATATATAGAGATATGATATAATAACATAAATTAATTAATAATAGAATAAAATAATGATTCTAATTATGAAGAGAACGTGCACAATTCACTAAACCAATCATCTCTGCCGACACTTATTCTCGGATAATAATTCGTACCCCGTTGCTAATCAGTGACGGATAAAAGTATTCGGAAAAATCCCATATTTTTAAATTAAATAGTTTTATTTATTTTGGTCATTATGGTATAAAATTTGATCATTAATTTATTAAATAAAAATTACATCAACTGTCCCTCTCAATTCTAGGTAAAATGTGAAAAGTGTTCAAATTTAATAATTAGCTCCTAAATACATTTTTAATAAGTCTATAATCTATATAACTCATTTTCAGATCACCGTTTATTTTAAAATAATATAAGTTTGAATTTAACTTGTGTAATACCCATCGAATGGCGATTGAGGGTTACTGTCGTTTACTAAATAGATTCGAAATCACAAAATATATATTCTCATACTTTATTTATATGTATAGATATGTTGTAAATAATAATTATCATAGTATCATATTTTTATTTTATTTTACATAATTAATTTTAATACAACAACATATAATATTAAAAGTAAATTTTCAAATTATTATATTTATATATACATATATATTTAAATACACACAAATCTATTTACAATATTCTGTTCGTGAATCGTCGAGTACAGTCAAAGGGTAATTGATAAAAGAAATTTCTAAAATTTTTGAGACTTAACATTACAGACTTTGCTTATCGTGTCGGAAACATATAAAGATTAAGTTTAAATTTAGTCAGAAATTTTCGGGTCGTCACAGTACCTACCCGTTAAAGAAATTTCGTCCCGAAATTTGATTGGGAAGGTCATGGGTGGCATTAAGTATGTTTTCATAACGCATATGAATTGATAAATAGAATTTATCATCGTTAGTAATATGGAATAAATAAATCGTTTAGGTGAAGAGTACGAGTGAAGCTATCACAAAAGAGTGAAATGAGAGAAATAAAGTTTTGTCATATCTTTTGACGCAAATAGGGTTGATTTCCGGAGTTTAAGGGATTTAGATGAAATCTTCGAAATCTACAAGATTTGGTTCTTCAGCGAATAAGGAAATTAAGATCTCTATAATTAAATACAGTGATCTGCCTCGATTACTCTGTCTGATATTTCCATTATAAATTAACCTTTTTCCATTCCATTATTTTTACCACTCCTATACTCAATTCCCAATTTCAAAAGAATGTGAAAATGCTTAATCCAGTTCTGATCATTGTCCTTATCCTGACTATCGCAACAATCATTCTCCTTTTCCAAAATTTACCGGAGAAATCTGTTTACTTCTACTTCGCCCTTGGGGTTATAGTATTTTTAATTCTCCCGTGTCTTTATGTTGCGATAAACATTGATATACACGGTTTTTAATTCTCCCGTGTCTTTAGTCGGAAATTTTCGGGTCGTCACAAATCAACTCCTTCCTTTTGTTGAAAGTCTTTGACCACCGGCCGATCCTTGTACCTTTTCTTGTCATCAAACTCATTATTGATTCGATACACCCATTTGTTTCGCAATGTCCTTTTATCATGAGGTAATTTTACTAGTGACCAAGTTTCATTCTTCTCAAGTGGCCCCATCTCTTCTTTCATGACGAGTTTCAATTGTATGAATTCTTTCAATTTAGACATGCGTCGTGTCTAAATTCAATTCCAATTCTGTCGGAATCTCATTGAATTCCGTGAGCCAAACGGGCCTTATAGTTTCATATTTGGTGATATAACTAAAATAGCAAGATTACAACAGCTAACACTTCTAAAATAGAGGGACCTTGTGTGAAAATTAGAAAATGTATGGCGTGGTAGAATTTAACAGTAGGATAAAGGACTGCCGTAGTGCTGTATAAGAAATCATAACAAACAAACACGCATAGTAGTTTCATTTCCGGCGCTCAAATCATTTTTAGGGCACCGATTAACACACACAAAAACACGCACTATCCCGTATAAATTTCTAAACTACCAATTGGACAAAACTACAATCAAAACAGTTTATTTTGATACTAAATAATATATGGAGATGGAACTGCTTCGAACGAATTTATCTAGGGTTCGTATTCCGGAACCTACGAATCGAATATACAAGCAAGAATGCTGTATCAGTTTTGATACACCGGTATGTTTCAGTTCGTTTACTATCTCTAGGGTTTATAATGATATATGCATGTTTTTGTTTTCTACTTATTCATTGAATCACCAGGAGAAAGTGTGCAGTGTTTAACTTGTTGATTGTGTTTGATTCGTATTGTTTTGTATGCGTATGTTAAGCTTAATTGTTTTCGAATGCTTGCAAGTGTTATGGATGCTAGAATCTGGATAGATGTTTTGTTTGAATGATGTATATGCATTGATGATGTGTGAAATATGGCTTATGAAAGTAGATGGAATGTCAATTTATATCATTTTACACTGCTAGGGTTTAGTGTGATTGTATCATGGTTTCGAATAAGTGCATAATGATGTCGTATGACATGTCATCATTCGTATAATTGAATTCAAAAGCTGTAGGTTCTCTTTACGATTCAATGTTTGTTATTGGGTTGCAAACTTAATTAGCGAATTTGCTAAATATGACGAAGTTATAAAGTTACTTCTCATTGTTACTAATTGTTCTTGAAAGTTAAATTAGCTTTCTTGACTCTAATCGTCTGAGTAATCTGTATATTTTCTAGAATGAATTTTGTACCTTATTGTTAGTAGTAACAAAGTCACATTTACTGATATGTATTTTTTGAAGTATTTCCTAATTTTTAATCAGTTGTATAACCTTCTGTTGTGTGATGTTCTTTATACCGTTGTTTCCGGTATTCTTATAGCACGTGTTTATTTTGCTTTAGAAATCCGAAGGTGGATTGTTTGTGGATCTGAACACGTTTCTTGCATTTGGGAAGGATTACGTTGGTTGGAATTTTGATAAAACTGGTAATGCAGTTTATTTGCATATCAAACAAACAAAGAAGCCAATTCCTGAAGATAGACCTTTGAAGAAACCTACTCTCTTGGCTATTGGTAATTGAGCTTAAATATAATTTTTAAATGAATTGTTCAATGAACTTCCATTGTTAATATTTGTTTATGGCTTGTATTGTTAGGTATCGATGGAGGATTCGATAACCAAGAACCTGAATATGATGAAACTTACAGCATAGTAATTTTGCCAGACTACACAAGTTTTCCTTTTCCATCAGTGGCCTTGCCTGAGAAGGTTTTAATTTTAACTATTTATATTTGCGAGATCTTTAGATTGTGTATAGTTACTAAATGGCTAGTTGCTTCTAGGTACGACTAGCAGTTGATGCAGTTCTAATTGCAGAGGGTGCTGAACGAAAGGAGCAAGTTGCATCTTGGACAGCTGATAAGAAAATGGTCAGTCAACATGCGTTGACTCTGAAACAGATAAATAATGATGTCATAATTCCTCCTCTTGGATGGAAATGTGCCAAGTGTGAAAAGACTGAAAATTTATGGTTGAACTTAACTGACGGAATGATTTTGTGCGGGCGGAAATTATGGGATGGGAGTGGCGGTAATAATCATGCTATTGAGCATTACAATGAAACTCATTATCCTCTTGCAGTAAAATTGGGGACGATAACTTCTGATCTCGAAGGAGCAGGTAACACCTCTTTGTTTAAGTAATTTCTGATTTGTTTATGAATTTTTTATTTTTATTCAGATATAATTATGAGTTCCATATTTTGGCAGCTCAGACGTGTTTTCTTACCCGGAGGATGATAGTGTGACCGATCCTCTTTTGGCGGATCATCTAGCTTTTTTTGGTATTGATTTTTCCTCCTTGCAAAAGGTATGTATCACACTGTACATGGTAATAAGTGGGATTTTCTATGCTTTTTTACATTTTTTGAATCTTATCATATGAACTAGTTTATTTAGACCGCATGTTTTTATTGGATGAAATCTGATACTCTAGTTTTGGTTTATGATAAATCCTCAAATTTTGAAACTATGGTCAGGCGTTGATTACAACTTATAATCATGGTAAGTGGCGGAGCCATTTGGACCTTTATGGGTGCAAGTGACCGTGACCCCAGTAAAAAGGAAAGTAATGTTACTAACTGATATATATATATATATATATATATATATATATATATATATATATATATATATATATATATATATATATATATATATATATATATATATATATATATATATATATATATATATATATATATAGGGGCAGGATCAATGGGGAAGTAACCAATCGGGGGGAAGCGGAGGGAAGCAATTTTTTTTTTTTTCGTTTTTTTGGAATTTTTTTTTCCGGCATCAAGATCACACGAAATTATGAACATTTAGAAGAGACACTTCGTGATGAATGTCATTATTTAGGCGGGAAAACGATCGAAAAAAATAACATTCAAGATAATATTGTTCGTGAAGAATATGAACGTTTTTTTTCATGTTTTGAGAAGTAAAATTTAGCCGGAATAAACCCAAAACACCAAACCCTAAACCCTAAACCCTAAACTCTAAACCGTTCGTGTTAAAAACTCAATCTAAATCCTAAATCTAAACCCTAAACCCTAAATTTCTAAACCCTAATATCTAAACCCTATAAACCCTAATATCTAAACCCTAATATCTAAACCCCAATAGCTAAAACCTCAACATACGCTCGAAAAACACGATAATTGTTATATATTACTTCTTCGAGCGTTTTCCCTCCAAAATAAAAACATTTATCACAAAGTGTCTCTACTAAATGTTCATATTTTCATCTCATCTATAATGTTCGTGAACAAAGTTTTTTCAAAAAACGAAAAAAAAAAAGAAAAAGTTTTTGCTTCCCCCGCTTCCCCCCGATTGGTTACTTCCCCATTGATCCTGCCCCTATATATATATTATATATATATATATATATATATATATATATATATATATATATATATATATATAGGGGCAGGATCAATGGGGAAGTAACCAATCGGGGGGAAGCAAAAAAATTTTTTTTTTTTTCGTTTTTTTTTGAAATTTTTTTTTCCGGCATCAAGATCACACGAAAATATGAACATTTAGAAGAGACACTTCGTGATGAATGTTATCATTTAGGCGGGAAAACGATCGACAAAAATAACATTCAAGATAATATTGTTCGTGAAGAATATGAACGTTTTTTTTCCATGTTTTGTGAAGTAAAATTTAGCCCGATTTAGAGTTTAGGGTTTAGGGTTTAGGGTTTGGTGTTTTGGGTTTATTCCATAAACCCAAAACACCAAACCCTAAACCCTAAACCCTAAACTCTAAACCGTTCGTGTTAAAAACTCAATCTAAATCCTAAATCTAAACCCTAAACCCTAAATTTCTAAACCCTATAAACCCTAATATCTAAACCCTAATATCTAAACCCCAATAGCTAAAACCTCAAAATACGCTCGAAAAACACGATAATTGTTATATATTACTTCTTCGAGCGTTTTCCCACCAAAATAAAAACATTTATCACAAAGTGTCTCTACTAAATGTTCATATTTTCATCTCATCTATAATGTGTTCGTTAACAAAGTTTTTTCAAAAAACGAAAAAAAAAAAGTTTTTGCTTCCCCCCGCTTCCCCCCGAATGGTTACTTCCCTCTTGATCCTACCACTATATATATATATATATATATATATATATATATATATATATATATATATATATATATATATATATATATATATATATATTGCACCTAAACCATTGAAGTATAGTACATGTGACCCATTTAGTCTTTGTGTTATCAATAAAATAACTTTAAAATTTTATAAAAATCAGTTTTTTATTAAGTCACTTGTAACTTTTTTTGTGTTTTGAGTATTTGTACATATTTATACATTTTGCAAATGCGTTATTATTTATTTTTATAGAAATTAGTGTATTATTATATATATATATATATATATATATATATATATATATATATATATATATATATATATATATATATATATATATATATATTATATTATGTGACACCAATGACTTAAATTATTGCCTTTGCCTCTTTGGGTTATGTAGAAATGGTTGTAGTGAAAATACATATGACATAATGTCATGCGTTTTCCTTGGTGTTTCAGTATCTTCAATACTTACGTCCAAGGTTGTAAAACTCGCGACTCGGGGAGAACTCGGCAGGAGGTTTTTGAGGAGTTCTTGGCCACTCGGGGAGAACTCGGGGGATAATTCGGATGTTGACTGTCGTTGACTTTTTAGGTTTTTAATATATATTATATATATTTAAGTTTATAATAATGATTTATTAACTTATATAGCCCATATATGTTAGTCTCATCCCATTTATTAATATTTTTAACTCTTTCTCCCTCAACTTTTTATTCCTTAACTCGAATTCCGGCCATTAACTTCACTTTCAACATCAAATTTCATTTTCTAGCCCCTAAGAATATGAAAAAGGTGAGAAACAAAAGAAAAATGAAAATTTTGCAGGTTTGACTGGCGTTGACCAAGGTTGACCGAGTTTGTGGCCGATTTCTCGTTTACTCCATTCTGCCGATTTCTCCCCGAGTACTTGGCCGAGTCGGCCGAGTTTTGCAACCATGACGTCAGCTCTTAGTCGATTGTAGCATTTATATATATGTTATCTGATACACTCGTAAGGCATTTTGTCTGCAAAAAAGTTCACATTAAATTGATTGTTCAAGGTTTGATAAGAGTATGCTAATATTAAATGGTTATATGGTTCAAAAATGACACAAATTTCTGAATGTAAACTTTTCAGACCGAAATGACAACAGCCGAAAAGGAACTTGACCAGAACACCAACTTCGACTGGAATCGGATTCAAGAAAGTGGAAAGGAAGTTGAACCAATATTTGGACCTGGGTATACAGGACTTACTAATCTTGGTAACAGGTATTTTGGTTCTTTTCTAAGATTTTTTATTGTAAAAACTTTGGTCATTTGTACTAATGTTTCATTCTTCCCTTTTGTCTCTTGCAGTTGCTATTTGGCTGCAACAATGCAAGTTATCTTTTCAACTCATTCATTTTGTTCACGGTCAGGGTGCCTCTAGCTTTACAACAAGCTTCATAATTTCTATTTTCTACATCATTCATATCATCCTTTACTCACCTTTTCCAGGTACTACGAGAACCAAAGTTTGAAATCAGCTTTTGATATTGCTCCTGCTGATCCGACGGTAGACCTGAATATGCAACTGTAAGTTATTAATGCATAAATAGTGTGCTAACTGCTAACAAATAATCTGTAATACAATTGAACAAGAAAGAACTATCTCAGTTATACACAATGGCCAATAAACTAGATGTATCAAAGTTTGTGAGAGATATAACATCATTTCTGATATACTTTCTTTGTTTGCAGAACAAAGCTTGCTAATGGTCTTCTTTCTGGTAAATATTCTGTTCCGGCCGTGCAGGTATGTTGAGGATTACAACTTAGTTTCTATTTTCTATCTTTACTCTTTTATCATGCTTTAACTATCACTTATATATTTTCCAGAATGATGCTGCTGCAAATGCTGTTGAGTCTTGTATTGTAAGTTTATGTCTAAGTTTCTGCTTGTAGTTTCACGTGTTTTCTTGTGTTTCCTGATGTACTTAACTGCTTTGAATCTTTTGTAAATCTTGTTTCTACTAATACACTTTTTCTGTTCCTATTAAAGAAACAAGAAGGTATTCGTCCCAGAATGTTCAAGTCAGTAATTGCAGCTAGTCATCCTGAATTTTCAACCATGCGTCAGCAGGTAACTTAATATTTCAGCAATTACTGTGTTTTCTGTTGCTTCTTTTTTTGTTGGTGTATGATATTTGAAACTATATCATATGTAGGATGCACTAGAGTTTTTCCTGCATTTGATTGACCAAGTTGAGCGAATCAATACTGGTAACCCTGAATCGGATCCCGCAAGGAGCCTCAAGTTTGGTATAGAAGAGCGCCTTCAGTGTCCTTCTGGGAAGGTTGCTTATAATAAGAGAAACGACTACATTCTTTCTTTGAATATTCCACTTGAGAAGGCTACTAACAAAAGTTAGTTATCACTTCTAGTTTACTTCTTACCTGACTCGACAGATTGTATTTAAGTTTATTATTGTTAACTTGTTATATTATAATTATAATATATTTCAGCGGAGCTAGAAGAGTTTCACAAATTGAAAGAGCAGAAAGAGGCAGAGGGAAATAAAATGTATGCCAGATGTCAGACAAAGTTTGGTTTTTGGTGCCCTTTTGTACAATATTTAATAACACACAATTCATGATAATACTTTTACATGCAATAGGTCTTCAGATGAAATTGTACGCCCGAGGGTGCCATTAAGTGTTTGCCTGGATAGCTTTTATCATGCAGAGGAGGTTCAGGGTTTCTATAGCACTGCTTTAAAAGCTAGGACAACTGCAATCAAGTATTTTTTTCCTTCTATTTTCTACATTTTGTTGCTATCTTATAATTCAAACTAGAGGTGGCTATTTTCACCCATTTACTTACTAATCGTTTGATTCGGGCTGGAAGATGCAATGGGTATTTTTTATGGATAACATCTTATCTGTTTTTTGAAAAAAAGTTAGGTAATAACTGATACATTTCTTCACATATTTGTTACTTATATGTTTTTTTGGTTGTTGTTCTCGCTTGCAAAAGAACTGCTGGTCTGACTTCGTTCCCTGATTATTTGGTGTTGCATATGAGAAAATTTGTTATGGAAGCTGGTTGGGTCCCAAAAAAGCTTGGTATACACTATATCTGTATCTACTTGATTTAAATATTCTGTTTTTATTTTATTAACATGTTTTTGGTTGGATTGTAGATGTCTACATTGATGTTGATGATGTCATCGACATTAGTCACTTGCGCAGCAAAGGTCTCCAGCCTGGTGAAGAATTGTTACCTGAAGATGGTATGTGGTACCCACTAAATATTGTTTCCAATAATCAACCATTTTCAACTCTTCTTTAAACACACTAAATCTAAAATTAATTGCTGATATATTTATTTATTTTATAATATGATGTAGCTTCTGAAAGCGAAGAAGAGTCAACTAAGCTTATGGCTAATGAAGATATCGTATCTCAACTAGCTGTAATGGGATTCTACCATCTTCACTGTCAAAAGGCTGCAATCAATACTTCGAATGCTGGGGTGGAGGAAGCGATGAACTGGATACTTTCGCACATGGATGATCCAGGTTTCACTTTTTATCCTCATCACTTCTCACAGTTACGGTTAAATTATACGACATTTCGATTGGTAATACCCTTTCTCAATCTGTGTACTTGTTAGACATTGATGCTCCTATTCAGGAGGAGTCGAAAAACAATGAGGTGGATCCATCGAAAGTTGCTACACTAGTGTCTTTCGGATTCAATGAAGATGTAGCTCGCAAGGCGTTAAAGGCTTCGGTAATCTATTTTCTTTTGTAATTACATTTTTTTTCTTATCTGTTTGTGTAACGTTCCCTTGTATGTTTACTACAGGGTGGTGAAATTGAGAAAGCCACAGATTGGATTTTTAATTCCACCACTGCATCTGGGCCGTCAGATATGGATGCTACGTCTAGCAGTGCACCTACTCTTGATGCCACATTACCCGATGGGGGTGGAAGTTAGTTCCTTACCCTCTTCATTTTTTTATTTACAGAAAATGCTTAATTGGTTTAGGGCATACATTTTTGTATGAACATGAAATGTGAGGATCAGATAAAAAGAATGTGAATATTTGTGTTATCTTTATTATGATTTTTGTTTTGCAGAATACAGGCTAATTGGGCTGGTGAGTCACATGGGTACGTCGACACTGTGCGGGCATTATGTAGCTCATGTGTACAAAGAAGGAAGGTGGGTGATATTCAACGATGATAAAGTGGGTGTTTCTAAAGACCCTCCAAAAGACATGGCTTACCTCTACTTCTATGAGAGGATTCAAGAATAGAGTTTCTCAATCATATTCTGAAACCATATGACCTGGCTGCCTCTAATGAATATTTTTATATGCTTTTTTCCCGGTTTGCGGGATCATATACTGATGCTTAGCTCATGTCTCTAATTAGAGTAGATATAGATATTGGATTTATATGTTTAACTTTTCGCTCTTTTCCCGGTTTGCGGGATCATATACTGATGCTATAAATGGTTGACAAATCCAAAGGTTGTAAATCGTCATGGACACTCGCACCCTGTGGCTCTTATGTAAAACCCATCAAGCCTACCCTTAAACGTCAGATGTCTGTATAATATCTTTACCGAATATTTCAATATAATGAGAACAAGATTAATCATACTAAGTCAAGAGGTGCAAATTTTTAACACAAAGGGATCTTGAACTTGCACCCATATTTGCAAAAAGGGTTCACATAGCGGATCTTGACTTTTAAGGCATGGGTACTATTCGCCTCAAAGCGCGTTGCTTACAAATCCAATGTCAACACAAAGGGAAATGATTTCCTTCTACCTATCCTCCGAACCACACAAATTTATGGCATGGGTCATGTAATTGCACTAATCCTTGACATGGAATATAATCTCAAATTCTTTTAAAGACTTATCTCTAGTTAATAAAGGTGTTAAGAACCTTGTAAAGTTCCTTGGGAAGCTGGACCCGGTCAAGATCCTAACAAGGAGCACCCAACTACTAAAAGAGTAGTTTTTTTTTTTGTTTTTTTTTTATTAGTTTATTAGTTATGCTATTCAAATAAGCCTTAACTTAATTCGTTATATATTCTCTCATAATTTGTTGGTCAATTATGATGATAATCAAGTTAAATTGTTAGAGATAAATTATTAGTGAAAAAGTCATGTTCTTGCTTTTCTTCTACATGTGTGTTTGAGATTGAATTTAACAGGCCTTTTGCAAAGACCCAAGTATCAATCAGTTGTTGCAGTATACGTAGTAGTTATTAAGCCTTTTCATTGACATCATCATTATCACTGCTTCCATTGCTAATCCTTTCCGTGTATTCGTTTGATGTAGTAAAAATAAAGAAATCTAATGAGTACAGTATCTTTTTTACTAAATACCCTGATAATAGAATTATAAACTTACCGATAGAAATTTTATATATGAGCATATAGAAATATCGTTTACTTATTATAATGATTATTATATTATATACAAAGCTTTGATATATTTATTTTTTTCTAACAATTTAATGTCCACGTATGATGATTGTTGGGCTATTACTATCCATCCATAAAACTCAATAAAATAAATAAAAATGAAAATGAAAATTATAATAAACATCTATCTTATTTTTATTTTTCGTATTTGTATTGAAAAAAAAGGTGATATCTGAAATATGTGGTTGTGCAACAAGGCTGTTCCTCCATCCACCATTTCTTTATCCATCCATATTATCATTTACTTGTTTTACATACTTTTTATCTTCATTTTGGTTTTCAATTCTGTTCTACCACTACCATTTCCATGGCTGCCTTTACTCTCTCCCCTGCTACTTCTTCTCAGGTAATTAACTCTAGTTCTGCACCTAGCTTACAATTAAGTTTATCAATGTAATATTAATGTTAAGTTGCCAATTAATAATGATAATAATAACAATATAGTGTGATTGAATGATGAGGTACAGTTGCGGTCCGGTAACAATGGGTTGTTCTCACCGGCTCCATTACTAATGTCATCATCATCATCATCGTCATCAGCTGTTAGTAACATTAAGAGCCAAAGAGTGATGACAGTGACGTGTCAGGCTGGAAGCATCCCGGCTGATCGAGTTCCAGATATGGAAAAAAGGAAGCTCATGAACTTGTTGCTTTTAGGTGCTATTGGTCTTCCAACCACAGGGATGTTGTATCCTTACACCTATTTCCTCGTCCCACCTGGGTCAGTCTAATTATGCTTTCTTCCCTTAAAGTACTACTTATAATTGTCATAATAATTGTAATAATTATAATTATAATATTAATATAATAATGATATTATACGGGTAAACCGATATGGCCTTTTTAGGTCTGGATACCCGGAGATGGGGAGTATATTTACATAGATCTAAGCGGCCGGGTTATCATTGTTTTCAACCCTTTTTCCATGGCCACCCCAAAATACTCACTGTGATACCATTTGTAAGATCGCTTTACGCTGAACATGTACAACATATAAATCCATGAGTTCCTTAGTACTTTAAAACCAACCGGTGATAGAGGGAGATTCCCCTAAGTTGATATGCATACATTTATTAAGTTGATATGCATACATTTATTTCTTCTTATATCCGATGTGGAACACACACAAACCGATTAGCTCCAGCAATTATGTATGCATCGAATACATACATAGTGATTATAAGTTGCTAAGTTAATACATTATGATTACTTAAAACTAAGATATGTAACATAACTACTAGTTGTTGAAAGTAGAAGATGTTTGTGTGTGTTTATTTAAGTTCTTATATGCTTATTGCTTATTTTCACAGTGGATATAACTATCTTAAACTGTTTAAACTGCTTATTTTAGAAGAAATAATTTATAGAACTAATCAAGTTAAACAAATCAGAACTTTAAAATAAGCAATCCAAAATCTACTTTTTTATGTTTTCTGTTAACTGATTACCATTTGTAGACGCTGAGTGAGAGGATCTTAGAATCAACCTAACACGATCTAGAGGCGGAATAACAATAGAAAGAGCTTAAACGAATATCTATGGGTTTTCGGGTTCGTACAAGTCAAACCAAGACTAGATCTTGATAAACACGAAGCCTAGACTGACATTCTGTGGTATTTGGACATGAAGATTGAGAGAGACTCGACCCAGAAGTGTTTTTCGTGTGTGTGTGATGTGCTGAGTTGTTAACCAAATTAATGAAGATTAATTAGGCTTAAATACCTCAGTTCCTATGTCGGTCGACAGTGAATGACAGTCGGTCGACTGACCATGTCAGTCGGCCGACTGTCGAGTAATATTACGAATTATATTTAAACGTTTACAAATATAAAATAACACATCGACAATCAACGTTTAACAATATTACAGGTTACAACATGATCGAATAAAACGTTAAAGTTCATGGAACTAGGGATTACAAAATATGCACTAACAAACTCCCCCTAAGACCTAGTTCCTCATAAGTCTTCGATCTGCTTCAATCTCTGTACGGATCTGTAACCATATTGTTCAAATAGCAAACCTTTGCAACACGAATGTACTGTTGTGCTTGAACTCTATTTTCTGGCCTGTACAGCATCCGATTGTAGTACAATGTGAAGATGTCAGCTTCACAGCAATTTCTCAACCAAACGGGATCTAAAACCCGTATCGAGTCTGTCTCATCTTCCTTCAATTTGTCCAAAACGATGACTGCCTCCTCTGAGCGTTCATCGTAGTACCACCAGCGAAAACGTGGGCTAAAGTTCTGCGGCATTTTCATCACAGGAACCTTTCTCATATAATTTACTGGCTTGTATTTGACAATCTTTCTTCGTTCGCCCGTTTTCTTGTTTGTTCGATAAGTGATCGTGGGAAATTGAGGGCCGAATCCCTCAAAGTTCTTTGACAAGTACGAGTGTCTTATCTTCTTGCAGACAATATTAGGAATTCCGTCATAATCCCTATATAACATTTTGAGCCTAGCCACCTGCATAAATTCAAAGTACGGTAGAGACGTGAACTCGTATCCATGTTTGATGTAATCAACTCCGTACTCCTTCTTTATTGCGTATATATTCAACTCTTTAATGTAGGCTCACGCAATTATTTTTCCTTTAGCCAAAAGATTCGCCGGTCTATTAATGTAATTCATCCATTCAGGTTCCGGCGCTGGCTTCTCACAATATTTTCTGATCCTCAACAGGATCTTCCACTCAGCTTCTAGAACTTCTATCTTTTCTTTATTTATCTTGACCGGTAAAAACCCTGGAGGCAAATCTTCGGTCTTTTCTTTTTCTTCGCATTTACGGTTTAGAAGCTCTTCATTCATTTTGAAGTAGTCTTGAAATGTAGGTAGATCTTTATCGTTATTACATTCGTACTCTGGAAAATCACCTATTGGTTCATCTTCAATAATTACTTCATCAAAATCTTTGTCGTTTTCATTACTTACGACAATTTCCTCAAAATCATCACTAGAATCGTAACGATTCTCAAAAGATGAGCTAGCAGTTGCGTCAGCTGAAGTACTTGCTTGTTGCTCTTGACGCACTAGCTCGGCCTGCTCCTCAGCGCTTAGATCCGGCGGGATCTCCCCTTCTTCTAAATCATCAAATACAACTGAGTGATTCAGACGATCCTGCTTTGCCAAAAAATCACGTAAAGAATAATCAATATTTAGAGGAATTACTGACAGTGGGTTCTCGCTTGTGCCTTTAGCAATATCCAAACCTAGCTCATCCTCGCCTTGATCGTTAAAATTACCAAAGTCTATATCCTCCTCGAGATCTGTAACATCCCGCATTTTTCCGTTAAATTATTTTAACGCCCGTCTTTTTCTTTTTAAATAATACCCTTCGTATCTAGATTCGTATCCTTTGTTAAGTAACATTTTAAATATTCTCGTTATCGGATTTTAATATCTCCCGTACTCCCGTGAAATTTAAAATAATTCGTTCGGTTAATTCCCGCACCCGATTCATAGTTGAGGGACCAAACTTGCCAAGGGTTCAAACCTTTGACTAGGTCAAAGGGTCAAACCCTTTCCACCCTTTCATTATCACCTCCTCCATTTTATTACTTCCTCCATTTTCTCTCTAACTCCAAACACAAAGATTCATCATCCATTTATGATCTAGCGGGTATTTTGCAAAACAAATTACATATTTGAGCTCCTTGCAACTTCCTCTTCGTTTTGGTACCAACTTCATCTCATTTGGGTAACATTTCTAAAACACTAGATTTCTTTAAATTCGTGTTCTTGACTTATAAAGTTGTTAATTAGCGTCTATGGCTCATTGTGATGTCGTGTATGTAATTTGTATGCTCGATTCGTTGTTTTTGGTGTAACTAGTTCAATATGAAAATTACTTGCTAAATCCTTGATTTTGGATGATCAAATGTTGTTAGATTGTTAAAGTGCATGTTTTAAAAGTGTTACTAGTATCATTAGCTTCGTTTTGATGTATATGTTGATTTAGGAAACTCCAAGAACATGATTAGTGATTTTGTGAACTTGGATTAGGGTTTGATAAGCTTTACATGAACTTTTGATGCGTCAAATGCTATGAGATATTGTTGTTAAGTGTTTTGTTACAATGTGTGTTTGATCACCTTCAAAACGGCATATCACATGTGTGAATTGGATTCCCGAAACTTAAAATGCATTTGATGAACTTGAAACTTTGAAAATGGATTCTTAATGATCACTTGACGGAAAATCGGTTATTGAAATTGATGTTTTTGTTTGATGAAACGTGTTTAGTTGTTTTCCTTGTCAAATTACCTTTCCAACGATATATAGTATGCATTTTGGATGTTTTCGGTTCATAAAATATGTTAATTTGAGTTTTGGTTCGTGACTTGGACCATTTTTCTGCAAACTGCATGTTTCCCAGGTATTGCGCGCCGCGCATATACCCGCGCGCCGCGCAGAATTAGAAATCCCAGATGTTTGCCTTCGTGGTTAAGTTCTGACCAGGATTTACACTTGGGTGCGCGCCGCGCAACCCATAGCGCGCCGCGCATATGCCCAGCTCATTTTTGTTTTTATTTTTCCTTTCACAAAATGTTTCCCGCTTAACCGTAACTCCGATTAACATGAAACTTGGCCATTCTGCTCATAAATGATTTCTCATCATGGGAAAATTGTCGGATACCCGACCCGACCCCGTTGACCTTGACTTTGACCAAGTTTGACTTTTAGTCAAACTTAACCAAACAATTATACGATCGTTCTAACATGCTTAGTTACTTGTATCGTGCATGAAACTTGACTAATTGATTCACATGCTACATAATCGAGTCGTAACGAGCCATAGGACTAATTGAACATCTTTGACCGTTTGTGTTTACCGTTATTGATATAACCTATATGTTTAGGTCAAGACTAGCCTTGTCTTTGCACGCGTTTACTTGTTGAAGTACTTTTATAACTCTCGCACTCAAGGTGAGATCATAGTCCCACTTTTACTCTTTTTGAACTTATATTTGGGATGAGAAAACATAAACGATTCTTTTGAACTAAGTGAACACAAGAACGGGAAAACAAACATTCTACATACGAGTTTAGAACAAAAATCCTCAATTCGATTATCATTAGTTACACTTGACGGGTGTAAGCGAGAACTTATGTTATATGGCCATATGGGTTGACAACCCTCATCTCTGACGGTTCGCTACCGTCTACGGATGAAATATATTTTCGAGAATCAGTGTTTGTTCTAGCACTATGGATGGGGTATACAATGGATGGAATGTTAAGCTTTGATAATTGGGTGCTCGTGAATATTAACTTTTAGAATGTATTACTATTATTTCAACTTTGCAAACCTTTTGGTTCGACTTACTTACTTTTACTCACTTACTTACTTAAACCTATGATTTCACCAACGTTTTCGTTGACAGATTTCTATGTTTTTCTCAGGTCTTGCACGATATGTGATACATGCTTCCGCTCATTATTTGATACTTGCATTGGATGTCGAGTATACATGCATTTCATGGAGCGTCTTATGACTTTACTTTAAACCGTGTCGCCTAGATTTCATTTGTACTTATAACCTTGTAACTTAACTTTTGGTTGAACAATTCTTTTAAACTTTGGAAACAATCTTTATGTTGAAATGAAGGCGACATATTTTGGTCAAACGTTATCTTAAAGACTTATAATCAGGTAATGGGACCCACGTAGCCGACGCCGTCACTTGACGATTTGTCGGGGTCGCTACAAGTGGTATCAGAGCCTTGGTTGTAGGGATTTAGAGTTCATTTGTGTCCACTCCGAGTCATAGGGTACATAGGTGAATCTAGACTACAACCGGCATATAGACTGAAGTAGGAATTACTTGACTATTTGTGCATTTATACTCGAACTCTTCTATCATATTTAACTCGTATTCGATCTTGATCTTACGTTGATAAATTTTGTTGACGCGCCACCTTGACTTTATAAAGTAATGTTAAATGCACATGTAAATCAGGGTAATATAATTTCCGGGATTATATTACGGTGATTCACATGGACGTTCCGACATTATGACATAGAGAATTTAAGGCGAGTCAAGGAAAATTTTCTCTCTATCCTTATTCCATGCCACGGTTAGTATTGTTGAAAATACTAACCAACGATATTCTTGTCTCATGAAGGAACAATGGCTCACCAAGGTCAACACAATACTCCTCTCGAAACTCTAGAACAAGCTCTTCAACGAATGATAACCACCGCCGTGGGTACGGCCGTGGCCGATCACTTTTCTAACAACAACAATCATGGAGCCGGTAATTCAATCGAAGGTTGCTCCTACAAGAACTTCATGAAGTACAATCCTCCCACTTTCGATGGAACCGGAGGACCGGTTACTCTCACCCGATGGTTTGAACAAATGGAGACCGTTTTTAACACAAGCGGTTGTCGAGACCAAGATGAGGTCAAGTTTTCCACCCTCACTTTCACCGGCATTGCTCTCTCATGGTGGAACACGTATGTACAATTAGTGGGAAGCGATGAAGCCCACACACTCTCTTGGACCGAATTAAGAGAAAGAATGATCACCGAATACTTCCCGCGCGACGAGACTCGAAGGCTCGAACAGGGTCTAAGGAATTTAAAAACGGTCGGAAATGACCTCGAAGCTTATAATCAACGGTTTACCGAACTAGTCACAATGTGTCCAAATATCATGACTCCCGAATCCCTAAGAGTCGAACTTTACATGGATGGCCTCCCTAAGAGCATTCAACACAGGGTAATGACACCTCGACCCACTAACCTACAAGAGGCTTTAACAATGGCCCGCCATACTTTAGACACGGCGAATGAAATGGAAACGCCGGCACCAATGGTCGAGAACCAATCGAGCGGCAATAAAAGAACATGGGAAGCCTCTCAATTAAGCAATCCCAACCACAACAACCTCTCCAAGAAGCCTTTCGCCTCCAACGACAAGAAAGGCTATGCCGGAAAACTACCTTTTTGTAACGAATGCCACAAGCATCACTTTGAAGGATGTGGCAGGTTTCGCCACCGGCGCCAAGGAAGTGGTCACGTCGCCAAACGTTGTGGAAGTACCACCCCCGTCGCTCGAATGATGCCCAACGCACACAGGACGGGTGCTTGCTTCGAATGTGGTCAAACGGGTCATTTTAGGAATGAATGCCCAAATAAGAAAATCAACCCCAACGCACGCCGTTGAACTTTCAACATCAACGCCTAGGATGCCCGAGACGACGATGGACTAGTCACGGGTACGTTTCTTCACAACAAACCGTATGTTTCATACTTATTCGATTCAATTACCGCTAGACGTTTTACAACCAAGACTTTGACTTGTACTCATTACATTCCACCTTTTTCCCTTAGATACTACTTAGGCAATTTAAGCGACCAACGGAAAGATATTGTGTGTCTATAAATTCTATCGGAGGATATACGTTAAGAATATTGACTTGACACCTATAGAACTAGGGAGCTCAGAACCTATTCGTTAAGGAGAAATTGTTTCCCTACAACTAGGTATAGATTATTGTGAACTAAATAATTTTCGGTTGAAAACCGATACCCTCTTCCTCGTATCCATGACCACCTGATTACTTGCATGAATCCCGTGTGCATTCCAAAACGACCTCCGTTCCGGTTATCATCAATTGGGGGTTAAGGGAGACGATGTCTCCTAAGCCATTTCCGAACTCGCAACGTTAGTTGTAAATCTCTCTTAGTACCGTTTGATTTATTTAGGACTCCGTCCGTATTCATGAACCTCCTAAACCACGTATGCAACTTATCTAGACAAATCTGTTATCGTATTTATAGATGACATCTTAACTTATTTAAGTAAAGAAGGAAAACGAACAACATCACCATCTTACGCTCGAACTTTTGAGAAAAGAGCAACTTTATACCAAATTCTCCGAGTGAGAATTTCTGTTGAACGAAGTCCAATTTTCTAGACCATGATGTTAATGGTCAAGGCATTACAATCAATCTCGAAATCAAGCCACATGTAATCAGGAAACTCTCCCAACTCGGACTTGTATTCGTAAAAATCTTAGATCTCGTCTGTTATTACCGAAGATTCATTTCTGACTTTTCTCGTGTTACACGACTTTTAAACTCGTTAACTCACTAAGGAAAACTTTAAACCTCTCCGTGTTCGAACCTTGAGCGTGATTCTTCACACCAACAATTCTAGTTAAAATCGTATAGCAACAGATGGAACTCAAACATGGAAATATTTCTACTTGAACGCCGAAAGGCATACTCTCTCGTCTCAAAAATCAACATAACTAAAATTCGTTATTTTGCACGAAGAATTCGAATACTAAATTGTGGATCCGATCAATTTTCTCGTCATCCCGTACCACACTACCTACCTCTGTTATTTCACCGTCACCGTCTAATATTACTGGAATTTAAGATAACACACAATCCAACGATACTTCACTCTTCTTTGACTTAACGCCCTTGTGTTTCTGATAATCGGTCAACTATTATTCAACCCCGAACTATACAACTACGTGTACTACCTCGTTTCTCTTTCAGACTTCAACTTTTGACAACTAGAGGCACGTTATGGCAACCCCGAGATGTAAGCTCATCCTATTCTAAGTCCTCATTTCACTCCTATCTTTATCGCTCGCATTTCCGTTTAAGGAAACTCCTTGTAACATTTCTCCATGGATAGAGAAACTCTTCATATTACAATAGTATTAGCCACGAGGGTGAATAGTTCTAACGAACATTTTCGAACCCTAACTAACTTGTTCAAACGTATATTAAGAGATTCTATTCCAACACGGTGCATCTTTGTCAATTATCACGTATCGAAATACTCGTTTCACTTCTAGTTTTGCAAGAAACCTTGGAGACCCGCTTAGACATGAGTACCGCGTACCACCCACAAACCGACGAACCGAGCAAACGAACGATTTACGTCTTGGAAAGACATGTCACAAACTCGTATTGTCACCTTTAGTAGATCACTCTTACAACAGTAGATACCACTCGTGTGTTCACACGCACTTTCCGAAACCCTATATGACCGCTAATGTCATACCCCTGTTCATTTAACCAAAGCATCAACCACCGAAATCTGAACTCCATCAAGAAACAACAATCGAGATCGTTCAAGTCCGAGAAGGGCTCGAGACAACCCATTGTCGCCAGAAGAGTTATACCAAACTTAGATGAAAACCTCACCAAACCCAGTGTGTAACCGCGTAATATTGAGAAACCGCACCTTGGAAGGGTGTAATCCATTTTGGGAAATCGAGAAAGGCTATATCCGTAATATTGAACCTTTTGAAACCTTGGGGCGTATTGGAACCGCTTCCTACCGTTTAGAACTTCCGACTCAATTAAGTTTCCGTTTACCCTACATTTCGTGTAACAAACTTAGAAACTTGTCCTGCGGAACAGGAACGTGCAATCCTGCTAGATACATCAACTATCGATGACAAACTACTCTTCATAGGAAAACCAGTTGAAACCAGGGATCGTAAAAAAAAAAAAAAAACCAAACCTTAATACAACGTGAAACCCTAACTATCCAAATTCATGAGAACACTCAAGGACGTACCTTCACTTATTCATAGCATTGACATCTCCGGTCTCGAGTGAGAGGCATCGATTATTACTTCAAACTAAATTTCGGGACGAAATTTCTTTTGAGGTGTGGATAATGTAACATCCCGCATTTTTCCGTTAAATTATTTTAACGCCCGTCTTTTTCTTTTTAAATAATACCCTTCGTATCTAGATTCGTATCCTTTGTTAAGTAACATTTTAAATATTCTCGTTATCGGATTTTAATATCTCCCGTACTCCCGTGAAATTTAAAATAATTCGTTCGGTTAATTCCCGCACCCGATTCATAGTTGAGGGACCAAACTTGCCAAGGGTTCAAACCTTTGACTAGGTCAAAGGGTCAAACCCTTTCCACCCTTTCATTATCACCTCCTCCATTTTATTACTTCCTCCATTTTCTCTCTAACTCCAAACACAAAGATTCATCATCCATTTATGATCTAGCGGGTATTTTGCAAAACAAATTACATATTTGAGCTCCTTGCAACTTCCTCTTCGTTTTAGTACCAACTTCATCTCATTTGGGTAACATTTCTAAAACACTAGATTTCTTTAAATTCGTGTTCTTGACTTATAAAGTTGTTAATTAGCGTCTATGGCTCATTGTGATGTCGTGTATGTAATTTGTATGCTCGATTCGTTGTTTTTGGTGTAACTAGTTCAATATGAAAATTACTTGCTAAATCCTTGATTTTGGATGATCAAATGTTGTTAGATTGTTAAAGTGCATGTTTTAAAAGTGTTACTAGTATCATTAGCTTCGTTTTGATGTATATGTTGATTTAGGAAACTCCAAGAACATGATTAGTGATTTTGTGAACTTGGATTAGGGTTTGATAAGCTTTACATGAACTTTTGATGCGTCAAATGCTATGAGATATTGTTGTTAAGTGTTTTGTTACAATGTGTGTTTGATCACCTTCAAAACGGCATATCACATGTGTGAATTGGATTCCCGAAACTTAAAATGCATTTGATGAACTTGAAACTTTGAAAATGGATTCTTAATGATCACTTGACGGAAAATCGGTTATTGAAATTGATGTTTTTGTTTGATGAAACGTGTTTAGTTGTTTTCCTTGTCAAATTACCTTTCCAACGATATATAGTATGCATTTTGGATGTTTTCGGTTCATAAAATATGTTAATTTGAGTTTTGGTTCGTGACTTGGACCATTTTTCTGCAAACTGCATGTTTCCCAGGTATTGCGCGCCGCGCATATACCCGCGCGCCGCGCAGAATTAGAAATCCCAGATGTTTGCCTTCGTGGTTAAGTTCTGACCAGGATTTACACTTGGGTGCGCGCCGCGCAACCCATAGCGCGCCGCGCATATGCCCAGCTCATTTTTGTTTTTATTTTTCCTTTCACAAAATGTTTCCCGCTTAACCGTAACTCCGATTAACATGAAACTTGGCCATTCTGCTCATAAATGATTTCTCATCATGGGAAAATTGTCGGATACCCGACCCGACCCCGTTGACCTTGACTTTGACCAAGTTTGACTTTTAGTCAAACTTAACCAAACAATTATACGATCGTTCTAACATGCTTAGTTACTTGTATCGTGCATGAAACTTGACTAATTGATTCACATGCTACATAATCGAGTCGTAACGAGCCATAGGACTAATTGAACATCTTTGACCGTTTGTGTTTACCGTTATTGATATAACCTATATGTTTAGGTCAAGACTAGCCTTGTCTTTGCACGCGTTTACTTGTTGAAGTACTTTTATAACTCTCGCACTCAAGGTGAGATCATAGTCCCACTTTTACTCTTTTTGAACTTATATTTGGGATGAGAAAACATAAACGATTCTTTTGAACTAAGTGAACACAAGAACGGGAAAACAAACATTCTACATACGAGTTTAGAACAAAAATCCTCAATTCGATTATCATTAGTTACACTTGACGGGTGTAAGCGAGAACTTATGTTATATGGCCATATGGGTTGACAACCCTCATCTCTGACGGTTCGCTACCGTCTACGGATGAAATATATTTTCGAGAATCAGTGTTTGTTCTAGCACTATGGATGGGGTATACAATGGATGGAATGTTAAGCTTTGATAATTGGGTGCTCGTGAATATTAACTTTTAGAATGTATTACTATTATTTCAACTTTGCAAACCTTGTAGTTCGACTTACTTACTTTTACTCACTTACTTACTTAAACCTATGATTTCACCAACGTTTTCGTTGACAGATTTCTATGTTTTTCTCAGGTCTTGCACGATATGTGATACATGCTTCCGCTCATTATTTGATACTTGCATTGGATGTCGAGTATACATGCATTTCATGGAGCGTCTTATGACTTTACTTTAAACCGTGTCGCCTAGATTTCATTTGTACTTATAACCTTGTAACTTAACTTTTGGTTGAACAATTCTTTTAAACTTTGGAAACAATCTTTATGTTGAAATGAAGGCGACATATTTTGGTCAAACGTTATCTTAAAGACTTATAATCAGGTAATGGGACCCACGTAGCCGACGCCGTCACTTGACGATTTGTCGGGGTCGCTACAAGATCAACAGCCTCAATATCGAAATTATTTTCCCACTCAAGCACCTTCGAAAGTGCCTTGTTCGCTGTAGTCTCAGCCTTTACAATCAGCAAATTCTGAGCATCAAACTTAGTTTGTAACTTCTTCAATTCAACCTGTTGATCTTCAACCTGCTTGGTCAGTTTGGCAATCTCAGCATCCTTTCTTCTCTCTCGTTCATCAGCTTTTTCTTTAAACTTTTCAAATTCAGAAGCCATATTGACAACCTTCTCACTTAATATAGAAACCGCAGCATCTTGTGTAATAGCGGTCGTGGATGCAGCAGCATGAACTCCTATATCAGTTTCAGCACGTGTTTCTTGAGTAGCAGCAGCTGAAGGTTGTCGTTGTGGTTGTGATTGCTGTGATTGTCGCTGTTCAGTAGCGGAGGACGACTCAGTCCTTTTTGCCTTCTTAATGAATCTTATGCGCCTCTGCTTCGGCTTTGTTGTAACCGAAGGACCCTCAGATTGTTTTCGCTTTCTCAGCTCGAATTGATCAGGGTCAAGGTCATCTCCTTCATCGTCTTCATCAACCAGTATCTGTTCAATTGGAACAACTGGCGGTGGCTGATTAACCTCTTGATCGTCTTCACCAACTGCGACGATATCATCTTCATTACCAGACGTACTGTTCTCATGACGACAGGCAGCACCTGGTGGACATACATAGTTTTCATTTGCGAGGTGGCCAACCAATCTCTTGAATGGTTCATCCGGACCTCTCTTTTGCTTGACTCGATTGAAAGTCAAATCGTTCAGATGATTCAGCTTAATCTCATCCTCCCAAACCTTATTCAAACCTTGCACTTGCTTTTCAATCATCACCTGCAAGAACCTAGGAAACATTAAGTGGCTCTTCTTTTTCACGTTCACCAACATGCTTCTGAAAATTACTTCGGAGAAGTTGAAGTCCGCATGAAGAACTAGTGCTGCAAACATTGAGCTATAAGTCTCATTCAGCTCATCAAAACCGCCTACCATTGGACTCATGCATCTCAACAACACCAAAGTTAGGTATTTGTATTGATGACAGAATCGAGTTCTCTTAACAGCTCCTTTCAT
This sequence comes from Rutidosis leptorrhynchoides, assembly GCF_046630445.1. NCBI lineage: Eukaryota > Viridiplantae > Streptophyta > Magnoliopsida > Asterales > Asteraceae > Rutidosis > Rutidosis leptorrhynchoides. Next base: position 90,241,014 of record NC_092334.1, on the reverse strand, counting down.
TGGATCACCAGAGTATCCACATCTTACTAGACACCTTCGGACCTTAGTTCTATTCAGTGTGACTGGCATAGAATCATTATCTGGAAAACCTAAGTCTTCACGAACTGTCTGTGCCGAGATCTTTACAATTGTACCACCAACGCTGCTTCGTATCACCTTTCTTCCTTGTTCAGTGACTATAGAAGCATTGTTCCAGAATTCTCGTTGGTGAGAGTAGTATGCCTTGCATTCTAGAGTTATTGCAGTATGAATCCTGGACCTTTTCAAGAATTTGATAATATCAACGAAGCCTTCCTTTGCTTCAGGTCCTTCCTCGTTTAGACATGCCTCTAGATTGGCATTTTCGCTTGCCGTCAGGCCTGGAAGATTCTTGGACAGAATCACCTCTTCCTCATGTACGTCTTCGTTCACTGGACTACCTAGTTGAGCCATTTATTCTGCTATACAAACATATATACAATAATCGAAAAGCGTTAAATCGAAAAATAAAAAAAAATACAGGAAACAACAGTCGGTCGATGAACAATTACAGTCGGTCGATGAACAGCTACAGTCGGTCGACTGTCAATGATTACTTGGTCGAAGTTCTGTTTACATTTAGGCAAATGGTAGTACTTTTTCAATCGGTCGATGTTCCTTCAATCGGTCGGTTTAGTACTTAAGTCGGTCGGTTTACAACTTAAGTCGGTCGGTTTATCATATGTCGGTCGGTTTAAAGACAATCGGTCGAACTAATGACAATCGGTCGAAATACACTAAAATCGGTCGATTGTCTCCTAAGTCGGTCGACTGTACTTTCTTTCAGAGCCAGAATCAAAACCGAAGGTTTAACGTAAAAGTATACAAAATTCAATCCAAAACCAATTTTTGACCCAAAAATAATACCAAGAACTCGTTTAAAACAATTGATTCAGCAAGCCAATGCTTTTGATAAACCGCGTTTTGATTTCTTGTTAACTGAGTTAAGTGTCAAAATATTGTCAGATGCTCTTCCTGACGAAGAGACCAACGAGTAACTTCATTTTATGTGTTCTGCTTGCATAGCTGTATATACTGTGTGGTTATATTTCTTTTCTTTCTGATTGTTTCTGTGTGTTTAAAATCCAAAAACCAAAAAGATTTTAGATTTTTAGTATTTTAGGGGGAGTAATGAATGCAACATCAGATATTCATAGAATGGGATACGGACTTAATCATAGAATGAGATGATCATAATCACAATCATGTAAATATCTTGATAAGGAACTCATGGAAAGGTTTACAGCGGTTGAGGGTAGTCACTTAATTACCACAGGTGCATACTTTAAAGAAAATTGTTGAGGAAATCAACAAAAGGTGAGGGTATCCCCTATCATGACGTATAATCTAGAAACACATGATGTAGAATATCCCCAAGCAAATTCCAAATTGCTGCACCATTGAGTCACACGACTAATTGGGATATTCAAGCGATCAATAAGCGTTGAAAATGTTCTAATTGACTATGCATACCGACTTCTATCAAACTTTAATTCTTGAATCGTACCTAAACTCCAAAATAGTAAGTTTATCTCAATAAGAGTGTCTTTCCTGTGAACGGGTTGAAAAGTGTGGTTCTATATTACAGACAGTCCATGAATGAATGATTTAAGTTAATTGATACACAAATGAAGAAAAGAGATCTTAATCGCAAGGAAGTCAATTCGAGAACTAAATCAAAGTCAAGACTGCAATGTGTTGTTTAAAAAAAAAAAAAAAAAAAAGGCACATTGCATATCAAGTTATTATATCATGAAAACAAAAGTGAAATCATGGAAGACGAAAATATCAAGGTTAAGATAATGATGAAATCAAGAAGAGAAGTCTTTTCAAGAATACAAATGAGTGTGAAGATTACCAAGAAGAACTTAAATCATTCATACTTCAACAAAACCATTCTATTGGACTTATTATCATTGTCTGTGATATGGGACTGTACCCATTAAGGCCTAGACAGCGAAAGATGTTTTCAGAGAGATATTCTGAATACTCACTTATTAAGAAAGCTACGTCTTTCATTCCGTTTCCTCCAATAACTTTAATAATAAAGAAGGAATGAGATTGATAGCAGTTGGTTGATTGCACGATTGATAGAATATTGAATATACTATGAGATCCATCAGAATCATATGAATTGAAAAGTATACGTTACGATAGAAGCTAATGGCTGACAGGGATATTCCAAAATTACTATGAGAATCTTCCTGTTCAATTAGACCTATCGTATGTGCTTGTGGTAACGGAAAGCGTCAATAGACTTGTGCTCAATTGACTACCTAATAAATCGTGCGATCTCAAATGATGTCTAAGTCAATGATTGAATCTAACATAGCAATATGTTAATGTAATTAATTAACTTGATCATCAAAATGTCTAAGAGGAAACTCTGTAAATGTTTAATGAATCTAGAAACCATGTTAAAATCTTTGCTCTGATACCACTTTGTAGACGCTGAGTGAGAGGATCTTAGAATCAACCTAACACGATCTAGAGGCGGAATAACAATAGAAAGAGCTTAAACGAATATCTATGGGTTTTCGGGTTCGTACAAGTCAAACCAAGACTAGATCTTGATAAACACGAAGCCTAGACTGACATTCTGTGGTATTTGGACATGAAGATTGAGAGAGACTCGACCCAGAAGTGTTTTTCGTGTGTGTGTGATGTGCTGAGTTGTTAACCAAATTAATGAAGATTAATTAGGCTTAAATACCTCAGTTCCTATGTCGGTCGACAGTGAATGACAGTCGGTCGACTGACCATGTCAGTCGGCCGACTGTCGAGTAATATTACGAATTATATTTAAACGTTTACAAATATAAAATAACACATCGACAATCAACGTTTAACAATATTACAGGTTACAACATGATCGAATAAAACGTTAAAGTTCATGGAACTAGGGATTACAAAATATGCACTAACACCATTCTTGTTTCGGGTTGACTTTCTAAACAGAAGTAAACTACCTATGAATACCTGTCAGGGTTAAATAAACAGTTTGGTAGTTGCTTATTCAAACTGCTTATTTGGTTATGATGAGTTACACTCTTTACAAATCCTTAAATAAGCAAAATTCCCAAACACTTGCACAACTCTCTATTTGATCATTCTCTATTTGATCATTGTGTGATCGTGTCCCTTTGCAGTTAAATCTAATTCGGTGCTCTTTTTGCTGAATTATTGTTTGTGTGGTTGTGTAAAACAGTTCAGGAGGTGGTGATGGTGGTACCCCTGCTAAAGATGCTCTTGGAAACGATATTATTGCGACAGAATGGCTTAAGACCCACGGGCCTGGTGACCGAACCCTTTCTCAAGGTCTAAAGGTACCTACTTTCACTTTCTTACAATAACCTTTTCTCGAAATATTATAATAAAAACTATTACATAAATGATGGTGTATGAGTATACCTAGCAACTGAGACTCATACTCTCAAGCTTGGATCAATTGGGTCAAGCTTTCGGGTCAATTGGGTCTTGACAAAAATTAGGCCTGACAATGTAAATGACAACAAAGGTCCAATGGCTTTCCTTCTAACCTATTAGGTCATATACAACATATAAAGAAACAGGTCTAATGAGTATTAATTCCCAAAGCTCAATAGGTAGAGATAGGTCTAATGGGTCGAGCATAAAAAGTTTCATCCGTTAAACATTTTATGAAAGCATTCATGGTTATATCATTTAATATGTATATTACTCCGTAATATTTTCTTATATATCCAGTAAATATATATTCAATGTAAAAGTATATGACCCGTTTGGACCCAATTGACCCATTTTATATGTGACCCATTTCAACCCGTTACCTAACTAGAACCAACCTGACCCATTTGGTCCCGTTAAATTTTTTTACCCATTTCAACCCAAAACCGTTTTGACCCGTTACCCAAATGGACCCAACCTGACCTGTTTTCCAATTATATGTATCAGCTATGAAATGATCTTGATCATGGAAACTTGCAGGGAGACCCGACATACCTAGTGGTCGAGAATGACAAAACGCTAGCAACATACGGAATCAATGCGGTGTGCACCCATTTGGGGTGTGTTGTGCCATGGAACAAAGCAGAGAACAAGTTTATGTGCCCATGCCATGGTTCTCAATACAACAACCAAGGCAAAGTTGTTAGGGGTCCTGCTCCTTTGGTAAATTATTCTGCAACCTTTTCTTTTTTCTTTGTTTGTTTTACAGACGCAATTACCAAGTTTTTCTGCGCATTGATCATTGATCCGTCAAATATTAATTTGGTATTTTTTTTTTTTTTTAACAGTCATTGGCATTGGCTCATGCGGATATTGATGATGGGAAAGTTGTGTTTGTTCCATGGACTGAAACAGATTTCAGAACTGGTGAAGCTCCATGGTGGTCTTAGATTCTTGATCATTTTTAAGGGATTCTTGGTTTGTTTATTTGAGAATCAATATATGTACACACAACTTAACGTTTTATTTCTTGTACCCAACAAGTTCATAAGTTTGTCAAATGCCCACCAATAATATCTTTTTATTATCCTCTTAAATTAGTCTATATACCCCAAACTTGTATGATTGATGATTCACAGTTACACACTCCTTGTTTGTGATTTTGAACAAGGAGTACAAATGTTATAAGCATGTTGTAAGTTATTTACGAGTTCTTGATAGTACAAATGTATAAGGAAGGCGTAGAAATGGTATAAGTTACTATTCATAAGTTTAAGAAATTAGATGAAGGGGTAATTACTTGCACAAAATGACTAGTTGAATAATTGCATCATTAAAAGTATAAATATCATAATGAACGTGGAACGAAAGATAAAAAAATATTAAAAAAGGTTGGGACCCAGAGTTAGCATAATAAAGTATCAAATGATGAGATAATCAGAATACCAATTGGTAGTACAACTAAATTAGCAAAGACAGTACATTATGGGAGTACAAATGGGCAAATGGCAACAACCCATGTAAACAATACAGATGGAGGTGGGTAAGAAGTACACAATGCATGATTAGTACTTTATGTATCAAGGACTCCCCAAACTTGTATAAATGCACATTAACTCCTTAAGTTACAAGAACACGATAATTGAACTACAACATTCAGAGAACTTAAAACGTCATTGAGTGCAGCGTTGATGAATCTCATAAGGAGTTTCATCAACACTGCACTCAATCATGTTTTTACTTCTTTTCTGAAATATATTCAATCTACCACTTCAAACATGTAAGTCTCGAAATTTCTACATCTTGCATATCTTAGTCGTCTTATAATATTAGATGCATTTCTTCCTTTTCTATTAGTGAGTGATTGTACACCGCCATTATTTGGCGTTAACCAACCAAACATGTTTAGTGGTACTGGTCTGCCTCTCTTAGCGAGAGGTCCGAAGTTCGACTCCCTTGGGGTGCATCATCATACACAAGGTTGCCCCTTAACCCTTGAATTTCACCCAAGGGTGCCTTCCGCACATCGCGTTGCGGGGGCAGTGGGGGATGGGGGGTTTTACAGCCCATGCCCTGAGATTGGACCGGGTTTCTTCCTGGGCAGCAGTTGACAGCAGGTTATGTAACTGTGAGAAATGAACGTGTGAGTGTTTTAGTCTCTCCTGAGTGATTCCAAAAAAAACAGTAGGGCAGTGTACAAATTGCTTCCCATGTTAAAAAATAGCAAGATCGTATGTTTATGAGATTCAAAAATTAGTAACATTACAAGGTATACAAAAGTGATCAAAATGACAAAATCAGCCCTAACGATCTCGAGGGTGTGTGTATGTTTATTGTTTCCTACAACTCAATAAAATCATATAGTACATTTCTTTTACTTATTATGAAGATTACACTATTGAACTTAATACAAAATACAAAAGACAATGATAAGAATACTTTAATACCATCTCATGGAGCCATGAGTCCTTCAATTGTATAAAAAAGATCCTCCACCAGATCTGTTTTAAATAAAAGATTTTGCAATGTGTGCATCACATCATACTCAGGGTCCAGCTTCCTCTGCCAACTCTGTTAACGAAGAATGCAAATTTCCAAAAATTTCAGGGAACTCAATAACGTAAGTTCCAACGTCAAATTTGGTAAAAAAACATCTATGCCCATAAGGATGGTAACAACCGATAATAAAAGTATAGATAAATAAATTCTAAAACTTTACCTCCAAAACCAAAGTGGTTACTATCACGGTGCACACATTGCCATCAATATTAACTCTATGGCGCCTAACTTGCTCAAGCAACTGCTGCATGCAATCAGTAGGAGTTAAAAAGTCGCCTTTTCCCAATCTCCATGACACAAATGAGTTCTCTACATCCTGTCAAGACCATAGTTCCGTTACATGTCACGAGAGAATAAGAGATCAGCTTAAATATATTTATGCCAGTTCAAATAAACCAATGACAGAAAGTATGAGTTCACAGACTTCAAGAAACATGTAAATAATATTAAAAAATATCAGCTTACTCAATAAACAGACTCAAAGTCCATCAAAATTTATCAAGAATAACTATATATATAGATATAGATATAACTTTCACTCTCGTATCAATTCCAAGTAAAGATAGTAACTTTCACTCAGTAACATAAACAAAGTTTGGAACTTTATCGATCTTTAAGTTAAAGTATTTGTTAAGTTAAACGCAGGTGTAAAAAAATGACCAAATTTAGCAGTACCCACCATGGAAATACTGAAAGTCATATTAACATTAAGAATAAGTCAATGGTGGTTGCCTAAAAAGGGAACATATATTACCTCGCCTTCCATATAAACTTTTTGAAAGTATGGGAAAATATATTACTCGCCTTCCTTATTATTTTTTTTTTTTGAAAGTAAGTCCCTTTATTTGAGTGAGACAATACAAAATAAAACCCAATTACACAACTACCAATCAATATACAATAAACCGTGTTATTGTCCAAGACTCTCTGTTGGAACATACAATGAGTATGAACATGAGTAATGGCACATATACAGAAGAGCCTGACCTTAATAAAGGCAGATGGGTTTGGGCAGTTTTGATGTTTTGAAAATTTAAGAACGTGTTCAGCAGCAGCACGCCCATCTTGAAGAGCAACAGCCTTAAAAAACTCAATCAGATTGACTCTATCTTTCTTGCAAAGTTCAGCAGTCATACCCACATCAAGAAAAACTACATGAGGCTTAGATTTGAACAGGCCTGTATCCGAAGCTGGGCCCTCAGTTATCCTTACAAGAATATTCCCGGGATGCATGTCAGCATGAATAAAATTGTCAACCTGTAATTGAAGATGGAAACATGTTTAGGGGCAGTCTGTTAACCAATAATATTATACCTGGCAATTGAGACCCATTCTCTCAAATTTGGGTCAATTGGGTCTTGGAAAAAATTAGGCCTGACAATGTAAAACAAAACTTAAAAAAATGTCCAATGGCTTTTTCTTCAACATATTAGGTCTTATACAAAATATAAAAGAACGGGTCAAATGGGTATCAGATCCTTCGGTACAATAAATAGACAGCTCTAATGGGACTTGTGAATGGGTCAAATGGGTCGAGCATAACAAGATTCATCCATCAAACATTTACGAAAGCATAAATGGTTATATCAATTATTATGTATATTAATATTTTCTTATATATATATATATATATATATATATATATATATATATATATATATATATATATATATATATATATATATATATATTATAAAAATAAATAATAACTAAAATAATATAATAAAAATCAAATGTAAATGTATATGACCTATTTGGACCTATTTAACCCATTTGACCCATTACCCGTTTCGACCTGTTACCCAAACCGACCCAACCTGACCCATTTGGACCCGTTAATTTTTTTTACCCGTTTGACCCATGACCCATTTCAACCCGAAACCGTTTTGACCCGTTACCCGAACCGACCCAACCTGACCCGTTTGCCAGGTATAGTACTTATTAATATACAGATGAATGATCAAACAAGAATGTATAACTACATACTAGAAGCATCTTTAGTAGTGCGTGAGTTCCAATATGAGCAAGCCCAGATTTAATGCCTACATGTCCTTCTAGATCATCCACATAGTGCATAATACTTTCCCCATGCTCAAAAGTTTCCACTAAAATAGCAGGATGCACTAGTGGATATAAAGGCCTGGGGAATGAAACATCTTTCCAATTTCTAAAATTATAAATAAAACGACTCAAATGAGCTGCCTCCCTAGCAAGATCAACTTGAGACATCATAAAGACAGCAAATTGTTGTATGCTTTCGTCAAGTCTCAACCATTTTAAAGTTGGGATAAATGTTGATACTTTAGCAAATAAATTAAGCAATATAAAATCCCTTCTAATTGCTTCACTAACACCTGGATGTCTAACTTTAACAGCAACAAGAATCGGCTTAATTCGTTGACCACGATGGCGAAACTTTAAAGTGGCTCGATGAACTTGAGCTATGCTTCCAGATGCTACTGGTTCCTCCTCAAAGTTTTCAAATATCTCATGTAATAAACGACCAAATGCCTTTTCAATAGTTTTCTTTGTGTATGAATAACTATGTGCTGGTGCGTTTGCCTGAAGTTCTGTAAGCTCTGTGCAAAGATCATTTGGGAAAAGATCTGGCCTTGAAGCTGCCCACTGACCCCATTTAATAAACGCGGGTCCCGCTTTTTCTAAAGTGTAATGAACACATTGTAACCATGTCTTACGAAACTCAATACCAAAAGAATCCGCAAAAGGGGCCATAGCTATGCATGGTGCAAACAAAATTGCTAAATATACTGCTCTAAGACACAATATTAAAACTTCAATAAGAGATATAACAAATGAGGTCAAGAAAACATGCCCGTCTTGTGCATGTGTGTAAAGATCATTCTTATAGGATAACGCTTCGGCTTCGGCCCATGATCTTTGGTTCCACGCTAGCTCGCCTACTAGAAAAGCTAATATACCAGGAGCAATTAACTGGGACCTACTTAAAGCAAAGCTCACTGCACAAGCGACCCTAGTCAATGGTTGTGTTGACCAATTATAAGTACAGATTTGAGATACCCTTTTCCAAGCAATTTGAGCATGGTGCGAAACTTTATTACTTGCATACATGAAACAATATCTTCGAACATGTTTGTAACTCCACAAGCTTCCTTTTGGTTGATTAAATGTATAAAATGTGAGGCCTCTGTTATGAAACTTATAGTGTGAATGCAGTCTATGGTAGGAACGGTGAAACACGAGTGCCAATTGGGCACCGTGATTACTTGATTCAAAGCTTTTATGCCTTGAAGAAACAGAATGTGCTGCCCTTCTAACATTGGCAACAGCCAACAACCTGCATAAAATTAACATACCACCTTTATCTCGTGCCAACTATGAGGGGTCGTTTACTCACATTGCTGGCCAAGTACAATAAAATAGTCACCACTTTTTAATAAATTATTGTCATGGATGATTTAAAGTATAGACCCAAATTTCAGGAATAGAATAGAGACACGATCTGGAATTAAACACACATAACAGAGCTGTTCTCTAAAGATAGATCATCCACATTGGGACGTGACAAAGTCTACAAGTAGAAAGTATATCCTAAATTTGTAAAATACTAGTCTGATCATTGTTCATAACTACGGTTGCGTTTGATAAAACTGAATGATTTAGCGCTTAATGGTTCTTAATCTGAATGATTCAGAGTCTCTGAATAAACTTGGTTCAAAATGAAAATAAGCTGTTTGATAATCTTTTGAATGAAGGATATGAAATGAGTAAAATTACCTTTCTACCGTGTTAAAAGAATAAAAAATTCAATATACGTTTGTTAAGTGTTCTGGATATGATTTGAGGATGATATTAAGGAGAAATTATGTGCTTACAGGTTAAAAGAGTATTTCAACTCTGAAAAAGCTAAAATGAATGATCTTTTAATTACCATGCTGTTTTACAGATTAACTGAATAGATACAGTAATTAACACAGGCAAAATGCATGATTGAAATCATGTATTAGCACACACATATACCACGTGATGAGATAAATACAGTCAATCAAAACCAAACCCTAACTTCAAACCACAGCCACCATATTCAGCTAATTAAAAAGTATTAATTAATTAACTAATTAATTAAACACAAATAACATCATAGTCTAATAAAAAAACAAATAAAATGTAAATAAAAGGTTCAATTACCTTGCTAACGCCATGTAATTCAGATAACAATGACCGTAGGATACTTGCCAGCATTTTCACCAGCTAAAGCATTGAATCATTTTCGTCGGTATTGTAAACGTGGCTGTCGCCGGCAGTGTAACATGAAGATGTGATGAATTTTACGGTGGCAAAAGAATAAACGGAGGTTGATTACGGTGGCAGGTTCGATCAAATTCGTGTCAAAAATGGTTGCCGCTCAATGAATGCCGCTTGTCCCTTCTATTTGGTTCATTTTCCCTTTTTCCCTTTTCCCTTTCTCTTTTTCGTTTTTTTTTTCCTTTATTAATTTAGTAGTAACTAGTGACGCTGCTTCTAATCAAATGGTTAAATTTAAATATTTGTAGTTTTGTGTGTAGAATGTAGGTTTGCTTTTCAAAAAAATATGAATCTTAACAATTGTGAGAATAAATTATAAATTCAACTAGTTAGGCGATCCGACTTTGAATCCGGTTCTTCACCCTTGATTAACATTAATTACATAGCTAATTATTGAGAAAGTAACAATTTATCATTTTTTTTTGTTTTATTTTTCGTTTTGTCGAGGAAGGACACAAAATAGTTATGTGATTGAGTTGTATCAAGCGTCAAAATAATTATTCACCATGTTTTGTTTTAGTTTTCGTCTTGTCGAGAGAAAAGACCCAAATGCCCAATCAATAAAGTGAGACGTACATCAACGATTGATACAAACTATTTAATAAAATAGGAAAAACTATATATATATATATATATATATATATATATATATATATATATATATATATATATATATATATATATATATATATATATATATAATAACAATAAACGGCTATTTAAAAATGAGTTACGTGGTTAATCTGTAATAACAAAAATAGTTAAACGATAACAAAGTAAAAAATTATGTGATTGATTTAATAATAATAATAATAATAATAATAATAATAATAATAATAATAATAATAATAATAATAGTTATTAGATAGTAAAAGTTACGTGGTCGATTTATAAAGAATGAGAAGTTTTATGGGTAAGTTTTTAAATGTGAAAAGTTTGTGGTAAATTTATAAAAGTTAGTATAAAGTTACATATTATAAAGAGTGGGTTGAATTATAAAAAATTAAAAGTTTTATTGTAAATTTATGAAACTTAAGAAGTTCACTATTCATTTGACATTTCCCTTTTAGATATGTAGATAAACTTAGTAAGTTCACTATTCATTTAACATTTCCTTCTAGATATATAGATAAATTTATTTAATTTCATACGTTGTGAAATTAATAAAGTCTGAATTTCCATAAAAAATTAAAATTAAAGTCTATATCTATCTATACTTCTATACTATATATTAAAACAAATACAAAAATAGGTCATCTAAATCTATAACTTCTAATCCTAGCCATCCATGCATAAGTTATCACTAATCTCAACCATTAAAAACACCATGTATTATGACCTCATAATCTTTAAAGTTAAAAATAATGAGACTAAAATACCCCTTACACTTCTAATAAAAACACGGGATAAAAAATAAAAAATTAGGGTTCTTCACAATTTCATTCATTCACGTTAAGTTAAATTACAGGAAGATATTCTCCCTAAAAACACACGACTCAAATCAAATTCAAGATTAAATATTTCTTCTCCTAAATCGAACATCTAAAACGTGATTGTGTGAAGAATAAATGGTTTTGATTTTAATTCTAACCTGTGTTACGATTTAACATGAAGAATAATTGATTTGTGAGACGATTCAAATATAACATGAAGATTAAGATTTATCGGTGTGAGACAGATTATGGTGTAGATCACAATCATAATTTCAATTTCAATTTCAATTTCTATTTCGTTTTCTGCAGTATATCAAAATTGCAATAGAACAAAGATGATTATGAAGATAAAGTTTTAAAATTAACCTTATAGTCTATGAATTCAGGTAATCAAATCTTATTTCAATTTGCTACTTAATATATAATCGATCATTATGTTATTATCGGTTCATTTAATCAAATAGGTTTAGAGATTGTTCTTTCATACCAGTTTATTTCTATCTATAGAGATTGTTATAATAGAGTTGTTAAAGATTGTTATGTATGCATAGAGTTAATCCGATGCATAGATTGTTAAACATTGGGATAATATAGTTGTAAAGATTGTTATGTATGCATACAGTTGAACTCATGCATAGATTGTTAAAGTTTGTTATAATAGAGATATTCAGTTTAATCGAAATGTCATAAAATCTGTAGAATTGTTAAAGTTTGATATGTTATAATATAATACTGATGTTCAATAGTGACGAGAAACAAACTTATAATGTTATGTTATAAATCTATTGCATTGATCTCATGTCGAGTTTAATTGATATCATGATATGTTATATGGTATGTAATGATCATTATCAGAATTAATTTGAATCAACCTTATTGAAATGTCCCGTTCTTATTGATTAAAAACGTTCCATATTAATTGATTTCGTTGCGAGGTTTTGACCTCTATATGAGACGTTTTTCAAAGACTGCATTCATTTTTAAAACAAACCATAACCTTTATTTCATAAATAAAGGTTTAAAAAGCTTTACGTAGATTATCAAATAATGATAATCTAAAATATCCTATTTACACACGACCATTACATAATGGTTTACCATACAAATACGTTACATCGAAATCAGTTTCTTGAATGCAGTTTTTACACAATATCATACAAACATGGACTCCAAATCTTGTCCTTATTTTAGTATGCAACAGCGGAAACTCTTAGTATTCACCTGAGAATAAACATACTTTAAACGTCAACAAAAATGTTGGTGAGTTATAGGTTTAACCTATATATATCAAATCGTAACAATAGACCACAAGATTTCATATTTCAATACACATCCCATACATAGAGATAAAAATCATTCATATGGTGAACACCTGGTAACCGACATTAACAAGATGCATATATAAGAATATCCCCATCATTCCGGGATACCCTTCGGATATGATATAAATTTCGAAGTACTAAAGCATCCGGTACTTTGGATGGGGTTTGTTAGGCCCAATAGATCTATCTTTAGGACTCGCGTCAATTAGGGTATCTGTTCCCTAATTCTTAGATTACCAGACTTAATAAAAAAGGGCATATTCGATTTCGATAATTCAACCATAGAATGTAGTTTCACGTACTTGTGTCTATTTTGTAAATCATTTATAAAACCTGCATGTATTCTCATCCCAAAAATATTAGATTTTAAAAGTGGGACTATAACTCACTTTCACAGATTTTTACTTCGTCGGGAAGTAAGACTTGGCCACTGGTTGATTCACGAACCTATAACAATATATACATATATATCAAAGTATGTTCAAAATATATTTACAACACTTTTAATATATTTTGATGTTTTAAGTTTATTAAGTCAGCTGTCCTCGTTAGTAACCTACAACTAGTTGTCCACAGTTAGATGTACAGAAATAAATCGATAAATATTATCTTGAATCAATCCACGACCCAGTGTATACGTATCTCAGTATTGATCACAACTCAAACTATATATATTTTGGAATCAACCTCAACCCTGTATAGCTAACTCCAACATTCACATATAGAGTGTCTATGATTGTTCCGAAATATATATAGATGTGTTGACATGATAGGTCGAAACATTGTATACGTGTCTATGGTATCTCAAGATTACATAATATACAATACAAGTTGATTAAGTTATGGTTGGAATAGATTTGTTACCAATTTTCACGTAGCTAAAATGAGAAAAATTATCCAATCTTGTTTTACCCATAACTTCTTCATTTTAAATCCGTTTTGAGTGAATCAAATTGCTATGGTTTCATATTGAACTCTATTTTATGAATCTAAACAGAAAAAGTATAGGTTTATAGTCGGAAAAATAAGTTACAAGTCATTTTTGTAAAGGTAGTCATTTCAGTCGAAAGAACGACGTCTAGATGACCATTTTAGAAAACATACTTCCACTTTGGGTTTAACCATAATTTTTGGATATAGTTTCATGTTCATAATAAAAATTATTTTCTCAGAATAACAACTTTTAAATCAAAGTTTATCATAGTTTTTAATTAACTAACCCAAAACAGCCGCGGTGTTACTACGACGGCGTAAATCCGGTTTTACGGTGTTTTTCGTGTTTCCAGGTTTTAAATCATTAAGTTAGCATATAATATAGATATAGAACATGTGTTTAGTTGATTTTAAAAGTCAAGTTAGAAGGATTAACTTTTATTTGCGAACAAGTTTAGAATTAACTAAACTATGTTCTAGTGATTACAAGTTTAAACCTTCGAATAAGATAGCTTTATATGTATGAATCGAATGATGTTATGAACATCATTACTACCTCAAGTTCCTTGGATAAACCTACTGAAAATGAGAAAAAATGGATCTAGCTTCAAAGGATCCTTGGATGGCTTGAAAGTTCTTGAAGCAGAATCATGACACGAAAACAATTTCAAGTAAGATTTCCACTCGAAATAAGATTGTTATAGTTATAGAAATTGAATTAAAGTTTGAATATGATTATTACCTTGTATTAGAAATATAACCTACTGTAAGTAACAAAGGTTTCTTGATCTTGGATGATTACTTGGAATGGATTTAGAAAACTTAGAAGTAAACTTGCAATCTTGGAAGTATTCTTGATTTTATGAAACTAGAACTTTTGGAATTTATGAAGAACACTTAGAACTTGAAGATAAAACTTGAGAGATATCAATTAGATGAAGAAAATTGAAGAATGAAAGTGTTTGTAGGTGTTTTTGGTCATTGGTGTATGGATTAGATATAAAGGATATGTAATTTTGTTTTGAAACCTTTAGGTTAACGATCTTGTTGAATGTTGTTAACCCATTGTTTATTATAACAAATGAGATGTTAAATTGTTATATTATCATGATATTATGATATATGATATATCTTAGTATGATATATATACAGTTAAATGTGGTTACAATGATAATCGTTACATAAATGTCTCGTTTCGAAATCATTAAGTTAGTAGTCTTATTTTTACATATGTATTTCATTGTTAATACACTTAATAATATATTTACTTATCATTTAACATAATTAACCAAGTGTATCAATATCTTAATATGATTCATATGTACCTGGTAAGACGTTGTTATAACGATAATTGTTATATATATCGTTTTCGAGTTTCTTAAATTAATAGTCTCATTTTTATGTATATAACTCATTGTTAAAATACCTAATGAGATACATACTTATAATAAAATCATGTTAACTATATATATAACCATATATATGTTATCGTATAGTTTTTACAAGTTTTAACGTTCGTGAATCACCGGTCAACTTGGGTGGTCAATTGTCTATATGAAACCTATTTCAATTAATCAAGTCTTAACAAGTTTGATTGCTTAACATGTTGAAAACACTTAATCATGTAAATAACAATTTCATTTAATATATATATATATAAATATATAAATATGGAAAAGTTCGGGTCACTACACTTATAAATCTATATCTATAGAACTATTATGTTATAATATAATTGTTAAAAAGGCATATGTTAAAATAATTTATCCTATAAATCTTTAGATATGTTATTACAGTTTATTTAGGTAACACATCTTTTGATTATGTTTATCTTTTAAAATCAAAATTGCTTGTGCAGGGTAACAAAATTAGGGCTTCTATGGATAAGGAAGTCATAAAGTACTTTGAACCCATGTTTAAGGAAAGTCGTTTCTTTTATGAGTATGTTTAAGGTTGGCGACCCAAATGATAAGGTCAAGTTCATATTTCATGATTTTAATATCATGATTTACAAAACTACTAAGGTACAAAAATGTCTTGATTTCAATTTGGAGAATGACATTTATCGAGTGGTGAACTATAATGAAGTCAATGAAAAATTGTTACTAGGGATGAAATCTTTGGCTCCATTCGATTCCTATAATGAAGTATGCTAGTCAAGATTTTTATACGAGTTCGGTTACTATGATTCGAATTTATTCATAAAAAGTCAGAATTGCTTCATAATTTTTTAAAATTGTATTCGTTTTGGTGTTCAATCACCCCATGATGACAGACTTACAACCCAGTTTGTTTGTTTGTTTTTTTTTTTTTTTTTTTTTTTGGTAATTACATAAAGTCTGAATCTTTGATCTCTTTTTTGAAATATGAAAGATCATGATTACCGAAAAAGATACCAATTTGGCTGAATGGAAAGGAGATATTTTAGCAGTCAGTATTACAAAGAAAGACATGGTATAAGATGAAAATTCCAAATTTTAAAATACTGTCCTGTAGTATAACAACCCTCACTTTTCGACGTATTGAAGGAAGTCAAGCCAGGTGAACGGCGTATTGAAGACGTTCATGTTGTTAAAGACTTTCCTGAAGTTTTTCCTGATGAACTCCCTGGTCTTCCACCACAAAGACAAGTTGAGTTTCAAATCGATTTAATCCCCAGTGCTGCACCTATTGCAAAGGCACCATACCGGCTAGCTCCATCAGAAATGAAAGAGCTATCTATGCAACTACAAGAGCTTCTGGAGAAATGATTCATTCATCCTAGCTCATCATCGTAGGGAGCACCTATATTGTTCGTCAAAAAGAAAGATGGTTCAATGAGGATGTGTATCGACTACCGCGAACTAAACAAGTTGACCGTCAAGAATTGTTATCCTCTTCCTAGAATCGATGACTTGTTTGATCAGTTACAAGGATCAAGCATCTATTCCAAGATCGACCTGAGATCTGGATATCATCAACTTAAAGTTAAGGAATTCGATGTTTCCAAGACTGCCTTCCGGACTCGTTACGGACATTACAAATTTTTGGTAATGCCCTTTGGGTTAACTAACGCTCCTGCTATGTTCATGGATCTCATGAACCGTGTATACAAGCCTTATCTCGATAAGTTTGTGATTATTTTCATCGACGATATTCTCATCTACTCTAAGAGTGAGAAAGAACACGAACAACACCTCCGACAAATTCTGGAGTTATTAAAGAAGGAACAGTTGTATGCTAAGTTCTCCAAGTGTGAGTTTTGGTTGAAGACTGTTTAGTTTTTGGGGCATGTAGTTGACAGTAATGGAATACATGTCGACCCCGCGAAGATCTCGGATATTCAGAACTGGGAAACACCTAAGAACGCGAAACACATTCGTCAGTTCCTAGGACTTGCCGGTTACTATCGGAGATTTATCAAAGATTTCTCCATTCTTGCCAAACCACTCACTAAGTTGACTCATAAGGATAAGAAGTTTGAGTGGTCTATTGAACAGGAATCTTTGTTTTAGACCCTGAAAGAAAAGTTAACTACCGCTCCAATCTTATCACTACCCGACGGAACTGAAGACTTTGTAGTCTATTGTGATGCTTCAAACCAAGGTTTTGGGTGTGTGTTAATGCAACGCCAGAAAGTCATTGCATATGCATCCAGACAATTAAAGAAGCATGAGAAGAACTATACTACCCACGACTTGGAATTAGGAGCTGTAGTATTCGCATTAAAGATATGGCGACACTATCTTTATGGAATAAAATTCACCATATTCACCGATCATAAGAGTCTCCAGCACATCTTTGATCAAAAAGAACTGAACATGAGACAAAGACGTTGGGTCAAATTACTAAATGACTACAACTGTGAACTCAAGTACCATCCTGGTAAGGCAAATGTTGTTGCTGATGCACTCAGTCGAAAGGATCGAGTCAAGCCTATCCGAGTGCGAGCTTTGAATATGATCATTCAAACAAATCTGACAGCTAAAATTCGGGAAGCACAACTAGAAGCTATAAAGCAAGAAAATATCAAACATGAAGGACCTTCAGGTTTTGAAAACCAATTACAAATCAAGGAGAACGGAACACGGTACTACAACAACCGTATCTGGGTTCCTCAAATCGGAAATCTGTGAAAGCTAGTCTTGGATGAAGCACATAAGACTAGATATTCTATTCACCCAGGCTCCAGTAAGATGTATCACGATGTGAAAGAATTTTATTGGTGGCCTAATCTGAAATCTGATATTGCTGAATATGTGAGCAAGTGCCTTACTTGTTTAAAAGTTAAGGCCGAGCATCAAAAGCCGTCTGGTTTACTGCAACAACCGGATATTCCGCAGTGGAAGTGGGAATGTATCGCTATGGACTTTATTACTAAATTGCCCAAGACTTCTAGTGGCAATGATACTATATGGGTCATAGTAGATCGTCTTACTAAATCTGGTCATTTTTTACCCATCAAGGAGACCGACAAGATGGAGAGATTGTCATAACTATATATCAAAGAAATTGTCTCTCGTCATGGTGTTCCTATATCCATCATATCCAATCGCGACAGTAGATTCACTTCCAAATTCTGGAAATCCTTACAAACTGCTCTTGGAACTCAACTTGACATGAGTACTGCTTATCATCCACAAACCGATGGCCAAAGTGAACGAACCATTCAAACGTTGGAAGATATGCTTCGCGCTTGTGTTATCGACTTCGGCAAAGGCTGGGATAGACATTTGCCTTTGGTTGAATTCTCTTACAATAATAGTTACCACTCAAGTATTAAGGTTGCACCTTTTGAGGCCTTCTACGGACGAAAATGTAGATCCCCACTGTGCTGGGATGAATTAGAGGACAGACAGTTAACCGGTCTTGAAATCATACACAAGACAACCGAAAAGATAGTTCAGATTAAGAAACGAATAGAAACTGCCCGCAGCCGACAGAAAAGCTATGCTAATAAAGGTCGGAAAGATTTGGAATTTCAAGTTGGTGACAAAGTCATGTTGAAAGTATCCCCTTGGAAAGGCGTCGTTCGTTTTGGTAAACGAAGCAAACTAAGTCCGCGTTTTGTTGGACCCTTAAAGATTACTGAAAGAATCGGACCCGTTGCTTATCGATTAGAATTACCTGCTGAACTTAGCAGCGTACACGATGTATTTCATGTCTCGAATCTTAAAAAGTGTCTCGCTGATGATACTCTCGTTATTCCTTTGGATGACATTCGCATTGATGATAAAATGCACTTCATAGAGGAACCTGTAGAAGTCATGGACCGATCTGCTAAACGCTTAAAACAAAGCACCATACCTATTGTTAAGATCCGTTGGAATTCACGACGTGGCCCCGAGTATACCTGAGAACGTGAAGACCAAATGAAAAAGAAATATCCCCATCTCTTCTCAACCGCTGATGCATCTGAGAAGTCTACCTAAAACTTCGGGACGAAGTTTTTATTAACGGGGAGGTACTATAACAACCCTCACTTTTCGACTTCTAAATTTACTGAATTAACCCTAGGGTTATCTGCCTGACTATATGTATTAAGGATTGTTATATACAATTAAATATTGACCGAACAGTAATTTTTAGTCAACAACGTACGCTTAAATAAATAATATATTATTAATTTATATAATTTGACATAATTTAACTAAGTATATAAACTTTGTATCACTTTTATTATTTAGTTAATATATTATATATTTAACTATATAATAAATCCAATTATATATAAATGTAATAATATTTACAAACTTACTAAAACTATAGTTTAATAATTAAAATCATAATTATTATTAAAAATACAAAATACCGAATTATTTATTATTTTTATGCAAAATTCGTATTTATTAATTAAATAAAAATAAAAAAAATATTGACAAATATTCTTGGAAAAGTACTAAATCAATTTGTTTATTTAATATATATATATATATATATATATATATATATATATATATATATATATATATATCCTTAAAATAAACGAATTTTAAAAAAATTATTTTTTAATTAAAAATTATAATGGAAAACTAATTTTATTATTTTATTTTGTGCATTATCCCATGACCTAACATTTAATACTTTTGAAATTTAAAATCTCATTAAAAATTAAAATATTTCTTTTTCTTTTAATTATTTTATTCTTTTTACCTAATTTTTTCAAGTATAAATACCCCTCATTTCTCATTCAAACTCACACCAAAATTTCTCTCATTCTCTCTTTGAAGAATTACTACTAGTAAGTATTTTTTTCTTACTTTTTACTTTTTACTTTTACTATTTACTATTTACTTCGGTTTATTTTTTTTACCGAAACATGTAAATAATGTTATTGTAGCGACCCGACAAAATCGTCATTGACGGCGCTGTGACGACCCGGGTATTTCCGACTAAATTTAAACTTAATCTTTATATGATTTCGATACGATAAGCAAAGTATGTAATGTTGAGTCTAGAAAATTTTGAAACAATGTTCATATATTCAATTGACTTTCGACTATTTCCGGTGATTCACGAATCATTGCTTGTAAATATGTGGTTATATATAAATATGTGTATATATAAATATGTGTATAATATATATAATAACATGAACATTAATAAACTATTATATACATTTATTGTTATAAATAAATATGTACAATAAAATACATTGTAATAAAAACTATTATTTTATATATATATTTCTTGTATATATGTATTGTAATATTTAATTTAATCATTTAATATATATTTATGTGAATAGTAAATTTTGTTATTTAAAACTGTTTATATATATATACATAGTGTATATTAAATATAATTAATTTTGAGCTTAAATGGTAAATGTCTGTAACTTTCGGTTGACGTTTAATTATTTTAAAATAGGTCTATTATATATATATAAGAAGTTTTAAAATAAATGTTGTTCCAAAATTTGATTAAAAAGACAATAGTTTTGATAAATATTTTTTTACCATTTCAATCTAAGTTTTTGTACTCCGTACATATAAATTGGAACAGAAAATAAATAATTTTCGAACCTTTTTGATCAGGTTTCAAACAGGTAATGAGTGAAATAATTAAATATATTTAATCTAAAAATTTTGAATTTTTAGGAACACTTTTATACATTAATTGTTTAGCAGTGGACACGATATTATACTGAGTTAAAAGTGTCGGTAGTAAACATCCAAATTAACTCACGGGTTGTTATATGATTCCTTTTACATGTCAAGTAGGATTTTTTATTTTATTTTTTTTTCTTACACTTTTCCTTATATACACGTACAAACATATGCATCATGATCAACCCATCTTTCTTCTTTCTTATTATTTTCTGTCAACCTCACCATACCACAACCACCGTCTCCCTCATACAAACACCACCGATCACCCATGACCACCTACGGCCACCCTCACGACATCCACTCTCTCTCTCATCTCCTCTCTCTCGTTGTCCTTGTTTGTAACCGAGAACGATTAACATCACCACTAATGCTACAGTTCTGGGTTCTCCATTTTGGATGAAGGACCACCTCAAACAACAAACACCACTTTGTTTATCGTTGTGTTCATAACAGTAGCATGGTGCATAACTATGAGCATTATTGACGTCCGTTAATATCCGTTGTTATCAACAAACAAGACCACCAAACCAACATCTTGAACCATTACTATCTGTTTGGTTGTTGCAACTTTTGACAAACGAAAACCACCAGGATCAAATTGCTTCTATCTTCATTTTTCTATTCGAATTCTAATAACATCCAAAAACCATCTTATTATTTTATGAAAACTATTTTGCCAAACACCATCCCATGTTCACCATCTTCAAATCAACCACCACAGACGCCACCATCATAAACCCATTAAAACAATCACCATCCATCGCCTAAAACCGCCACCTGTCACCTTCCAACATCACTGAACCACCCCGTTCTTGTTTTTGTTCCTGATTCAAATGCTACGGTTTAACTACAACTACAGCTGCACTCTCCTGTTTTCGTTTATATGTGTTATCGAAACCCACTTAATTTATACCATCTGATTGCTGCAACCTTCATGATATTCGAACCTCTTTTGGTTTTACTGTAGCAACTGCAGCTATGCTATTTTTTTTCTTTTATTTCCATTCGAGAACCACCCCAATCCCATCACAAATTACTGCTGTAAGTTTCTGTTTATGTTCTTGTTAAATGATGAGGAAGATGATGGATAATAACGGTAACGATGAAGTTGATAAAATGAAATAAACGATGATGATGATTACGATATGAAAGAAGATGATGATAATTGTATAAGGTGGATGATGAGATGATGATGATGTAATTATGATAAGAGCAGACATTTTTTTTATTATTTGTTTTCTGCTGGTTGGATTATATCCTTGCAAATGAGATTGCAGTCCATAAAATTCAGATTTTAAGCGGGCTTAGTATTTAATGTTGGGCTAATGTTGGGCCGAATTGAAACTGGGCTTCATGAACTAACTGATGGATAGGTTAAATAAATTTTAATCCGGGTTATAATAGATAAAACAAAATAGACGAATGGTTAGGGTGTTGTGTTGTTGAACAAGAGGTCGTGGGTTCGAGCCCTGTCAAAGATAGTTATTTTCTTTTTGGAGCTTTTTCATGTGAGGTAGTATTATTATTACTCTTATTATTATTATTATTATTATTATTATTATTATTATTATTATTATTATTATTATCATTATTATTATTATTATTATTATTATTATTATTATTATTATTATTATTATTATTATTATTATGGTTATGACTTATGATTATTATTAACATTACGATTTCATTATTATCATTAATATAAGTATTATGAGTATTATGATTAATATTATCATTATTATTAATAATATGATTATCATTATTAGTATTGTTATTATTAAAATTATTATTATCACAACTATATTATTATTATTATTATTATCACTTTTACTACTAGTAATATTATTATTATTATTATTATTATTATTATTATTATTATTATTATTATTATTATTATTATTATTATTATTATTATTATTATTATTACAACTATATTATTTTTATCAATATCATTATTAGTATTATCATCATTATTTTAGTATTATCATAATTATTATTTTAAATAAAAGATATCAATATAAAAAAATATAATTATTACATATATCATAAAACTATCTAATTTACTATTTTAATATAAAAGTAACATGTAGATATATATAACATTTAAAAATAACAAATATATTATAATAAATAATAAATTATATAATAAATATATATAAACTGGTTTGATTATTATTACATGTTAATTATACGTTTTAATATATATAACTAATATAGGTTCGTGAATTCGAGGCCAACTCTGCATTGTTCAGTACCGTCATATGCATATTTTTACTACAAAATATCGTATTGTGAGTTCATTTGCTCCCTTTTACTCTTTACATTTTTGGGACTGAGAATACATGCGCTGTTTTTACAATTGCTTTATTAAATGCTTTTGAAATATACCTTGGATTGCGAATACATGAAATGCTTTTATAAATGTTTGACGAGATAGACACAATCAAAACATTCCTCGAATGAATTATTATGCAGACAGAAGTTCTGCGGATTATTATTGAATTATGTGGACATGATAATTGCCACCATTGAATTATGTGGACATGATAATTGCCACCATTGAATTATGTGGACATGATAATTGCCACCAATTGATATGAATGTTATGTATCGAGAGAATGATTTTATACACAGGTTATGTGTATGTTATTTTTGTGCACGAGATATGTGTACGGTTACTAAGATTTATGAAAGATGATTTCGTACACGAGAAAGCTGTACTGTATTTAAAAGATATCGCATGTACATTACAGGTGGTATAGGATTCAGGCCCATTTGTACCATGCATGATTTAAATTTTGTGTTCTATCAAAATGATGAATTTTATTGTTTTATGTTAAACTTATGAACTCACCAACCTTTTGGTTGACACTTTAAAGCATGTTTATTCTCAGGTATGAAAGAAATCTTTCGCTGTGCATTTGCTTATATTACATGGAGTCGTTCATGGCATATAGAGGTCCGTTCATCGCAATGGTACCAGATGTTATTGTATTCGTCCAAGAGGATTTGGACGGGGTATGACAGTTGGCATCAGAGCTGGTATAACGCCGTCCATGTGTGGCGGGTTAGTCGTAAAGGAGGTTCTCACAGTGTTACCTGTGACGAAGCATTGGCTCTTACTCCTTGCGATCCCTTACGAGGGTTGGCAGTAGCTGAGAGGCAGGCCCTAAAATCAGTATCTGAGGTACACTCAGTGGTCACCAGGCGGTTAGCTGGGAAGGAACTGGGTGGGACGGTGGTTGTCCCCACTGTATTTTAGTTGGTATCAGAGCGGTGGTCTTAGCGAACCAGGTCTTGCATTAGTGTGTGATGACCCGGGAATTTCCGACCAAATTTAAACTTTAATCTTATTATGTTTTCGACACGATAAGCAAAGTCTGTAATACTGGGTCTCAAATTTTTGAACTATTTATATGAATTCATTTAGCCTTTGACAATTTCGACGATTCACGAACAATTGTGTGTAAACAAATATGTATATATATATATATGTGTATATATGAAAGTATATATTATTTAGAAATATTAAAAGTATAATTAAAACTTTAGAATCAAATATGTAAATAAAATACAAAATAATTATGATGTAATTTAAAATGAATCAATATTTAATTTTTATGTATAAATATTTCAGATGCAAAATATTATAAGATTGGTAAATAGAATATAATTAATAAATTGTAATATATTAAAATATAATTACAAGTTTGAATATAATTGTTATATTAATATTATTGTCATTACTTTCATTATTATTAATAATAATATTTGTAATTATTAATATTTGAATTATTAATATTATTATTTCCAATATGAAATTTGATATGTATAAGATGTTATATTATTATTACTACTAATATTATTATTATCATTAATAACATTAATAATAATATAACTAATATTATCATTTGTATCATTAATATTATTATTATTATTATTATTATTATTATTATTATTATTATTATTATTATTATTATTATTATTATTATTATTATTATTATTATTATTATTATTATAAATTTAACTAAAATTGTTATTTAAGTGACTCATTATTATTACTACTCATATTATTATTAATTATATTATTATTATTAATATAATTATAATTATTAATAAATATAAAATCAAAAGTAGGATTTTTGGAATCCAATTCAGTTTCACATAGCTTTCAAGCTGTAGCAAATTTTGTTTTCAATTTCAAGGATCGTAAAATCAATCTCATAAAGATTAAAATTTGTTAGCAGTCTTGTTCTTCTTTTAATTTTTTTCCTTTTGTATCCTTCTCCTTGGATTAATATTCTGTCGACACCATCACTAAAATCCAAGTTTGTTTAGATATTATTACTGCATAAGATTTGATCAATTACTCGCTATACATCAACTGCACGATCATTAATCCTTGTTGCTACTTCTGTTCTCTTATTCGTGAACATAACAAACAACTCTAAACAATCGTGAACCACCAAGACAATTATAGTACAGCTACTACACTTCCTGTTATGTTTAATCACAACCCAAACCAAGAAACTTTTGTTTCTTCTTGCTCACTGTTACAACCTTTCGGGAACCACCTCATCACAAAACACCATCGGTGATAATGCTAAAAACGAACATATATTTCATAGCATTATTCCTCAAGAAAGACAAGCTTTTAGTTGCAATTGTCCTATTTACAAGTGATATTCGTTTAAATAATAAAAGGTGAAGACAAAAGGCAGATTCGACGAATTGAAGACGCAAACGACCAAAAAGCTCAAAAGTACAAAAGACAATCAAAGAGGTTCCAATTATTGATAAGAAACGTCTCAAAATTACAAGAGTACAAGATTCAAGATGCAAAGTACAAGATATTAAATTGTACGCAAGGACGTTCGAAAATCCGGAATCGGGACCAGAGTCAACTCTCAACGCTTGACGCAATGGACTAAAAATTTCAAGTCAACTATGCACATGAATATAATATAATATATAATTAATTCTTAAAATTAATATATATATTATATTATATTTAAAAACCGTCGGCATAAAAAAACAAACACTTTTGAGTCTCCCCAGCTGGCCATGCGATCGCATGGCCTTGAAGGGTAAAGCTCATGCGATCGCATGAGCATCTTTTCCAGACCACAGGCCTATAAAAATCGAGCTTTGGTGTAACACAAAACACATCTTTTCCTTCTCCTCATTCATACGTAGTATATATTTATATTTATATTTATATTTTAATTTTAATTTTAATTCTAATAATAAGGGTATGTTAGCGAATGTTGTAAGGGCGTAAGTCGAAATTCTGTCCGTGTAACGCTACGCTATTTTTAATCATTGTAAGTTATGTTCAACCTTTTTACATTAATGTCTCGTAGCTAAGTTATTATTATGCTTATTTAATCCGAAGTAATCATGATGTTGGGCTAAAAATATTAAAATTGGGTAATTGAGCTTTGTACCATAATTGGGGTTTGGACAAAAGAACGACACTTGTGGAAATTAGACTATGGGCTATTAATGGGCTTTATATTTGTTTAACTAAATGATAGTTTGTTAATTTTAATATAAATATTTACAATTGAACGTCCCTATAAATAACCATATACACTCGATCGGACACGATGGGCGGGGTATTTATATGTACGAATAATCGTTCATTTAACCGGACACGGGAATGGATTAATAGCCACTAGAATTATTAAAACAGGGGTGAAATTATGTACAAGGACACTTGACATAATTGATAACAAAGTATTAAAACCTTGGGTTACATTCAGTCGACATCCTGGTGTAATTATTAAACAAAGTATTAAAATCTTGTTACAGTTTAAGTCCCCAATTAGTTGGAATATTTAACTTCGGGTATAAGGATAATTTGACGAGGATACTCGCACTTTATATTTATGACTGATGGACTGTTATAGACAAAAACCAGACGGACATATTAAATAATCCAGGACAAAGGACAATTAACCCATGGGCATAAAACTAAAATCAACACGTCAAACATCATGATTACGGAAGTTTAAATAAGCATAATTCTTTTATTTCATATTTAATTTCCTTTATTTTATATTTAATTGCACTTCTAATTATAGCACTTTTATTTATTGTTATTGTATTTAATTGCACTTTTAATTATCGTACTTTTTAATTATCGCAAGTTTATTTTATCGCACTTTTATTTATCGCAATTTCATTATCGTTATTTACTTTATGCTTTAAATTAAGTCTTTTATTTATTTAATATTTTACATTTTGTTTTAACTGCGACTAAAGTTTTAAAATCGACAAACCGGTCATTAAACGGTAAAAACCCGCTTTATAATAATAATATTACTTATATATATATTTGTATTTTTATAAAATAAAACTAATATAGCGTTAAGCTTTGATTAAAAGATTTTCCCTGTGGAACGAACCGGACTTACTAAAAACTACACTACTGTACGATTAGGTACACTGCCTATAAGTGTTGTAGCAAGGTTTAAGTATATCCATTCAATAAATAAATAAATATCTTGAGTAAAATTGTATCGTATTTAATAGTATTTCCTTGTAAAATTTAATAGTATTTTATACCCCTTAGCTTTAACTATCAAGTATTTTTGGAGCCGCTGCCGGGGAACATCTAGCTTAAAAGCCGGAAGCGCAACGCTAATATATATAAAAAACAAAAAGATTTTTATTTTTAGTTTACTTTTATTAAAATACGCTTTTGTAAAAAATACGTTTTAATATATTCGAAAATATAAAAAGAAAAACAAAAATATAAATATTTTTAAGAGTTTGTTAAATATTTAAGTTCTATAAAAGTTTCTTTATATTTATTTTATAAAAATATAAGTTTTATTTAATTTATAAAAATATATTATATAAATATTTAAAACAGAAAAAATAAACACAGTAAAATAAAAAAAAATAAATTCTCTGGCCTGCTACTGTAGCAGCCCGTAACCTGGCCCAAAAATCTGGCTCATGCGATCGCATGAGTCCGAAGGCATAAACTCATGCGATCGCATGAGAGTGTCTGACACGCCAACAGGAAACCCTAACTGCATTAATTACGGTGTATTATTATTATTATTTAATAAACCCTAATTAGGTTTTAATATTTTATTATTTAGTTTAATTTTAGTTTTTAATTTATTTTATATTTAGTTAAATTAGTTTATTTAAATTGTAAAATTAATAGTTTTATTAAATAAATAATATAAAAATAATATTTTTATAAAAATTGTAATTTTTACAACTTTTAGTATATTTTTATATTTTGTCCCTTTTTAATTGTTTTAGTGTAATATTTGTATTTTTCGCTCATTTTTAGTTTTAAAATATAGTTTTTGCCATAGTTATTTTTATTTATAGATATTTAAGCCTTGTCGTAAAATCCCTTAAGTGCTTTTTCTTTAGACTAAGATTTAAGTGCTTTAGAATTTTGCGACGCCTTTTTAAGTTTTAGTACCTTTTTAAGTTATTGCCATTTGGGATATAGTTTTACTTGTAAGCTTTTATATTTTTAGACGTGACTTTTAGTTTTTTTTTTTTAGTTCCTTTTTAAGTTTCAACGCGCTACTTTCTTATTTTTATTTTTCGACGCCTTTTACCTATGTATCAATTATCATTCCAATTAGTAATCTCAATTTGCAATTTTAATTTTAAGTTAGTGATAGTAATAAGGTTGGGTTAGTCAAGTATTTTTAAGTTTTATAAGTCATTCTCTGTTTCTTTCATTTTTTGACGCCTTTTTCAATTTTTTTTTCTTTTTCGACCTTTTTCGACGCACTCTTTTTCTTTCTTATTTCTCGCTATTCTAGTTTTAGGACATAGATTTTTTTTTCTACTTCTTATCTATACTTCTTAAAATTACGAAAATTTATTTTAAGTGGTTAAATTGATAGACATCAAAATTTTCTGGTTCGTAGTAATAGTTGGATTTGTACGTGGACCGGGTTATTGGAGCCAAACAGTCCTCAATTATATTGAGACCAAACGAATCCTGCCCCTCTGCTGCATCTTTTGGCTATTCGAAACGTGGGCAAAATCAAAAAAGTCTATTAATTGGATAACTTATATAATTTTTCTTTCCTTTTAAAAAACTAATAGGATATTCAGTGAATGCACCGAGCAAGACGTTCACCACCTTTTGTACGTTCACCACCTGTAACTCGATCAAGACATCTAGCTAATATTACCGCCGTTGATTTTTCTTTAGAATCGTCATCCAGTCGACCAAGTACTCCAATTCAAATTTCCGATAATCCATTTTTTGAAACCGACCTCACAATTGAGAATCCGGAGAATATTTAGGGACGATTCATAGATCCTGAACCATTAATTTTTCCTCTAGAACCACCAATCATTCAAACAGAGATTGTTGAGGAACGAACTATTAAATCAGAATCCTCTAGTGATTCCGATTCAACAAATTCAATTATGGAGAATCTGGAACCTTTAAGTATGGAAGACCGAATGAGAGCTAAACGCACTGGCCAAGGTCACGCAATTACTCATCCAGGCATTAATGCGCCAGATTATGAAATCAAAGGACAAATTCTACATATGGTGACTAATCAATGCCAATTTAGTGGTGCGCCGAAGGAAGATCCAAATGAACATCTTCGTACCTTTAATAGGATCTGCACTCTATTTAAAATCCGAGAAGTGGAAGATGAACAGATATATCTCATGTTATTTCCCTGGACTTTAAAGGGAGAAGCCAAAGATTGGTTGGAATCGTTACCTGAAAGGGCGATTGATACATGGGACGTTTTAGTTGAAAAATTTCTTAAACAATTCTTTCCGACATCTAAAGCCGTAAGACTTCAAGGAGAAATTGTTACGTTCACACATAAAGCAAATGAAACTCTATATGAGGCGTGGACAAGATTTGAAAAGTTATTAAGAGGATGTCCGCAACATGGTTTAGACACCTGTCAAATAGTACAAATATTCTACCAAGGATGCGACATCACTACAAGAAAAGACATAGATATAGCAGCTGGTGGTTCTATTATGAAGAAAACCGAAACTGATGCTTACAAAATTATTGATAACACTGCTTCCCACTCACATGAGTGGCACCAAGAAAAAGATATCGTTAGATCATCTAAAGCAGCTAGAGCCGATTCTAGCCATGACTTAGATTCCATTTCCGCAAAGATAGATGATGTCGAGAGACGAATGGAAAAGATGACTAAAGATATCCACTCAATACGAATTAGTTGTGAGCAGTGTGGAGGACCACATTTGACAAAAGATTGTCTCAGTATTGAATTAACAATGGAACAAAGAGAGAATGTTTCATATCTAAACCAAAGGCCTGGAAATAATTATCAGAATAATTATCAACCGCCAAGACCGATTTACAATCAAAACCAGAATTATAACCGAAATATTCCATACAACAACTAACAAGGTCCTAGTAATCAACAAGTATCCAACAATACTTACAACCAGCAAAGACCTAATTTTCAAAACAAACCACCATAAACCGATGATAAAAAGCCGAATTTAGAAGATATGATGACAAAGCTAGTTGAAACTCAAACGCAGTTTTTCACATCTCAGAAACAAACGAATGAACAAAATGCTCAAGCATTTAGAAATCAACAAGCTTCTATTCAAAATCTGGAACAAGAAGTAAGTAACCTAGCAAGGTTAATAGGTGAAAGAAAACCGGGAAGTTTACCTAGTGATACAAATGCTAACCCCCGGAATGAAACAGCTAAAGCTATTACCACAAGAAGTGGTACAACACTTAAACAACCTGAAATACCTATAACTTCTGATGAAGCTATTCCTACTCCACAAGAACCACAACCTGATCAAGATAAGGAAAAAGAACCGGTAGTTGAAAAGGTTAATGAAGATAACACAGTTAAGGCTAAACCTTATGTTAAACCATACCAACCACCACTTCCTTACCCGAGTAAAATGAAAAAAGAGAAACTTGAAGCCGAGCAATCCAAATTCTTGGATATGTTTAAACAGATAAATGTAAATCTTCCTTTCATTGATGTGATTTCAGGAATGCCTAGATATGCTAAATTTCTGAAAGATCTAATCTCAAATAGAAAGAAAATGGAAGAACTCTCGGCTGTTACTATGAATGCTAATTGTTCAGCAGTGCTGTTGAATAAGATACCAGAAAAACTATCTGATCCAGGAAGTTTCACAATTCCATGTTTTCTGGGTAGTCTTAGTTCAATAGAAGCATTGGCAGACTTAGGTGCTAGTATAAATTTAATGTCGTATTCACTATATGCAATACTAGACCTTGGAGAATTGAAACCAACAAGAATAAGCATACAACTAGCCGATCGATCAATAAAATATCCTAGAGGGATAATGGAGAACATGCTAGTTAAAGTTGGTACTTTAGTATTTCCAGTAGATTTTGTTGTTCTAGACATGGAAGAAGATTCTCAAGTTCCTCTCATATTAGGAAGACCATTCTTAAACACGGCTAAAGCAATGATAGACGTGTTCGGTAAGAAATTGACCCTAAGTATAGAGGACTAGAGTGTTACCTTTTCAGTTGATAGAGCAATGCAACAACCGCAATCTGCAGATGATACATGTTATTATATTCAAACTATAGATTCACATGCAGAATTGTTAGAAGAATTTCCAGAATTACAAGGAACAGGAGAATGTTCTTTAGGAGAAGGTAATGAACCAATTGATGAAGCTAAAATGTTAGCTACACTAATAGCTAATGGATATGAACCAACAATAGAAGAAATTAAAATGCTAAAAGAAGAAGACAGATATCGATATAAATCATCGATAGAAGAACCTCCGACATTAGTGTTAAAGCCACTTCCAAACCATTTGGAATACGCTTATTTACATGGTGAATCTGAATTACCTGTAATAATATCGTCTTCTCTTACTGAAAATGAAAAATCACAACTCATTTCTGTGTTGAAAGCTCATAAACCAGCAATTGTATGGAAGATTCATGATATAAAAGGAATAAGTCCTTCGTATTGCACACATAAAATCCTTATGGAAGAAGGTCATAAAACGTATGTGCAACTCCAACGAAGACTAAATCTTAATATGCAAGATGTTGTTAAGAAAGAAATTATTAAACTGCTAGATGAAGGTTTAATTTATCCAATCTTTGATAGTCCATGGGTAAGCCCAGTTCAATGCGTACCTAAGAAGGGTGGCATGACTGTCATTACAAATGAGAAAAAGGAGCTTATTCCTACTAGGACTGTAACAGGATGGCGTGTATGTATTGATTATAGAAAATTGAATGACGCCACCAGAAAAGATCACTTTCCTTTACCTTTTATTGATCAAATGTTGGAAAGGTTAGCCGGAAACAGTTACTATTGTTTTCTAGATGGTTTTTCCGGATATTTTCAAATTCCAATAGCACCCGAGGACAAAGAGAAAACCTCTTTCACGTGCCCTTATGGTACTTTTTCTTACAAACGCATGCCATTTGGACTTTGCAACGCCCCTGCAACCTTTCAAAGGTGCATGATGGCGATTTTTCACGACATGATAGAAGAATGCATGGAAGTTTTCATGGATGACTTTTCAGTCTTCGGTGATACATTTTAAACATATCTAGTTAATCTGGAACGAATGCTTATTAGATGCGAACAATCAAATCTAGTTCTTAATTGGGAGAAATGCCATTTCATGGTTAAAGAAGGCATCGTTCTTGGTCATAAAATTTCAAAGGAAAGAATTGAAGTGGATAGAGCTAAAGTAGATGTAATTGCTAAACTTCCACATCCCACCAATGTTAGAGGAGTTAGGAGTTTTCTAGGGCATGCCGGTTTTTATCGACGTTTCATAAAAGATTTTTCTAAAATTGCCACTCCTATGAATAAACTCCTAGAAAAGGATGCTCCATTCATCTTTTCAGATGAATGCATCAAATATTTTAATATACTTAAAGAAAAACTCACTAATGCGCCGATCATGATAACACCAAATTGGAATCTACCATTTGAACTTATGTGCGATGCAAGTGATTTTGCAATGGGAGCCGTTTTAGGACAAAGGATTGAAAAACGATTTTAACCTATATATTATGCTAGTAAGACGTTACAAGGAGCACAAACGAACTATACAACTACTGAAAAAGAACTCCTTGCTATTGTCTTTGCTTTTGACAAATTTCGTTCATATCTCGTTCTAGCAAAAACGGTGGTCTATACCGACCATTCTGCTCTTAGATACCTATTTTCGAAACAAGATGCCAAACCAAGATTAATTCGTTGGATCTTACTCTTACAAGAGTTCGATATTGAAATCCGAGATAAAAGAGGAGCAGAAAATCTCGCCGCTGATCATCTTTCTCGTCTTGAAAATCCCGAATTAGAAGTACTAAATGAATCGGCCATACAAGACAACTTTCCTGATGAATATCTATTGAAGATAGATTATAATGAAATTCCATGGTTTGCAGACTATGCAAACTACTTAGTATGTGGATTCCTTGAAAAAGGATTATCGTACCAAAAACGAAAGAAATTCTTCAGTGATATAAAACACTATTTATGGGAAGATCCCGATGGAATAATACGCCGATGTGTATTTTGAGATGAAGCTAGTAAAATTTTAAACCATTGTCACACAGGACCAACAGGAGGGCACTATGGGCCTCAACTAACAGCAAGAAAAGTTTATGATGCTGGATTCTATTGGCCTACAATTTACAAAGACGCACACCTTCTTTGCAAATCCTGTGATGCTTGTCAAAGGGCCGAAAAAATAAGTCAACGTGATAAAATGCCACAAAATGTCATTCAAGTATGCGAAGTATTTGACATTTGGGGTATTGACTTTATGGGTCCATTTCCAAAATCTCATAATAATCTCTACATTCTCGTAGCCATTGATTATGTATCTAAATGGGCGGAAGCACAAGCTCTCCCAACTAACGATGCACGAGTTGTAGTCAACTTTTTAAAACGTCTTTTTGCAAGGTTTGGAACACCGAAAGCTTTAAAAAGTGATCGGGGTACTCATTTCTGTAATAATCAACTTGAGAAAGTTCTCAAAAGATATGGAGTAACTCATAAAATCTCCACCGCATATCATCCACAAACAAGTGGACAAGTTGAAAATACCAACCGAGCTTTAAAACGTATTCTAGAGAAAACCGTAGGATCAAATCCGAAGGAATGGTCCATTAAATTGGAGGATGCACTCTGGGCTTTTAGAACAGGCTACAAAACTCCAATTGGAACCACACCTTTTAGACTCGTTTATGGAAAAGCATGCCATCTTCCAGTAGAAATTGAACACAAAGCATTTTAGGCTTTGAAGACATGTAATCTTGATTTACATGAAGCTGGACGTCTACGGTTAAATCAATTAAACGAATTAAGACATGAAGCATACGAAAATTCGTTAATCTATAAGGAAAGAACGAAGAAATGGCATGATAAAAGAATCAGAAGTTCAAAAGAATTCAAAGAAGGAGACAGAGTTCTTCTTTTCAATTCACGATTCAAGCTATTTTCTGGAAAATTGAAATCGAGATGGTCTGGACCATTCATAGTCAAAAGAGTTTTCCCATACGGAACGATAGAATTAATAAATTCAAATGGGATTGAATTTAAGGTTAATGGTCACAGAGTTAAACATTACATAGATAGTCCGATGGAAGTCGACAATGAAGTTAATCACAATTTCGATACCACAGCTAACTAAGTGTGGGGAGAATCAAGTCTTTTAAGGATTTTATGTATTTCTGTTAGAGTTAGATTGTCTGTTTTCGTGTAGTTCTCGAAAATGGAACCCGAATGGTCTTTCCCTAGCAGACCCTAAAGAACTAGTCTTCTCCCCCCATTCTGAATTTTTATTTTTTTTAGGAAATGAAGACTGCCTGTGAACTAAACCATGGTCTAATGCTACACGCTTTGATCACTAAACGTAATAATGACACACTTCCGAGTGAAATAGTATCAGTAATCAGAGAAAGATTGGACGGAGTAAGAAAAGAATCCAGATGCGAAGATAATAAGTTACAATTTGGTAAAGGAAAATCAAAATCCGCAGCGAAAAGAAGAGCACGACACCTTGAAAGATGTCACAAATGCGGAAAATGGTCACATGGAGGAAAATGTTCAAATAATCAAACCTATTCAAAC
Organism: Rutidosis leptorrhynchoides; assembly: GCF_046630445.1. NCBI lineage: Eukaryota > Viridiplantae > Streptophyta > Magnoliopsida > Asterales > Asteraceae > Rutidosis > Rutidosis leptorrhynchoides. Next base: position 90,205,831 of record NC_092334.1, on the reverse strand, counting down.
ACCGAATTTGTTACTTTATGCAGAGACGGACCGTTCATATGTTTAGAAGAAAAAACACTGAATGCTCGAGGTTACACCTATGTAGCCATGGAAAATCAATTAAACCGACTATCTTATGAATGGGATAGATCGTATCACTAAGAATACTATCTCACAGGTAAGTATGTACAGTTTTTATTTTTTATTTTTATTTTTAATCTTTTGATAATAAACGCTAATTTGTTCGCTATAAAGTATTAAATTGGTATTGAATAAAATTAGGTTTGGCTACCGAAATTATTGATATCATACAAAAATTTATTACATCACTGCGAAATTTAACGTTTATTCTTAATGTATAAATATCTTTAATCAATCAACCCAAAATATTTCAAAAATTCGTCATGAGTTAAATTAGGTCATGGAACCGAAATTACTTTACCGAAAAGAGGGACGCATATTTTTGATAATATTTGATTGATTAAAGTGGGATAAAAGACCAAAAAGATTTTTAATTTTATTTTTACCATGTTTTTAAAATTAATATATAAATATTAAATTAATATTTTGAACTTTGTAAAATCAATATATTTAAGTTTGTAAATATTTGAAAAATTAATCTTTTTAATATAAGTTTGTATGTATAAAAATAAAAATATAATATAAGTTTGGTGTAAATTTATAATATGAATTTTTAATTAAGTTTAATATGAATTTTTAATTTTATGCATTTTAAATTTAAGTTTGGTGTGAATTTAAAAACAAAAATTTACTTTATTTCGCTAAGTTAAAAATATGATTTTTAAAATTCGTCGTGAGTTGAAGACTAGGTCGTTGAACCGAAATTGCTTTACCCGGGGGAGGGACGAGAACTTTTATTATCATTATTTTTAATCATATTGAATTAAAGTATGCCAAAAATATTAAAAAATCCAAAAATCTTTACTTTTAAATCGCGCTTTGATTTGACAAATTTTAAAAATTTTGTCGAGGGACAGACTAGGACATCGATCCGAAACGCCCTCATCCTAAAAAGAAACAAATTTTTAAAATTTTATTAATTTTATGTTTTATTAAGAATAAGGTTTTATAAAAAAAAAAAAAACCTGAAAGTACTGTACCCGGAACCCCATGCGATAGCATGGGGTTTACTCTTCAACCTCATGCGATCGCATGAGGCTGGATTCCAGGCCAGTTTGATAAAAAGAACAGCTCGCTGTTCTGCACAAAAAACACACACACATATACGAACAACCCCAAAATCACCTCTAAAATTCGCAATTTCCCACCGTAATTCGTCATTTTTCTTGCTCTAATCATGCATAGATTCTCATTCTTTAGCAAAATGGTAAAAATTACACCCCTAAACTCTATAAATTCCTAGTTTTTGTGATAATTACCAATTTTTTACCTAATGCAATTTTGTTAATTTCTAGTGTAATTAGTGTTAAATTGTTAGTATTTTATGCATGTATAACCTAGATTGATGCTATTTAACATGATTTGAAGCCAAAAACTTCAAAATTTTTAGAAATCTAGGGTTTGTGTTCTTGAGTAATTTGGGGCTTTTTGATATAAACAGGTTATGGCCGATTTTTGTCATGAATTATTGCTAAATTGAGTAGTGTAACATGTTTAAATAGTTAAATGATCCAAACATTGATCCTAAACATGATTTTTGGAGATTAAAGTGGACTTTTTAAGTCCAAAATTCATGAACTTGATTAATTTGATGTAATTGCCATTTGAGACTTGTTTAATTATTAGTAATGACTATTTTGACATGTTATTTAAGTTAAAAGCTTATGAACTTTGTATACATTTTCATATGTGCTTATTTGAAAAGTGTAGAATTGTGAAAAATTGTGAAAATGTGTATAAAGTTTAATTTTGATTTAACATGTTATAGTGATTGTTTTAAGTTGTTATTTTGCTAACACTAATGCATATTTGGATGCACAAATTTTGTGTTTAATGTGTTTTGCAGAAAGCCGATATTGGAGGTTCAGGAGCATCATCATCTAGACGACCAACACCAGCACCAGAACCAGAACCAGAACCAGAAATGCAACACGAACAAGAACCACAACAAGAACCACAACAACAGCCTGATCAGCACATACCTTATTATGATCCGGTACAGTTTGTTGATGAATTCATAGTATTCCCAATGAGGCCGCCAGTAGAATTCCCAACGATTCCTGAGCACACTCTGCATCCTAATCTAAGATTTGATAGGAGATGGAGAGATTACGAGACATATCAAAGGAACAAATTCAAATTGGTAACAAAAAATGTAGAGGTGCCAAGGGTAATCGATTGGGCCCCTTTGGAAACGGTCCATCTAGCTGACCGTGTTAGACAGCTTTTAGTACAAAGGTATGGCAGTTCTTCTTTTACAGATTGGGAACGTCTTTTCACCATTCGTAGACCTGTATATAAGGAATGGTGTGTTGAGTTGATGAGTACTGTATCACTTGATACAAATATAGTTAGAATAGACGATAGAAGATTTCTTAGGTTTATCCTTGGCGGTAGGATGTACAGAATGTCCATGCTGGACATGGCCAGGGCCTTACAGATATATACTCCTGGTGAGTTGCTATTACCCGATTGTACAAATTTGATTCATTATGGTGAAAGGGTAGATAGTAACTTTGACGCTGACGCCATTTGGAGGCGTATGTCACATTTTGATGTTTTTACACGAGCAGGAGGACACTCCTATACACATATTGACAGAGCCGAGCTTCGTATTATTCATAGATTTTTGGCTAACTCAATTACACAGAGAGGTCACAATAAAGAAAAAATTACCTTACATGATTTATTCTACCTAAAGTGTATTCGGGATCCTAGAAGCTTTGTCAATATCCCTTAATGTGTTGCTTTTTATTTATCTAAAATGGTAGAGGGAATGCAGGACGGGAGTATAATAGGAGGAGGTATTTTTGTTACTCTCATTGGAGAGTATTTAGGTGTTGATAGGAACCAAGGGGGTCCATTACAGCTTTGTAGAGAACAGGTTGAGCCCTTAGGATTGAAAGTTTATGTGGGTGCTAAGGTATTGAAAAGTTGACGTAACCAGGCAGTACCCTATGAGGGATCTCATCCTCAGGTAGAGAGAGGCTCAGACGAGGAAATGGAGGAGGCGGAAGACATTAGGGATGTCTTTCGAGATGCTATTCTTGACGTCCACGTTCGTATAGATGAGGAAGCAATGACGAACGCGACCAGACATAGTATGTACGAGCAGTGGAACTCCGAGCGAGTATACGAGGATTATAGGCGACGCTAACATGATAGCTGGATAGTTCATCAGTACCAGATCATGAGCCAGCTATCATATCAGGTACCAAATAACTATGTACCTACTCGACCTGCTCATTTTCCGCCACACAGCCCCGATATCCGACCACCCTTTAACCGGTATGACTATAACCAAGCCTATCAGAACACCTATAACCAACAATGGAACCCACCTGATGAGATGAACTGGAACCCCTATCCAGACTGATTTGGTTCCATTTGGTTATTTATATGATTTTTATGTTTTTATCTTTTTACTTATTCATGTTTAAACTTATGTTATTGAATATACTTATGTAATCTTTATCATTTTTATTATTATTGTGTACTAATATTTCACATTTAGGATTTGAAAGTGGGATATTAAGTCCCATTTCAAATTGCCATGCATGTTTATATTTGTATGTATGTATATTGTAAATTGTACAAAACAGGGTAAAACAGCGCATTTTCAAAGACTGGCATTAAGTTCAGCAAAAGCTACTAATTTTGACGACAAGATGACAAATAAATGTGATGTAACAACAGACGGAATGAACAAATGATATGCACCATTTATCATTCAGCAAACAAACGCCAATATGTTTGGAAACTTTGGTAAAATTTAATCATTTTTCTACGCTAATCACCCTCAATAATATTAAATTGTTACTGATTTCTTGCAAATGAGGGCATTGCAGATCTTAAGTGTGGGAAGGGGTTAAATTCTTTCGGATTTTTAAAATTTTTTAACTTAAAACACTTGGTTACCATTAAAAATACTAGTAAAGCAGTAGTTGTATTAGAATCTAGTGCTCCCTGATAATAAAGAACAACCCTAGTCTTATATACTGACTACCCAATTCTAGTAAAAATTTTAAAATTTCCAATTGAATGAATTCAAAATCATGTTTATACATATTTATGAACGATAAAACTAGGTGTTAACACCGAAATTATTGTTACCTCGGAAAGGACATAAATTGAGAAACAAACCAAAATATTAAAATTCATTTAAAATGGAATAGAGGACAATAAAAAGGAAAATAAAAGTCAAGTGTGGGAAAAATTACCAAGTTATCTTAAACATATGTCACATATTTCTGTAACAAATAATTGAAGATACTTTTGCTTTGGACTAAACTGAACTGTTTTACCCGATGAAAGAAAAGAAAAGATGGATCTACACGATGAATCAATTCCATCATTAAAAGGAAGTAAAGTCTTCCGAAAAAGACACGCGCTTCTTGATTTAGGTCATGAAGTTGTCGTCCAGACCAGCTGTAGGTTGATGAAAAATCTAGAAAAGTCATCTCTAAAATCAGCAAGAAATCCACGAACCTCAGCATAAAACAGGGTCGCCAAGTGGTCAGACTTATCCTAACCATGAGAGGATATGTCTCGTACAATGGGGGGGGGCACCGTGCAAATTAGCTTGATAAGACTAATAAATCAGATCCCCAGAAAGGATAATCTCCTTTAAAGATCAAAAATCAGCTTTTAAGACTGATATTACTCAATCCTTGAGATTGACCTTAAAGATTGAGAATTACAAAATCATGGAATTCGATGATATCTAAACTCGAGCTTGAACGAGAAAATATTTTGATCAAAATTATAAACCGATCTGTTTTCTGAAAACCCATTTTCAATGCATTCATTACCATTGAACGTAAAATTCTAGGAATTCACCTGGAATTCATTAGGTCACCTGAACCAAATCGGGTGTCAACCGTAAGAACGGTGGTTGCATAGCATGGTCGAAGACAGGGCCTTGTGCCAGACTGAAAAATTATAAGGGTGAGCTTTACTATTGCTCCTACAAAGGATAGTAATTGTATCCGACACGTTATAGACCATAATTAAAAGCATGTCAGGGGACATTGCCTTAACAGTTGCTTGTTCAACGCTTTCCTTTACAACCGGACGGTAGTTTACCGAAAGGTAATATATGGAGCAAGTATACTGGACGTGTTGCTTTCCCAATACAAGGTTAGCAAGTGGGTGACACAAAACCACAAGTTTTGAGCTAAAATTTTCAAATCTGAAACCCACCAAACCCATAAAAATATTTTGCAAACACCGGTGAAGGGTTATTCTGGAAAACTTATCTAGGGTAAAAGCTAGATTGAATTTTCAAAAAGATCAAATGTTTTCATAAAGATCCAATTTCCTTAAAGGATCTAAATTTTATAGTCATGTGGGACTGTAAACCACATCGTTACTACCATTGTTTATACCGCCGTAAAGAAATCACTGATGTACAAAGTGTGAAGAATAAAGAAGTGATTCTAGTATTTCAAGACTATATTGCTTGAGGACAAGCAACACTCAAGTGTGGGAATATTTGATAATGCTAAAAACGAACATATATTTCATAGCATTATTCCTCAAGAAAGACAAGCTTTTAGTTGCAATTGTCCTATTTACAAGTGATATTCGTTTAAATAATAAAAGGTGAAGACAAAAGGTAGATTCGACGAATTGAAGACGCAAACGACCAAAAAGCTCAAAAGTACAAAAGACAATCAAAGAGGTTCCAATTATTGATAAGAAACGTCTCAAAATTACAAGAGTACAAGATTCAAAACGCAAAGTACAAGATATTAAATTGTACGCAAGGACGTTCGAAAATCCGAAACCGGGACTAGAGTCAACTCTCAACGCTTGACGCAACGGACTAAAAATTTTAAGTCAACTATGCACATGAATATAATATAATATATAATTAATTCTTAAAATTAATATATATATTATATTATATTTAAAAACCGTCGGCATAAAAAAACAAAGACTTTTGAGTCTCCCCAGCTGGCCATGCGATCGCATGGCCTTGAAGGGTAAAGCTCATGCGATCGCATGAGCATCTTTTCCAGATCACAGGCCTATAAAAATCGAGCTTTGGTGTAACACAAAACACATCTTTTCCTTCTCCTCATTCATACGTAGTATATATTTATATTTATATTTTAATTTTAATTTTAATTCTAATAATAAGGGTATGTTAGCGAATGTTGTAAGGGTGTATGTCAAAATTCTGTCCGTGTAACGCTACGCTATTTTTAATCATTGTAAGTTATGTTCAACCTTTTTACATTAATGTCTCGTAGCTAAGTTATTATTATACTTATTTAATCCGAAGTAATCATGATGTTGGGCTAAAAATATTAAAATTGGGTAATTGGGCTTTGTACCATAATTGGGGTTTGGACAAAAGAACGACGCTTGTGGAAATTAGACTATGGGCTATTAATGGGCTTTATATTTGTTTAACTAAATGATAGTTTGTTAATTTTAATATAAAGATTTACAATTGAACGTCCCTATAAATAACCATATACACTCGATCGGACACGATGGGCGGGGTATTTATATGTACGAATAATCGTTCATTTAACCGGACACGGGAATGGATTAATAGCCACTAGAATTATTAAAACAGGGGTGAAATTATGTACAAGGACACTTGGCATAATTGATAACAAAGTATTAAAACCTTGGGTTACATTCAGTCGACATCCTGGTGTAATTATTAAACAAAGTATTAAAATCTTGTTACAGTTTAAGTCCCCAATTAGTTGGAATATTTAACTTCGGGTATAAGGATAATTTGACGAGGATACTCGCACTTTATATTTATGACTGATGGACTGTTATGGACAAAAACCAGACGGACATATTAAATAATCCAGGACAAAGGACAATTAACCCATGTGCATAAAACTAAAATCAACACGTCAAACATCATGATTACGGAAGTTTAAATAAGCATAATTCTTTTATTTTATATTTAATTGCACTTCTAATTATAGCACTTTTATTTATTATTATTGTATTTAATTGCACTTTTAATTATCGTACTTTTTAATTATCGCAAGTTTATTTTATCGCACTTTTATTTATATCAATTTCATTATCGTTATTTACTTTACGCTTTAAATTAAGTCTTTTATTTATTTAATATTTTACATTTTGTTTTAACTGCGACTAAAGTTTTAAAATCGACAAATCGGTCATTAAACGGTAAAAACCCCCTTTATAATAATAATATTACTTATATATATATTTGTATTTTTATAAAATAAAACTAATATAGCGTTAAGCTTTGATTAAAAGATTTTCCCTGTGGAATGAACCGGACTTACTAAAAACTACACTACTGTACGATTAGGTACACTGCCTATAAGTGTTGTAGCAAGGTTTAAGTATATCCATTAAATAAATAAATAAATATCTTGAGTAAAATTGTATCGTATTTAATAGTATTTCCTTGTAAAATTTAATAGTATTTTATACCCCTTAGCTTTAACTATCAATCGGCTACAACCACCACTCTATCATCACTCTTGTTTCTCTACAACTATATTGAGAACCACCAACACTTCATCAACTCTAAAACAAAACCCACCAACAAATTTTTTATCGATATAACCCAAAACATAAACCCATAAATTGCTACACTTATAATCATTGAAGGAACCCAAAGCACCGACCCTTTAAACCCGTTAAGTTGCAACTACTATCCTTTATGTTTTTTCGGATCGAGAACCTGTAAACACTTCATTATATCGTGAAACCCTATTACCTGCGTCGTATGTTTCATTCAATCATCACGACCATCTCACACAACACACCATCGATCGTTTCTGTTGAATGTAAAGACAATACCTTTCTTCCATATAAATTCTGTTCATGCTTCTTCTTCGTGATAAACCACCACCCTTTAAACATTTCCTGTTTCCTTCATTTTGTTTCTTTTCGTTATCAAACACAAGCCAAAAATCGATTTAAATAAACCAATTGTTAGATAATTAGGACATAATGATTTGATTTGCTTTTGGCATGTTTTCTTTTACACTTGGCCGATAACCTCATCAAGAGGTGCCCCATTCACTATTGCATTTTTTTTATAGTGGGAAACATGAGGAATCCTAATTCACTAAAGTTAAAGCTAGTGGAAAGATTTGCATAAACGATTTGATCCATTCACATACGCGATATATGTTATTATTTTCTTTCTATTCTTTTTCTTTGATGGATCACGATGATATAAACCCTGGTAAAGTCTATGATGTTAAAGATGGTGGAAGAATAATAACGAAGGTACTGTGTTAATCAAATGAAAATTTTGATGATGGTGATCAAATAGATTTAATGTAGATGATGATAATTAGTTATGATGGGTTAAAATAATGATGAGCACGTACGAAAATAATGATGATTATGATAATGAGTTGATGAAGATCACTGTACGATACATATAGGGTGATTATGATAAATTGATATGGATAAAGGATATATAACGATAACAGATTGTAGGAGAAGAAAGAAAGGCATAATTATACGGGTTTAATAATTTTAGATGTGTTATAAATCAGGAAAAACGAGTTAGATCAGTGGGTTTAGGAGTTGTGTTGATTAACGAGGGGTCTGCGGTTCGAATCTAGGCTGCTGCAGCCTTTATTTTTTTTTTCATAAACAACTTACAATTGGGCTTCTGCTTTCTTAACTGGGCTTCGGTTTATAATTGGGTCGTACTCCTATTCTTTAGCCGAGACCCATTTACTACTCCCTGATGAAGACGAATTATATAGATAGATAAGGGGTTCGTATTATAATAGGTAAACAGAAATAGAAGAATGGTTATGAGAGGTGTGGGTTTAGCGGGAGGTCGCAGGTTCGAGTCCCGTACACGGCAAATTTTATTTTTAAGGCGTCTTTTTGAGGTAGTTCATTTTCAAAGTTATTGTTATTATTATTATTATCATTATTATTATTATTATTATAGTAAAAGTAGTATTATTACTATAAATATTTTGATTATTATTAGTATTACTATTATATTCATTATTATTATCATCCTTAAAAGTATTATAATTATCATTGGTATTAAAAGTATTATTTTAACAATATTACCTTTATGGTTAGAAATTATCATTTTTACTATCATTAAAAGAATCATTTATATTATTATCTCTATTAGTAATATTAGGTATTATCATCATTAACATTTTTTTTTACCATTACTAATATTATTTTAGTATTATTAAAATTACAAATTTTTTTTAAAAACAAATTATATATATATATAAAAACATATTTAATACATATAACATAACAAAAATCAATATTTTCATATACAAAAAGAATATACGAGAACATATATAGATTATTAATATAAAAATGATATAATTGAAAAATTATATATAAATAAAATTATTCGATTACAGTTATGCGTATTAATAAATATTCAAATAATATAGGTTCGTGAATCCGAGGCCAACCCTGCATTGTTCAATATAGTCATATGTATTTTTACTACAAAATACATTAGGTGAGTTTCATTTGCTCCCTTTTTAAATGCTTTTGCAATATATATTTTTGGGACTGAGAATACATGCGCTGCTTTTATAAATGCTTTACGAAATAGACACAAGTGATCGAAACTACATTCTATGGCTGGATTATTAAACCGAATATGCCCCTTTTTAGTGTGGTAATCTAAGAATTAGGGAACAGACACCCTAATTGACGCGAATCCTAAAGATAGATCTATCGGGCCCAACAAGCCCCATCTAAAGTACCGGATGCGTTAGTACTTTGAAATTTATATCATGTCCGAAGGAGGATCCCGGAATGATGGGGATATTCTATATGCAAATTGTTAAGGTCGGTTACCAGGTGTTCAATCCATATGAATGATATTTTGTCTCTATGCATGGGACGTATATTTATGAGAACTGAAAAATAAAAATCTTGTAGTCTATTAAAATGATGGAAATGATTATTTATGTTAAACTAATGAACTCACCAACCTTTTGGTTGACACTTGAAAGCATGTTTATTCTCAGGCATGAAAGAAATCTTCCACTGTGCATTTGCTCATTTTAGAGATATTACTTGGAGTCATTCATGACATATTTCAAAAGACGTTCCATTCGAGTCATTGAGTTCATCAAGATTATTATTAATTCAACTATAGTTACATATATTATGAAATGGTATGCATGTCGTCAATTTTCGATGTAAAGAAAGTTGTCTTTTAAAAGCGAATGCAATGTTTGTAAAATGTATCATATAGAGGTCAAGTACCTCGCGATGTAATCAACTATTGTGAATCATTTATAATCGATGTGGACTTTGTCCGGATGGATTAGGACGGGTCTTTACATAGTGTGTCTAACTGATAGTTGTTTAGATACATTAGTGAGTCTGGACTTCGACCGTGTCTGCATGTCAAAAGTTTTGCTTATCATTTAGTGTCGAAAATTATTTGCTTATCATCCTTAAAGTCTAGACACGTCTTAGTGCCTCTATTGCATAGACAGTGTATAGATAAATTCATATCTTAGCATATCTGTTATTGTTACCTTTGCCTGACAACTTCCGTAGATTCCTCCGTAACTTATGGGATGTTAGTATTATATATGCATATGTAAATTATGTATTGCAGGGTACTAATCTACATCCTATAATCTATTTCTTATCAAAAATCCTTCATCTGATCGTACGAGATGAATCCCTTAACCAGTTCGAGTTCCTCGGATTTCGAAAGCCATTCCGATATGGAGTTTCACCTATCAGCGTCACCAGAATGAATCAACCAATCAGTCATCCCCAATTCATCTGATGGGTTCGTAGTCGACTTCATCAATAGAGACGTGAAGAAAGCGATCCCTTCCACCAACCGAATTTACCTCTTGACGATGAACCAGAAGCACTTACCGGTGAACCAGTCCGAAACACCATTTTCACCCTCATTTCCCAAATATCTCAACATGATTATATTCTATCCACAATTCTAAACCTTATTCAGCCGCTCGTTCCAACCGACAATCATTCCGGAATAATGGAAGAAGCCAACAAGCTTCGCGCTCGAGTAATCAATTTGCAGAATATGGTGCAAAACTTACCAGCTTCAGCAACAACATCAATAACATTACCACCAATAACCCAAGTTTCAACGTCACACGCCTCAACGTCTCATTCTGTACCTCGAATATAATCATCGTTCTACGAATCGTTCTACATAAACTATCTTCGTCCTTCATGGCAATTATGTAATCTTTAATGTTTTAGAGATTATGTACTCTAGTTTTAGCCGTAAATCTGATGAGTTTAATATCACATTGACTCATTAAATCCATGATTACGTCTGAAGAAAATATATATGTATATATGTTTTCATAAAGATTGTAATTAAAAATTCTTTTGTACAAACTGTTAATGGTGAAAATATTTTAACGGGTAGGTAATACCCGAGGAATATTTAGATTTCATATTAATAAGTTACATTGTACATTCTTCAAATCTGATTCAACAGTCATTTACTATCCTATTTACAACCACCGATATACGTATCCGTTCATCGCAGAATAACCATTTTCATTCAATTTCATATTTGGATTTTGATCTATCAGAATTCAACAAGTGGCATAATGAAGAAAACATTGGACAAAATAAAATTTGTTAGAAACAAACAAATTAACTATGAGAAATTTTGTTAAGAATCCACGCTAACTGTTCCTAGCTAATTGTTCCTAGCTAACTGATGACATTTTATATTATCGCAATTTAATTATCGTAATTTTATTTATCGTCATTTAATTTCCGTTATTTACTTTACGCACTTTATTTATCGTTATTTAATTTCTGTTATTTATGTTACACACTTTAAATATCGGGACACGTATACAAGGTTTTGACATATCATATCGAATCATTTATATATATTATTTGGAATAACCATAGACACTCTATATGCAGTAATGAACGAGTTCGCTATACAGGGTTGAGGTTGATTCTCAAATAATATATATAGTTTGAGTTGTGATCGAGTCTGAGACATGTACACGGGTCACGATACGTATTAATTAATTCGAATATTATATATTAATCTATATATGAATTATTGGACTGTTAATTGTGGACTATCGACTGTGGACTAATAACATTGGACAATTAAAATGAATTAAAATATTGATTATAACATATGAAACTAAATATTTCTTCAAGTTTGCCACTTGATCTCATCTTAAATCTCATTTGTATCTTGACGATTACAATCCGCGTTCAAACCTTTCATGAATCTTGAAAATACCTCAATCGGGAGGATGAACCAACCGCACTTCATCTACAGAAAGAAAGATTGATACATATAGTTATGCACCTGAAAAACTCTCGAAAACTGAGTAAACGTTTCACACGTGGCTGTGCTAATTCCTTTAACGTTGTTATTACCGAAAATAGCGTAGCAACCTCTTTTCAAATTAGCCAAATTTGTCACAGCTCCAACAAGTCAACTTCGACTTTTCAGTCGGACTAGCCTTACTATAACCTTGATATTTATGCGTGCTCTTTTATTGTTATCAGGGAACTTTTTATATTCCACCATATTACCAGCAGATGTACCAGCAACCTCGTCGCTCCTTGGTTTAAATTCCTCCGACAAATCACTATATTTATCTATTGAAGTCTCATCATGTACTCATCCGCATATTGTAACAAGAATTGCCATACCAATTACTGGGAATCAGCAAATTTGTATTTTGAGTCTCGCAACGTTTCCACATCAACAGTTATATGTATCCATATAACATTTATCTCTTAGAACTATGATCTTCCATTCTGAAATTCTGAAAAGCATCCAGTCTACGAATTAATACTCTGAATTTTGAAAAGTTGAATGAAGCAACAAAAACTGTAAACGACCTCAACGGCCAAAAGTTGATGAAAAAGAATGGTATGTTGGCAAAGCTCAGAAAAAGTTTGAAACTGAAAAACTGATTGAGCAAACTACGAAGGAGTCTCTGAACAAAACACAAGGAATAAACTTGTACATTAAGAATCCTGATGATTTCGTTTCTGATGAAATCTTTAGCGAATACCTTGCTTCTGACTCCAAACTCTTGCGGACAAATTTTCTTCACCATCCTTCGATATTAGAAATTCCAAGATATCATCGTATCTTTCATTATAAATATCCTCCATATTTCTGAAGATATTTTTATAACTACTCTTATCTGAAATCATTAATCTCTTCGTACTATCAGTGTTACATCATATAGAAACTATCAGTTTCTATATTCTGTAAACTTTCGAGCTTAAAATATGAATGTTATTGAAGTAATGTTGGGAACTGATGCATGAGTTAGTATAATATAATGATAGTTGATCAACGTGATTATATTACATTAAGTCATGCTGAGTTTTTAAATGAGACATGATGATTCACAGATTATAACGTCATCATGTGCCATGTTACACGACTCTTACATTTTATCTGATATATAAACATATCAAGAACATATTTTCTTGATAGTTCTATCTTTCCCAGATATTCTGGTAATTTGACAAATCAAGATCGTGCTATTACCATTTCTTTCTTAGAACATTAACTATGTTCATTTTGAAATTTATATCTATGAATTCTGGACCGTTGCTCGCTTTACTAGAGGTCGAGAGGATAATAAAAAGGCAAAGAAATCTAAAATATAAGAGAAAATATAAAGCCCAATGACAACACCGAAATTACAAACTGTGGATATCAGTACGTATAGAAATATAAATACACGGGAGGATTATAAATACAATAATCCCTAGAGCATAATAGAAATAAACAGATTCTTCAGATGGAAGTTGGAAAAGAGGAACGATCATTGCTATAGTTAGAATAAGAACAAGGATCAGAACAGGGTTAAGCATTTTCATAAATCTTTTGAATTTGGGAATTGAGTATAGAAGTGGTGAAAACTGATGGAACGGAAAAGGTAAGTTTATAAAGGAAATATCAGACGTAGTAATTGGGACAGATCATTGCATTTAATTAAGGAGATCCTAATTTCCTTAAATCTCGAAGAATCAGATCTTATAGATTTCTAAGATTTTCTTTAAATCCCTTAAATTCTGGAAAATCAACAATGACTACATCACTGGTTAAGACAAACTTGCATTTACTCATTTCACTCTTTTGTGATAGCTTCATTCGTACTCTTCGAATAATCGAATTATTTTATCTGTATTATTCAATAATGATAAAACTCTATTTATCAGCTCATATTCGTCAGGAAAACATATTTATTGTTAGCCATGACGACCTCACTCAAATTTCGGGACGAAATTTCTTTAACGGGTAGGTACTGTGATGACCCGGGAATTTCCGACTAAATTTAAACTTAATCTTTATATGATTTCGATACGATAAGCAAAGTATGTAATGTTGAGTCTAGAAAATTTTGAAACAATGTTCATATATTCAATTGACTTTCGACTGTTTTCGATGATTCACGAATCATTGCTTGTAAATATGTGGTTATATATAAATATGTGTATATATAAATATATGTATAATATATATAATAACATGAACATTAATAAACTATTATATACATTTATTGTTATAAATAAATATGTACAATAAAATACATTGTAATAAAAACTATTATTTTATATGTATATTTCTTGTATATATATATTGTAATATTTAATTTAATCATTTAATATATATTTATGTGAATAGTAAATTTTGTTTTTTAAAACTGTTTATATATATACATAGTGTATATTAAATATAATTAATTTTGAGCTTAAATGGTAAATGTCTGTAACTTTTGGTTGACGTTTAATTATTTTAAAATAGGTCTATTATATATATAAGAAGTTTTAAAATAAATGTTGTTCCAAAATTTGATTAAAAAGACAATATTTTTGATAAATATTTTTTTACCATTTCAATCTAAGTTTTTGTACTCCGTACATATAAATTGAAACAGAAAATAAATAATTTTCGAACCTTTTTGATCAGGTTTCAAACAGGTAATGAGTGAAATAATTAAATATATTTAATCTAAAAATTTGGGATTTTTAGGAACACTTTTATACATTAATTGTTTAGCAGTGGACACGATATTATACTGTGAGTTAAAAGTGTCGGTAGCAAACATCCAAATTAACTCACGGGTTGTTATATGATTCCTTTTACATGTCAAGTAGGATTTTTTTTATTTTTTTTCTTACACTTTTCCTTATATACACGTACAAACATATGCATCATGATCAACCCATCTTTCTTATGATCAACCAATCTTTCTTCTTTCTTATTATTTTCTGTCAACCTCACCATACCACAACCACCGTCTCCCTCATACAAACACCACCGATCACCCATGACCACCTACGACCACCCTCACGACATCCACTCTCTCTCATCTCCTCTCTCTCGTTGTCCTTGTTTGTAACCGAGAAAGATTAACATCATCACTAATGCTACAGTTCTGGGTTCTCCATTTTGGATGAAGAACCACTTCAAACAACAAACACCACTTTATTTATCGTTGTGTTCATAACAGTAGCATGGTGCATAACTATGAGCATTATTGACATCCGTTAATATCCGTTGTTATCAACAAACAAGACCACCAAACCAACATCTTGAACCATTACTATCTGTTTGGTTGTTGCAACTTTTGACAAACGAAAACCACCAGGATCAAATTGCTTCTATCTTCATTTTTCTATTCGAATTCTAATAACATCCAAAAACCATCTTATTATTTTATGAAAACTATTTTGCCAAACACCATCCCATGTTCACCATCTTCAAATCAACCACCACAGACGCCACCATCATAAATCCATTAAAACAATCACCATCCATCGCCTAAAACCGCCACCTGCCACCTTCCAACATCACTGAACCACCCCGTTCCTGTTTTTGTTCCTGATTCAAATGCTACGGTTAAACTACAACTACGACTGCACTCTCCTATTTTACGTTTATATGTGTTATCGAAACCCACTTAATTTATACCATCTGATTGCTGCAACCTTCATGATATTCGAACATCTTTTGGTTTTACTGTAGCAACTGCAGCTACGCTATTTTTTTCTTTTGTTTCCATTCGAGAACCACCCCAATCCCATCATAAATTACTACTGTAAGTTTCTGTTTATGTTCCTGTTAAATGACGAGGATGATGATGGATAATAACGGTAATGATGAAGTTGATAAAACGAAATAAACGATGATGATGATTACGATATGAAAGAAGATGATGATAATTGTATAAGGTGGATGATGAGATGATGATGATGTAATTATGATAAGAGCAGGTGTTTTTTATTATGTGTTTTCTGCTGGTTGGATTATATCCTTGCAAACGAGATTGCAGTCCATAAAATTCAGATTTTAAGCGGGCTTAGTATTTAATGTTGGGCTAATGTTGGGCCGAATTGAAACTGGGCTTCATGAACTAACTGATGGATAGGTTAAATAAATTTTAATCCGGGTTATAATAGATAAAACAAAATAGACGAATGGTTAGGGTGTTGTGTTGTTGAACAAGAGGTCGTGGGTTCGAGCCCTGTCAAAGACAGTTATTTTCTTTTTGGAGCTTTTTCATGTGAGGTATTATTATTATTATTATTATTATTATTATTATTATTATTATTATTATTATTATTATTATTATTATTATTATTATTATTATTATTATTATTATTATTATTATTATTATTATTATTATGGTTATGACTTATGATTATTATTAACATTACGATTTCATTATTATCATTAATATAAGTATTATGAGTATTATGATTAATATTATCATTATTATTAATAATATGATTATCATTATTAGTATTGTTATTATTAAAATTATTATTATCACAACTATATTATTATTATTATCACTTTTACTACTAGTAATATTATTATTATTATTATTATTATTATTATTATTATTATTATTATTATTATTATTATTATTATTATTATTATTATTATTATTATTACAACTATATTATTTTTATCAATATCATTATTAGTATTATCATCATTATTTTAGTATTATCATAATTATTATTTTAAATAAAAGATATCAATATAAAAAAAATATAATTATTACATATATCATAAAACTATCTAATTTACTATTTTAATATAAAAGTAACATGTAGATATATATAACATTTAAAAATAACAAATATATTATAATAAATAATAAATTATATAATTAATATATATAAACTGGTTTGATTATTATTACATGTTAATTATACGTTTTAATATATATAACTAATATAGGTTCGTGAATCCGAGGCCAACTATGCATTGTTCAGTACCGTCGTATGCATATTTTTACTACAAAATATCGTATTGTGAGTTCATTTGCTCCCTTTTACTCTTTACATTTTTGGGACTGAGAATACATGCGCTGTTTTTACAATTACTTTATTAAATGCTGTTGAAATATACCTTGAATTGCGAATACATGAAATGCTTTTATAAATGTTTGACGAGATAGACACAAGCAAAACATTCCTCGAATGAATTATTATGCAGACAGAAGTTCTGCGGATTATTATTGAATTATGTGGACATGATAATTGCCACCATTGAATTATGTGGACATGATAATTGCCACCATTGAATTATGTGGACATGATAATTTCCACCAATTGATATGAATGTTATGTATCGAGAGAATGATTTTATACACAGGTTATGTGTATGTTATTTTTGTGCACGAGATATGTGTACGGTTACTAAGATTTATGAAAGATGATTTCGTACACGAGAAAGCTGTACTGTATTTAAAAGATATCGCATGTACATTACAGGTGGGTATAGGATTCGGGCCCATTTGTACCATGCATGATTTAAATTTTGTGTTCTATCAAAATGATGAATTTTATTGTTTTATGTTAAACTTATGAACTCACCAACCTTTTGGTTGACACTTTAAAGCATGTTTATTCTCAGGTATGAAAGAAATCTTCCGCTGTGCATTTGCTTATATTACATGGAGTCGTTCATGGCATATAGAGGTCCGTTCATCGCAATGGTACCAGATGTTATTGTATTCGTCCAAGAGGATTTGGACGGGGTATGACAGGCGTCGTCTATTTAGGTCCCGTTACGTGGTCATAAGTCTTTAAAACAACGTTTGACCAAAAGTATGTCGCATTCATTTCAAAAGTAAAGATGTTTCAAGGTTTACAAAGTAGTTCGACAACTAGTTATATTACAAAGTTTAAAGTACAATTGAAACATATGCGACACAATTTAAAAGTAGCCAAAAGACGCTCCACGTATGCATGTATACTCGACATCCAAGCAAGTATCAAAAGAAATGAGCGGAAGCATGTATCACAAAACGTTCAAGGACCTGAGAAAAACATAGAAATCTGTCAACGAAAACGTTGATAAAATCATAGGTTTAAGTAAGTAAGTGCAAAAGAACCACAAGATTTATATCATTGAAATAATAGTTATCCATTCCAAAAATTGTTATCACGAGCACCCAATTATCAAGGCTTAACTTTCCATCCATAGAACCCCATCATAATAGTATTAGAACATACACTGTTTCTCAAAAATATATTTCATCTGAAGTAACGGTAGCGAACCGTCCGAATGAGGGTTTGTCAAACCCATATGGATCTATACAACATAAGTTCTCGCTTACACCCAGCAAGTGTAACTAATGATAATCGAATTGAGGATTTTGTTCTAAACTCGTATGTAGAATGTTTGTTTTCCTGACTTGTGTTCACTTAGTAAAAAGAAACGTTTATGTTTTCTCATCCCAAATGTAAGTTCAAAAGAGTAAAAGTGGGACTATGATCTTACCTTGAGTGCACGTATGTAAAAGTACTTCAACAAGTAAACGTGTGCAAAGAACAATGCTAGTCTTGACCTAAACAAATAGGTCGTATTAATAACGGTAAACACGATTGGTCAAAGATGTTCAATTAGTCCTATGGCTCGTTTCGACTCGATTACTATAGCATGTGAGTCAAGTTGTCACGTTTCATGCAAGATACAAGTATAAAAGCATGTTAGAATGATTGCATAAATATTTGGTTAAGTTTGATTAAAAGTCAACTTTGGTCGGGTTAAAGTCAACGAAAAAGTCAACACATTCGGGTTGGGTCCCGAACTATTTTTTCTGAGGTTTTTATTCATATATAAGCATGTTAGAACAAGTTACATGTGAATTGGAGGTGCGTAGCATAGCAAACATTTTTCGAAATTTGACAAAGTAGGTCAGAAGCCAAACACGGCAAATGCCGCGCCGTGACCAAGGAGGGCCGCGCCGCGACATTTAACGTGGTCTGGTTCCTGGTCAGTTTCAATTGTTCAAGTCAAAATTCAATCTTCAATTTAGCACAATTCACAAACCGTAAACACTCAGAACACATATCTTATATCATTGGAAAGGTAATTTGACAAGGAACACAACTAAACACGTTTCATCAATCGAAAACATCATTTGCAAATATCGAGTTTCCAATTTAAATTATCAATTAATGCTCATCATTAATGCTTCAATTTCATAAATGTACAATTATGATTCGGGAATTAAATGCACACATGTGATACGCCGTTTCGTAGATAATTACGCATACAATGCAACTAAACACTTACCAACAATAATTCATGGCATTCAATGCATCAAATGTTCACATTTAGTTCTATCAAACCCTAACCAACATCACCAAAATCAATAATCAAGTTTATGAAGTTTTCTAAAACAACCTACACATCAAATTGAAGCTAGTGATACTAGTAACACAATTAAAACATGCACCTATAATATTTAACAACATTCAAGCAACCAAATCACCAAATCAAACATGCCAAAATTCAAGTTCATGCTAGTTGCTTAAAATAATGAGATCGAACATATAAACCACATATTCATGTTAGACTTGAGCCATAAACACTAATTAACACTTTTACAAGTAAAAATCATCAAGAACACAAAATCTAGTGATTTTAGAAAGTTACCCAAATGGGAAGTAATCGGTATGGATTCGAAGAGGAAGATGCAAGGATTCCAAATATGTAATTTGTTTTGATGTTTGATTGTTAGATTGAAAATGGATGATAAATCTTTGAATTGGTGTTAGAAAGAATATGTTGAAAGTGTTAAAGAAAATGGAAAATGAAATGGATAAGGAAAGGAGGTGGTGGGTGTTGACTAGTCCATCTAGTCATACCTTTGATCAATTGGCGAAACTAGTCCCTCGAGTTCGGTTGCGGGTGCGTGAATTACCTAAACGAGATAATTTAAAAACGTGTATTAACGGAAGGTGTTATAATTATATAACAGAATTTAAAATGAATAAACGGAAAGTAAACGGAAAAAGGCGGGATGTTACAGTTATAAATTATATGCAATTAAAATTAAAATAAATAACATGTTATAATTAGTAATATATGTTACTAAAAATTATAAAAGTATTTTTATGAATTAATATATAGGAATTATAATTAAAATCGAATTAATGAATATATATGTATATACGCACCTAACGTGAAGGTTATAATTAAAGATAGCGTACAAAGACTACAAACATCACCGCTACTTGTGGCCTAGGGTAATCCTTGTTACCATTATGGGACGCTTGTGGATCTCGAATGTCAAGACTTAGATTCTGGTCAAGAGATCCTGGGCCGCTCGGTAACAATAGATCATTCGAGTGACTTTCATGTTAGCAACGAAGTTTGGGCGAGATTGAACAACATCTTTGTTAAGAATTATAACCCGAACATTCTTAAACTAGAAGCTTACTATAAGTGGAAGCTTTCCATAAATAGTAGGTTTCCAAAAATAGAAACTTTTGAGAAATAGGAACTTTTCTCGAAAACCGTCACTGTCAATATAGTTGCTATATTAATAAACATACTTTATGTCAAATTAGACATTAACTAATCAAACGTTATACCTCTAGGTTGATATCCAGATCACTTACTTGCTTTACTTTTCTTCTTGCGTGGAATACTTCAACTGCTATTTAAGGTGAATTTCTGTAACAACCCAAACCAATAACCAACCGAACACGCGAAACAAATTTTTTTTTATAACAGTGGAGTGCGCCATGCGCACCACCTCAGGGTGCGCAGCGCGCACAGGCCCCCATCAGTTCTGTCCGGTTTTGCAAATTTTCAAATAAAGATCTCCCACTTCCCGACATAATTAGACGAAACGCTTTTCACAACATGTTATAATATTTAAAACTCACACGATTCAATAATAAAATGAGTTTTACAAAACGGGGCCCACATCGGCCGTTTTACGAGTTTCATACAAATCATGAGTTTCGACCACATTAGTTTAAATTCTAAACGACACTATGAGCATGGTGTTTGGGGTTAAACTACCCAAATCTCGGTCAAACTCCAAAAGCTATAACATTCAAAAGCATCCCCTAACAAACAAGCGGGAACTAATCCATACGAATACCCTTACCCTTGTCTCTACCAGAGCCTATAAAAAGATAAAAAACGAGAGGGTAAGCTAAAGCTTAGTGAATGCAATAATTATACACATACATATATAATATACCTACTTGAAAACACTCATACACATACCGCATACATGCTAGCAACACAATTCGCTTATCATCGATACGAGGCTACCAACCTCCAATACCACAAGCTAGCATAACAATCGCATAAATATATATAACTCGAACAATATAATATGCTTTCGCTTACAACACAATAACCATGGTTAACCAATAGTACAAGGGAATAGCGCTCGCGAAAGGCCATCGGAGTTCATAACGTCCATTAGTGTACTTAGCACCTCGTATCACTAAACCTTAGGGTGGCACCTTAACACCTCGGTACTTCACCCCGAGTGGCATCTTAACACCTCGATGCTTCACTCTTTACTTTACGGAGTGGCATCTTAACACCTCGACACTTCACTCCTAGGTGGCATCTTAACACCTCGATGCTTCACTCTTCAATTACTTAGAGTGGCATCTTAACACCTCGATGCTTCACCCCGTCACGTGAAACGTGGTGTCTTAACACTTTGACACTTCACATCTCACGCTACAATAAATAAATATATTATACACCTACGCATATAATTATTCCACTCACCTTAACGATTCGGTGATGGTTTTATACTTCCGCAAGCTTCAACGCAAAGTACCTAATATAATAAGTACTTCAATCAACACATAATCTAGTTGGACTAAATACCAACAATTCACTTATGTGCATTTAATGACTTAATGCATTAAATGCCCCATTTTCACCAAAACCGCCCTTAAGGGTCAAGACCACCATTAATCACTTAAAAGCTAGTGATTAAGGTCTAAAAACACTAACTATAACATAATTAGGGTAATTCATACCCATAATCCCCAACTAGGTCAATCATTAACCCCTTTGACTCATTTAAAGTCAACACACCCATTTCGGGTCATCCACTAACCCGACTAACACCCATTTACCAAATAGCTAGGTGTGCTAGTAATTAACTAACCAATTAGGACTCATAAACATCAATTACCACTTTGAAACCCTAGGTTAGTTACCATTGAGTCTTCATGACTCAATCTTACCCAAGAACACCCAAAATCATCAAATGTGGGTTTTATGTTCATCACTATCCCAAACCCTAACCCTTACACAAATTTAAAACAAGGAAATCAAGATTAGAGCTTACCACTACAACCACAACGTAACTAGTGAGTAGATGAACGACTTTAATACCCGCACTTTGGCCCGAGAACAACTTCTTCCTCTTGGATTTAAGCTTTCTCACTCAAGAAATCACACTCTCGCTCTAAAATTAAAGTGAAGAAGATAAGGTTGTTGAAAATGGAGTGAATGATACTCCACGAACTGACCTACTGGCCTTTAACTCGTCCACAGGTGAAATTACCAAAATACCCATCAAAATATCTGAATAAAACAAACAGAACCCGGCTACAGTGAGGAGTGCGCCACGCGCACCCCTATGTGTGTGCTGAGCGCACCCAGTCCAGATCACTCTCTGTCTTCTGTTTAACTGCACAATCATTTCCACACTTTATGTACTCTATTTATTCTGCTGTACAATGAAGATTAGGGTCTTACAACTCTCCCCCACTTGAATCGGAGCGCGTCCTCGCGATCCAAGCCGCATGACAAGAGGGAAGGTAAACCAACACGAATTCTTCGGGCTCCCAAGTAAACTCGGAACCTTTACTACGACTCCATTGAACTTTAAAAGTTCTCACTTCTTTATTTCTCAACCTTTTGACCTTCTCATCGAGTATGGCAATCGGCTCCTCAATATATTCTAACTTATTGTTTAGCTCAATCTCGACTAACGGTACCCAAGATGAATCATCTGCAAGACACTTACGGAGATGGGAAACATGAAATGTATTATGGATCCCCGCAAGCTCTTCGGGTAATTCCAAACGATACGCGACTTCACCAACACGAGCTAAAATTTTAAAAAGATCAATAAACCGAGGAGCTAACTTTCCCCATTTTCGAAACTGAATAATACCTTTCCATGGAAAAACCTTAAGCATTGATGTTATGCGAGGTGTATATGAAATAGCTTATATTTTACTAGGAAAAACTATTAAATACGATACAATTTTACGCAAGATATTTATTTATTTATAGAATGGATATACCTAAACCTTGCTACAACACTTATAGGCAATGTACCTAATCGTACAGTAGTGTAGTTTTTAGTAAGTCCGGTTCGTTCCACAGGGATACACTTAAACAAGCTTAACGCTATATTAGTTTTAATTTATAAAAATACAAATATATATATAAGTAATATTATTATTATAAAAGGGGGTTTTTACCGTTTAATGACCGGTTTGTCGATTTTTAAAACTTTAGTCGCAGTTAAAACCTAATGTAAAATATTAAATAAATAAAAGACTTAATTTAAAGCGTAAAGTAAATAACGATAATGAAATTGCGATAAATAAAAGTGCGATAAAATAAAATTACGATAATTAAAGAGTACGAAAATTAAAAGTGCAATTAAATACAATGACAATAAATAAAAGTGCAATAATTAGAAGTGCAATTAAATATGAAAATAAAGGAATTATGCTTATTTAAACTTCCATAATCATGATGTTTGACGTGTTGATTTTAGTTTATTCCCATGGGTTAATTGTCCTTTGTCCTGGATTATTTAATATATCCATCTGGTTTTTGTCCATAACAGTCCATCAGTCATAAATATAAAGTGCGGGTGTCCTCGTCAAATTATCCTTATACCCGAAGTCAAATATTCCAACTAATTGGGGACTTAAACTGTAACAAGGTTTTAATACTTTGTTTAATAATTACACCAGGATATCGACTGCGTGTAACCCAAGGTTTTAATACTTTGTTATCAATTATGCCAAGTGTCCTTGTACATAATTTCACCCTTGTTTTAATAATTCCATAGACTATTAATCCATTCCCGTGTCCGGTTAAATGAACGATTATTCGTACATATAAATATCCCGCCCATCGTGTCCGATCGAGTGTATATGGTTATTTATAGGGACGTCCAATTGTAAATCTTTATATTAAAATTAACAAACTATCATTTAGTTAAACAAATATAAAGCCCATTAATAGCCCATAGTCTAATTTCCACAAGTGTCGTTCTTTTGTCCAAACCCCAATTATGGTGCAAAGCCCAATTACCCAATTTTAATATTTTTAGCCCAACATCATGATTACTTCGGTATTAAATAAGCATAATAATAACTTAGCTACGAGACATTAATGTAAAAAGGTTGAACATAACTTACAATGATTAAAAATAGCGTAGCGTTACACGGACATAATTTCGACTTACACCCTTACAACATTCGCTAACATACCCTTATTATTAGAAATTAAAATTAAAATTAAAATAATATATATATATATATATATATATATATATATATATATATATATATATATATATATATATATATATATATATATATATATATATATGTATATATCATATGATGAATGAGGAGAAAAAGATTGATGGATTATGATGAACCAAAGCTCAAAATTTATAGGCCTGTGAGCTGAAAAAGGGGCTCATGCGATCGCATGAGCTTTGCTCTTCCAGGTCATGCGATCGCATGGCCAGCTGGGGAGGCTCACATGTTGTTGTTTTCTTCTGCCGACGGTTTTTATAATATAATATAATATATATATATATATTAATTTTAAGAATTAATTATATATTATATTATATTCATGTGCATAGTTGACTTGTAATTTTTAGTCCGTTGCGTCGAGCGTTGAGAGTTGACTCTGGTCCCGGTTCCGGATTTTCGAACGTCCTTGCGTATAATTTAATATTTTGTACTTTGCGTTTTGCTTCTTGTACTCTTGTAATTTTGAGACATTTCTTATCACTAATTGGAACCTCTTTGATTGTACTTTGTACTTTTGAGCTTTTTGGTCGTTTGCGTCTTCAATTCGTCGAATCTGTCTTTTGTCTTCACCTTTTATTATTTAAACGAATATCACTTGTAAATAGAACAGTTGCAACTAAAATCTTGTCTTTCTTGAGGGATAATGCTATGAAATATATGTTCGTTTTTAGCATTATCAAGCATCACCATGTCACCTTCTTGAAATTCGATCATTCGTCTACGCTTGTCGGTATACTACTTTTGTCTATCTTGCACCTTTTTCAAATGATCCCGAATCCTATCAATCTTACTATTTGTTTCTAAGACCAAATCGGTACTCCCGATCTCTTTTTGACCAACTTCACCCCAACAAATCGGAGTTCGGCACCTACGCCCTTAAAGCATCTCGTAAGGTGGCATCCCGATACTAGTATGATGACTATTATTGTACTAGAATTCCACCAAAGGCAAGTGCTCATCCCAACTACCACCGAAATCAATAATACACGCCCGTAACATATCCTCCAATGTTTGATTCGTACGTTCGGTTTGACCGTCCGTTTGAGGATGATACGCCGTGCTCAATTTCAATTGTGTACCCATATCTTCGTGAAACTTTTCCCAAAACCGAGATGTGAAACGGGTATCCCGATCCGAAATAATAGATATAGGAACCCCGTGTCTCGCTATCACCTCCTTGATAAACAACTTAGCCAAAGTCTCCGATGATATCGCTTCCCGAATGGGAAGAAACAAGGCACTCTTCGTCAATCGATCAACTATCACCCAAATCGAATCGAATTGGGTTCTCGCCATTTTAGGTAACTTTGTGATGAAATCCATGGTAATGTGCTCCCATTTCCACTTCGGGATTTCTAACGGTTGTAACTTACCATACGGCTTTTGGTGTTCGGCTTTAACTTGCAAACACGTGACACATTGCTCAACATACTTAACAACATCACGTTTCATGCCCGGCCACCAATAATCCTTTCTCAAATCGAGATACATTTTCATCGCACCCGGAAGAATGGAATACTTTGACTTATGTGCTTCATCAAGTAGCACTCGTCGATAATCCCCCATCTTAGGCACCCACACTCTTCCTTGAAAAGACAACAAACCACGCGAACCCATAGTAATGAATTCTGATTGCCCCACAATTCGTTCCGCATGCTTGTTGTGAACGTAAGCTTCAATTTGAATCACACCAAGTTTTTCAAGAAAATCGTTAGTAATAATCATACGTAACAATCCTAATCGTAATGCCGGGTGGTGACTCTTTCGACTTAACGTATCCGCGACCACATTCGCCTTGCCCGGATGATAAAGTATTTCACAATCATAATCTTTCACCACATCCATCCATCTACGTTGACGATAATTCAAATCTCTTTGATCAAAAAGATGTTTCAAACTCTTGTGATCCGAATAAATCGTACAATTGACACCATACAAGTAATGGCGCCAAATTTTTAACGCATGAACAACCACCGCCAACTTAAGATCATGAGTCGGATATCTCGTTTCGTGTTCCTTTAATTGCCGAGAGGCATAAGCGATGACTTTACCTCTTTGCATTAGAATACAACCGATCCCATTTAAAGATGCATCACAATAAACCGTCATGTCTTCTACACCTTCCGGCAAAACTAGCACCAGAGCTTGACATAACTTCTCTTTTAATAATTGAAACGAAATCTCTTGCTCGTTTTCCCAATTAAATCTAGCGTTCTTTCTCGTCAATTTCGTCAATGGAGAAGCAATTTTAGAAAAATCTTAGATAAACCGACGATAATAACCGGCCAATCCGAGAAAACTTCGGATTTCCGTAGACGTAGCCGGTCATCCCCAACTCTTTACCATCTCAATCTTCCCCGGGTCTACTTGAATACCATTTTCGTTCACGATATGGCCAAGGAATTGAACTTCCCTTAGCTAAAATTCACATTTGTATAATTTAGCATACAACTTCTCCTTTCGCAACGTCTTTAACACACCCCTCAAATGATGTTCATGTTCCTTCATACTTTTCGAATAGACAAGTATGTCGTCAATGAACACAATTACCGACTTGTCCAACATAGGTTGGCACACTCGGTTCATAAGGTCCATGAATGCTGCCGGTGCATTCGTAAGACCAAAAGGCATAACTACGAATTCAAAATGCCCATAACGCGTTCGAAAAGCCGTTTTCTCGATGTCTTCCTCACGGACCCGCATTTGGTGATAGCCGGACCGTAGGTCAATTTTAGAGAAATACGTTGCACCTTGGAGTTGGTCAAACAAATTGTCAATCCTAGGCAATGGAAAACGATTCTTGATCGTCACTTTATTCAACTCCCGATAATCGATGCACATCCGCATACTACCGTCCTTCTTCTTCACGAACAAAACCGTAGCGCCCCATGGCGAAGCACTCGGTCGAATGAAACCCTTCTCAAGAAACTCTTGGGTTTGATTTAACAACTCTTGCATTTCTGTTGGCGCTAAACGATAAGGATTTTTAGCAATGGGGGTAGCCCCCGGAACCAACTCAATGCGAAATTCAACTTGTCTTTCTGCTGGAACACCCGGTAACTCATCCGAAAAAATGTCTTCAAACTTATTTACCACCGGAATTTCACGCATGGGTGGTGGCTCATCACGAGTATCAACAACATGGGCAAGAAAAGCCATGCCACCACTAACAAGGAAACGACGTGCCCGTGCAAAAGTGCATGTCGGCACAAGTCTTTTACGCTTATCACCGTGAATAATTAACTCTCCCCCACTTGGGGTCTTCACACGAATAAATTTTTCATGGCATGCAATATCGGCTCTATTATGATCGAGCCAATCCATACCAACAACGATATCAAAATCACCCAAAGTCATCGGAATGAGATCAATTTTAAAGTTTTCGGCACCAAACACAACATCACAATTTTTACACACATCAACCACTAGCACCGTTTTGTCGTCCGCTATTTCGACTTCTACCGGACGACTTAACTTAGCTAACGGTCTATTAAGTTTAGGAACAAATTTTGGAGACACAAACGACAAATTTTCACCGCTATCAAATAGAGTTCTTGCCGGACTAGAGTTAACCATAAAAGTACCTGAGATAACTTCGTTGGATTGCTTGGCTTCATCATTCGTCATCAAATAGTTGCGACCCCTAGCCGTACCCGCCACCTTCTCTAGGCGCTTAACATTATCGTTTCTTAAATCGGGACACTCCGGCTTCTTATGCCCTTCTTTACCGCAATTAAAACAAGTGAGCTTGTTTCCGGAAGATGGTTTCGGACAATCACGAGCCATGTGACCCGCTTGCCCACAATTGTAGCACGTAAAAGAAAAACCACAGGAAGCGCCCTTCTTCACGCTATTGACACTTTCAGAACCCTTCTTGTTCTTGTTCTTCTTGTTTGAAAAGTTAGAATGACTAGAACCTTCAAACTTTCTTTTAGAAAAAGTGAAGTCACTTTTCCTTGGAACCTCCTGCTCAAAACCCCGAGCCAACTCAAATAACTCGTCAAAAGACTTAGCCGCTCCTCGACTAATCTTACCCTTGAACTCATCATTCATGGTACGGTATAAATCTTTCATTAGCTTGTGATAGTCACCAACATATTCCGGACAAAAACGAGTCTTTGCCATGAAGGTAGACTTGAGAGTAACCAAGTCCATTGAACCTTGTTGCAAATTGTGCAACTCGTCCCGGATTCTATCAAGATCGGAAGAAGTTCGGTATTATTTGAAAAATTCCTTCTTAAACTCTTCCCACGTCAAACTCATACATTGCTCCTCACCATATAAGTTGATTTTATCATCCCACCACAACTTAGCTTCTTCCCGCAACATACTAGAACCAAACCTCGCCTTCTTCTCGGGAGGACATTCCGCGGTACGGAAAGCTCCCTCGATATCGGAAATCCAACATGTGCTTTTCAACGGATCTCGTACCCCATTAAACATCGGGGGTTGAGCATCCTTGAAATTTTTGTAATGGAAGTCCCGCCTTCCATTCCCACCGTTACCATCACCCCCTTCACCACGAGGACGAATGTTTCTAGCTTCTAATGCCTCCTCGATCGCGGCATTCATTCGCTCATTTATCATATCAGTTACTTGCCCATCAACCGACTCTTGGAAAACCTTTCGAACATCATCAAGAAAATCCTTTTTTAGCCTTTTAAAGATGGCATTAACCTTGGCCGTGAGTTCAACGTCCTCACTCGTACTTCCGTCATTGGTGTCGTGTCCATTTCTCATCTTCATTCTATAAAACGAAGTAAATTAAGCAACGAAACAAAAGGACTTAACACATATGTATATACATATACACCACACTACCCCATCTAGCTCAACAATCATCGTACATCGCTTGTTTGACACGACTTGAACCCGTAACAATGGTAGCTAATCATCGTTACGCAATCACGTCGCATTAATTCGCTAGTACAACGTCTATCTCGCTTGATGATTGCTAAAACAACACAAAACAGTTAGTGCAAGGTTAATTCACATAAACCTAAGCACTAATCAACTCCCGATCCAACCCGTCTCCTACAAGTCCCGCATAAAGCGCATACACAATTAAGTCTAAGTCTAGGCACCTATCTCAAGTCGCCTAAATCCCTTAGACCATGCTCTGACACCACTTGTAATAACCCAAACCAATAACCAACCGAACACGCGAAACAAATTTTTTTTTATAACAGTGGGGTGCGCCACGCGCACCACCTCAGGGTGCGCGACGCGCACAGGCCCCCATCAGTTCTGTCCGGTTTTGCAAATTTTCAAATAAAGATCTCCCACTTCCTGACATAATTAGACGAAACGCTTTTCACAACATGTTATAATAGTTAAAACTCACACGATTCAATAATAAAATGAGTTTTACAAAACGGGGCCCACATCGGTCGTTTTACGAGTTTCATACAAATCATGAGTTTCAACCACATTAGTTTAAATTTCAAACGACACTATGAGCATGGTGTTTGGGGTTAAACTACCCAAATCTTGGTCAAACTCCAAAAGCTATAAAATCCAAAAGCGTCCCCTAACAAACAAGCGGGAACTAATCCATACGAATGCCCTTACCCTTGTGTCCGTCGGAGCCTATAAAAAGATAAACAGAGCCTATAAAAAGATAAACAACGAGAGGGTAAGCTAAAGCTTAGTGAATGCAATAATTATACACATACATATATAATATACCTACTTGCAAACACTTATACACATACCGCATACATGCTAGCAACACAATTCGCTTATCATCAATATGAGGCTACCAACCTCCAATACCACAAGCTAGCATAACAATCGCATAAATATATATAACTCGAACAATATAATATGCTTTCACTTACAACACGATAACCATGGTTAACCAATCGTACAAGGGAATGGCGCTCGCGAAAGGCCATCGGAGTTCATAACGTCCATTAGTGTACTTAGCACCTCGTATCACTAAACCCTAGGGTGGCACCTTAACACCTCGGTACTTCACCCCGAGTGGCATCTTAACACCTCGATGCTTCACTCTTTACTTTACGGAGTGGCGTCTTAACACCTCGACACTTCACTCCTAGGTGGCATCTTAACACCTCTATGCTTCACCCCGAGTGGCATCTTAACACCTCAATGCTTCACTCGTCAATTACTTAGAGTGGCATCTTAACACCTCGATGCTTCACCCCGTCACGTGAAACGTGGTGTCTTAACACTTCGACACTTCACATCTCACTCTACAACAAATAAATACATTATATACCTACGCATATAATTATTCCACTCACCTTAACGATTCTTTGACGGCTTTATACTTCCGAAAGCTTCAACGCAAAGTACCTAATATAATAAGTACTTCAATCAACACATAATCTAGTTGGACTAAATACCAACAATTCACTTATGTGCATTTAATGACTTAATGCATTAAATGCCCCATTTTCACCAAAACCGCCCTTAAGGGTCAACACCACCATTAATCACTTAAAAGCTAGTGATTAAGGTCCAACAACACTAACTATAACATAATTAGGGTAATTCATACCCATAATCCCCAACTAGGTCAACCATTAACCCCTTTGACTCATTTAAAGTCAACACACCCATTTCGGGTCATCCACTAACCCGACTAACACCCATTTACCAATTAGCTAGGTGTGCTAGTAATTAACTAATCAATTAGGACTCATAAACATCAATTACCACTTTGAAACCCTAGGTTAGTTACCATTGAGTCTTCATGACTCAATCTTACCCAAGAACACCCAAAATCATCAAATATGGTTTTTATGTTCATCACTATCCCAAACCCTAACCCTTACACAAATTTAAAACAAGGAAATCAAGATTAGAGCTTACCACTACAACCACAACGTAACTAGTGAGTAGATGAACGACTTTAATACCTGCATTTTGGCCCGAGAACAACTTCTTCCTCTTGGATTTAAGCTTTCTCACTCAAGAAATCACACTCTCTCTCTAAAATTAAAGTGAAGAAGATAAGGTTGTTGAAAATGGAGTGAATGATACTCCACAAACTGACCTACTGGCCTTTAACTCGTCCACAGGTGAAATTACCAAAATACCCATCAAAATATCTGAATAAAACAAACAGAACCCGGCTACAGTGAGGAGTGCGCCACGCCACCCCTATGTGTGCGCTGAGCGCACCCAGCCCAGATCACTCTCTGTCGTCTGTTTAACTGCACAATGATTCCCACACTTTATGTACTCTATTTATTCTGCTGTACAATGAAGATTAGGGTCTTACAATTTCATAGCCCCGTTTTTACATTTTTATGTTTTTACATTGGGGTGAGACACATGCTTTATTTTAAATGCTTTGACATGCTAGACATAAGTACAAACTTATTATGCGACCAACATGAGTATTTTATTATGTTCATTTGAAACATACAAATCCCTGCTTTGTAATATCATTAATTGCTAGATGAATTAAAGTGGCAAACGGAATTATTATAGATAGCGCTATTGGGAGTAACGTCCCGCACTGTTGACCTCAGGTCAATTGGTGGTATAATAATGATCTCGACAATTACATATGTATTGTTACGGGGTAAAATCGTTTAGTTTTGATATTATACGCTCATGGCATACTTTTGATATACATGATATATCGATTTTATTTAAATCTTGTGGTCTAACAAACTTACTCAAAATTAAACCTATGTTATTCACTCAACCTCGTATTGACTTTTTAAGCATGTTTGTCTCAGGTAATTAGAAGTTGTTGATGTGCTGCTTTGATGATGATTGCTTGCTATGCTTGGAGTCTTCATGCATTACTTATCATTCTATTTAAAAACATTTAATGCTTTGTTCATTCAATAAAATGTAATGACTATTTATCTTCCGCTGCAAAAACTCAATAAAAGTTATATAAAACTTCTCATATAGAGTCGTTCTCGTTATACAATTGCTTGATTTGATATAATTAGTCACAAATACCCCCGACCCTATTTGGGGGTGTGACATGTAGAAATTAGATTCACAATTTAATGGGTTAATATATGAGGTATCAAAAGAAGAATATTTTAGATTTTACTGGAAAGGTCGGACAATCAACTGTTATTAGGATTTCTGGTCTTGGAACCGAACATGCCAGTTTAGCTCGGCCGAAAAAGGACCAAGTGGTTCATATACTTCTGCTTATAGCATTCTTGGTGAGTCTGTTGCTTTAGCTGCTAAGGCTTTTCAGGCGAACATTGTTGCCATTATACTCGCCTCTTCAGTGGACGTAAATCCGGAATTAAAACTGGCCACAGCTTCAGCAATTGCGACAGGTATGTTTCATTTTCTTCCAGATTAGAATTGTGTGTGTATCTTGAGTTAATGATACGCGCCTTAACTTGATGTGGTGTTGGTAAGGGTATCAAAGTGAGTGGGTCATCTTTCTTGGTTAACGGGTCAATGATTACAGAGAATATTATGACACACATATACACACATATATAAATTATCAAAAAGTATCCCTTTTGAAACTAAATTGGTGGAGTAGATTATTTTCTTTCTTTCTACCCGTTTGCCATGATTGGGTAAATTTATTTAGCTTTGTTGTGCATTGTAGAAGGTTTGACTGTAGGTAGGTTGCGAATTGGGTGGGTGGTATAGTTGGTGAAATTGGGTTTTTTTTCCGGTCCGGTTGTGTTGTGCATTGTAGAAGGTTTGTCTGTAGGTTACGAATTGGGCGGGTCGTATAACAGGTCAAATTTGTTGATTTTTTTCTCAATACAGTTATACTTGAGTTGACCAACACCACTTATTGCAATGAAGATGGATCCGCTTATAGCATAAGTGGCACTATTAGAGTAATACATTTAGCTTCAACTATGTAACAATGAATCATGTTGATTATATGATGTGAGATTTAATAAATTTCATATTTGTTATATGTAGCTACAATTCTTTTTCAATTTGCTTCTTGGAATGAGAGTATTAATAATATACTTTTCTTTTTTTCAATTTGCTTCCTTATGTGGATATTAATTACCGTATATTGTTTATATGGTATGGTATTACTCTTTGTAAATGGACGAAACTAGTGTTTGAACATTATGTGGTATTAAATGCTCAAACATTTAATCATTTGAATCAAGTATATAAAGATTCATTAGTTAAAAGATCCATTGGTGTGTCATAGTAATCATTCCTATATTTCATGATTGGTCCTAAAAGATGGACTAACTTATGTCACTTTACAAAAAAGTACTGATGCTCACATTTTACCGATAATTAAACATATCAATGAACATTACAATGAACTTTTACGTATAAAAAACTAGCTGCAAAAATATGTGTCATGTCTATTATAAACGTCATATGGATGTCACATACTCACATGCTCAAACTTGCGTTATGTGGATTAGTGGAATGCACTCTTCAGATATTCTCAAAGTAAGACTAATTAATGATAATTATTCGTTTTAACGACACATATTGTAGCAAAGTTCCAAATATATTTGATTATACTAACATTAGCCATTATTGATGTTCTCTAATGTTTCACACTTTGCAATTACTAATGAACTACTTCGAATTGTTACCAAATCAAACTGAGAAAAAAGAATCATTGAAATTAGACAAAATTGCACCGGGGGTCCCTGTGGTTTGTTCGAAACAACAAGCGGAGTCTAAAAGAATTTTTTCACCTTGGGGGTCACTATAGTTTGCAGATGTTTCATGGGGAGTCCATTCTCTGACGTCTGTCAAAAAT
The DNA here is from genome assembly GCF_046630445.1 of Rutidosis leptorrhynchoides. Taxonomy (NCBI): domain Eukaryota; kingdom Viridiplantae; phylum Streptophyta; class Magnoliopsida; order Asterales; family Asteraceae; genus Rutidosis; species Rutidosis leptorrhynchoides. The sequence goes on along the minus strand of NC_092334.1, from coordinate 90,171,144 downwards.
CTCCGTTAAATCTCACCATGTGCCAAGCACATGAGGGTAAAATGGTCTCTTGAATTTTATTTTTCTAATTGATATATCACTTTTTCTCATCAAACATAACCTGCAACTCATTTCACTCTTCACTCTTAACATTAAAATATGGGAGGTGATATCGATTCCATTAGAGTATGTTCCAACAAAAAGCTTTTACCTTCACAATCAATCACAAATTGTTACTGTCACAAGCTTTTTTCTACAAACTTCAATCTCTAAAATTATCACTTTGAACACATCATTCAAATAGCTCTCAAAATGAAAACCCAAATTGGAAATAGTAAGATTAAGAATAATGGAGACCCAAAATCAAAAATTATAAACATCCATACCTGAAAATATATATCACCAGAATTTGTTTAGATCTGTATATCGTATTTGTTGCCACAATTTCTGCCACCAAACTTTCTCACTCGAAGATGATGAAATGGAATTTGGAACCTCTCGCAATTGGACGTCCACCATTACCACCGGTGCAATTTTGTCTTTAATTTTTTTTAAGTATTTTTTTTTACATTTCTTTTCTTTTAAATCACACCAATTCCTTATCTTGCTCTAACAAATCAAAATACAAATACAATCAGATCTCTATCATTGATTCATTTCTCGCAACCTAGTTGAGTTGAAAAGGTATATACATCATTAAATCCAGATTCGGGCATCATTTGTTTATCAGTACTTAGGCGAGCATCAGATCTCGAGCATTCAGATTTTTTTCTGGTGGTTGTGGCCGGTGGTTTGAAATACGAAGTTGGAAAATGAAATGTTTAAGAACATATACAAATTTCTTGTAAAAAATACCACCACCAGTTGGATCGACATCAAAGAGATGGAGTAAGGGTTTTATATTTAATTTGTAACACCGCCGAAAAAATCGCCAAACCCATCTCTAGAATTGCAAGCAGATCTGAATTTGAGTATTTTTAGTATTTAATTTTGTGGTTTGAAAGAAAATGTGAGTTTGAAAGAAATGGGGAAAAAATACGGTACAGGTAAGTAGGGTTTCAAGAGTTTGCAGCTATAAAGAGGAAGAATAAATAAATACCGAAAATACCCTCATGTGCACTGCACATGATGAATTTTAACGGAAAAATATAACGTCGCTAGCAAAATGGACTCCCCATGAAACTATTGCAAACCACAGTCACCTTGGGTGACCCCCCAAGGTGAAAAATTTCTTTTGGACTCCGCTTGTTATTTCGAACAAACCACATGGACCCCCGGTGCAATTTTGTCTTGAAATTATCAACTATAAAAAAAGAGACAAAATTACAAATGATATGGATAACTTGAAAAAAGATCTATCAGACACATTGTCGGAAAAGTCTTTTGTTGACAAAGGAGATCATGTTACTATGTCCAATTACAAAATAACATGTTTAAGCAAATTGTCAAGTTATCTGTTATGAAAACTATTTAGGTCAGGTGATATTAATATATTTCGTTTCAGCATTCATATTATTACAACTTTCAACATTATCTTTCAACATTATTTGATACTTTACACATGTGAAAACTCTTTATCCCATAGAATGTTGTAAACTTGTAATGCTATTTATTATGAGTAATTGAACATTACTTTATAAACTGTTTTGAATTTCTTAAGAACTTAACAAATACTATATAAAAAATAATTATTCAAACATTTCAAATCTTAATTCGTCCATAAAAAAATTCCGCGAATTCGCGAGTCTTAAGCTAGTTTATAATTAATATACACATAAAAATGTTAAATATTAAATTGAATTATAGGGAGTAGTATTTAACGAATTTTTTACTTCACTAATCGCATATTAACTTATGTTTCGTGACATACGTTAGCAAAATCCAATTACAAGTTCATATGGAGTGGTTGTATTCTTAATTCTTAGTCGCAAGACAATATGCTACTTTCTTTTTTGAAATAAACCTTATATCCCAACGATTATCCATGAATTAAATTATTTATTCATTCAATTTAAAGGAAGTTTTGAATAATCAAACAGACGCTTTTTGATCATTCAATACAAATCAATCAAGCACTTTAACAAATCATCAATAAACAAATGTGTTGCATATGTAGCAAGCTATAGTTCCTTCTTATTCTATAAACATCAAGATAGATACTATAATAGTACGACGTATATATTCTCAAAAATCGAAATCGTCTTGATTCGGTTTAGGTGAAGTCAACAAAGCCGCATATAGCCTTAATCTATCCTCCCCAAGCGATGAGCATCTCGATAATGGTCTTCTTGGTCTAATGAACGACAATGATGTCAGCGTAAGCCTATGTCGATACCTCCTCCACGCCAACTGAATAGCCACCGCGGCCCATGTCCTCCATCCGGGAGAATAATACCGAGCACTTCTCTTCACTTTCTCATTCACAAATGTGTACCTAAAATGTTGTGTCACATATTTAACGTCATCGGATTCTAGCCCAAAAGCCTCGGTTGTTTCTAGTGTCACAAGTGTTGATGATGACGGTGGTAGTCTCTCGATAAATGGTCGTCTGAGGCACCATGATAATAGTTCGTCGCCACTGAAGTTGCCTGGGCCTAACATACAACAACTTTTGACGCCGTCTCGTAGTACTTGGCTACTTTGTAGATGACCTCTTACTATGAATAACATTCTTTGTACAGGGTCTCCCTCTCTTGCAATCTACTCCAAGTAGAACAAAATTAGGCACACATTATATATATACACACACTTTGAAGCTAAATAGTATAAAGGTTATAGCTTAGATAGACTTACGGTTTCTCCCTTGGTAAAAATGAGGGATTTTACGCGGTCACATATGTTTTCGAGTACCAAATTGTCCATATGTTGAAATAAAGGTACCTAAGTTAAACATTCATTAAGGCTATAAGATTCAAACTAAGCAAGAACATATAACTTTTCACCCATATCATTCACATTATGAATAATTTATTTAGATTATCAATCATACTAATGCTTAACCATTCTGTTTTATCAAATGCATCATTAATCACACCATGTAGTTCAATATATGTACCTGTCGGACCAAGTCCAAACAAAGATGATACTTAATGTCTCTCCGAAGTCCTTCTGGGAGATTACGTATCATCTCACACTCATCTACACCACGCATTGCTGCCCATCGTTGACGCTCATAGTTTCGTACTCTTTGTTTGAACGCTTGAGGAAGGTGCCTCCTCCTCATCCACCACTCTATATTCCTCATTTTCAATTGCATAGCTTGTTTCTTTGATGTTGTCGCATGCAAAAACACCTATATATCCATCCATTTCATACTAAGATAAGATATACGTATTATGTAACTTGGTTGCATCTCATTGAATCTTTGACCATACCTTAATATTTCCAATCAACATAGTGACTAGAAGAAGACCCGTTGTAAGAACGATGATGATAAAAACAACTTCTAGCCAATCCGTCGTGCTCTCCAAGTTCCCAAATGTACTAAATCACGCAAACAATATGACCTAATTTATTTAACATTGGAACAGATTGACGTTGTAAAATATACTCCCTACGTCCCCTTTCTATTGTCCAACTCTTATATAAAACTGTACATTTGTAAAAAATAACTACTAAAATCATTCAAATCCATACTTTACTCTTATTTGTTACTCTTAATCATATAATTCTTACGAATAATAACTTTCAGTCAAACTTACTTTTTAATATAAAAGTAAAAAACATTTTTGGAATTATGGGCAGGCGGAGTACAATACATACCTGAGTGTCATAAGTCCCCAAAAAATAGGAAAGAGGATCTTTTCCAAACGATTATCGTTGGTGACAAGTTGAAGAGTCCACTTATAAACTCCGTAGCTGAAATTATCATCGTTCTGAAGGCACGCGGATCGTGCCTTATTGTTCTCCCCCCACACGAGCCTACCTGGGTCGCTAACGACGATGTGTGCTCCATAATAAACTGGCTGTTGACATGTTAAGAATCTTTGGAGACAAAGCCCGTTTGAATCTATGCATTTTTCTTCTAAGCATTTTGCAGCTCTTTGTGTGCCAAGTAAGTACCAACATGCTCCTACAGCCTACATCACATAGTACATGTAACTTCCATTTAATCAACGGGTGAAATTAAAAGGAGACGTAATTAGGTACAAGAAAATAGTGATAATCATACTAATATAATAATCACTAAGCTACTAACCTCTCAGACTGAATCAAATGTTTTTCTTATAATCAAACAAAAATTATTTATAAATAACAATTCATGCCATGAACTAAAAACATAGGAGAACTCAGTCGTATGATAGTAATCAATAATATTACTTCTGATCAACAATGGTAAGAATCTAATCAATAAAAGGGGTATTTTATTACACTAACATCTTAATCAAATTGCTTTAAAGGTACGGAGTAATAAATTACTAAGAAAATTGTTAATCTACAATTCAAGAAATTAAATAGAAACGAGAAATAAAAAGAGCTGGGCTTTGAATAAAATCAATATTTTTGGCAATGATCTTGTGGAATAACGAATAAATGATATTTTGAGAAAAGTTTGGGCTTTGATAATTTGTTAAATATAAAACTTATTGCAATTATCCCTTTATTATTGACATATATGCATAGGTATTTTTGAGAGGCCCAATATAACAAACTATTTGAGCTATGGGCTTTGACCCAAATTGATAGGTAACGGGAATTGAACTTGAATTTCTGCTAGAACTGTACAAGCACCGACCACTAAACAACTCCTTCAGGCTTGAACTATCGGGCTAAAGATTTGTATGTATCGGGCTAATTCGGGGTGGCCGGCACCCCTAGCACCCTATAGCAACCGGTTGTATTCATACTAAATCAAGATAAAAAGAAAACAAGCTTACGTGAGAGGCAACGAAGTAAGCGATCATATTGAGAGCGATACCCCACCAAACAGTACCAAAAATGTATCCGGAGAGATTTTGCATGCGTCGCAAAAGGCATACGGAATGATAAATCTTGGGCAAGTATTGGAATAAGAACATTATTAAAGCAACTGTCATTATCTCTGTCGTCAACCCCTTTTTTAACAATGCCGGTATCACCACCCACAATACTATCTGCCATAAACAAATATTCAGCCATAAACTATAATTACTTTAACGTCAATTAATAGTTAAAAAGTCATTATCATACAATTAAATCAATGATCCTTCATAGATTTTTACATTTTAATCATAAACGTTTAAGAAATAAATGAAATAATAGTAATAATATGTAAGCATAAAATTGTAAATGATTTACTCCGTCAACAAACAGTAATAAACTAATAATAATGATGATGATTAAGAACATTTAATCTTAAGTGCAAAGATATAGATGTATAACCAATTAATGGATCATTAATACATTGATTAATGTGCAAATTCAGTTTGTGATTGAATCTATTGTTTGATATTACAACCATATTACAATCCCGGTGGGTGGTTCGATTCTGTTTGGCTGTCGTTTGGCCTTTGCTGACAGGGTGGGGTTAGTTGGCTTGACTTAAAGGCTTCGGGACTCTGGTCGTTTAGCTTTCAGGTTTTGGCATGCTGGTGGTCATTAGCGGGGGTTTGGATCTTACTCGGGGTAGTATGTATTTAGGTCTCTGGGGCTACGAATTCAAGGATTTTCTACCGCTTGGTTTATGGTTGGTCATTTATGGGTTTTGATGTATTTGTAATTACAGGTTTTGTAATTTTATATCACGAGTACTGTTAGTCAATCACCGGTTTTATGTACGGTCAATAGGCGTTGCTAGTTTAAACGCACAATGTACCACGGATAATTTGATCTGCACAAGTTGTAACCTCTTGATCATTTGATCTTATTTTATATATATATATATATATATATATATATATATATATATATATATATATATATATATATATATACTTATATTTCGCCCAAAAAAAAAATCTGTTCATGTATGAATAAATAAGTGGTTCAATATTATTATTATTATTATTATTATTATTATTATTATTATTATTATTATTATTATTATTATTATTATTATTATTATTAATTTAATTATCATAAATATATTATTTATTAAAATAAATAATTAATAATTCAATAGTAATAATAATATAGGGCCATAAAATGCAAACAATTTATGCATATAAACATTTGCTATTGACAGTGTCATTTACCTTTTTTGTTATATGGCCCGGCTCACTTATAAAACTTCACAATTAACTATAAGACAATTTTTATCTATGCGTTAACTTTTAGGCGTGACTTAGGTCGCATCACATGTAGCACAAACTAACGTCCCCTGACACCTCTAATGGGGCGTAAGTTGTAACGGAAATGAGGCGCTAGTCGAGGGACTGATGAAAATGTGTATTCGCTACTTGTGATATGTTATGACAATTTGCCTAGCGCAACCACACCAGCGGAAGCGAGGATATAATTTGTTTGAGACAAACTTGAGAGAAATAATAGAAAGCAAATAAGGTAACTGATAACACGATGATTTAACGTGGTTCGGCAAAACCCTGCCTACATCCATCCCAAGAGTCTCCTTTATTCTTATAATATAAAAGAACCCGGTACAAGAAAAAGTACACTATGAGTTAAACCCAAACCCAAGCCCCTTAGATTTTAGTATAAAATCTAAGTTTTCCGTACACTCTTTTACACTCCTTACAAGAATAAAACTCTCAACCTCACAAATACACACTCTCCGTTGATATTATTGATTAACTGTGTTTTTCCTTTGTGATCTTATTTTGTGGATGCCTTATGCTCTTCTCAGCTCCATCTATTTATATTAATTCTTTGACATGTGAAAACACATGTATGAAAACAATCTTACAAATATAGCCTAACTATTCATTCTTTGACTTGTTAATTTGATCATGCACAAAATGTGAGTCACCCATTGTGGGCTACCGTCCAACAATCTTCACCTTGACGAACATTTATCTTCGTCACCGAAAATACTAACACCAAGTACTTTCACCGTTGGCCTCCGTTATCACCACTGAACAAACCTTGAATCACCTCGGTCCTGAACCTAATTCAAATGAAACGGCCAATAATCATGTGCAGCTGACCCTGTAAACTTACCTAGTTGACACTGGAGAGGAGTCTCGAATCACCTCTCCCTTAGTAGGATTTTTCTTCTCACCATCGTCTAACTTGATCAAACATGTCGCCACATGTTCCCGATCAATTTCCAGTGTGCACACTTTCCAAACCTTCGAGACACGAGTACATTTGGTACTCGCCACCAGACGATATAAACCTTCATACTTCTCTCCCTTCATCAGGACCTTCCTGCCACATGTGATTTTCATAACTCCACCTACGACCGAATAGCCGTATCCTTGAGAATCCAACTGGCTTAAGGAAATTAGATTCTTACACATCTTTGGTGCGTACGCCACACCACCAAAAGTGTAAGCAGCTCCGTGAAACAATTTTATTTTCACCATGCCAACACCCTCAACATCACATGTTGAACCATCACCTAAAGTCAGCACCCCCGCTTTCTTTAATATTAGCTTATCAAAATAAGCTTTCTTGGAACACACATGCATTGTACAACCAGAATCTAAAATCCATTCATCTTGAGCAGAAGTAGAACTTTTGGAGACTGTGAGAACGTCTCCCAAATTAACCGATTCATCAACTGCTACCGCAGCCGATGAACCCCCAGATTTATCTTCACCATTCTTCCAGAGTGGACAATCCTTCTTGTAATGACCCCACTCTTGACATTTGAAGCACTGGATACCCTTCATGCCGTCTCCTGATCTAGACCTACTTTTATCACTAAATCTCTTCGCGGCAAACCTTCCCCTTCCATGACCAACCATAGCAAACTCATGCTCAAAACGGTCATCAGATCTTCGTTGGATGATCGATGGAGACGAAAACTCAAAATATTTTCATAATTCCTTAAAGAGGAAATATAATAAAAACAACATCCGGGGGATTAATGTTAATGGGTCTTGGTGTGAAAATCCTAATACAATCAAAGAAGTTGCTTTCAACCATTTTAAGAGCATATTCGAGGTACATAATTCGGATGGACCAAGCCTTGAAGGGCTGTTTTCTGAATTGATTACATCAGCGGACAACGAGCTCTTAGAAGCTCCTTTCACGGAAGGAGAAATTTGGGAATCGGTCAAATGTTGTGGTAGTTCGAAGGCCCCGGGACCGGATGGGTTCAACTTTGGTTTTTTCAAAAAGTTTTGGTCCATAATCAAAGATGATTTGGTAGGTGCTATCAACTGGTTTTGGGTTTTTGGCGAGTTTTCAAAGGGTTGCAATGCCTCTTTTGTTTCCCTTATTCCGAAGAAATCGGACCCGCTGAGTTTTAGTGATTATCGCCCGATTAGTCTTATTTGCAGTTATTATAAAATTATCGCGAAGATGTTGTCTTTGAGAATTTGTAAAGTGGTACCTAGTCTTGTAGGGAAGGAACAGAGTGCGTTTCTTGGGGGTAGATATATTCTAGACGGTGCGTTAGTTGCAAATGAAGTGGTCGAAGATCTTAAACGAAACAAAAAGCACGGCCTAATTTTTAAGGTAGACTTCGAGAAAGCCTTTGATTCGCTTAATTGGGATTATCTTCTTGAAGTGATGAAATGTATGGGGTTCGGTACCAAATGGTGTAAGTGGATTTCCTCGTGTCTTAAATCGGCTACAATCTCCATTCTCATAAACGGGTCTCCGACAAGTGAGTTTAATCTTAAAAGGGGCGTTCGCCAAGGTGATCCCTTATCACCTTTCCTTTTTATTATTGCAGCGGAGGGACTTAATATCCTAACGAAAAAGGCGGTTGAGAGAGGGATGTATAAAGGGGTGGAGGTGGGTAAAGATAAAGTCGTCATTTCTCATTTGCAATATGCGGATGATACGATTTTTTTTGGCGAATGGAGTAGACGTAATGCGCGAAATTTAATGTACTTGTTGGAATGTTTTGAACGGGCTTCGGGGTTGAAGGTTAATTATAATAAAAGTCAATTATTTGGGATAGGCATTAGTAATGATAACGTGAAAGCTCTTGCGTCTTGGTGTTCATGTCTTGCAGGTCGGTTGCCTTTCATGTATTTGGGTATTCCAGTGGGTAATAAGATGAAGAAATTGAATGATTGGTCCCCGGTGATCGAGAAATTTAACAAGAGGTTAGCGGACTGGAGAGCAAAAATGATTTCATTCGGTGGACGGTTAACTTTAGTTAAGTCGGTTCTCTCTAGCCTACCTCTCTATTACTTCTCGCTCTTTCGTGCCCCTACTTGTGTGCTAAATTCTCTCGAGAGTGTGAGACGGAAATTTTTTTGGGGCGGGACGGGTTCTAACTCTAAAATGTCATGGGTTAAGTGGGAAAAAATCCTTCTTCCTCACGAAGAAGGAGGTTTAAATATCATGTCCTTAAAAAGTAAAAATTTAGCTCTTCTTTGTAAGTGGTGGTGGAGGTTTAAAACCGAAACTAACACTTTGTGGGTCGCCGTAATTCGTAACATTTATGGTTCTAATGGAGGTCTTGTGCTTGGAAACGGGCTTGTCCGAAAACCAAACGCTAGCCTTTGGAATTCTATTTGTGTTGCAGGAAAACATGTGGACGGGTTAGGGATTTCTTTCTCTAAGTCTTTCATACGCTTGCTCGGGGACGGGAAAAGCACCTCTTTTTGGAATGACATTTGGGTGGGGAACGCAAGCCTCAAAGACAAATTCAAAAGATTATACAGGCTCGAGATTGACAAAGATATCAACATCAGTAACAAAACCGAAGAATTTAAGGGAGATGGGCTCGGCAATTGGGCCTATCCACCTATGGGACGAACGAATAGTGAACTAACTGAATTGCGAGATACTGTTCGGAACTTGCAGCTGATCGAAGATAAAAAAGACTGTTGGAGCTGGAATCTCAATTCGAAGGGTACATATATGGTCAAGGACTGTTCGGTTCTAGTGGACAAAGTCATCCTACCACGTGCGGTTAATTCAATTGAGTCGTTGCGAAATGGTTTGGTTCCAAAAAAAGTAGAGGTGTTTATTTGGCGGGCTAGATTAGGTCGTATACCGGTAAGGTTCGAGTTAGATAAACGGGGCATCGATTTGAACAGCGTGAGATGTCCGATTTGTGATGGTGACATTGAGACGGTGGAACATATACTTTTTTCTTGTCAAATGGCCAAAGACATATGGGCGAAAGTCCTTAAATGGTGGGGGTATAATTCGGCTTTATTCGGGTATGAGGATATTTTTAATGGTACCTTCGGCTACGTAGCACATGATCACAAAAGGAACCAATGGCAAGCAGTTTGTTGGGTGGTTTGTTACATTATATGGAAGAATCGAAATGCAAAGGTGTTCAAGAATAAGATCGAGACGGTCCCATCTTTATTTAGCGAGGTTCAAGTTCTTTCATACGATTGGATTTCACGACGTTGCAAGGGTCATATTATGGATTGGCTTCAATGGTTCTCACAACCTTAGTTTCTCTCTTTTGTTAGTTGCAATCTTTGCAATTAGCTTAGGGCGGTGTAATTTGTTTTCTCTATTTCTTTCGTGATGTATTGTGTTGTTAAGGTTGCCCAGTCAACCATGTACTATTCGTGATTGTTTAATATAAGTCCTTCTTGCTTTTCAAAAAAAAAGATCTTCGTCTCTTATCCTGAGATAAGAGTGCCGGTACTACCTCCTCCATCTTTACAGTAGCCTTTCCGTAAAGAACAGTAGTAACCAAAGTATCATACGAACTGGGAAGAGAGGTAAGAAGAATAAGGGTCTTATCCTCTTCCTCAATATTAACCTCAACTTTTGCAAGTTGATCCACCATACCATTAAACACGTTCATGTGTTCAATGATATTCCCGCCTTACTCCATCTTCAACCGATAAAGATCACGCTTCAAGTTCAGCTTTGTGGTCATATTCTTCCCGAGATATAACTTCCCGAGGGCTACCCACAACTCCGTCGCGGTTGTCTCACCACTGACATTATTAATGATCTTATCACTGATGGATAGGCGAATGGTACTGACACATCTTTCCTCGATGTCATTCCAATCGTCATCCGTCATCTTTTCTGGCTTGCCGTCCTTTTTACCCTTCAACGGCTTTGCCAAGCCCTACTGAACCAGGACATCCTTCACCCTTGCTTGCCACAAGGAGAAATTCCCGGTTCCATCAAATGGCTCCACCTTAAACTGCATACTGCTATTTCCCAACATCTCCAAACAAAAAAATATCTGATAAACCTGGATACGCTCTGATACCACTTGTTATGACAATTTGCCTAGCGCAACCACACCAGCGGAAGCGAGGATATAATTTGTTTGAGACAAACTTGAGAGAAATAATAGAAAGCAAATAAGGTAACTAATAACACAACGATTTAACGTGGTTCGGCAAAACCCTGCCTACGTCCACCCCAAGAGTCTCATTTATTCTTATAATATAAAAGAACCCGGTACAAGAAAAAGTACACTATGAGTTAAACCCAAACCCATGCCCCTTAGATTTTAGTATAAAATCTAAGTTTCCCGTACACTCTTTTACACTCCTTACAAGAATAAAACTCTCAACCTCACAAATACACACTCTCCGTTGATATTATTGATTAACTGTATTTTTCCTTTGTGATCTTATTTTGTGGATGCCTTATGCTCTTCTTAGCTCCATCTATTTATAGTAATTCTTTGACATGTGAAAACACATGTATGAAAACAATCTTACAAATATAACCTAACTATTCCTTCTTTGGCTTGTTAATTTGATCATGCACAAAATGTGAGTCACCCATTGTGGGCTACCGTCCAACATGATATATATCACATACACGATTAGTAGTGGTCTAATTGACTCAAACTCGCTTAGTATACTTCCTATTCATAATTCATAACAATATAAAATTACTCCGTATAAACACAAATAAATAGAAGCTTAGCATGACCCTACACAAGATTTAACACTTACAAGGCTACAAATCAAGAAATGGTAATAGATGATAATTTATAAACCTGAGGGATGGGGAGGATGACAAACAAATCAAACAAAAATTCCTTCCCGGCCACCATTAATATCCAGTCTGACACGTTGCATGAAATCCTACAGTCACGTCGTACTCCACCGTCATAACACAACCACCTGCCCCACTTAAACCGTAACCGCATGTTAGCCACGTGCAAGACGTCGGTCATGCACCGGACTACCGTCACGGTGACAGCAAACCACCCATCCACGAACACACACAAACGTGACTCACTCACTGAAAACGCGTACAAGAATAACGGGTCGATAAACAGACCCGTGAAACATACCAACACGTAAATTTGATCCCATATCTTTATTAAATCACCTCGACCGTGTTGGAGGTTTTATTAAAATTCTTTCGTGTAGGGTAAAATAATCGATAGCCGGATAAATCACTGAATCGTGGTATCACTTTCCGAAAGTAATTATTCGACCCTTATAGCCTGGGTTACACGAATATCACTTTGGGATAAGACAGAGATTAAATTCTTGTTTTGGCAGAAACAAGAATTCCTTTTTCAGAAGAATATTTTGGTGTTCGTAACTTGTGTGTATTTCTCATGCATATTGGTTAATATATTTATATACACCCTTAATCATGAAAGAGTCTTTTATTAAAATCAATTGGCCGATTGATTAATAAAAGTATCTTCTATAATATTCAAAAGTGGCTACAGGAAGAATATTTCTTCCATCATTAAAGTAAAAGTTATTACTTTTACAATAAACAAATATTATCATTTCTATCATTAAAGTAAAAGTTGTTACTTTTACAATAAACAAATATTATATTTTACAACTATCAAAGCATGAGTGATCACTTTATAATAAACAAGTATTATTCCTTCAACCACTAAAGTAAAAGTGGGTGCAAGAATAATTCTTCCGTAATCACTCAAATTGTGTTAAGTGTTTTCTTACTGCTGTCTCTTAAGAACCAGCACTGCAAAAGGACCAGCAGCGCAAAAATCAGCAAACAGGACCAGCAGCGCAAAAGTCAGCATACAGGACCAGCAGCGCAAAAGTCAGCATACAGGACCAGCAGCGCAGAGGAACCAGCAAACAGGACCAGCTGCGCAGAACAACCAGCACAGGGACCAGCTGCGCAGAACAACCAGCACAGGGACCAGCTGCGCAGAACAACCAGCACAGGGACCAGCTGCGCAAAACAACCAGCACAGGGACCAGCTGCGCAAAACAACCAGCACAGGGACCAGCAATGCAGAACAACCAGTACAAGGACCAGCAATGCAGAACAACCAGCACAAAACACTTAGCCAAATTTCAGCTTACTAAGAAAACTTAGTACTGAAAACACTTAGTCAAATTTTAGGTAGACCAAGTCATGATAGTAAATAATGGAAAACCACTTTTGGGTTCGGGTAATCTATCACTTAATGGGTGTACACTCCGTACCTCCAAACCCATTTACAAGTGTAGATTAAAACCCAAAATTACACTAAATTTACAACAATCCTCCCCAATTTAGTGCAATTCGTTTCATGAGAATTAAACAAATTAAAACAAAACTCATGCATAAATGAAAATATCTTGAAGATTGAATTTTCACCTTAGTACATTACACATTTCAAATATTCGAGAATCGGGGTGTTCTAAGAATTGAACCCTTCAACCCATTTGAATAACTGAAAATAACATACACATAAGTTTTCAAATACTCTAAAGCTATCCTGACACTTTACAAGCCATGTGTCCATATCCATTCATGAATGTATCTAAAGCAAAAGTCCAAGCTTTGTTGAAGCGGCAAAACTTCACATTCACATAGGTAGTTCATTTCAGTCATGCACCTGCTATTGCACTTTTTCAAATAAACCATTAAGAAGCTAAACTTCATCCTCACCTTCAACAGGTCCGAGTACATACCTTACCTTGGGATGATACAAAATTTTGTACTCCAAATTTCTAAGTATAAGCCTTCCACATTGAATTCAACTTCTAATTTTCATCAGAAGGGAATTGGGTATCTTATAATTAGAAATTTATGTGGACTTTAAACCCATCCCCACAGCAGACTTGTTCACCATGTCTCTTGCCAATCCCTTCGTCAAGTGATCAGCTAAATTCTGTTGTGACCTCACGAACACTATAGAAATCACCCCATTCATGATGAGTTCACGAATCATGCTATGTCTGACACCTAAGTGTCTAGACTTTCCATTGTACATCTGGCTATAAGCCTTTGCCAATGTCGCAGCACTATCACAATGGATAGACATGGGTGCTATAGGTTTAGGCCATAATGGTATCTCATGGATCAAGTTTCTAAGCCATTCTGCTTCTTTACCAGCAGCAGCTAAAGCAACAAACTCAGATTCCATCGTTGAGTTGGTAATACATGTCTGCTTCTTAGAAGCCCATGAAATAGCACCTCCCCCAAGCAAGAACACCCAACCACTCGTTGAAGAATGATCTTCAATATTGGTTATCCAACTCGCATCAGAATATCCTTCTATTACCGAAGGAAACCCATTATAAGATAAACTATAGTCCATAGTTTTCTTCAAGTACTTCAGTACCCGCCTAATTGCTTGCCAGTGATGAGTACTAGGATTACTAGTATATCTACTCAGTTTTCCCACAGCAAAAGCAATATCCGGCCTTGTACAAGTCATGGCGTACATCAAACAGCCAATCACCTGAGAATACTCAAGTTGTGATACAGCTTCACCTTGATTAGGCATAAGCTTCTCACTTGGATCAACAGGGGTACTCACAGGATTACATTCAAAGCAATTGAACTTTTTCAACACCTTCTCAATATAATGAGATTGACAAATCGAAATTCCTTTGCTTTCACGTTTGATCCTAATGCCAAGGATAACGTCAGCCTCCCCCATATCTTTCATGGAGAATTTTGATGACAAAAATTCTTTTGTTAAATCAACCTGACTTTGGTCAGTCCCAAAGATTAACATGTCATCAACATATAGACAAATTATAACTCCTTTACCAGAATCATCAAATTTACTATATACACATTTATCTGCTTGGTTTAATTTAAAACCACTAGATAAAATCACTTCATCAAACTTTTGATGCCATTGCTTAGGTGCTTGTTTCAAACCATATAAGGATTTCACAAGTTTGCACACCTTGCCTTCATTTCCTGGCATGACAAAGCCCTGAGGTTGGTTCATATAAACCTCCTCATCCAATTCACCATTCAAGAATGCTGTCTTCACATCCATCTGGTGAATAACTAGATTGTGAATCGTAGCCAAAGCAATCAGCAGTCTAATGGTAGTGATACGTGCCACGGGAGCATAAGTATCAAAATAGTCAATTCCAGACTTTTGTCTAAAGCCTTGAATGACTAACCTTGCCTTGAACTTTTCAATAGTTCCATCCACCTTCATCTTCTTTTTGAAAATCCATTTGCAACCCAAAGGTTTGCAACCAGGAGGTAGATCAGCTAACACCCAAGTGTTATTGCCCATGATAGAATCTATCTCATCATTAATTGCCTCTTTCCAGAATGCAACATCCTGAGACCTCATTGCTTCATCATATGTTTTAGGATCATCATCAACATTGAAACAATACGAATATTGGGTAGAAACATCATCCCTAGAACCTTCAACTAAGTATAGTTGAAAATCTGGTCCAAATGATTTAGGTTTCCTTTTTCTTTTGCTTTTTCGAAGCTCAAGTGACTGATCAACAGCCTTTTCAGAGACTTCATCATTACAATCCTTATTGATTCCATTGTTACTTGGAATCATATCCTTTGGTCTAGGTATAGATGAAAATCGATTTTCATCAAAGATTGCATCCCTTGAATCAATCACAGAATTGATTGAGACAAACTCATTAGGCTCTATTACATAGAACCTATATGCCTTGGAATGTTCAACATATCCAACAAATATGCAATCTATACCTCTTTCACCTAAACTTTTCTTCTTGGGATCAGGTAGTCTTACAACCGCCCTACAGCCCCATACCCGAAGATAATTCAAGTTAGGTTTCCTTTTATTCCAAAGTTCATAAGGTGTAATCTTGTTTCTTTTGTTAGGAACTCTATTAAGCAAATAACAAGCTGTTAACATAGCTTCCCCCCAAAATCCTTCACTTAAACCCGAATAGGATAACATGGAATTAACCATTTCCTTAAGGACCCTATTCTTCCTTTCAGATATACCATTTTGTTGTGGAGTATAAGGAGCTGTGGTCTCATGGATAATACCAACAGATTGAAAATACGATTGGTCAATGTATTCACCTCCCCTATCTGTTCTAAGTCTTTTAATCAAAGCCTTTTGTTGTAATTCTACTTCAGTTTTAAATATTTTAAATTTATCTAATGCTTCATCCTTAGTATGTAACAAATAAACATAGCAAAATCTAGAAGCATCATCAATAAAAGTCACAAAATATTTCTTGTTCCCTAAAGTAGGAGTAGCATGCAAATCACATAAATCACTATGTATTAATTCCAAAATTTCAGTATCACGATGTACATTTTGAAATGGTTTCTTAGTGATCTTTGTTAACATACACGTTTTACACTTTTCATTGTTCATGTCAAAAGCCGGTATTAATCCATCTTTAGACATATCTTGCATTCTTTTAAAGTGTATATGTCCTAGTCTAGCATGCCAAAGTGTAGAATTATTTATGCTAGAAGTAGATATAAAAGCAAAATTAACATTCAAGTGATTAATGTTAAGTCTAAACATTCTATTGCATAAATAACCAAAACCAACAAACATACCATGTTTTGACAAAACAAACTTATCAGATTCAATCACTTGTTTATAACCACAACAATTTAACACACTACCGGAAACCAAATTTTTTCTTATTTGTGGTACATGCAAAACATCAAACAAACAAATAGTTTTTCCAGAACTAAAACACAAATCCACACTTCCACGTCCATGAACAGAGGCTGTTGACTCATTTCCCATATGAAGAATTGATCCATCAGTCACGGACTCGTAAGTCTTGAACCAAAATCTATCCTTGCATACATGGGTGGTGGCTCCCGAGTCAACCCACCACGCGACATCATCATCCTGCACAAAATAAGCCTCAGATATATATGAAACATAATAATTCTCATTTGAATTATTAAATATATTCTGACCTTTCGAGTTGTGGTTGTTTAAACCATTTCCCGAACCGCTTGTGCTAGATCCTTTGGCATTATTATTACCAAAAATAACCTTGCAATCCTTTTTCATGTGTCCAGTTTTACCACACTTCCAACAAGTCAATTTAGACTTCTTGTTCGGATTAGCCTTGTTATAACCTTGATGTTTACGTTTGCCCTTTTTGTCATTATTACTAGTGAACTTTTTATGTTCCACCATATTGACAACAGACGTACCAGCAACTTCGTTGCTCTTTGGCTTGTCATTATCCTGCAACCTGAGGGATTCCTCAATACGCAGATGACTACCCAACTCAACAAGAGTTAACTCCTCCTTCTTATGTTTCAAAGAATGTTTAAATTCTTTCCAAGATGGAGGTAGTTTATCAATTATGCTTGAGACTTGAATAGACTCATCCATGTTCATCTTATGTTGTGTGAATTGACCAAGTATACGAATGAGCTCATTGTATTGTTCCAAGACCGGTCTAGAATCGACCATCTTGTAATTATTAAAATTACTCACAAGGAACTTTTTACTAGAAGCATCCTCAGACATATACTTGGTTTCTAAACAGTCCCATAGTTCTTTAGAAGATTCAACATTTAGGTAAATATCAAAAAGGGAATCAGCCATACCATTGAGGATTAAACCTCTAGCGATGTAGTCATCGTTCTCCCACTTGCACCTTTTCCGAATTTGTTCAATAGTGGCATCATCACCATGATCTTCGGGAATTGGTGTGCTGAGTACGTACACCACACTCATGCTGCTCAGAAAGAAGTGCATCTTCTTTTGCCATCTCCTAAAATCAATTCCCTCAAACTTATCAAGTTTGGAGAAATTCGTCGTCATGTGTTTCATCGTAGCCGCCATCGATTATAACAAATAATTACTTTCGATTGTTGGAGGTTTTATTAAAATTCTTTCGTGTAGGGTAAAATAATCGATAGCCGGATAAATCACTGAATCGTGGTATCACTTTCCGAAAGTAATTATTCGACCCTTATAGCCTGGGTTACACGAATATCACTTTGGGATAAGACAGAGATTAAATTCTTGTTTTGGCAGAAACAAGAATTCCTTTTTCAGAAGAATATTTTGGTGTTCGTAACTTGTGTGTATTTCTCATGCATATTGGTTAATATATTTATATACACCCTTAATCATGAAAGAGTCTTTTATTAAAATCAATTGGCCGATTGATTAATAAAAGTATCTTCTATAATATTCAAAAGTGGCTACAGGAAGAATATTTCTTCCATCATTAAAGTAAAAGTTATTACTTTTACAATAAACAAATATTATCATTTCTATCATTAAAGTAAAAGTTGTTACTTTTACAATAAACAAATATTATATTTTACAACTATCAAAGCATGAGTGATCACTTTATAATAAACAAGTATTATTCCTTCAACCACTAAAGTAAAAGTGGGTGCAAGAATAATTCTTCCGTAATCACTCAAATTGTGTTAAGTGTTTTCTTACTGCTGTCTCTTAAGAACCAGCACTGCAAAAGGACCAGCAGCGCAAAAATCAGCAAACAGGACCAGCAGCGCAAAAGTCAGCATACAGGACCAGCAGCGCAAAAGTCAGCATACAGGACCAGCAGCGCAGAGGAACCAGCAAACAGGACCAGCTGCGCAGAACAACCAGCACAGGGACCAGCTGCGCAGAACAACCAGCACAGGGACCAGCTGCGCAGAACAACCAGCACAGGGACCAGCTGCGCAAAACAACCAGCACAGGGACCAGCTGCGCAAAACAACCAGCACAGGGACCAGCAATGCAGAACAACCAGTACAAGGACCAGCAATGCAGAACAACCAGCACAAAACACTTAGCCAAATTTCAGCTTACTAAGAAAACTTAGTACTGAAAACACTTAGTCAAATTTTAGGTAGACCAAGTCATGATAGTAAATAATGGAAAACCACTTTTGGGTTCGGGTAATCTATCACTTAATGGGTGTACACTCCGTACCTCCAAACCCATTTACAAGTGTAGATTAAAACCCAAAATTACACTAAATTTACAACAGACCGAACTTACTATTAACGTTATTTTCCCAATCTGTTGATTCCGTTTCTTCGCCGAAATCGTCGGTAGAAGTTTCGGAGTAAGCATCGGAAAATTGATGCTTGCTACACATTTTGATTAGCTAGTATATAGCAAGTGTCGTAACACTTGTATATTTATTAGTACTAAACATTTGGTGCCTGCGCTACGTACACGTGGATTAACACATATAACTACGAGTGTTTGCATAAGTAGTGTGAAGTTACCGAATTGCCCTTCTACTATTTCCACTAATAATCTAATCGTTTTTTCACTTCATTTTCACTACAATAACAAATACATATAAACAACAGTAGTCTAACTTAATTAATTTGAACTTATGTACGTATATATTAACGAATTCGCAGAATTAAAGTATAATTTATCGTATGCAAGATGATAGATCATTTCTCTATACATTTGTTTTTTGTTATTATTTTCTACATAAAATTAAAATTAAACTTATTATTTATACGGAAATGATCGGTTCATGAATTACTTGAATAGTTTTTGTTTTTATATATTCTTTTGTACTAAGATGTACAGTAAATGAAAATAAATAAATTTGTACTCATCAATCCGTATATCGTGTTGTTTGACCAATTTTAGCGAATGCCATATTTGGGTGAAATTTTTAATTTGTTATTTTTTCGAATAACTGCTATTCGAGTAACGAATCTAACAAGAAGCTAGAATATACTTTGAAAAGAATATTAGATATCATGACCTGCAGGACTCGAGTAATTAATTGATACTGTAACACGGATTACATATCCGTCATATCATATCTAGTTTAGTTTGATTGTAAATCGATTCAGAATCTTTCAGAATGGAACTAATTAACTTAAATTAATCATGTCCCCAATTAACTCGAGTCCGTCTCGTTTCGAGCTTAATATATTAAGCTCGAGCTTGACTCATTTGACATCAAACAAATACCAGTTCGAGCTTAGTTCGATTTTAACTCATTTACATGTATAAAAGTTGTAGCTATTTATCTATAAGTATTATAACTCTGTATGTTATTATATAAAAAGTAAAAATAATAATAATAATTAATAATTAATATATTTAAATGAAAGACTCGTTTAGGCTCAAGAGCTATATAAGAAGGCTGTAAGCTTGTTCGAACTCGATACGTATAAGAAGTTCGCAAGGTTGTTAAAGCTCGATATTAGCTCAAGCAGTAAACGATCTTCAAAATATGTTCAATCTTACGTCTGAGCTCTCGCTTAACCTCAGCTCAATCAAGCTCTTAACGAATTGAGTTTGAGTAGTCGCGATTAACTCCACTCAATTATACGCTATACTTTCAACAATTAAACTCTTGTAGTTAGCTTATTAACTTATTGACACCCATGACCAATAATTTTCTAAACGTTGTGACATGAAATTATGATCTAAATGAAACGCCTCTTAACTTTGCTAATGCCATATAAGGAATTAGGTAACCAGCATACATCATCATATCATGCCCTAACTGTGCCCTAATTGTACGTGCGTTTTTAGTATATATATATAT
This sequence comes from Rutidosis leptorrhynchoides, assembly GCF_046630445.1. Taxonomy (NCBI): domain Eukaryota; kingdom Viridiplantae; phylum Streptophyta; class Magnoliopsida; order Asterales; family Asteraceae; genus Rutidosis; species Rutidosis leptorrhynchoides. The sequence goes on along the minus strand of NC_092334.1, from coordinate 90,150,448 downwards.
ATATATATATATATAGTAGTATGTGATTTAATAAATAAAACATGAACATATTGATCAATACATACGAGTCATACAACTAGGTAGGTGTATGGTACATTAATCCAATTATTTACCCTAATGTTATACAAAGTATTTTGTTATAAAGCTTTCGTTTTGTATCTTTCGTTTGAGAACATTTTTTTTTTTTCAAAAATGTTTTCGTTTTTATACGAGTTCGTGTTATTTTTTAGTTAAAAAATACTTTATATTACTCCATAATTATACATTTAAGTAAAGTGATTTTTACAAAATAGATGAAATGAACCATTGATATTATTCAAGAAACAAACCTGGGGTATAGGAAGGATAACGAAGAGATCAAAAAAGAAGCTTTTCTTAGCATTAGTTATAATCCGAGCCGCCACGTTACGTGCAACACCACCATCGTGACTTAACGCACGATGGTGGTGCGGTAATCGCCACCAGCGGCTCATCTTAAACTGCAACCACATGTTCCACACATGCAAGGCGTCCGTAACACACCGAAGAACCGTTACCGTAACCGCAAACCACCCGTCCACAAACACACACATGCATGAATCACTTATAGAAAGTGTGTAGAAAAAAAGTGGGTCAATAAACAAACCGGTAGCACAAACCAAAAGGAACACACGGTTCCATTCTTGAACCCATTCGGATCTTGGGTCTAAGAATATCTTTCCACGTGGAGGGCACGTGGTTGGGATGGTATCTTTGTTTTCTTTATACTCCTCTTGAACCACCTCATCTTCTAGTACTTCTTGTTCTTCTTCATCATCAGTTGTGTCGGTGTAATCATCTATTAAGTGATGGCTGCTAGCCATGTATGAGTTAATTGTGCATATAGAGATATGTTTGTGTGTATGTATATGTGGGTGTGTTTTCACTATCAGTGTGTGATATATCAGAGAGATAAGGGGGGAATGAAGATGGGGTTTGAGTCAGGAAGGGAATATATGAAGTGGTTTTTTTGGAAGGTAGGAGTGATCATGTGTTACAAGACTAGAAACTTATATACGGATTTGTAAAAATTGATAATTTCAAAAATGTTACTTTCAATTTGTTGTCATAGAACTGTTTTTACATTTGTTTTTTTTTAGTAATATAAATATTCTTTTGTAAATGTTTTAAACTAGTTATCGAACCCTCGCTTCGCGCCAGGGTTCGGTTTTCATTGTATATTATTGCCCGTTTAGTAAAATTATTTTGTGGCTAACAATGATGTCGTTGAAGCGCAACTCGAGTCAAACTAAAATGTATAACCCGTGAGAGATTTAAATGTTATTTTAAATTAACAATATATGTGCATCTCCGCGTTTCGCTATGGAATTGTCGACTTTTAAAAATTTAACGCAAAATCAACGTGTATGAAAAGTACCCCAAATATTTAGCGTTTTTTAAAAAGCGCCCGTTTTGCGTATAGCTAGTGACATTGTGTTCCTAAAATTATTTCGAGTTTAACGATAGTGTCGAAAAAATTTAACTCGTTGCGAGCGAGAAGATATGCCCCGTTGAATATTTGGGTGAAATTTATTTAAGATTTTTTTATGAAAATGGTTATTTGACACTTTACCCTCCTATTTGGGGGGTCGATTTGAATTTTTCAAAAAGGTTTGGGGGGTTTTGTTGGTAAAATGAAATTTAGTTAAAAAAAAAAAGGTGAAAAGTCGAAAATGCCTCTGATTACTATTCGTAACTTTTGTCTATTAGTTAATACGGAGTATGTAAATTCGAGTAAAATGCTATGTGAAGCTATAAACATAAACTTACCATGTGTATATTAAATATTCCGTACATTTTAAGGAAAGTACTTGCTACCTTATGAATTTTTAACTAAATCTACTTTAGAGTGTTATACATACAACATAACGTTTCAAAGTATATTTGATGATTAGTGGTGTTATTGGATTACAATTGAAATGAGTACCAAGGTGAGCTAGTTATATTCAGTGGCTGTTTACTTCAAGAAATATTAAAAATACTAAAAGTATATAAAATCTTGTAATTAAAATTAATGACGTTAGATTAAATATGAAAAGATATATCGTAATAAAAAATCAAAATAGTAATGTCATGAGACACCTCAATCATACACATAGAATCGCTACTATTGGTGGTATATGATAGAAAATAAACATGTTATGAATCATCACCATTTTCATCACTAGATTGGGTGTGTTTGATTGTCTATTAATTGAATGCATGGTTCACTATTGAAATCTTAATTGTTTATCATTTACTGCGTTTGTTTGTATCACCAGAATGAAAAATGACGAAAAATCATTTAGCTATTTGTGTTGAATCATTTAAAGTTGAAATATTCTCTTAATCATTCAAAATCTCTCTCTTTTAATTAATATACTCTTAAAAATATATCTTGGACATCTATCACACAATTATATTCTTTTGTTTGTTCACATATGAAGTTAATGAATTGAGTTTACATCATTCAAAGAGTTCATTTATAATTATAATCAAATATATTATATTATTATCGATCAAAACAAAATATAATTAGAACCTTTGTATCATTTAAATCATGAACAATGCTCACTACTCATTCATTATGTTTTATTTGTTTTATCAAACGCACGGTTACTTGATTTGCAGTAATTATCTCTTGTAATCTCCATCATCAATTTTAACAGTACATTATTATGCTATTCTTTGTTGTTGACACAGGTAGCTTCAAACTAGATCGTAGGATTTTTTTTAATGAGACTTCGTGTAACAACCCGAACCCGTTTAACCAAAATCGACGCACTTTATATATATATATATATATATATATATATATATATATATATATATATATATATATATATATATATATATATATATATATATATATATATATATAAGGCTCGACCACTGCTTTAGGCATAGGGCGCGGCGCGGCTAACAACTAACAAGAATGGTCAACACAGGTCAAAACCCCTGTTTTCAAAATACAATAGGAGGCGCGGCGCGTCCATACTTGCCGCGGCGCGGCTTATAACCCGATCTGATGCTGACTTTAAGTTTAAATTAAAATTCTCAACTTTAAACAATAGAAGTTTTATTAATTACGCAATGTCATATCAACACATTAAACGTTTTATGACCACCCTTGATACTCAAATGACATGTTACAAAACAAATGTCATTTCGACCCATTTACAAAATTTCACGAAAACCCGATACCAAAAGCATAATCCCGGGGACTACCAAATCCCCAATCCACGTCCAAATATCCAAAAGCTACCCCCTCGAGCCCAAACGCTCCTACGCATTTAGTCTAACAACTAGCTAGCTTCACAATTACAATACCTGTAAAAAGTTAAACAGCGAGAGGGGTAAGCATAACGCTTAGTGAATGGAATAATTATACATATACATATATAATCTACTTACTTGCATACACTTACACAAATACCGCATACGAGCTAGCAATTCAACAATCATGCAATCACAATGCAAAACTAAATATCCGCAATTCACAATAAGCTAGCATCGCCAATAGCATATAGTTCACAATTTAATATGCTAATACAAAACTCACACAACCATGGTTAACCAATAATACAAGGGAATGATGCTCGCGAAAGACCATCGGTGTTCACAACATCCGTTAGTGTACTTAACACGTTGTATCACTAACCCCCCGGGTGGTGTCTTAACATGTCGACACTTCACCCATCATACTTCCCGGAGTGGTGTCTTAACACGTTGACACTTCACTCATCACATGGAATGTGGTGTCTTAACACGTCGACACTTCACATCTCATGCTACACAAGTAAATACATCATATACATACACGTATAATTATTCCACTCACCTTGAAATGCCCACACAAGTCATGTATAACATGATCTCCGTTCTCAAATCCGAGCAAGTAAGCACTTATATCGCACATAGGTACAATATACACATAAATAGTCATTCTCTAAAAAGAGAACCCAACACAAAAATTCCTTAGCCGAGGGATCACACTTTGCTCGCCAAAACCCGCCCTTTTAACACCTAATGGACACAAACCAATTACCACTTCGGGTGGTAATCCAAACCCACTCTACCATGTACAATTTAACCCAAATTATACTTTATACTAACTAGACCAACCTAGGTCCCGACACTAGATTACTACTTAATTAGGTAGTGATCATTTCAAACCGTCATTTACACCAAAACCACAACACGTTCAATATCGACCCATATTGCACTTGACCACATTTGACTTATGTTAAAAACATCACTTTGACTCAAAATCACTTCTCATGAGCGATTACTTCCAAAAACGCCATTTAACACTTAAAACAAGTGTTTAAACACCCATTTGAACAAATAGTGTCATTACCAAATTTGACCCAATTCAATTTACCCAGTTTGACGCAAGTCACAAAAACCCCCACAATCACTTAACGACTAGTGATCATACTTCCAAAACACCATTTAACACATGAATCAAGCATTTACATACTTGATTCATCATATCTTGACTCAAAACTTAGATTGACACCAAATCAAAGTCAACACCCATTTTCATTAGCAAACATGTTCTTAAGAACATCAAAACACTAACACACTTACAACCTAGTGATTTAACACCCAAACCATGACAAATACTTTCAAATTCATCATCAAACCCTAAACCCACAATAATTGGGTTTACTCACACGATACATACAATAAAACCCTCAATTTTATAAGAAATGGGGTTTATAACCCAACATTAACTAAAATCCTAACACAAAACAAGAATTAAACACTAAAATTCGGATTAGGGTTTACCTCAAGCATCAAAACGAGTCCTAGTAGCTAGAAACATCAAGATCCTCTCCAATTCGGGCAAGAATCATCATCTTCTTCACCATTTGGAGCTTCCTCTCTCTAGAACTCTCATCTCTCTCTCTCTCTCTATATAGTTTGGTTGGTGAATGATGAAGATAAGATGAGATCTAGATCAGTTCCCAAGCCATATACCCGATCCCAAGTGAAAAGACCATGTTACCCCTCATTTAAAATAAAAACAAGAAACTTCCACCAGGTAGGAGCCGCGGCGTGGCCCCATAGTGGCGCGGTGCGCCTTATAGTGTAAATATGGAACAACAGCTTCTTCAGGGACTGAAGTTGTCTGATTCTGATTCTGATGCAAATTCTGAAAATGCATAAGTATTAGGTTGACTTTTAGTGGCAGTTTCTGATGCACACATTTACTAACACTTTCGAGAACACTTTGTGATGCATAAAATCCAGGGTCTTACACTTCGTCTCAAACATTTGTGTTATAACTAGATCTTCTAATTTATACTAATTTATTTAGTTTTCTGTTTTTCTTAGGAAGAAAAATGATATAGCTTCAAACCGTTTTTAGTACATAGGGGTTAATATAATAAACAACAATAATATTTTTTTTAAAAGATTCTAAAAAAAGTACCGAAATAATATACGGAGTAATATGTAAGGTAATATCAGAAAGTTTTTTGCAATGCTAAAGATATTTTTTGGATTCTCATTAGGGTAATAATATGTACACAACCTATTATTGTTATGTACACAACCAATATGTTTTAAAGTGTTGTACAGTACAACACTGTAAAACACAGTGGTTGTGTACATATCACTCCCCTTCTCATTATAGTTTGTCGGTTCTTTCTTATGCTATCATTATTCAGTTTAATTCTAGATTTGGATATGATAGAATAAGAATATTAGAAGGGGGGATTTGAAATTTTTAATTATTTGAGATGATATAATTTTCTTGGTGGACCAACAAGGTCAAATAAACCCGTTTTAGTTGATATTTTTATTCTAAATATATTTATAAATTCTTAGATTTTTTTTTTTTTTGGAAAGACAACAAGAATTTTATTATTAAAGTTAAAAATTCACAGTACATGGGGGCTGCAAGTGTAGCAGCTAAATATATACATGGGTACAATCTCACAGTAGTTAGACAAAGCTAAACAGACTAGTTCACATACTTATTGATCCACATAGACTATGGTGCTAAGGAGGCAACATAGAAAACATGAAAACAACGAATTATTGTGCGAGAATACTCTGGTTGTGAAGCCAATTATGCCAATCGATGTGTTCTGTCTTACACTTCTTCGCAATCCATTCGAAGCTTTGAACTTGGATTTCGTTTAAAGCTACCGGTAAATTCCAACATTGCTTTTTAAAGACTTTTTGATTTCAGTTTCTCTATATCAAGTAGCCACACGTCTACTCAACCGGTTGCCATATTTGGCCTCTCAATGAAGACATAGGTTGATTTGAAGTACCTCGAAAGATTTCTCCGATACTAAGATTTGAGACGCCACCTAGTCCCCACCAATCAAAAACCTTTTGCCAAATATCATGCGCGAGCTTGCAAAAGATGAGTGAATGTTCCACCGTCTCCACGTCGTCATCACAAACCGGGCAACGGACCGAGTGAAGGTAAATGCCCCTTTTATCTAACTCAATTAATGTTGGGATGCGTCGTTTCCTAGCTTTCCAAACGAAAACTTCCACCTTTTTCGGTACCAAACAGTTTCTTAGTGTTTCTATTCGGTTTGTTTCGCCAAGAAGGAGTTTCTCATCTATTAAAGTTGTCAACTTTCTTGTGGTAAATAAGCCGCTGCTGTTAAGAGCCCAACGCCACGAGTCCGGTTTGTCAGGTGTAATAGAGACCGAGTTAATTTGAAACGTCACGTCCATATTACTATAAACGCAGTACGTTCTCATTGGTCCCATAGTGAGGTATTTGACCTCTATATGATACGTTTTAGAAAATATTGCATTCGTTTCATGAAAAGCACATCATTATTATACATAATGCATGTTTTAAACAAGTGGGCGATTACTTAAGAAATAATTCCCAAAATACATCTGTTTCCAAATACTACACACATGACGTAACAGTCGAATATAATACATGACAAAGATTTTATTGAATGCAACACTTTATTTAAATAAAAGTATGAGACTCCATGCACAGCTTGCTCAGATAATGCAACAGCGGAAGACTATCTTAAGGACCTGAGAATAAACATGCGTAAACAGTCAACACAAAGGTTGGTGAGATATATAGGTTTATCATCGATATAAACATAGACCACAAGATTTCATAGTTATAAATATATGTACACTCGCAAGTGTATAAAAGTATTCTATAAGTTGTTGAGCGCTTCAGTAACCATACTTAACCATTAATGTGGCATATTCCCTTTATTATGAAATCTTCCTACACTGTACCGAGTGTAGTAAAAACGAAGTACTATGCAACCGTTTACGATACTAGAGCGACTAGCCCGGTTGGGGTTGTCAAACCCGATAGATATATCAATAGGATTCGCGTATACATGTTCTTACAACATGTAAATATTAGTTACCAAGCTATTAGGGAAGATATTCAAAGTGGTACAACTCAACGTAGAATATATTTTAAGTACTTGTGTCTATGGCGTAAAACATAAAATGCATGTATTCTCATCCCAAAATATTTGTAGAATTTAAAAATGGGACTATATACTCACAGTAGTAAAAGTATATTAATAATAAGTTTTCAACTTATTAAAAATATAACCGTCGTCCTTGGATTCACGAACCTATAACAATAATAACGATTCAGATAATAATACGACATATGAATAAAATAAAGCAAGTTCATAGAATACTTATATAATAATTTTTAACATTTTATGTTAGTAGTCCATTGTTAGTAGTCCTTTGTTAGTAGTCCAAAATAGTCCGAAAAGTCCAACAGTCCAATAATCGGTGTATATATATATATATATATATATATATATATATATATATATATATATATATATATATATATAATCTTAGAATTACCCCACGACGTATTGTATACGTATTGTCTTTGCATCAACCCAGAGACATATTGTATATGTATTATCTTAGAATTAACTAAGACGTATTGTGTACATATTGTCTTAGGATTTATCAAAACGTATTGTATACTTATTGTGTTAGGACGTACCAAGAATATTATTATACATATATATAATCACAGAATTAACCAAGATTATAATATTTTGTTATACTACTGATAACATGTCCAAATATATATAGTATATAGGAAAAGTTAACAAGGATATGGTTAATATAGTTTTTATAATATAAATTTCGTTCATACAACGTTAATTTTAGCAGATTTTGTTTTGCTCGCCAAATATTCATTACAACTCCGTTTAAAGTGAATCAAATTGCTATGGATTCATTAAGAAGTAAATTTCACAAAAACAATTCAAAAAGTTCATCCCAAGTAGTAATTTTTAGAGCTTTACCCTCTTTTTGTGTCGGTGGACAGATTTGGAAAAATCCCGGCATCCACCCAATATATGATTTTTGATAAAATACTCCCACTTTGTCTAAAATCATGAAAAAAATACTGGAAGTCTTATTTACATATATTAACATATTTCCAAAGTCTTAGCATCGAACTCAAAGTCTAATATAGGTTTTTAATTCCCAACCCAAAACAGCCCGCTTTTTACCGAATGGAGATTAAACGATATATGTTAAGTTTCAAGGTGTTCTTCATACGTACAAGTTATAAGTTCTTATATTAACTTAATATAACATCATAATACATATAAATAAGTGTTATTAGAGTTAAGTTAGAAAGATTAGATTAGTTCTTCAAACAAGTTTAGAATCAACTAAACTATGTTCTATTTTATAAACTCTTATATAGATAGCTATAAACATATGAATTGAACAAGAGTTGAAGTGTGATGACCAGGAAATTTCCGATCAAATTTAAACCAAATCTTGATATGTCTCCGACACGATAAGTAAAGTCTGTAATGTTGAAGTCTCAAACGTTAAACTGTGTTCATGTAATCATTTAGCCTTTGACTACTCCCGACGATTCAGGAACAATTGTGTGTAAATAAATATATATTTTTATTACTAATATTATTATCAATATAAATATAATTAGTATTATTAGTATTTAATGTTATCATTATTAATAACATTATTGTTATAAATCTTATAGATATTATTATTATCAATAATCTTATTATTTTTATTATAAATGGTTATTATTACTAATTATAATATTAAGAGTATAAATATTATAAGTTATATTTATAAATTAATAAGATTAATTATATTATACAGAATATATACATACAACTATATAATTACAGATATATACTGATTGATATACACAGATACGTATTACTTACAGATTCAATAGATAAGGCAGTATGTTTGTATTAATTAGTAACTTTAGATTAATTACGGGATAAAATAGGATTACAATGACAATTACTTACGTAGATAGTTTGTTACAAATTCTTGTCCATCACTATCCAACTTTATTAAGTTTTGTCACAAGAATCAAATTCAATCAGATACAACAAAATCTGTAAATAATCGAGCGTCCTTTTTTTATATTTAATTGTCTGATTGAGAAAAATTACGTACTTCCTGTCTAAAGGTTTGTTAAACGTTGACTTCTTAAATCAATTAGAATCAAGGTAACTGTTAAATCATATACTCTATCACATTAATTATATTATTCTGTTTTCCTTCTTGATATACAATAACCTCTTTATTTCAAACTCTCAAAAATCTTCCACCATCTTTTATGGCACCACCCATCAACAAACAACCGGCAACATCAATATATTTGCTTCTGATGTTAACCACAACGGTGTTTCTGTTCTAACTCAGGTCGAGCACACCATTCTCAAGCCACCACCTTAAAATACCAAACTCACAACCACACCACCTTCTCTAATCTTGTTTTGATGAACCATAAAACACCTTTTGTCTTTCTTTTCTTCGACTACTATCACCATTGAACAAACATAAACCAGCTGCACTTCTTTGTGTTTCTGCCCGAGCACCAAAATAAACAATGACTTCACCATCGTGCACCATTGTGACCACTTCACAAACCAATCAAACGCCACTTTCTTTATTTTATTTTCTTCTTCTTTTCTCTTCTCTTAGTTGCTGCTGCGTATTTTGCTTCCCTCTCCTGATTCGTAAATCGTAACCCTCAATCACATTTATTCTTTTTGTTTTGAAAGAACCATCTCAAACTTTGTTTTGTATTTTGAGTATTTATACTACAACTTGATAATTATTGATATTACATCTTGAAAGTGATTGCCATTATAAAATACTACCACTTCTCTTTTCTTTGCCGAAAGTTACCAATCAACCTCCCACTTGTTGATTAAAATAAAGTGTGATACATAAAGTAACGGAGGGTGAGGATTAGGTATGATTAAGATAATGATTTATAATCGATGACAAATGCAGTTGGGTACTCGTTTTTATTCTCTTGTGAGGAATGGATGGGGACAAGATGGGTATCCAATATACATACGTGGATCCAGTTCATCGCCTTAAAAATCGCTCAGTAAGAAATCGAATTCCAATTAATGCTATAGTTATCGTTTTACCTAGCAACGTGGGCTACTAAATTACTATGATAGGGCCTGTTAAATTGGACTGCGTATTCTAACTGGGCTGCTAAAATCCTTTTGGGCCGATCGTGTACTGAGTTATGATACATGGGATTGTAACAAGTCATATCGCGTTTTTATAAGGTGAATTTTGAATGATAATGATAGATGATTAATTGATAATGATAATGATGATTCGGTGAAAAGAAATACGCGAGAATAATGATAGGATTATGATAAGATTATAGATATGATTATACATTATGAAGATATGAAGAAGAAGAAGGGAAAAGTAAACAGACACATGAGGGTCAAATGGGTTGTGTGACGAATTAAAACATAAAGACAAATTGGATCGGATGGCAAGATGTATTGTGTTTAACCTAGAGGTCCTGAGTTCGAACCTAGGCTGCATTTTATTTTTTTTTATCAATATACATTGGGCCGTGAAGTGGTTGTAATATTGGGCCGAAACCTAGTTGGGCCAAGAACATAAGATCATTGTGATAAACAGTCTGGTGCTTGTTAAATAAATTTAGATGTGATATTAGACAGAAAAGCTGTGACAGTATAATGGTTAAGGGTGTTGGTTGTTAAACGAGAGGTCATGGGTTCGAGTCTGGGCAACAACATTATATTTTTGTTAACCTTGGAAGTTACACACTTAAGGTAATATTCTTAGTATTATTGTTCTTTATTATTATTTTATTATTATTATATTATTAGTATTATTCTTATTATTATTATTATTATCATTATTATTATTATTATTATTGTTATAAGATAACACAACTTTTTATTTACTATTATTCATATTATTGTACAAAATAATAATTAGTTACGTAAAGCTATATTTAATACATATAACATACTAAAATAACAAGTATATTACTAATATTAATATATAAACTTACTTGATTATTATTATTATATGTTTTAATTTATATAAATGACATAGGTTCGTGAATCCGAAGCCAACCCTATACTTGTTCAATGTCGTCATATGCATTTTTACTACAAAATACAGTACGGTGAGTTTCATTATTCCCCTTTTATATACATTTTTGGACTGAGAATACATGCAAATGCTTTATTAACTATTTTACAATATTTATATGTGTGAGTTTCATTTGCCTTTTTTACCCTTTATATTTTTGGGCTGAGAATACATGCGCAATTTTATAAAATTTTTACGAAATAGACACAAGTAATCAAAACTACATTATATGGTTGATTGATCGAAATCGGATATGCCCCTTTTTATTAAGTCTGGTAATCTAAGAATTAGGGAACAGACACCCTAATTGACGCGAACTCTAAAGATAGATCTATCGGGCCCAACAAGCCCCATCCAAAGTACCGGATGCTTTAGTACTTCGAAATCTATATCATGTCCGAAGGAGGATCCCGGAATGATGGGGATATTCTTATATGCATATTGTGAATGTCGGTTACCAGGTGTTCAATTCATATGAATGATATTTTTGTCTCTATGCATGGGACGTATGTTTACGAGAAATGGAAATATGAAATCTTGTGGTTTATTAAAATTATGAAATAATTATTTATGATAAACTAATGAACTCACCAACCTTTTGGTTGACACTTTAAAGCATGTTTATTCTCAGGTATGAAAGAAACCTTCCGCTGTGCATATGCTCACTTGCATGCAGTCGTTTATGGCATATAGAAGTCAGATCATCGCTCTGGAATCAAAGGTTGAAGATTTCTTCCGGATGGATTAGGACGGGTCTTCACATGAAGTAGAGTTTTTACCTCAAGTTTAGAATGTAAAGTTGTTGGAATGAAGTAGTAGAACAAAACTTGAGAGAGTTCTTGCAAGTGTGTGTGAAAATTGTAAGTAAAATTTGGAAAATGAATGTGTAAAAATGAGTTAGAAATGGTGTTTATTTATAGGCTTGAAAATTTGGTTTTTAGTGAAAATATCTAAGATAAGTTAAAATGTATTAAGTCATGGATGACATATTAAATTGATTAGGTCATGGATGACATTTTACACAAATAATTGCAGATTTCTATTGGTATATATCAATAGTAAATACTTCTAGAAGCTGTGTATAATACGGGTAAAAATGCCGTATGAATGCGAGTAGAATTCTTGAGGAAATTGAACGAAAATACGAGTACAACTATCCTTTATATGTATTGGTATATTATAAAGTGTATTTAATACTTGTAAGGATGTATTTATACTCGTAATACATTATATGTAAATACATTTTAATATAAGTTAATTACGTCGTTTAAAAAGTAACATATATATTGTTCAAAAACTCTTTAAATTAGTAGTATGAAAATATATATATAATACTTTGTTAATATACTTAATGAGATATTTAATTATCATATTTTCAAGTTAATATATATATATATATATATATATATATATATATATATATATATATATATATATATATATATATATATATATACACACACACACACATATATATAATTAATACAAGTTATTACGTTCGTGAATCGTAAGACAAAAAGGGTGACTAAAAGCTTGTGTAAAATTCTTTCCGGAGGTTCAAGACTTATTAAAATTCATTGCTTATCAATTCGGAATTATTAAATCATGTAAATAGTATAATCAAGTAGTCGGAAAAATCTGGGTCGTTACAGTACCTACCCGTTAAAGAAATTTCGTCCCGAAATTTGATTGAGATCGTCATGGCTGACAATAAGTATGTTTTCATGACGAATACGAGTTGAAAATTTAGAGTTTTATCATCAGTGAGTAATATGGATAAAACAATTCGATTATATGAAGTGTATGAGTGAAGTTATCGCAAAATAGTGAAATGAGGAAAGTAAAGATTCGTCTTAACTTTTGACGTCATCACGGTTGATTTTTGTATTAAAGAAAATCTTTGTAATCTTAATAAGATTTGATTCTTCGGTAATTAAGGAAATTAGAATTTTCTTCGATTAGGTACGTAATCTGCCTCGATTGCTATGTCTGATATATCGCTATAAATTAACACCCCCTTCGTTTCCTTATTTCCACATCTCTCATCTTCTATACTTTCTTCCTTAATTCATACTTTCAAAACATTCGTCAATATGCTCCATCCGGTTCTAATCCTTGATATACTCCTAACTTTTATATCCGTCATTCTTCTTTTTCATCTGCCGCCGGAAGAATCTATTCACTTCTACTATACTCTTGGTTTTTTAGTGTTTTTAGTTCTCCCGTGTTTTTTCATTGCAATACACATTGATATACACGGTTTGTAAATTATGTATTGTCGTTGGGCCTTATATCTTTCCTTATTTTTTGGAGTCCCTGCTCCTGTTTTTCCACAATCATTGACATCTACGGTTAATGGTCTTTTCTGTTTGCTGTGATTTATACCCCCTTTCTATTTTGGAGCTTCATGCTTTTGTTTTCTTTTCGCAAGTAATGGTCCAGAATTCGTAGGTATGGAGTTTCGAATTATTATAATATACAAAGTAGAAAGGAAAGGTAGTAGCACGATTTGATTTGTCAAATTACCAGAATATCCGAAAAAGACCGAATCATCAAGAAAATATTTTCTTGATATTTTTTAGAGGTTAAATAGAATGCAAGAGTCGTGTAACATGGCACATGATGATGTTATGATCTGTGAATCATCACATTCCATTTAGAAACTCAGCATGACTTACTGTAATATAATCACGTTGATCAAGTGTCATTATATTATACTAACTCATGCTTCAGTTCCCAACACTACTTCAAAAACATTCATATTTTAAACTCGAAGGTTTCAGAATTTAGAAACTAAAATAGTTTCTTTTATGATGTAACACAGATAGCGCGAAGAGGTAAATGATTTCGGATAACAATAGTTATGAAGATATCTTCAGAAACATCGAAGATATTTATAATGAAAGATATGATGATATCTTAGAATATCTAAGATCAGAGGATGATGAAGAATATTGTCTACAAGAGTTGAGAGTAAGGAGCAAGGTATTCGCTAAAGACTTCAGCATATACTGAATCATTTGGATTCTTTGAAGGCAGATTTAGTCTTTGTGATTTGTCCACAGCCTCCTTCATGGTTTGCTCAATCCGTTTTCCAATTCCAAACCTTCTCTTTTTCTGAGCTTTGCCAACACACTATTCTTTATCATCAAACTTTTGACTGTTACGGTTGTCTACAGTTTCTGCTGCTTCATTCAGCTTTTTTAAAATTCATGGTATTGATTCGTAGACTGGGTGCTTTTTAGAAATTTAGAATTGAAGATCAAAATTTTTAGGAGTTACACATTATATGTATACATATAATTGAAGTGAAAACGCTGCGAGATTCGAGATTGATGATTGATGATTCCTGATAATTGGTATAACAATTATTGTTACAGGATGTAGGTGAGTACATGATGGGGTTTCATGAATAATATAGATATTTTTCAGAGAGACTAAAGCCGAAGTTGCTAGTACATCTGCTGATAATATAGTGGAATATAAAAGGTGCTCTGGTAACGATGGCGAAAGGGCAACATATATATTGGGGTTATAATACGGCTAATCCGACTGAAAAGTCGAAGTTGACTTGCTGGAGCCGTGACAAAACTGGCTACTTTGAAAAGGAATTGCAAGGTTATTTTCGGCAACAACAATGCTAATGGCTCACGGATTTGTGTTAAACTTCTACTTAGGTTCCGAGAGTTTTCCAGATGCATGATTGTGGATAACATGTGGTTGGATCATCATCTCGATTGTTTCTTAATGGAGGTGTTTTCAAGAATCATAAAGGGTTTGAATGTAGATTGCAATGAATTTTTGAATAACACGAAAATTGTTTTATGGGTTTAATGAATAGAATTGATGTTTTAGCACAGTTTTGAAGTCAAAGTATAGCTTTGAAAGATGTAGAGATTTAAGAGTGATGTCTCCCGTTGAGTCTTAACTTGGATTCTGATCTGTCAAAATTAGAATATGAAATTGAATTTGGATGAGAACGGTTGTTTTGATTTCTAAGAAAGAATTTATATCGTTGTGAAAGTAGTGAGTATAGTTGATGATTGCTGAATCAGATTCGAAGAGTGTAATATATTAATTGTGAATTTATATATCTCTCGGGTATTACCTACACGTTAAAAGTTTCACAAGTAATATTTTGGTACAGGAGAATTTTTATTATAGTCTTTATGAAAATATATGTATATTTTCTTCAGATGTAATACAGATTTGATGAGCTAATATTAAATTAAGCTCATTTGATTTTTGGCTGGAATTAGAAATGAATAATCTCTAAAACAATAGAGATTACATAATCTTCGTGGAGTATTTCACTAATGTAATCAATACTTTATTATTTATTCTTATTGACATTCCTTGGTGACGGATGTTGATGCTTGTGAATTCTTGCGAACTTCGTAAGATATGAATGATGTTTTCTAGAAAGCTTCAAGTATATCTAAGTGTAAAATCAAACATGTAATTGAATAATACACTTAGTTTATTATGAAACGGAATTCATGGAGTTGAAACAGAGGTCGTAGTTAATGATGGTTAAGTTGTTAAGGAAGGATGTACATCATAGCATATTAGTAATATGAATTTAACCGAGTAGTATCTACACTTATTTAATTCATACATAATAGCTTAGTACGAAAAGATATATTTTGATCTCAAAATTTATATATATAAAATATACATATAATTTCTTCAGGGGGAATGAGTTAATACTTCATAACTCGTTGATACAATATACGCGTTGTTGATTTGTGATGATGTTGATGATTATGGAATTGGCGGAGCTCATAGTGCTACAGGTTTTGCCGGTGTTGGTGATATTGATGGTGATGCTGGTGGTACTACCGGTGGTGCTTGTATAACAAGTCTAGCTTGTAAACCACACACCATTCTTATCAGGGTTTTTACTCTTCCTTCTATCATTTCAGTCCACTCATCTGATTTATGGTTAAGGTTGTAATAGATAATCTCCAAGACTTTAGAGATTACATAATCGCCGCAGAATTTTTATCCAATGAAGTTATGAATTAATACTTCATCGTTGATTTTTATTAGTACTCCTTGGTATCTATGGTGCGTATGACGTTGATGCTCGAGGTACAGATTGTGACGTTGAGGTGTGGGATGCAGATGTTGTTGTTGATGGTGATAATGGTACTGCTGATGTTGCTGATGGTGGTACTGTTGATGCTGGTGATGCTGCTGGTGCTTGTAACCTTTGCACCATATTCTCCAAAGCCACTACCCGAGTGCGAAGCTCGTTGACTTCTTCTATTACACTGGGAAGATTGTTGGTTCGGACGAGCGGATGAATAAGATCTAGAATGTGAGATAGTATATAATCGTGACGAGATACTCTGGAAATGAGAGAGACAATGGTGTTTCGGACAGGTTCGCCGGTAAGTGCTTCATGTTCTTCGCCAAGAGGGAAATGTGGTGGATGGAAGGGATCACCTTCTTCTTGTCTCCAATGATTAAGTAGACTGCGAACCCATCCCCAATTCATCCAGAATAGATGATGGCTAATTGGTTGATCCATTCCAGTCACACTGGTTTCGGAGCTCGAGTGAAACTCCATATCGAAATCCGAGGGACTTGAACTAGTGGCGAGTTCCATTTCGTACGATTGAATAAAGGACTTTTCGATATGAAATGATTTCCGGCTATCGAATGGTATTCTAATTACATAGAATATCTATATATAATTAGAATATATATATATATATATATATATATATATATATATATATATATATATATATATATATATATATATATATATATATATATATATATATATATATAGCAGATATACTAAGATATGAATTTTGTCTATACACTATCTATGCAATAATTGCAGTAAGACACGTCAAGACTTAAGATGAAAAACAGGTAATTTCCGACAAGATATGATAAGAAAAACTTTTGACATGTAGACATGGCCGAAGTCCAGACTCACTAATGCATCCTAACAACTATCAGTTAGACACACTTGTAGTGACCCGGAAAATTTTGACTAATTTTGAACCAAACTCTCGATACGATTTCATATTTTCTACACGATAAGCAAAGTCTGTTATGTTGAATCTCAAAAATTTTGAACTGTTTCATGAAATCATTTGACCTTAACTATTTCCGACGATTCACGAACCATTGGTTGTAAATATTTTTTACATTTTAAGTTTAAATATTAGTACTTTGTACATATAAATTGGAACAGAAAATAAACAATTATCGAACCTTTTTGATCAGGTTTCAAACAGTTAATGAGTGAAATAATTAATTATATTTAATCTAAAAGTTTAGGATTTTTAGGAACACTTTTATGTATTAACTGTTTAGCAATGGACACGAAATAATATCCGCTTTAAATTGTCGGCAGTCTAATAGTTATATATGCCCGTGAAGATTGATATTATGATATAAAATTACTGTGTATTTTGTTTCTTGTCAACTCACATCTCAATTCATGAGATTACTGTTTGACACTGTTTGTTTTGTTTCACCTGCATCATTTATAATTAGATATTAGTTATATATATAGTTGAGAGATAGATATAGAAACTTATGCATCAATATATATATATATATACATAGCATATACACATACATACTTAATCATAGGCATTCTATAACCTTGAACACCAACACACTTTCATCATCACAATACCATCAACCACCGGTCGTCTTCCATCCTCCGGTAACCACCCAACACCATATCAATCCACTTAACCATCGAACCCATCGTTAACCACTACAGATACACCTTGTTTCTACTTCTGTTGTTAATGTACTCGAAACCAACCCAACACCTTTGCTAAGTATTAGATCACTTGTTTATTTTATTTTGTTTAACCAACCCAAACCATCGACCTCCTACATTTTTTTTTCCTGTATTCTTTCGTGAAATAAAACACATCACTTAAAACCATCACCCGTCACCTTTTAATCACGCACCACCGAAATCATCCTCGTCAATCACCCTAACCACCTTTCTTTCTTTATCTATTTTCTTTCTTCCTTTATTTATTTATGAAACCACTACACATACTGTGAAATCTGTTTCTAATCGACTGTAACAGCTGCAATGTTTATAGCTGCAGCTGTACTATCATTCTATTTACGTTTGATGATCAAAACCACCACCACCTGCGTTATTTTTTTCTTCTTGTTTCTTGTTTCTTTTCGGACGCCACACCATCTTCATCACCATAACCGCTCACCTCCACCAATGATTACTACAGCTGATATTGATTAACCTATAACACCAACTTTATCTTTTAAACACCCATTTAATCGAGCAAGATAGAGACAGATATGGGTAATGTGTCGTATTAAAGATTGAATCTAAATTCTTGGACAAAGGTGGTAGACATTTTGTAGTTGCACTTTATAATAATGTTCTTGTCCCTTTTTCTTTTTTATTTGTGCCACGTGACCAACAACAACACTCACAATTAATTAATCAATTGGTTAGTTCTCTGGGTTCATTTTTATTATTTATGTATGTCAAACAAGTGGGATACACAAGGATTAACCATGATAGATTTATGATGATGGTGATCGTTTCCCTGCAACCTGCAATGTTGCTGTCATTGTACATATTTTTTTTTGTAAACAATCACGAGGTAACAGAATAGGATGAAGATGATATGAGGTTGATCATAATTATGATAATAATCTATAATGACGAGGAAAGATGATGAATAGTTGTTATGATTATTTAAATATGATATTGGATACGGTTATGTTGTTAGATTAATGATACGAGTGATATACGATGATGTTAAGTAAATGACGATGATAATTTTATGTTAATGATGATCCGGGAAGATGAAGTCGACGATGTTAATGATGATGGTACCCGTGAGCTGTGATGATCGTGAATGAATCACGATGAGGTATTGGTGATGAAACGATGATGGGACGATGATGTAATAAATGATGATAACAAGATAACGATGATAGATGAGTGATGTTAACTAACGATGATGATTATGATTATGATGAGAATTTTGTTACGAATTATAATGGTGATGAGAGGATTACAGTTAAGTGTATGATGATGATGTTGTTCGATTTAATGATCATGATGGAAATGATTTAGATGATAACAAGGATGATGATGAAGATGAAGTTAGACAAGTAATAGTTAAATAAATTTAATTTAAGAATTATAACAGAAAACTATAAGCAGAGGGATGGTTTGGAAGTGTTTTCGGGATTTCGAGAGGTTGCGGGTTCGAGTCCTGGCGGTGGAATTCTTTTTGAGTGTTTCTTCAAGGTTGAACTCTTTTATTATTATTATTATTATTATTATTATTATTATTATTATTATTATTATTATTATTATTATTATTATTATTATTATTATTATTATTATTATTATTATTATTATGATAAGTAAATTATTATTATTATTAACATTAATACATGTTATTAAGTTAGTTATATTTATTAACTATATTAGTACCATCATTTAATATTATCATCACTAATATTATTATTTATAGTATTACTCGTGTTATTTTTGCTAGTAATAATATTGGGATTTCAAGAATACTAAACAGGTTAATTTATGATAAAAGGTATTATGATAAAGATTAGGAACTGATTATAATTATATGAACATGTGTAAATTATGATTATGAATACAAATTAGTATTAAAAGAAACTATAGTCATTAGTTTATAAATTAAGCACGAAAGTTACGATTATTATAACTATGAATATACAAGTTTAATAATATTGTTAAGATTAAAAATATAGAAATTTTAGATATAAATGTTATTATGAAAATTATTAAGATCTTAATTAAAAGTATGTTTTACAAGAATTAGTATAATAAATATTATCATAGATACTTTAATATAATTTAATATTATTATCATTACTAATATTATTATTAACATTATCACTTTTATCAATATTATAGAGTATCAATATTATTACTAATATTAGTATTATCATAATTATTAAATTACAAACAAGTAATCCCTATATAAAAAAAATATATATTTAACTTAACTCTATCAACAGTTATATATATATTTAATCGATTACGACTATATGTATTAATGAGTATACAAATGATATAGGTTCGTGAATTCGAGGTCAACCCTGCATTGTTCAATATAGTCATATGTATTTTTACTACAAAATGCAGTATGGTGAGTTTCATTAATCTCTTTTTAAATGCTTTTGCAATATATATTTTTGGGACTGAGAATACATGCGATATTTTTTATAACTGTTTTACGAAATAGACACAAGTAATTGAACTACATTATATGGTTGAATGATCAAAATCGAATATGCCCCTTTTTATTAAGTCTGGTAATCTAAGAATTAGGGAACAGACACCCTAATTGACGCGAACTCTAAAGATAGATCTATCGGGCCCAACAAGCCCCATCCAAAGTACCGGATGCTTTAGTACTTCGAAATTTATATCATGTCCGATGGAGGATCCTGGAATGATGGGGATATTCTTATATGCATATTGTGAATGTCGGTTACCAGGTGTTCAATCCATATGAATGATATTTTTGTCTCTATGCATGGGACGTATCTTTATGAGACATGGAAATATGAAATCTTGTGGTCTATTAAAATTATGAAATGATTATTTATGTTAAACTAATGAACTCACAAACCTTTTGGTTGATACTTTAAAGCATGTTTATTCTCAGGTATGAAAGAAATCTTCCGCTGTGCATTTGCTCATTTTAAAGACATTATTTGGAGTCGATCATCGCAATGGGACCAGATGTTGGTGACTTCGTCCAGATGGATTAGGACGGGGTATAACATGTGGTATCAGAGCGGTGGTCTTAGCGAGCCAGGTCTTGCATTAGTGTGTCTAACTGATAGTTGTTTATATGCATTAGTGAGTCTGGACTTCGACCGTGTCTGCATGTCAAAAGTTTTGCTTATCATGTCGTGTCGAAAATCATCTACTTATCATCCTTAGGAAATTACCTGCTTATCATTCTTAGTCTAGACATGTCTTACTGCCTCTATTGCATGAATAGTGCATAGAAAAAAATTCATATCTTAGCGTATCTGCTAATTCATATCTTAGCGTATCTGTTATTGTTACCTTTGCTTGACAGATTCCGTAGATTCCTCCGTAACTTATGGGATTTTAGTATTATATATGCATATGTAAATTATGTATTGCAGGGTACTAATCTACATCCTATAATCTATTTCTTTTCGAAAATCCTTCATCTGATCGTACGAGATGAATCCCTCAACCAGTTCGAGTCCCTCAGATTTCGATAGCTATTGCGATAGTTATTCCGACAGCTTTTTCGACATGAATGTTCACCTAAGCTCCGGAAGCAGCGTCACCAGAATGAATCAACCAATCGGCCGTCCCCAATTCATCTGATGGGTTCGTAGTCGACTTAACCGATGGAGACGAGAAGAAGGCGATCCTTTCCACCCACTAACCTGCACTCTTGACGATGAACCTGAAGCACTTACCGACGAACCCATTTGAAAAACCATTTTCACACTCATTTTCTGAATATCTCGCCAAGATTATATTCTATCTAAAATTCTAAACCTTATTCATTCGCTCATTCCTACCGACAATCATCCCGGAGTAATAAGTCAATAAGTTTCGCGCCCGAGTTGTAGCCTTGGAAAATATGGTGCAAAATGTACCAGCTTCAACAACATCAACTGCATCAACTGTACCACCAGCAACAACACAAACCACAACAACACACGCCTCAACATCACAATCGGTACCCCGATCATAATCATCGTTCTACATGACGTTCTGCATCATTTATCTTCGTTCAACATGGCGAATATGTAATCTCTAATGTTTTAGAGATTATATATTCTTATTCTAACGTAAATCAAATGAGTTT
Organism: Rutidosis leptorrhynchoides; assembly: GCF_046630445.1. Classification (NCBI taxonomy): domain Eukaryota; kingdom Viridiplantae; phylum Streptophyta; class Magnoliopsida; order Asterales; family Asteraceae; genus Rutidosis; species Rutidosis leptorrhynchoides. Next base: position 90,128,129 of record NC_092334.1, on the reverse strand, counting down.
AATATCATATTAACTCATTAAATCCATGATTGCATCTGAAAAAAATATATATACAAGTATATTTTTATAAAGATTGTAATAAAAAAAAAATTCTTTCGTACAAACTGTTAATGGTGAAAATATTTTAACGGGTAGGTAATACCCGAGGAATATTTAGATTTCACTTTAATAAGTTACACTGTACATTCGACGAAGCTGATTCAACGGTCATTTACTATCCTACTTACATCCACAGATATACGTATCCGTTCACCGCAGAATAACTATTTTTATTCAATTTCATATTTGGATTTTGACATACTAGAATCCAACAAGTGGCATAATGAAGAAAACATTTGATAAAATAAAATTTGTTAGAAACAAACAAATTAACTATGAAAAATTTTGTTAAGAATCCACGCTAACTGTTCCTAGCTAATTGTTCCTAGCTAACTGATTACATTTTATTTATCGCAATTTAATTATCGCAATTTACATTCTCGTAATTTACATTCTCGTAATTTACATTCTCGCAATTTACATTCTCGCAATTTTATTTATTGTCATTTAATTTCTGTATTTATTTTACGCACTTTAAATATCGGGACACGTATACAAGGTTTTGACATATCATATCGACGCATATATATATATTATTTGGAATAACCATAGACACTCTATATGCAGTAATGATCGAGTTCTCTATACAGGGTTGAGGTTGATTCTATAATAATATATATACTTTGAGTTGTGATCGAGTCTGAGACGAATACGGGTCACGATACGTATTAATTAATTCGAATATTATATATTAAACTATATATGAATTATTGAATTGCTAACTGTGGACTATCAACTGTGGACTACCAACATTGGACAATTAAAATGAATTAAAATATTGATTATAACATATGAAACTAAACACCTCTTCAAGTTTGCCACTTGATTTCATCCTAAACCTCATTTGTATCTTCACGATTACATTCTGCGTTCAAACCTTTCATGATTTTGAAAACACCTCAATTGAGAGGAGGAACCAACTGTACTTCATCTACAGAAGAAAAGATTGATGCATATAGATATTGTAACACCCTAGGAAAATCCCACATCGCCCATGAACATGAGTGATCATGGGATTATAAGGTAATACTCACGCTTAAATGACACAACGCGCTTTGGGACCACAGGCAGAGCAGATGTGTGAGTACGCTGCAGTTAAGCGTGCTTGGGCGAGAGCACTACCAGGATGGGTGACCTCCTGGGAAAGTGCTTCTCGTGTGTGGTCGCCAAGAAAAAGCCGTGCGCCTGTGGGCAAAGCGGACAATATTGTGATCATGTGAAGCTGGGGTGTTACATAATGGTATCAGAGCCACTCATGTGCTATTGGGGGTGGTGGGGCAAACCTCATTGAGGACGATGAGTCCCTGAGGGGGGGTGAATGTAACACCCTAGGCAAATCCCACATCGCCCACGAACATGAGTGATCATGGGATTATAAGGTAATACTCACGCCTAAATGACACAACGCGTTTTGGGACCACAGGCAGAGCAGATGTGTGAGTACGCTGCAGTTAAGCGTGCTCGGGAGAGAGCACTACCAGGATGGGTGACCTCCTGGGAAAGTGCTTCTCGTGTGTGGTCGCCAAGAAAAAGCCGTGCGCCTGCGGGCAAAACGGACAATATTGTGATCATGTGAAGCTGGGGTGTTACATAAATTAACAAGATGCATATTTAAGAATATCCCCATCATTCCGGGACACCCTTCGGATATGATATAAATTTCGAAGTACTAAAGCATCCGGTACTTTGGATGGGGTTTGTTAGGCCCAATAGATCTATCTTTAGGATTCGCGTCAATTAGGGTGTCTGTTCCCAAATTCTTAGATTACCAGACTTAATAAAAAGGGGCATATTCGATTTCGATAATTCAACCATAGAATATAGTTTCACGTACTTGTGTCTATTTTGTAAATCATTTATAAAACCTACATATATTCTCATCCCAAAAATATTAGATTTTAAAAGTGGGACTATAACTCACTTTCACAGATTTTTACTTCGTCGGGAAGTAAGACTTGGCCACTGGTTGATTCACGAACCTATAACAATATATACATATATATCAAAGTATGTTCAAAATATATTTACAACACTTTTAATATATTTTGATGTTTTAAGTTTATTAAGTCAGCTGTCCTCGTTAGTAACCTACAACTAGTTGTCCACAGTTAGATGTACAGAAATAAATCGATAAATATTATCTTGAATCAATCCATGACCCAGTGTATACGTATCTCAGTATTGATCACAACTCAAACTATATATATTTTGGAATCAACCTCAACCCTGTATAGCTAACTCCAACATTCACATATAGAGTGTCTATGGTTGTTCCGAAATATATATAGATGTGTCGACATGATAGGTCGAAACATTGTATACGTGTATATGTTATCTCAAGATTACATAATATACAATACAAGTTGATTAAGTTATGGTTGGAATAGATTTGTTACCAATTTTCACGTAGCTAAAATGAGAAAAATTATCCAATCTTGTTTTACCCATAACTTCTTCATTAAATCCGTTTTGAGTGAATCAAATTGCTATGGTTTCATATTGAACTCTATTTTATGAATCTAAACAGAAAAAGTATAGGTTTGTAGTCAGAAAAATAAATTACAAGTCGTTTTTGTAAAGGTAGTCATTTCAGTCGAAAGAACGACGTCTAGATGACCATTTTAGAAAACATACTTCCACTTTGAGTTTAACCATAATTTTTGGATATAGTTTCATGCTCATAATAAAAATAATTTTCCCAGAATAACAACTTTTAAATCAAAGTTTATCATAGTTTTTAATTAACTAACCCAAAACAGCCCGCGGTGTTACTACGACGGCGTAAATCCGGTTTTACGGTATTTTTCGTGTTTCCAGGTTTTAAATCATTAAGTTAGCATATCATATAGATATAGAACATGTGTTTAGTTGATTTTAAAAGTCAAGTTAGAAGAATTAACTTTTATTTGCGAACAAGTTTAGAATTAACTAAACTATGTTCTAGTGATTACAAGTTTAAACCTTCGAATAAGATAGCTTTATATGTATGAATCGAATGATGTTATGAACATCATTACTACCTCAAGTTCCTTGGATAAACCTACTGTAAATGATAAAAATAGATCTAGCTTCAAAGGATCCTTGGATGGCTTGAAAGTTCTTGAAGCAGAATCATGACACGAAAACAATTTCAAGTAAGATTTCCACTCGAAATAAGATTGTTATAGTTATAGAAATTGAATTAAAGTTTGAATATGATTATTACCTTGTATTAGAAAGATAACCTACTGTAAGTAACAAAGGTTTCTTGATCTTGTATGATTACTTGGAATGGATTTAGAAAACTTGGAACTAAACTTGCAATCTTGGAAGTATTCTTGATTTTATGAAACTAGAACTTTTGGAATTTATGAAGAACACTTAGAACTTGAAGATAGAACTTGAGAGAGATCAATTAGATGAATAAAATTGAAGAATGAAAGTGTTTTTAGGTCTTTTTGGTCGTTGGTGTATGGATTAGATATAAAGGATATGTAATTTTGTTTTCGTGTAAATAAGTCATGAATGATTACTCATATTTTTGTAATTTTATGAGATATTTCATGCTAGTTGCCAAATGATGGTTCCCACATGTGTTAGGTGACTCACATGGGCTGCTAAGAGCTGATCATTGGAGTATATATACCAATAGTACATACATCTAAAAGCTGTGTATTGTACGAGTACGAATACGGGTGCATACGAGTAGAATTGTTGATGAAACTGAACGAGGATGTAATTGTAAGCATTTTTGTTAAGTATAAGTATTTTGATAAGTGTATTGAAGTCTTTCAAAAGTGTATGAATACATATTAAAACACTACATGTATATACATTTTAACTGAGTCGTTAAGTCATCGTTAGTCGTTACATGTAAATGTTGTTTTGAAACCTTTAGGTTAACGATGTTGTTGTATGTTGTTAACCCATTGTTTATTATAATAAATGAGATGTTAAATTGTTATATTATCATGATGTTATGATATATAATATATCTTAGTATGATATATATACAGTTAAATGTCGTTACAACGATAATCGTTACATATATGTCTCGTTTCGAAATCATTAAGTTAGTAGTCTTATTTTTACATATGTATTTCATTGTTAATACACTTAATAATATATTTACTTATCATTTAACAAAATTAACCAAGTGTATCAATATCTTAATATGATTCATATGTACCTAGTAAGACGTTGTTATAACGATAATCGTTATATATATCATTTTCGAGTTTCTTAAATTAATAGTCTCATTTTTATGTATATAACTCATTGTTAAAATACCTAATGAGATACATACTTATAATAAAATCATGTTAATTATATATATAACCATATATATGTCATCGTATAGTTTTTACAAGTTTTAACGTTCGTGAATCACCGGTCAACTTGGGTGGTCAATTGTCTATATGAAACCTATTTCAATTAATCAAGTCTTAAAAAGTTTGATTGCTTAACTTGTTGGAAGCACTTAATCATGTAAATAAAAATTTCATTTAATATATATATAAACATGGAAAAGTTCGGGTCACTACAGATATGCACCTGAAAAATTCTCAGAACTTGAGTAAACGTTTAACACGTATCTGTGCTAACTTATTTGGCGTTGTTATTACCAAAAATAACTTTACAATTCCTTTTCAAATTAGCTAATTTTTTCACAGCTCCAACAAATTAACATCGACCTTTCATTCGAATAAGTCTTATTATAACTTTGTTATTTAAGTCTACCTTTCGTCATCATTACCGGAGAACGGTTTATATTCCACCACATTAGCAGTAAACTTACCAGTAACATCATTACTCATTGACTTAAGTCTCTCCGAAGAACTATTATATTTGCTCATTAAAAACCCTATCTTATACCCATCCGTATCCTGTAATGAGAATTGCCATACCAATTACCAGAAATCAGCGTTTAATCATCTAAAAACACAATTCTCCTGAAACCACCTCGGATTGATAACCGACGATTCAGATATGGTAGCATTACATGCAGAGGAACCAGTAAAATTGTAGATGGCCTAAATGGCCAAGAGTTTGATGATAAAGAATGGAGTGTTGGGAATGCTCGATAGAAAATTTGGTACTGAAAAATGGATTGAGCTAACTATGAAGGAGACCAAGGACAAAGACAAGGACCAAACCCTATATTCAAAGAATCTATGTAATCCTGGATCCGCCGAAATCTTTAGAGAATATCTTTTTCTGAAGTCATGTTAAAATCTTGCGGAAAATTTTTTTTCATCAACCTTCGAACTTAGAAATTCCAAAATATCATCATAAATATCTTCGATACTTCTGAGGATATTTTCATAAATATTCTTGTCCAAAATTATTTATCTCTTCATGCTATCTATGTTACATCATAAAGGAAACTACTTTAGTTTCTAATTTTCTTTAAAATTCGAGTTTGAATTATGAATGAATTTCTTCATCACAACTTGATTCAAAAATTCCAAGATATCATCGTATCTTTCATTATAAATATCCTCCATATTTCTGAAGATATTTTCATAACTATTCTTATCTGAAATCATTAATCTCTTCGTACTATCAGTGCTACATCATATAGAAACTGTTAGTTTCTATATTCTGTAAACTTCCGAGCTTAAAATATGAATGTTATTGAAGTAATGTTGGGAACTGATGCATGAGTTAGTATAATATAATGACACTTGATCAACGTGATTATATTACAGTAAGTCATGCTGAGTTTCTAAATGGAACGTGATGATTCACAGATCATAACGTCATCATGTGCTATGTTACACGACTCTTACATTCTACTAAATCTCTAAACAAAATCAAGAAGATATTTTCTTGATAATTTCATCTTTTCCAGTGACTTCTGATAATTTAGCAAATGTTTTGGAAATATGAACTGAATTATAAAAGTTGAGAGTTGTGAGAATAATGGAACGGAAGAAGTTCATTTATAGTGGAAATACTAGACAAATCAATCGAGACAGATGATCGCATTTAATTAAAGAAATCTTAATTTCCATAAATTCCAAAGCATCAGATCTTATAGATTTCCAAGATTTTCTTTTAAATCTCTTGAATTCCGGAATTCAACCAAGACAACGTCAAAAGTTAATACGCACCTTATTTTCTAAATTCAATCATGACTAGTTAAAAGTTATGATGAAACTTGTCTTTCTCATTTCACTATTTAGTGATAGTTTCACTCATACTCTTCACATAAACGGATTGTTTCATCCATATTACTAACTGATGAGAAAAACTCTATTTATCAACTCATATTCATCATGAAAACATTCTTATCGTTAGCCGTGACAACCTCACTCAAATTTCGGGATGAAATTTCTTTAACGGGTAGGTACTGTAGTGACCCGGAAAATTTTGACTAATTTTGAACCAAACTCTCGATACGATTTCATATTTTCTACACGATAAGCAAAGTCTGTTATGTTGAATCTCAAAAATTTTGAACTGTTTCATGAAATCATTTGACCTTGACTATTTCCGACGATTCACGAACCATTGGTTGTAAATATATGTGTATATATAAATATATGTACATGTATATATATATATATATATATATATATATATAATAACTTGAATTAAATTAATAAACTATATATATATATATATATATATATATATATATATATATATATATATATATATAAATTTATGAATATTACTTGTATATATATATTGTTATATTAAAATTAATTACTTAACATATATAATTAATATATTCATTTGTGTAATAAAACTTGTTATTTAAAACTGTTTATATATAGAAAGAGAATATATTAAAAATATTTGATTTCGAGCCTAATTAGTAAACGTCGGGGACACTCGGTTGACGTTTCGTTAGTTTTAATATAGATATAATACATGTTCATGAATGATTAAGATAAAAGTTGGATTGTAAATTGATTACGAAGATTTTAGATTTGTTAAAAATATTTTTTACATTTTAAGTGTAAATATTAGTACTCCGTACATATAAATTGGAACAGAAAATAAACAATTATCGAACCTTTTTGATCAAGTTTCTAACAGTTAATGAGTGAAATAATTAATTATATTTAATCTAAAAGTTTGGGATTTTTAGGAACACTTTTATGTATTAACTGTTTAGCAATGGACACGAAATAATATCCGCTTTAAATTGTTGGCAGTCTAATAGTTATATATGCCCGTGAAGATTGATATTATGATATAAAATTACTGTGTATTTTGTTTCTTGTCAACTCACATCTCAATTCATGAGATTACTGTTTGACACTGTTTGTTTTGTTTCACCTGCATCATTTATAATTAGATATTAGTTATATATATAGTTGAGAGATAGATATAGAAACTTATACATCAATATATATATATACACAGCATATACACATACATACTTAATCATAGGCATTCTATAACCTTGATCACCAACACACTTTCATCATCACAATACCATCAACCACCGGTCGTCTTCCATCCTCCGGTAACCACCCAACACCATATCAATCCACTTAACCATCGAACCCATCGTTAACCACTACAGCTACACCTTGTTTCTACTTCTGTTGTTAATCTACTCGAAACTAACCCAACACCTTTGCTAAGTATTCGATCACTTGTTTATTTTATTTTGTTTAACCAACCCAAACCATCGACCTCCTACATTTTTTTTCCTGTATTCTTTCGTGAAACAAAACACATCACTTAAAACCATCACCCGTCACCTTTTAATCACACACCACCGAAATCATCCTCGTCAATCACCCTAACCACCTTTCTTTCTTTATCTATTTTCTTTCTTCCTTTCTTTATTAATGAAACCACTACACATACTGTGAAATCTGTTTCTAATCGACTGTAACAGCTGCAATGTGTATAGCTGCAGCTGTACTATCATTCTATTTACGTTCGACGATCAAAACCACCACCACCTGCGTTATTTTTTTCTTCTTGTTTCTTGTTTCTTTTCGGACGCCACACCATCTTCATCACCATAACCGCTCACCTCCACCACTGATTACTGCAGCTGATATTGATTAACCTATAACACCACCTTTATCTTTTAAACACCCATTTAATCGAGCAAGATAGAGACATATATGGGTAATGTGCCGTATTAAAGATTGAATCTAAATTCTTGGACAAAGGTGGCAGACATTTTGTAGTTGCACTTTATAATAATGTTCTTGTCCCTTTTTCTTTTTTCCTTGTGCCACGCTACCAACAACAACACTCACAATTAATTAATCAATTGGTTAGTTCTCTGGGTTCCTTTTTATTATTTATGTGTGTCGAACAAGTGGGATACACAAGGATTAACCATGATAGATTTATGATGATGGTGATCGTTTCCCTGCAACCTGCAATATTGCTGTCATTGTACATATTTTTTTTTTTATAAACAATCACGAGGTAACGGAATAGGATGAAGATGATATGAGGTTGATCATAATTATGATAATAATCTATAATGATGAGGAAAGATGATGAATAGTTGTTATGATTATTTAAATATGATATTGGATACGGTTATGTTGTTAGATTAATGATACGAGTGATATACGATGATGTTAAGTAAATGACGATGATAATTTTATGTTAATGATGATCCGGGAAGATGAAGTCGACGATGTTAATGATGATGGTACCCGTGAGCTGTGATGATCGTGAATGAATCACGATGAGGTATTGGTGATGAAACGATGATGGGACGATGATGTTATAAATGATGATAACAAGATAACGATGATAGATGAGTGATGTTAACTAACGATGATGATTATGATTATGATGAGAATTTTGTTACGAATTATAATGGTGATGAGAGGATTACAGTTAAGTGTATGATGATGATGTTGTTCGATTTAATGATCATGATGGAAATGATTTAGATGATAACAAGGATGATGATGAAGATGAAGTCAGACAAGTAATAGTTAAATAAATTTAATTTAAGAATTATAACAGAAAACTATAAGCAGAGGGATGGTTTGGAAGTGTTTTCGGGATTTCGAGAGGTTGCGGGTTCGAGTCCTGGCGGTGGAATTCTTTTTGAGTGTTTCTTCAAGGTTGAACTCTTTTATTTTCATTATTATTATTATTATTATTATTATTATTATTATTATTATTATTATTATTATTATTATTATTATTATTATTATTATTATTATTATTATTATTATTATTATTATTATTATTATTATGTATTTATTATGATAAGTAAATTATTATTATTATTAACATTAATACATGTTATTAAGTTAGTTATATTTATTAACTATATTAGTACCATCATTTAATATTATCATCACTAATATTATTATTTATAGTATTACTCGTGTTATTTTTGCTAGTAATAATATTGGGATTTCAAGAATACTAAACAGGTTAATTTATGATAAAAGGTATTATGATAAAGATTAGGAATTGATTATAATTATATGAACATGTGTAAATTATGATTATGAATACAAATTAGTATTAAAAGAAACTATAGTCATTAGTTTATAAATTAAGCACGAAAGTTACGATTATTATAACTATGAATATACAAGTTTAATAATATTGTTAAGATTAAAAATATAGAAATTTTAGATATAAATGTTATTATGAAAATTATTAAGATCTTAATTAAAAGTATGTTTTACAAGAATTAGTATAATAAATATTATCATAGATACTTTAATATAATTTAATATTATTATTATTACTAATATTATTATTAACATTATCACTTTTATCAATATTATAGAGTATCAATATTATTACTAATATTAGTATTATCATAATTATTAAATTACAAACAAGTAATCCCTATATAAAAAAATATATATTTAACTTAACTCTATCAACAGTTATATATATATTTAATCGATTACGACTATATGTATTAACGAGTATACAAATGATATAGGTTCGTGAATTCGAGGTCAACCCTGCATTGTTCAATATAGTCATATGTATTTTTACTACAAAATGCAGTATGGTGAGTTTCATTAATCTCTTTTTAAATACTTTTGCAATATATATTTTTGGGACTGAGAATACATGCGATGTTTTTTATAACTGTTTTACGAAATAGACACAAGTAATTGAACTACATTATATGGTTGAATGATCGAAATCGAATATGCCCCTTTTTATTAAGTCTGGTAATCTAAGAATTAGGGAACAGACACCCTAATTGACGCGAACTCTAAAGATAGATCTATCGGGCCCAACAAGCCCCATCAAAAGTACCGGATGCTTTAGTACTTCGAAATTTATATCATGTCCGATGGAGGATCCCGGAATGATGGGGATATTCTTATATGTATATTGTGAATGTCCGTTACCAGGTGTTCAATCCATATGAATGATATTTTTGTCTCTATGCATGGGACGTATGTTTATGAGAAATGGAAATATGAAATCTTGTGGTCTATTAAAATTATGAAATAATTATTTATGTTAAACTAATGAACTCACAAACCTTTTGGTTGACAATTTAAAGCATGTTTATTCTCAGGTATGAAAGAAATCTTCCGCTGTGCATTTGCTCATTTTAAAGACATTATTTGGAGTCGATCATCGCAATGGGACCAGATGTTGGTGACTTCGTCCAGATGGATTAGGACGGGGTATGACAACACTAATGCAAGACCAGGTTCACTAAGACCACCGCTCTGATACCAACTGAAACGTCCCGTCCATATTACTATAAACGCAGTACGTTCTCATTGGTCCCATAGCGAGATATTTGACCTCTATATGATACGTTTTAGAAAATATTGCATTCGTTTCATGAAAAGCACATCATTATTATACATAATGTATGTTTTAAACAAGTGGGCAATTATTTAAGAAATAATCCCCAAAATACATCTGTTTCCAAATACTACACACGTGACGTAACAGTCGAATATAATACATGACAAAAGTTTTATTGAATGCAACACTTTATTTAAATAAAAGTATGAGACTCCATGCACAGCTTGCTCAGATAATGCAACAACGGAAGATTATCTTAAGGACCTGAGAATAAACATGCGTAAACAGTCAACACAAAGGTTGGTGAGATATATAGGTTTATCATCGATATAAATATAGACCACAAGATTTCATAGTTATAAATATATGTACACTCGCAAGTGTATAAAAGTATTCTATAAGTTGTTGAGCGCTTCGGTAACCATACTTAACCATTAATATGGCATATTCCCTTTATTATGAAATCTCCCTACACTGTACCAAGTGTAGTAAAAACGAAGTACTATGCAACCGTTTACGATACTAGAGCGACTAGCCCGGTTGGGGTTGTCAAACCCGATAAATCTATCAATAGGATTTGCGTATACATGTTCTTACAACATGTAAATATTAGTTACCAAGCTATTAGGGAAGAAATGCAAAGTGGTACAACTCAACGTAGAATATATTTTAAGTACTTGTGTCTATGGCGTAAAACATAAAATGCATGTATTCTCATCCCAAAATATTTGTATAGTTTAAAAATGGGACTATATACTCACAGTAGTAAAAGTATATTAATAATAAGTTTTCAACTTATTAAAAATATGACCGTCGCCCTTGGATTCACGAACCTATAACAATAATAACGATTCAGATAATAATACGACATATGAATAAAATAAAACAAGTTCATAGAATACTTATATAATAATTTTTAACATTTTATGTTAGTAGTCCTTTGTTAGTAGTCCAAAATAGTCCGAAAAGTCCAACAGTCCAATAATCGGTATATATATATATATAATCTTAGAATTACCCCCACGACGTATTGTATACGTATTGTCTTTGCATCAACCCAGAGACGTATTGTATACGTATTGTCTTAGAATTAACTAAGACGTATTGTGTACGTATTGTCTTAGGATTTATCAAAACGTATTGTATACTTATTGTGTTAGGACGTACCAAGAATATTATTATACATATATATAATCACAGAATCAACCAAGATTATAATATTTTGTTATACTACTGATAACATGTCCAAATATATATATGATATAGGAAAAGTTAACAAGGATATGGTTAATATAGTTTTTATAATATAAATTTCGTCCATACAACGTTAATTTTAGCAGATTTTGTTTTGCTCGCCAAATATTCATTACAACTACGTTTAAAGTGAATCAAATTGCTATGGATTCATTAAGAAGTAAATTTCACAAAAACAATTCAAAAAGTTCATCCCAAGTAGTAATTTTTAGAGATTTACCCTCTTTTTGTGTCGGTGGACAGATTTGGAAAAATCCCGGCATCCACCCAATATATGATTTTTGATAAAATACTCCCACTTTGTCTAAAATCATGAAAAAAATACTGGAAGTCTTATTTACATATATTAACATATTTCCAAAGTCTTAGCCTCGAACTCAAAGTCTAATATAGGTTTTTAATTCCCAACCCAAAACAGCCCGCTTTTTACCGAATGGAGATTAAACGATATATGTTAAGTTTCAAGGTGTTCTTCATACGTACAAGTTATAAGTTCTTATATTAACTTAATATAACATCATAATACATATAAATAAGTGTTATTAGAGTTAAGTTAGAAAGTTTAGATTAGTTCTTCAAACAAGTTTAGAATCAACTAAACTATGTTCTAGTTTATAAACTCTTATATAGATAGCTATAAACATATGAATTGAACAAGAGTTGAAGTAGAGTTTTTATCTTAAGTTTAGAATGTAAAGTTGCTGGAAAGAAGTAGTAGAACAAAACTTGAGAAAGTTCTTGCAAGTGTGTGTGAAAATTGGAAGTAAAATTTGGAAAATGAATGTGTAAAAATTAGTTAGAAATGGTGCTTATTTATAGGCTTGAAAATTTAGTTTTTAGTGAAAATATCTAAGATAAGTTAAAATGTATTAAGTCATGGATGACATATTAAATTGATAAGGTCATGGATGACATATTACACAAATAATTGCAGATTTCTATTGGTATATATCAATAGTAAATACTTCTAGAAGCTGTGTATAATACGGGTAAAAATGTCGTATGAATGCGAGTAGAATTCTTGAGGAAATTGAACGAAAATACGAGTACAACTATCCTTTATATGTATTGGTATATTATAAAGTGTATTTAATACTTGTAAGGATGTATTTATACTCGTAATACATTATATGTATCTACATTTCAATATAAGTTAATTACGTCGTTTAAATAGTAACATATATATTGTTCAAAAACTCTTTAAATTAGTAGTATGAAAATATATATATAATACTTTGTTAATATACTTAATGAGATATTTAATTATCATATTTTCAAGTTAAATATATATATATATATATATATATATATATATATATATATATATATATATATACACACACACACATATATATAATTAATACAAGTTATTACGTTCGTGAATCGTAAGAATAAAAGGGTGACTAAAAGCTTGTGTAAAACTCTTTCCGGAGGTTCAAGACTTATTAAAATTCATTGCTTATCAAGTCGGAATTATTAAATCATGTAAATAGTATAATCAAGTAGTCGGAAAAATTCAGGTCGTTACATAATTAAAGCCACAAGACCATCAAATTCGCCACGCACTCTTCCTGTTGGCTCCCTTGACCAACACCACAAGCCTATATTTTTTGACCCATCCCACATAAATTCTTATAATTCTACATTCAAAGCTTGTATATATACTCTACAAATACATAATTGTTATGAATCTATTAAATTTTTTAATAGTATTATTGTCACCCTTTACAAATACATTTGAAAGTAACTCATTTTACAAGTACTATACCTAAAACAAACTCATTATTTAATAATAATAAAAAGAAAAGAAAACTAGTGTGTAAGTGTTTCAAAAATTGTGCAGTTTTATAACTTAAAACGGTTCCTTGATCACTTTTGATTTTGTAGGTTTGTATTTAATGGATTAAATCGATCTTATACTCAATCAGTAGTGCGTAAATATTGATCAAGCTTTCAACAAATAAGCTTCAATATGTGATTGATTCTAATGAATAGATGAACGTTTGAATGTTTAGAAATCAATCTTAGAGTAAGTGATATATATGGAACGAATATAATGGAGAGAATACGGCTAGAGTTGTGTAAAGTATCTTACCCTTGAATAAAACATGTAACCTCTATTTATATTGGTCTGATCTTCATATGTAAGAACGAGTTCATCGTCCGTGTGAATGTGTAACTCATTCGTGTAGATAGGACCCATCCGTACTAATGAGATTCCTATTCGTGCGAATGAACTTAACATTTACGAACTTACATTTAATTAACTTACAATTTATACTTGCAACACATATAAGTCAACCAAACAAACAATACCAAATTAGTTCGCTTACATTTAACTATTCAAATGCAGAAACCGATTAACAAACAAACACAAATCAAGTAATGAACTAGGGACATAAACATTTTATGCAACAATAGAATTTTTATTAGTTCTCTACTGCAAGTTAAAACTTTATTTTATAAAGGTGACAATTCTTTATAAGGGTGATAATTCGTATATCATTAAGTTTATACATTATTATGTTTTAAGGTATCATATTCTTCAAAATTACAAAACATATTTTTTGCCTACGGATAATAAAAATTAATGATATACCGATCACCCCATTTAATAATAATATGAAGAAAAAATAAATCACTCCGATGGTCGCCGTTAATATGCGGAAAAGTATACAACTCTATTATTACATTTATATTTAAATTTAATTATTGTGTATATTTGATACAACTAGTTTGTAGTTGAAGTTGAAGTTGAAAGTTAAAAATTGAAACTAAGCCTTATTTTTCTATATAAGTTTTTGGGTAAAATTAGTTGAAGTTCGAGATTAAACATGTACATTACCGACTTACCGTAAATATAAACACATGGAATATGATTACATAAGAGTATTAATATAATTTAAAATTTCGTAAGCCCATAGTTTATTTTTCTAATCTACTTTCAGAGCATAATTTTTTCAAAAAATTTTAAATTTTGTGTACAAAACAAATTTAGAAGGTGAAACATATAAAAAACGACCTTAAGTGCTCATAAACTTATTCCTCAAACACACCCTAAGTATAGCGTGCACTTTATGTATATCAACAAAAATACTAGTAGCTACTTATTAATAAACGATAACCTCTGTTTCATAAATACATTGGCTACTTTGGTGAATTGGAACATAACAATACTAAAAGAAGGATCACGTGCATGATAGGGTTTATAATGGGTTATTGATCAAAACGTCCATTTTCATAAAGAACGACTATTAGAATTCACCCTAGAAAATCCGTAATTTCCAAAATCCCCCCGCAAGTCGCAAGGGAACCAAGCGACCATTGCGACTCGCGAATTCTCGCTGACGGCCGAGGAAATTCAAGCCGCGAGATGTCATGTTCAACACAACACGAACCGCATCGTCGCACACAGGGGCAGAAATGGGTAGGTATGGGGGCACCTGCCCCTAGTGGATCTAATGCAAGAAATTTGGATTTTTTCATGTTGCCCAAGTGAATTTTTTCCACCAAAAGTCTCAATATTTTGCCCCCAATGACTCCATATTTTAAACAAAAGCCTTCATATTTTATTCAAATGCATCTATATTTTACCAAAAAACATCCATATTTTGCTTAAAAGCTTCCAAATTTTGCCTCAAAGCTTTCATATTTTTTCCAAAAAAAGTTGCTATGTTTTTAATTTTTTATTTTGCCCCCGGTGAAAATAATTTCTGGTTCCGCCACTGATCGCACGGTACCCTTGCAAGTTGCTACTTGTTTACTTTTGTGTTTTTACAGTTTATCTTATTCAATTCAAATCAACAAACGTGTGATTTAAGCAAGGAATGATCATTCAAATAAAGACATAATATTATAATTCAAAAGTTAAACAAAGTGCAGTGCATAATAAGGTGTGTTATAATTCAGTAAGCTTATAACTACCTTTAGTGGTTTGGTTCTTGACAATAGTACTACAATTATTAAAGAAGATTGAAGTAGAGAGCAAAACTATTTTATTCAATAGATGGTGTGCTAAATATGGTAGCTTACACCTCTTATTTATAGTGAATAATGTACTGTACATGGTAGGTGATATAATAATAATAATATATATAATATTGTTAGCCATAATTGACTTTACAACACTCCCCCTTGGATGACAATGTTATTATTATTTAGAGATCAATAGTACTGCCTCGTTAAATATCTTGCTAAAGAAAACCCAGTGGGAAAAAACTTTAGCTAGGGAAAAAGAGTGCAGCATAAAGTTGACTCCCCCTCAAGTAGGCATCGCCTCAGCTGTTACATCTTTTGAACATGCCTCATGCCAATATTGTGAACGTGTGTTCTGAAAATAGCAGTTGGAAGTGATTTCGTGAAAAGATCAGCAGAGTTTTTGCTGGATTGAACATATCTCATTTCAATCTGGTTGTCCTTAATGAGATTTTGAGTGTATGAGAAGAATCTAGGAGGTATGTGTTTTGTTCGGTCACTTTTGATATACCCTTCTTTCATCTGTGCTATGCAAGCTGCATTTTCTTCATAGATAGTTGTTGGACTTTTATCGTGTTCTAGTCCACAAGAATCAGTAATGAGTTGTGTCATTGATCTCAACCAAAAACATTCCCGAGTAGCTTCATGTAATGCAATCACTTCGGCATGATTTGATGATGTTGCAACAAGTGTTTGTTTTTGAGAACGCCATGATATTGCAGTACCTCCATTTAGGAATACATATCCATTTTGAGATTTAGCTTTATGTGGATCAGATAAGTAACCTGCATCTGCATAACCAACCAAATCTTGTTTTGATTCGTTAGAATAAAATAATCCTAAATTAGTAGTTCCTCGAAGGTATCGAAATATGTGTTTGATCCCATTCCAGTGTCTTTTGGTAGGAGCTGAGCTGAACCTTGCCAACAAATTAACTGCAAAAGAAATGTCAGGTCTTGTACAATTTGTAAGATACATAAGAGCTCCAATTGCACTAAGATATGGTACTTCTGGTCCCAGGATATCTTCATGATCTTCACAGGGATGAAATGGATCAGTGTCAACATTAAGTGATCTAACAACCATAGGAGTACTTAATGGTTTTACCTTGTCCATATTGAAACGTTTTAAAATCTTTTCAGTATATGTTGTTTGATGTACAAGTAAACCATTAGGCATATGCTCAATTTGTAAACCAAGGCAATACTTGGTTTTTCCGAGATCTTTCATTTCAAATTCTTTCTTTAGAAGTTGAATGACTTCATGGATCTCTTTATTTGTACCTATGATGTTAAGATCATCAACATAAACAGCTATGATTACATATCCGGATGTTGTTTTCTTAATGAAAACACATGGGCAAATACGATTATTGGTATACTCTTTGCTTATCAAGTAATCACTTAATCGTTTATACCACATGCGACCCGATTGTTTCAACCCATATAAAGACCTTTGTAACTTAATTGAGTACATTTCTTTGGGTTTTGCATTGGTTGCTTCTGATACATTAAATCCTTCAGGTATCTTCATATATATATATATATATATATCACTATCAAGTGATCCATATAGATAAGCAGTCACAACATCCATGAGATGCATTTCTAAATTTTTAGAAACTGCCAGACTGATTAAGTATCTAAAAGTAATTGCATCCATAACAGGAGAATAAGTTTCCTCATAATCAATTCATGGTCTTTGAGAAAAACCTTGAGCTACAAGTCTAGCTTTATACCTTATAACTTCATTTTTCTCATTTCTTTTTCGCACAAAAACCCATCTATATCCCACAGGTTTCACATCTTTAGGTGTGAGAATGATAGATCCGAAAACTTTTCTTTTATTGCGAGATTCAAATTCAGCTCGTATTGCTCATTTCCAATGATCCCAATCATGTCTATTTTGACATTCCATGAGAGATTTTGGTTCTGGATCATCATCATCATTCATGATGTCATATGCAACATTATATGAAAATATCTCATCAAGATTTTTCATTTCATTTCGGTTCCATAATATTTTTGAATGTGCATAATTTATTGAAAATTCTGTATTGACATCATCAATCTCCTCTGCAGAAGGAGTACTGTTTTGTGGTTCTTCTTGAACACTTTCTTTTACCTCATTATCAGCTGATTTTCTTTTTCGAGGATTTTTATCTTTGGAACCAATTGGTCTCCCACGTTTCTGGCGTGGCAAAGACTCAAGAGTGACATTATTGTCCGCTTTTGGAATTTCAATTCGAGCTGGAGCATTTGCTGCTGGTATATATGATTTAGTCACTCTTTTTGTATCTGTAAATGCATCTGGCAATTTATTCGCAAGTTCTTGCATATGCATTATTTTTTGAACTTCGGTCTCGCATTCTTTTGTGCGAGGATCAAGATACATTAATTGAGGTTCACACCATGAAATATCATTTTCTTTATTTTTTATTTCTCCCCCTAATCTAGGGAACAATGTTTCATTAAAGTGACAATCAGCAAAACGTGCTGTAAAAACATCACCCGTCATGGGTTCAATATATCTTATGATTGAAGATGTTTCATATCCAACATATATTCCCATCCTTCTTTGAGGACCCATTTTAGTGCATTGTGGTGGTGCGATAGAAACATAAACTGCACAACCAAATGTTCTAAGGTGGAAAATATTTGGCTGATGGCCAAAAGCAAGTTGCAAGGGATAATATGTATGACTTGCACTTGGTCTAATGTGAATAAATGATGCAGCATGTAAAATTGCATGACCCCATACAGATACTGGGAGTTTTGTTCTCATTATCAATGGTCTAACTATTAACTGCAATCGTTTGATTAGTGATTCGGCTAAACCATTTTGTGTATGCACATGGGCAACAGGATGTTCAACAACAATTCCAATAGACATGCAAAAATCATTAAATGCTTGAGATGTAAACTCACCAGCATTATCCAATCTCACCCTTTTAATAGTATAATCAGGGAAATGTGTTCTCAATTTAATAATTTGAGTAAGAAATTTTGCAAATGCAACATTTCGACTTGATAATAGACAAACATGAGACCATCTACTAGATGCGTCTATTAGGACCATGAAATATCTAAATGGTCCACATGGTGGATGAATTGGTCCACATATATCACCTTGAATTCTTTCAAGAAACATTGGTGATTCTTTTTCAACCTTAAGAGGTGATGGCCTTATTATCAATTTTCCAAGTGAGCATGATGTACATGGAATAAGTGCATCATGAGGGATCTTTTGATCCGTCAATAGATGTCCATGTGTATTTTGAATTATTATTTTCATCATTGTTGATCCCGGGTGGCCTAATCTTTCATGCCACAAATTGATCATTACAGGATCACATGCCTTTTCATTAACTACCATGTGTGCTTCTGGTACATTTATATATGTATAATGTAAACCAGAACTAAGTCTTGGTAGTTTTTCAATCACATGCTTCTTGTCAGTGATACTTAAATATTTATCATTTTCTGACTGATAATCATATCCATTTTGGTATATGTCAGAGAAGCTTAACAAATTTCTCTTTGACATGGGAGAAAATAAGGCATTTTTTATCAGAAAATTTGTACCATTTGGTAACATGAATTTTGCCTTTCCCATTCCTTTTATTAAATCCGAAGGACCCGATATAGTATGTACCGTTCCTTCTGTTGCTTTAAAATCAGTGAAATATTTTTTAAATTTGAGTATAGTATGTGTGGTACCACTGTCTGCAATACAAAGATCCCCACCATTTGACTGATTTTGCACTCCAGTAGTATACATCATGAACTTTAAAATATGAGAAACAAATAATGAGTACATAATTCATCAATATATTACATTCAAAATATGTTATAAATGAAAGTACATAATAAGGAAACATATAGTAAAGTAGATATGGTATAGATCGTAAATCTACATCCATTTATTTGATATGGACATATAATAGGAAATTTATTCATTAAAGTAGTCACTTGTTGGCTCAGTGATTTTTATATCAAGGTCATCCACAAGGTTTGCCTCTTTTCCTTTTCTCTTTAGGGATTCTTGATATTGATTAACAGAATATTGATTTGTTCAACAGTTTTTAGACCAATGTCCAATTTTACCACATCGATAACAAGAATCTTCAATATTCTTTGAAGAGCTTCCTTCAACATTCTGATTTGTGAGATTGTATGGTGGTTGAAATTTATAATTTTGTGGATTATTATTTCTTTGTCCACGACCACGACCACCGTAACCATTACGACCGTGACCACCACCACGACCATTACCATAAGGGTGATTTCGAACATAGTTATGATTTTTATTATTGTTATGGTAATTTCCATGATGATGGTTTTGGCCAATATGACCACGACCTCGCCCACGTCCTCGTCCAGGTGCATTTCTTTTTTTATTATTATTATTATTGTTAATAGCATTAGCTTCAGGAAATGCTAGCGCACCCGTAGGACGAGATTCTTGATTCTTCATCAGTAATTCTTTATTCACTTCTGCAACTAAGAGATAAGTTTGAAGTTTTGAAAAAGTTTTGTAATTCTGCAATCTTAAATTTTCTTGTATAGTAATGTTTGCAGAATGCATTGTGGAGAAAGTTTTCTCCATCATATCAGCATCACTTATTTCTTGGCCACAAAATTGAAGCTTTGAACGAATCTTGAACATGGCCGAGCTGTATTCACTTACCTTTTTAAAGTCTTGGAACCTTAGATTTCTCCATTCTTCCCTCGCAGCTGGGAGTAATATTTCCTTTTGATTATCGAATCTACTCTTGATACTTTTCCATAAAACATGTGGATCTTTGATAGTGAGATACATATGTTTTAAGGTGATATCAATATGTTTGCGAATAAAAGCAATTGATTTTAATTTATCTTGATCAGAACAAGTATTGTTTTCTTTTAAAGTTTCTAGAATACCCAATGATCCAAGATTTATTTCTACATCCATGACCCATGATGTGTAGTTTGTTCCCGATACGTCTAGAGCATCAAACTCAAGCTTTGATAAATTTGACATTTTCTATTTTCAGAAAGATGAACAACATAAATTATAATCATAATCAATTTCTAACAACATGAAATTAGAATCATTTTAAATTCATAAGTAGCAAACAACAGAATAATGGTATGATTACAAATAACAAAACCACAAGGGCAGGATAGAATATAGGTTCACCCGGTGGTATATTAGCAACAATGATGATAGTTAATATGACCAATACAATAGGAAAAATCATCTTTGTGTGAATCATCTTTACAAAAACTTTTTGAGAGTGATAATCTGAGAAAATGAAGATTGATTTGTGAAAATGTGAAAACGGAGATGTTTATTTTATATTTGAAAAATATAGTCATTGTAACGTCGTCAGTTGACGTTAACAACCGTTATGTATATATGACCGTTGTAACGTCGTTAGTTGACGTTAACGAATGTTATGTACTCGTTATATTAATAATCATTTTAATAAAAGAATTTTATTAGTATAAATATGATTACTATAAAATACATTTAGTATAAATATGTTTAGTATAAATACGAATATTAAGAGAATAAACATATTATGCATAAATAATAAATTTAAGAATAAACATTAATATGCTTGAAATAAATAATGATTAATTGCATAAATAATCATAAATGTTAGATAACATAAATATAAATGTTAGTGAAGTTAATAAGAGTTAGAAATATAATTCAAGCTGTATAACCGACCATATATAACATAAATATAAATGTTAATGAAGTTAATAAAATTTAGATTACAGAAATATAATTCAGGCGGTATAACCGACCATATATAACATAAATATAAATGTTAATGAAATTAATAAAAGTTAGATTATAGAAATATAATTCAGGCGGTATAACCGACCATATATAACATAAATATAAATGTTAATAAAGTTAATAAAAGTTAGATTACAGAAATATAATTCAGGCGGTATAACCGACCATATATAACATAAATATAAATGTTAATGAAGTTAATAAAAGTTAGATTACAGAAATATAATTCAGGCGGT
This sequence comes from Rutidosis leptorrhynchoides, assembly GCF_046630445.1. Classification (NCBI taxonomy): domain Eukaryota; kingdom Viridiplantae; phylum Streptophyta; class Magnoliopsida; order Asterales; family Asteraceae; genus Rutidosis; species Rutidosis leptorrhynchoides. The sequence goes on along the minus strand of NC_092334.1, from coordinate 90,106,044 downwards.
ATAACCGACCATATATAACATAAATATAAATGTTAGCTATGATGATAATAATATTTACCTTACTAATAAATAATAGAAGATATCTTTAAAGAATTTTTTTTTATTACCTTGATTATACGGAGCACTTCGTGCTGATAACATGTTATAATTCAGTAGGCTTATAACTACCTTTAGTGGTTTGGTTCTTGACAATAGTACTACAATTATTAAAGAAGATTGAAGTAGAGAGCAAAACTATTTTATTCAATAGATGGTGTGCTAAATATGGTAGCTTACACCTCTTATTTATAGTGAATAATGTACTGTACATGGTAGGTGATATAGTAATAATATATATAATATTTTTTAGCCATAATTGACTTTACAACAAGGTGAACATTGTTTAGAAAACAAAGTCAATACAAAGAAAAAACATATGTGATCTTAAGGCTCAATTACATCTCCAAGAATGGGATTTGTGTTGGGTAACCATGTAGCGGCCATCGATCCCAATGTATAAGAACATATTAGATAGTTAAAGGCTGTGATGCCCCGTACAAAATTTACGTGTACGGATCATCAACAACAGGATCATTACAAGGTCAAACACTATATGTTGTTTTAAAATAAGTTTGCATTCATAAGAAAAGGTGACGTCATAACCAACGTCAAATGTTTAACATAAGAAAGTAGGCTTCTACAAATAGAAGCAATTAACATAAGTACGAGACCCGTAGGTCGTTACAAATTCATTGTTTCAAAAGTACATAGTTTGAATGCAAGATAAACGTTTCATGCAGAGACATCTCTAATAAACGCAGCAGGAGTCTACACAGCATGACAACTACAACGGAAGCAACCAAACCTCTAAGCACCTGAGAAAACATGCTTAAAAACGTCAATACAAATGTTGGTGAGCTATAGTTTAAGTATAACAGTAATGTAAGGTAGGTCACGAGATTTCAGTGTTTCAAAACAGTATGAAAAGTATATGTTCAACCGTGGGCACTTGGTAACTAACTTAACGTAATATCACCCCCTAAAAGTACACTTGGCGAGTGCGTATGTTTACGAAGTATTAAACACCCGTTAAATGCTAGCGCTACTAGCCCGAGTGGGGATGTCAAACCCTATGGATCCATATCTAAGATTCGCGTTCACCGGTTCAAAGACCAATGACTAAACGTTACCGAGTTAAGGGGAAAGTTTATGCCGTTGTATAACCCACACATATATAAAGTTTAAGTACTCGTGCCTAGTATATAAAACGTAAAACATGCATGTAATCTCAGTTCCCAAAATAGTTAAAGTAAAAAGGGATGCTATAACTCACAGTGAAAAGTAGTAAAGTCGGTCCGAGATAAGTAAGCAAGTAGTTGGTCCGAAAGGTCCTCAACCTAAGTCAAAAGTTACTAAGTCAGTAAATCGTTCCCAAAGGTTTAAAAGTATGCAAATTAGGTCTTAAGTATCATCATCATTCATCATTAATCAAAAAGGGTAAAGTAAGTTTCAATCAAGAATAGAGTTTGAAATAAAGGCTGACTTCGTTCAGTCGCCACGACCTTTATACAAACTAAAATGAGGTGAGACCAGTGGCCATGGCTCCATATATGAGTCCCCTAGTTGCTGACCAATTTTCAGAACCAAAATCTTCTTCGTTTGACCGTGGTGACGGTTTAAGTGCGAGTAGGTCAGAAATTTTAGCACAACGTTAAAAGGGCGTAGTGACTTTCGGAAGGCTATAAATCCTAAACCGTAACTCGGATTAAGACGAGGCCTAAACGGAAAATCATCTAATCGAACCGAACTAGATGAAAATCAACTTACCAGTAGCCCAGGTGACCAGATCAGACCCATAAAATAGTAAGCAAAGTGTTCCAGTGGGTTCTTGGTGCTTGATGCTCATCACGGTTCTCATCCTTGATGCTTATAGCTTCAAGTGTACAACTCGTTGATGTGTTTGTATCATCTTTACCAAGTTTTGACCATCATAACACTAGTGTATGTCTAAGATATGTAGCACAACTCATTTAAGGGTTGTAAGTAGGTTGATGAACCAAAGTTACATCAAGATCTTAGATCCGACACATACATGAGTTCTAGTAGTAATATTAAGCTATAAACTTGAAAGTAAACTAAATAAACAAGATCTTAAGTTGTAGAACTTAGATCTTAGTTAGATCTTAAAGATCCTAGACTAAAAAGTCTAGATCTAGTGTTCTTAAGTTAAATCCTAAGTTATAGAACTTGGATCTTTACTTTAATGAAACCATAAGTTATGAAACTTAAATTTTCATCTTGAAAATGTATGTAAGCTTATAAGCTCTTGTTTTAGACAAAATTGGAAGACCATAAGCTATAGAAACTTAGATCCAACATAAGTGTATGAAGTTATAACTAGAAAGTTTAACTTCTATGTTCTTGAACTTACAAGTTTAACTTTAGTTTCAAGAAATATGAGATCAAGTTTAACTAGTAATACTTGACCAAAATAACACATCACAACTTTAAATAAATAAAATGAAGAAATAAACTAAAGTTACAAGAAATATGTTCATGTTTGTTTCATACTTAAGAAGATTCAAGTCAAAGCTTGAATCTTAAGAAAATAAACTTCAAGTCTACAAAACATGAACACAAGTAAGATCTTGAAGTTTATGAGCTTTAGATCTTTAGAACATTTTAAATGTAGAACCATAAGTTATGGAACTTAGATCCTTGTTCTTGACTTCTCATCAAACAAAGGATGGAAGAAACAAGATTACATGAAGATACAAGCTAGATAACTTGATCTTTAACAACAACAAACAACAAGTAACAAAACAAGTAAGAATGATGATGCTAGTGGCGGTTTTTAAAGGAAAGAAAAGAAAAAAGAAAAGATATTCTACTTACAAATTAGAGAGAAAGTTGAGAGAAAATAATGTGGTGTAAGTATGTGTGTGTAAAAATGAAGCGAAGACAAGTAAATAAGTAATAAAAAAAAATGTTTGAACCTCCCTCCACATCCCCTAGGCCGACGGTTTTGAAGCCAAAAAGGGAAGTCAATGTGGTGCTTTCAAGTGTTGGGAGGTGTTGTTTGCTAGGAAAGTGTATAAGTTAATATGCAAGGGAAAGAGGTGTAAGCATGCTTGCATCATTTGTCTCCTCATTAATTTAATTAATCTAGTTTAACCTTAAAGAGTCATTAGCATAAAAGTGGGCTCACTAGTAGTCCATTAAGAAAAGTAGGGTGGGCATCCAAGTCCAAAATCTATTAATAAAAGCCCAAGTCCAAGTATGTAACAATTAAATAGATAAAGCCCAAGTAATTAACTACTTACACTAGTTAATTAGAAATAATTAATAATTAATCATGTACGTAAATAATATTCGAAATATTATTAGTGAAAAGTATGTGTGTCACAAAGACAATTCGGGACATGGAAAGTCAATTACGATAACAAGTAAAATGTATAACAATACATTTATTAAAGCGCAAGTATTAATAATAAATATTAATAAATATAAGTCGGAAAATCTAGGGTCGTTACATTACCCACCTGTTAAAGAAAATTTCGTCCCAAAATTTTAAGCTGAGGTAGATGGAGGAGTTGGGAAAAGGTGAGGATACTTCTGCATCATTTGATCCTCTCGTTCCCAGGTAAACTCGGGTCCTCGTTTGGCATTTCATCGGACTCGGACGATCAGAATCTTTTTGCATTTCAAAGTTTTGACCTCACGGTCCATAATTTCAACAGGTTCTTCCACGAAGTGGAGTTTGTCATTAATCGTAAGTTCTTCCAGTGGTATGACAAGTTCTAATTCAGCAAGACACTTCTTCAAATTCGATACGTGGAAGGTAGGATGAACTGAGCTCAATTGAGTCGGAAGATCCAGACGGTAAGCAACGGGTCCAACACGCTCCAAGATTTCGAAAGGACCAATGTATCGCGGGTTGAGCTTCCCACGTTTTCCAAAACGAATCACACCTTTCCAAGGCGCGACCTTCAACATTACACGGTCACCCACGTTGAATTCGAAGTCTTTACGTTTAAGGTCGGCATAACTCTTTTGGCGATCATGGGCCGTCTTGAGTCTCGCTTGAATTTGGACAATCTTCTCGGTTGTTTCATGGACTAACTCGGGTCCGGTGATTTGCTTTTCGCCTACTTCGGCCCAACAAATAGGAGAACGACATTTGTAGTGACCTGAACTTTTCCATGTTTATATATATTAAATGAAATTGCTATTTACATGATTAAGTGTTTCCAACATGTTAAGCAATTAAACTTGTTAAGACTTTATTAATTGAAATAGGTTTCATATAGACAATTGACCACCCAAGTTGACCGGTGATTCACGAACGTTAAAACTTGTAAAAACTATATGATGACATATATATGATTATATATATAGTTAACATGATATTATGATAAGTAAGTATCTCATTAGGTATTTTAACAATGAGTTATATACATAAAATTGAGTTTATTGAATTAAGAAACTCGAAACGATATATATAACGATTATCGTTATAACAACGTCTTACTAAATACATATGAATCATATTAAGATATTGATACACTATGTTTAATCATGATAAATGATAAGTAAGCATGTCATTAAGTGTATTAACAATGAACTACATATGTAAAAACAAGACTACTAACTTAATGATTTCGAAACGAGACATATATGTAACGATTATTGTTGTAACAACATTTAACTGTATATATATCATACTAAGATATATTAATATATCATAATATCATGATAATGTAATAATTTAACATCTCATTAGATATAATAAACATTGGGTTAACAACATTTAACATGATCGTTAACTTAAAGGTTTCAAATCAACATCTACATGTAACGACTAACGATGACTTAACGACTCAGTTAAAATGTATATACATGTAGTGTTTTATTATGTATTCATACACTTTGGAAAGACTTCAAGACACTTATCAAAATACTTCTACTTAACAAAAATGCTTACAATTTGTGATGACCCAGAAATTTCCGACCAAATTTAAACTTAATCTTTGTATGATTAATATTTCCGACACGATAAGCAAAGTCTGTAAAACTGAATCTCAAAATTTTTGAACTACTTTCATATATTCAAATACCTTTCGGTTATTCTTGACGATTCGCGAAAAATTATATGTATATAGATACATATATATATATACTATAACTTGAAAACGTAACAATGTATTAATTGTTTGATACCGTACATTAAATTTATTGGTTTAAATATTTATTTGAATATATATGATAAGTTGGAATATTAATTGGATGAATAACTTGCAACGTATATTTAAAACGTGTTTATGAATGTTGAAAATATATATTAACTTGGTCATAAAATGATTTATTATATATATATATATATATATATATATATATATATATATATATATATATATATATATATATATATATATATATATATATTAACAAATAGCGAGACAATGATTTATAGAAGTAAATGACCAAAACACTCGAAAGTTTTAGATACACTTTGAATGATATAGTTTATTGATAATTTAAGACTATATTTTGACAAAGGTACGAGTCACAAAACGTAAATTGCGAGTTTTCTAAGCTTACGAAAATGCGTTCGAGAAACCGGAACCGGGACATAAGTTGAGTGACAACGTACGAGTCATCGGAACAAAAATTACAAGTCAACTATGCACATAAATTTAATATAATATATAATTAATTATTTCAATTATATATATATTATATATATATATATATATATAATATGTCGACAAACAAGAAAACAAAAAAAATTGTGAGCTGGATTTTGGGGCCATGCGATCGCATGAGAAATAGGCATAAAACCCATGCGATCGCATGGCGGTCAGGAATCAGAATTCTTCTATAAATAGCCCAAGTTTCTGCCGAATCCATTGCATTTAAACCTTTTTATTTCACTCAGTATTTATTATTATTATTATTATTATTATTATTATTATTATTATTATTATTATTATTATTATTATTATTATTATTATTATTATTATTATTATTATTATAAATCTTATTATTATTTGTATTATATTATTATTAATATTATACATAAAATACTACGACGAGGTCATGAGCGGGTTATTTTCAAAACAAGCTTTTCGAGCGAGATAGAGCTAAGGGAATTATGGGTTATAACTATGGAGGTTATGGGTTTTGCTTGGGGGTTATGATCATGAGTCAAAGGTCAACCTAGCGTTTATCATTTTCGTTGCGTCTACGTACTTTCCTACAATATTGAATCACAATATTGATACGTAAGCATTTATATCTTATCTATTATATATTAATAGTGTATCCCTGACTAGTGCTCGAGTATATAGGATTATGCATGCTAGTACGATTAATTTTGTCGTTAAATATTTTATGATACATCACGAATTTAATACATATATTACTGATATAAGGTATATGATATGCATGTTTTTGAAAAGCTGGCGAAAAATCAATAACTTTTCATTTAGAGATCGTGTAATTTCGATGAACGGATTAAAAGATATGGTCAACTGAATTATGTTTGACGTTAATTGAAATTGTGTTTGACACTGTAAATTAATATTTAAACAACTTGTTTATAAGATTGATAAATTGGATTTTCATATATTACTAATCGAGTAAATGAATTTCAATATAAGGCACGTCTCGTCTTGTTAAACGATTGACAAAATTGACTGTCTTACCATGTTTTAAAGCTTTATAAATACTAAATCTGATTTTACAAGTATTGGGAAACTATATGAAATGTTAAAATATATCCAATTGCCATGATCATTCAAACACAATATAACTCTTGAAATAAATAATGTTTTGTGTTTGATAAACTATAAATTTGTTCAATTATCAAGACTTATACTATGTTAATAAACATGTATAGATTTAAAGGTCATATTGGGTCAGGTTGACTTTTGAGATGACTTTTGTTAACTTTCACATGCCGGTCTCGAGCATTAGGATTGTGATACACTATGACCTGACCTAGCTTATTAGACATGTATTGACCAACATATATTCTCTAGGTTGAGATCTACGGTTATTTTGCATTTCGAGTTTCGGTCACATTTCGGTGAATGACCTTATGTGCTGCTAAGGTGAGTTTCATTTGCTCCCTTTTTAATTGCTTTTGCAATCTATATTTTTGGGCTGAGAATACATGCAATATATTTAAACGCAATGGATACAAGTACATACTTAATTCTACACTGAGTTTGAACCGAAAATCCCTTAGCTTTGGTAACTAGTAATTGCCAGTACATAGGATATGGACTGGTGGGCCCGAATAATAGTATATGGATCCATAGGGCTTGACATCTCCGTCCGAGCTAGAGCGCTAGCCTTTTAACGGAAGTATATTATTTGAATTTATGACACGTTGGTTGCGTGTATTAAAACGAAGAGGGTAATTATCATTATAACGTTAAAGTTTAGTTACCAGGGTGCTCTGTTACGTAGAATCTTTTGATAAACGGTTCTGGATGAAACAACTGAAATCTTGTGATCCACCTTTATATACAGATTATGTGCAACATTAAAACTATGAACTCACCAACCTTTGTGTTGACACTTTTAAGTATGTTTATTCTCGGGTTCCTAGAAGTCTTCTGCTGTTTGCTTATATGTGATACAAGCTATGTGCATGGAGTCATACATGCTTTATTCAAGAAAACTTTGCATTCACAAAATCATCACCATGTATCTTATTTTGACTGCATTGTCAACAGATGTAGTATTGTAAACTATTATATACGGTGATTGTCTATACGTAGAAATCATCAGACGTCAAAAACCTTGGATTTATATATTCGTTTATGGTGTGCCTTTTCAAAAGAACGCAATGTTTACAAAACGTATCATATAGAGGTCAAAACCTCACTATGAAATCAATGAATGATGTATTCGTCCAAAGGAATTTGGAAGGATCGTCACAGTTGGTATCAGAGCTTGAGGTCATAGGGAACCAGAATTTGCATTAGTGTGTTTAACTGGTAATTGTTAGGATGCATTAGTGAGCCTGGACTATGACCGTATCTGTTTTTACCGAGTTTTGCTTACCATTTATCGTCGGAAATTACTTGCTTATCATTCCTAAGTCTAGACACGTCTTACTGCATTTACTGCATAGATAGTGTACCGACAAAATTCATATCTTAGCATATCTGTTACTGTAAACTTTTCCTGACATCTTCCGAAAATTTCTCCGTAATTTACGGGATTTTGGTATTATATATACATATGTAAATTATGTATTGAAGAGTACCAATCTAAATTCTATAATCTATCTTATATCAAAAATCAATTCCCTGATTATACAAGATGGATCACGTATCTAGTTCAAATTCCTTAAATTCTGACAGCTATTCCGATATGGATATTCACCTGAACTCCGAAGACAGTGTAACCAGAATGGATCAACCAATTAGCCATAATCTATTCTGGATGAATTGGGGATGGGTTAGTATCCTACTTAATCATTGGAGACAAGAAGAAGGCGATCCCTTCCATCCACCACATTGCCCTCTTGGCGAAGAACCTGAAGCACTTATCGGCGAACCTGTTCGTAATACCATTTTCTCTCTCATTTCCAGAGTATCTAGTCATGATTATATACTATCTCACATTCTAAATCTTATTCGTCTGCTCGTCCGAACCGACAATCATCCCGGTGTAGTAGAAGAAGTCAACGAGCTTCGTGCTCGAGTGGTGACTTTAGAGAATATGGTACAAAGGTTACAAGCACTAGCAGCATCACCAACATCAACAGTACCATCATCATTAACGCCAACAGTATCATTACCACCACCAACAACAACATCCGCATCCCACACCTCAACATCACAATCTGTACCTCGAACATCAACGTCATACGCACCATAGATACCAAGGAGTACCAACAACAATAACCGATGAAGTATTGATTCATAACTTCATTGGAGAAATATTCTACGGTGATTATGTAATATCTAAAGTTTTAGAGATTATATTCTAGTCCTAATCAAAAACCAGATGAGATTAATATTATGTTAACTCATTAAATCCATGATTACATCTAAAGAAAATATATATGTAGGTATATTCTCATAAAGATTGTAATTAAAAATCCTTTTGTACAAACTGTTAATGGTGAGAATATTTTAACGGGTAGGTAATACCCAAGAAATATATAAATTCACAATTAATATGTTACATTCTTCGATTCTGATTCAACAAATCATCAACTATACTCACTACTTTCACAACAAGATATATTCTTTCATAGAAATCAAAACAACCATACTCATTCAAATTCAATTACATATTCTGATTTTAACATATCAGAATCCAAGTAGAGATATAACTGATATCATCATTCTTAGATTCCTAAATCTTTCAAAGCTATACTTTGACTTCAAAACTGTGCTAGAACATTATATGTATATTAACGATTACAATCTATGTTCAAACCCTTCAAAATTCCCGAAAACCCTTCAAATAATGAATCATCGAGATGATGATCCAACCACATGTTAACCGCAGTCTTATACCCGAAAAACCCTCAAAACTAAAGTCATAGTTTAACACGTATCCATGTCAGACCCTTTGGCATTTATTAGCTAAAATAACTTTTCAATCCCTTTTCAAAATAGACAGTTTTGTCACTACTCCAGCAAATCACCTTTAATTGTTCATTCGAATAAGCCTTATTATAACGATTACCCCTTCATCATTGTTACTCGAGAACCTTTCATATTCCACCACATTAGCAGTAAACTTATCAGCAACCATAATGATCTAGGATTTTCTGAAAAATTGTTATATTTATCAGAACCCTATCATTTACTCATCCGCATCTTGTAACGAGAATTGCCATACGACTCATCGGGAATTAGCAATCAGTATTTTGAATCTCGTAGCAATTTTATGCCAACAGTTATATATATACATATAAAGTCTACCTCCAAGACTTACAGACTTTGAATGTGAAGTTTCTGAAAAACACCTTAAACCGCGAACTAGTTCTCGAAATTTTGAAAAGTACTGATGAAGCAGCAAAAACTGTAAACG